>NC_064628.1:123810291-124435291 GCF_023864275.1 Schistocerca cancellata
CAATAAGTTTACTATAGATATAGGCAAGTTTAAAATTTTAATTTTGCATTTCGTGTAGTTTTAAGGACAATATTCAAATAATTTTTTACGCTTATGTACTGCTTGCTTATAATAGCTCCCTTGAAAACGGAAATAATTTTGATTTAAACAACACTCCACTGTACTAATGAAACGTATGTCGCTGTTATAAGAATGTTAGTATTGGAGGGCAGCGTGGAGGGTGAAAATCGTAGTGGGAGACAAAGAGATAAATATACTAAGCAGATTCAGAAGGATGTAGGTTGCAGTAGGTATTGGGAGATGAAGAAGCTTGCACAGGATAGAGTAGCATGGAGAGCTGCATCAAACCAGTCTCGGGACTGAAGACCACAACAACAACATGTACAAAACAGGTATTCAAACATGGTTCTAATATAAATAACACTGATCGTATTACTTTTTAAAAATTCACTTATTTAATCTTATTTGCATGTGAAGATGTTGACTCTCTTCACCTTCACTTTCTCCTCCTCCTCCTCCTCCTCCTTCTTCTTCGTCTTCTTCTTCTTCTTTTTGTTCGATTCATGTATTAGACAAAGAGTCTATTACGGTACCCGTCCCTTGCATGGTCTTCCTACATTTCTTCCTCCAATCCATTTATAATTAGAGCCTTTACCGGGGACTTTTCTGCGCCCATACGATCTACATGTTCCTTCCATTTTCTCCTATTATCGTCTATTTTCTAGTTTAGGGTATATATTCCTGAATCTTCCCTTATATCTTCATTTGTTTCTCGATTTTCCCTTGTTCATCTTTCGATACTTCTTAGAAATATCATTTCTTAAGCCTGTCTTCAATACTTTCTTGGTGTCTTTTTGTCGTCCATTCTTCACTTCCATAAGTAAGGCTTCATACTGCTATTGTTTTATAAAACTTCAGCGAGTTTCTTTCCTAGCTTTATTCTACAAATGTTTTACGATGGTTCCACATATGGAAGTAAATTTATTTAATTTTTGGCCCATGTCATAATTCGCAAGTGACGACGCTTCATAGATATTTAAAATGTTTTACTTGCTCGAAGATTTTATTATTCAAGTCTATTTTAGATCTTACTGGCTGCTTGCCCTGAAATGCCATTACCTTCGTTTTATCTACCGACGACGTAAGGTTGTAATTTGAGCCTATCTGCCACAACTTATAAAGAGTCTCATCTGAAGGCCATCTTCATTCTCTGTAATCAGAATTAGGTCATCAGCGTATAAAATTTCATTTAGTCCAGTGTCACGATCTAAAAAAACTCCATTTATGTTCAACATTTTCCGTGCAAGATGGCGCAGTGATGAGCACACTGGTTTCGCATTAGAGGACGACGGCCCAGACCCGCATCTGGCCAACCAGATTTAGGTTTCCCGTGACTTCCCTAAATCGCTTTAGGCAAATGCCGGGATGGTTCCTCCGAAAGGGCTTTCTTTCTCCATCCTTCCCTAATCCGAGATTGTGGTCCGGGTCTAATGACGTCGATTTCAATGGGACGTTAAACACTAATCTCCTCCTCCTTTTGTTGTTATATTTCCCATACCTATAACAATTCAGGTGTTTGCATAAAGACTCTTAATAGCATTTATGAGGTGAGATGGATAGCCGCGTTCAGTCATGATATGCCATAGCACATCGATTATAAAATCGTTAACTTTGAGCTTTTAAAAAATAACTTCCCAGAAAAGATTATCGCTAAATAATAATTCATTTGTTTGTTTGATACATGAATAATCTTTGTTCTTCTTGTCGAGTTGTAGTGAGTTGTGAAAAGCTGCTGTTGTGTGAAGTTCGCGGGAAATTTTACTGTGCGTGTCATGGCATATTATGAGTTTCAGAAATGTCTGAATGTTGAAATTGTATTGGCTAATAATGAAGAGAATTAAACGCTCTACGTAAAAGATAAAGTGCCGGCCACAAGTTATTTCAATGCACATATTTTGAACCAAAACTTGAATATCTTCTAGCAAGAAGAAGTATACATCTAGTTGCTGAAGCGAAATACATCCACTGAAGACAGTAAGTTAAGTAATGAAAGTAATTAAATTAATTTTTATCACAATCTCTGTTTCACGACTAATTCAACCTTTTCTCGTATTTGTTCTCACTGGCAGAAAATATCACGCAGGCAAAAGGAAAGAAATAATTATTTGCGAGGTTTGTTATAACATTAAGTATGAGATAGGGATATAGCGAGGTTAGACATGGAAAGCACTTTACTGTGTTCCGGCAGTTGTCAGTTACGAACTACTGTTTACATACGTCAGCTGCCAGACTCTACACTGACATTAAAGCAAACCGGTGAACAATTATTCTGTGTTGTTTTGGAGCGCTCACCTAAACCTACTGCAATGTCACCCGCATTTCACGTGAACCCTGGTATTTGTGCACGTTTCTGATTATCAACGCAGTGCGTACAATTGCTGTATCCTAACAATATATCCCAGCGATAGTCAATCTCATATGTCTTTCTCAGATGCTGTGCTGACATTGCGAGTTGATCTGGACGAGCAAATATCTCGTGTCGACAAGTTTCTACCCGTGTTTCGTGGAAACTGCCTAGATATTTCGCCGGTAACTGGTATAAAGCTTTTTCTTTGTTTCTAGGAAATGATACTTATTTTCGACACATATTCCGTAACCCTACTGTCACGATGTCCCTAAGACACCCCTATAAATATCTAGTTGTGAACATTAGCACCAGATTCTCAATTACGGACGTATGGAGCTACACTAATCACGGGGCCAGTCAGATTTCGCTATAAATTCATGGGAGAACTTTCTATCTGAGACCGTTTTTTATCTTTATTTACTAATCGCATTACGCCACCGGCTTAGTAGAGCACTTACAAATCGTAAAATTGACAATTTCGTCAATTTTATCTAACAATTTTGCGAATTTTTAACAGCATACAATAAACGAATTACATTATTTTAATTGAATCAACTGTAGGTTCTTGTTGAAACTTTGTAAAGTAACTAGACAAACACTGTTTTTTGCGTTGTTTCTCAAACTTTATTGTGGTTCCTGCACAACCTAGGTTCCGGGCTTAAGCCCATTTTCAACTACATTACTAATTCCAAAGGTGATAACGCAAAGATAAACGTGATGAAAAGGGAAAGATAAACATCTCAGCTTCTTAATGCATCGATCATGTATTAATGTAAAATTACTTCAATGACCATTTCTTGAGAAATTACATATGGAATTACACAATTCAGGAATTACACTAACATGATGAAACAAACCTAGAAATCAAGTTATGCATCAACCTAGAACTTTTTATCTACTGATGAACTGAGGTCCAAAGCTGTATTTCTGACTACGAGTTATGGTATAATTTAAAAAAGGTGAATAACTGAATTGGGTTTGCTCGTTAAATAACTGGTGTGGGGATATATATACATCCGTTTTTCAGATTCAATAATTTCTAACTGGCTGAGTGTTGCCGCCTTTTCCTCTTTGTATAAGACTTGTACATCTATAATGTATTTGTGGTTTATGTTAAGGCAATATTCCGCAAAGGCTGAATCAGGCTTCTTCAATCTCCAGCTTCTATGATGTTCTTTAAGCCTGGCGCAGATTGATCTCTCAGTCTGTCCAATGTAGCAAGACTGACTCTCCCGACGTATGATCTCATGAATCCACTTTTTGTTATGGCTGGTTGTTTGTCTTTTGCATTGAACAAGCAACTACCTGTTGTCTGAGGAACATAGAAAAGCACAGAGAAACCCTTTACCTTCAAAATGTTACTAATCCTGTTTGACGTTTTTTCTATAAAAGGCAGTCTGCACCTATTTCTTTTCCAGTTTGTGTTGCTCATTGGTAACAGTAGGGGCCTGTCTTCTTCTTCATGTTTTTACTGACGATTTTGTCAATGATGGTGGGATCAAATTCATTACTTGTGGCTATTGTTTTCACCAGAGCAGGATTAAGAAAATGATGGTTTTCGACTTCTAGACGTAGATAACCGGACAATTCTCCCAATAAATACAGACGTACGAGTATTAACAAGTTGTATTAAGTTCCTGGTCAAAGTCTTTTTGGTACCTGCCGGGATGAATGCGTCAGTGAAGGAGTCTTCTCGATAAATTTTCAATTTATGATTGCTGTCTTCTATCTTTAAGCTAATGACCAGGAAATTTATGCTGGGTGCCCCTAAATGCATGCTGACTTACATTTGTGTGCCACAAATTTATGGAGTTGTCTTTCGAAACCTATCCACATACAAAGAATACATGAACATACGAATGTGTACCAATACACAACATATTTTGCCGGTTGTTCTCTCTTAAAAAAATTTGTCTCCCACTTTTCCTTGTACATTTCTGCTAGTAAGGGGGATAAAGGTGAGCCCATTGCCAGACCATCTGCTTGCTTATAATAGCTCCCTTGAAAACGGAAATAATTTTGATTTAAAGAACACTCCACTGTACTAATGAAACGTTTGTAGCTGTTATAAGAATGTTAGAAAGTAACTTTTTATTTCGCGAATCACATGACGGAAAATGTGTTGAGAAACAACGAAAAATAGTGAAAAACTTACCGATAATCAAGGAATGACGTTTTTATCATTTTAATGGCAAATATGTTGTAGCCTCTCCCCGATGTTATTCAATCTGTATATTGAGCAAGCAGTAAAGGAAACAAAAGAAAAATTCGGAGTAGGTATTAAAATCCATGGAGAAGAAATAAAAACTTTGAGGTTCGCTGATGACATTGTAATTCTCTCAGAAACAGCAAAGGACTTGGAAGAGCAGTTGAACGGAATGGATGGTCTCTTGAAGGGAGGATATAAGATGAACATCAACAAAAGCAAAACGAGGATAATGGAATGTAGTCGAATTAAGTCGGGTGATGTTGAGGGTATTAGATTAGGAAATGAGACACTTAAAGTAGTAAAGGAGTTTTGCTATTTGGGGAGCAAAATAACTGATGATGGTCGAAGTAGAGAGGATATAAAATGTAGACTGGCAATGGCAAGGAAAGCGTTTCTGAAGAAGAGAAATTTGTTAACATCAAGTATAGATTTAAGTGTCAGGAAGTCATTTCTGAAAGTATTTGTATGGAGTGTAGCCATGTATGGAAGTGAAACCTGGACGGTAAATAGTTTGGACAAGAAGAGAATAGAAGCTTTCGAAATGTGGTGCTACAGAAGAATGCTGAAGATTAGATGGGTAGATCACATAACTAATGAGGAAGTATTGAATAGGATTGGGGAGAAGAGAAGTTTGTGGCACAACTTGACCAGAAGAAGGGATCGGTTGGTAGGACATGTTCTGAGGCATCAACGGATCACCAATTTAGTATTGGAGGGCAGTGTGGAGGGTAAAAATCGTAGGGGGAGACCAAGAGACGAATACACTAAGCAGATTCAGAAGGATGTAGGTTGCAGTGAGT
Source organism: Schistocerca cancellata (assembly GCF_023864275.1). Taxonomy (NCBI): domain Eukaryota; kingdom Metazoa; phylum Arthropoda; class Insecta; order Orthoptera; family Acrididae; genus Schistocerca; species Schistocerca cancellata. The sequence continues at coordinate 123,815,708 of NC_064628.1, forward strand.
ACTGGGAGATGAAGAAGCTTGCACAGGATAGAGTAGCATGGAGAGCTGCATCAAACCAGTCTCAGGACTGAAGACAACAACAACAACAACATGTTGGTTTATACTTTCTGTAAACATACGTCAAGTTAGAGGAAGGAGAACCCTGCATCTACTGGCATTAAAAAGTTAAAAGCGTTCTTCCTTGAATTTCGTTAAATTTCTCACTGTTTTTCGCTCTTTCTCATCACACCTTTCGTCATTTGATTCGCGAAATATAAAACTTAACATTTAACATTCTCATAACAGCAACAGACATGTCGCATTACCCTACTCAAGAGCAGAATTAAATGATGTATTAAGACGATATGCATCTGACGATGGACCCACAGGATTCGAAATACGTCCTGTAATTCAACAGAACACGAAAAAAACTGTGACTGAAGCGTTATTATTCATACTTTCTGTCATCGTGTCTAGTTGAGAAATGTTGTTGGACAAGTGTAGGAATGACATATCGTCCAGGGAATAATAATTACGTTTGCTTCACCTGTTCCTGAACCTTGTAACACATGGACAAGAAGTGCAGAGCACTTCGCTCATCAGCAAATTAATTACAGACAACTGCTACGAAGGAGAGAGAACGTTCTAGTCGCCACAGAGCATGGCATATTTACGACGCGCTATCAACCCCACACGCGCATCTCCGCTCGCTTCACAAAGCACTAGGATTACCTTGGGAGCAAAAACAGCACCACTGGTCTGAAGCACAGGTACCACTGGTCTGACTGATGCGTGGCGGTAAATGCTGGTACTCGCCGATGAGTGAGTGCGACTACGTGCCACAGCACGCCACTGCAGCGGCGGCCGGTGTGGCCGAGCGGTTCTAGGCGCTTCACTCTGGAACCGCGTGACCGCTACGGTCGCAGGTTCGAATCCTGCCTCGGGCATGGATGTGTGTGATGTCCTTAGGTTAGTTAGGTTTAAGCAGTTCTAAGTTCTAGGGGACTGATGACCTCAGATGTTAAGTCCCATAGTGCTCAGAGCCACTGCAACCTTCTGAGTGATAGGAGCTGCTAACCGCTGCTAGGAAGGTAAACTCAACTGCTAATTAGTGTACGTTATCGTATATGGCAGTATCTTACATTACATGAACAATATATCCTCTTACGTTGAATATCAGAGTGTGTTAAAAGTTCAAAGTTACATATTTTATCTCACTGGATGGGTGGATGCTCTAATTCCTTTGATGTAATTGCAATGTTAACAGAATGTACCTGAGTGTCACTTAAGGCTTGTTACAAAAGTGAAATGTACAAAAGTAGCATATCACTCTTCTTTTCCACGTCTTCTGCTTCTGAGGTGTTACAGGACCTGAAAAATTCTCAAGGATTTGTTTTTATAAGCGTACCAGTATGGGCATGTACGTATTTATTCCAATCGTTTGTGAGTCCATCTCCCCCTTCTCTCTGTCCACCTCCTCCTCTCGGTCTATCTGCTCCTTATCCTCTGTCCTTCTCCTTCTCCCCCACTTCTGCCCCCTTCTCCTCCCTTCTCCCCCACTTCTGCTTCTGAGGTGTTACAGGACCTGAAAAATTCTTAAGGATTTGTTTTTATAAGCGTACCAGTATGGGCATGTACGTATTTATTCCAATCGTTTGTGAGTCCATCTCCCCCTTCTCTCTGTCCACCTCCTCCTCTCGGTCTACCTGCTCCTTATCCTCTGTCCTTCTCCTTCTCCCCCACTTATTCCATTTCCTCCTTTTCCTCTTCGTCGATCCCTTCCTCCTCCTTTCTTTGTCCATCTCCTCCACTTTCCTTTCTCTGTCCGTTTTGTCCTGTCCCCTCTCTCTGTCCATTTCTCCCTCTCTCTAACTCCTCCCCCGTGTCTGTGCCCACCTCTCTTTCCCCTCATTGTCTGTCCACATCCTTAGCCGAGCGGTCTAAGGCGCTGCAGTCATGGACTGTGCGGCTGATCCCGGCGGAGGTTCGAGTCCTCCCTCGTCCTTAGGATAATTTAGGTTAAGAGGGTGTAAGCTTAAGGACTGATGACCTTAGCAGTTAAGTCCCATAAGATTTCACACCCAATTTTTTGTCCATATCCTCCTGCCACCTTCCCTCTCAACGTCATCACGCTCACCCCTGTAGGAGGCTCGTGGTTCTTATTCTCAAAGTGTATCTTACAAACTGTAACTAATATGTGTACCAGATTTGGTTGAAAACGTTCCATGGGTTTATAATGTGATTTTTAACCGTGGCTTTGCCCACGTAGGCTGGTGTCAAATATATTTCATCTATATTTAACTTATTTACACATATTTGAACACGTATTTCACCTGTATCTCTAGCGAAATTTGCTCCACAGTTTTTTTCACGCAACTCAATGTTTTGGACGTCGTATCGCCTGTGCTGTGCGCTGTACAATTCTATAATTTTAAAGTTTCATTCAGTGGTTTTGTTGCAAGTCTCAAAGTGCTCTCGTTCTCAAATGTTGGATGACTAAAACATGGTATTCGCATGTCGTGGGCTACACTGATTTTTCAGCCGCACCCTTTGATAGGCAGACTCATCTTACCTCCACAGCGATGTTTACAAGACAGTCAGTGATACGGGTACCAAGTTTAGTTTAAATCGGTTCTATGGTTTAGGAGGAGATGTGTAACATACACACACACATACATACATACAAACAGCCATTTTTATAATATGTACGGTTTTTAAACCTTTGATCGCTCCAGGAGAAGACTACCACAGTAATACTACTTATGTCGTGTACTGTTTCAGTGAACTGTTTAAAAAGAACATCTTCTCGAAAAGGAAGCTATTGTGATATACGACTTTTGCTTACATTTTGACCACTATGATAGAAAAACTAACGAATTTCAAATTAAAACCGCTAGGGTAATGCTTCTACATCTACATTCATACTCCGCAAGCCACCTGACGGTGTGTGGCGGAGGGTACCTTCAGTACCTCTATCGGTTCTCCCTTCTATTCCAGTCTCGTATTGTTCGTGGAAAGAAGGATTGTCGGTATGCTTCTGTGTGGGCTCTAATCTCTCTGATTTTATCCTCATGGTCTCTTCGCGAGATATACGTAGGAGGGAGCAATATACTGCTTGACTCTTCGGTGAAGGTATGTTCTCGAAATTTTGACAAAAGCCCGTACCTAGCTACTGAGCGTCTCTCCTGCAGAGTCTTCCATTGGAGTTTATCTATCATCTCCGTAACGCTTTCGCGATTACTAAATGATCCTGTAACGAAGCACGCTGCTCTCCGTTGGATCTTCTCTATCTCTTCTATCAACCCTATCTGGTACGGATCCCACACTGCTGAGCAGCATTCAAGCAGTGGGCGAACAAGCGTACTGTAACCTACTTCCTTTGTTTTCGGATTGCATTTCCTTAGGATTCTTCCAATGAATCTCAGTCTGGCATCTGCTTTACCGACAATCAACTTTATATGATCATTCCATTTTAAATCACTCCTAATGCCTACTCCCAGATAATTTATGGAATTAACTGCTTGCAGTTGCTGACCTGCTATTTTGTAGCTAAATGATAAGGGATCTATCTTTTCTTTACGTCCATGTATGCTCGGTGGGTGCTTCATTGACGAAAAGCTTCACCTGGAAATGAAAGCTAATGTTTTTAATGAAAGCTGATTTTTTAAGTCATTTACATACAGTCGGTTAGATGCAGGGTCATCGCTTTCCACTCACTAATTTCTTTACTTTTCCATCTCTCACGTGAAGTGGTGAGCCCATGTGTGAAATACAATAACAAATGGGCACACAGTATAAGTTGTTTTTTTTTTAAGCCCTTCGAATTTACCTAATTTACTCAGTTTGGTATTTGCATTCGATCGTCGTCTACGAAATACGACACCCACATTTCATAAAGCTCTCTCATTGTTAACCTCTAATGATATGCCTATGGTGTCAAATATTTCACACATACTGAAACCTTCCCGTCTCCTCTATATCTCTTTTGTTACGCAACCTTCCTTTCTACAATAACCTATGAAACCTTCCCTTAGGATTTCTATCTCTTGTTTATATAATAACAAATGAAATCTTCCATTTGAAATTAATTTTCTTTCTCAATAATAATAAGTGCACTCTTCGCATACAAATTTAAATGCTGCTTATTGAAAGTGATTTGCTGATTATTTCGAGGAAACATAGAATGTGTCGTCGTCGTGGCCCTCAATCGTTACCTGCAATAACCTAAAACGGTTCCTTACCTTTCTTACTGTTACTGGATCGCCATGTGACTGCTACATCGAACTACGACATGAATATACCTACTTTGGTTTACTATACTCTATTAGCTGCTGATGGGCTGTATTTATTACCAAAGCTGACGTTATTCTTTAATAGCAAGGCTGACGTTATTCTTTTGATTTGACTGAAGTTACGTAATTCATAGTTAAACATTTTCTTGCCAACAATAAAATTTTACGTTATTGGTTTTTTGGGAAGGATTATAATCAGTAACGCAATATTGCTGGCAAAAATTAATTATATTCTGAAAACGATTCTTCAAATTTTTGCTGTTGGTAATGAAATGATTTTACAAACGTTCAAATGGGACTTACTTTTTACAATAATCTTACAACTAGTAAGTAAGTTTCCCAAAAAAAAAAATAATTCAATAATATTAGTTGCTCTTATGATAATAGTTAGCTGATGTCTCTGCACATCCGTTTATAGTCTCTTGTAAATCATAGCTGGTGGCTGGCAGGCACACCGCTCCTCTCAACCTCTCGCTTCAGACCTGCTACCGACTCGCTTCACATCTCTCTTACTACTGACTTCCTACGGACGCTAAAGTTCGGTCTCTCCCGCCAACAATGCTTTCTGGTGCAGACAGTCCCTGCTATCATTACAAAATGTATCAATGCGCGGTCTTTCCCGTGCTTTCTGGTGCAGACAATCCCTGCTAACATTACAAAATGTATCAATGCGCGGTCTTTCCCGCTCTTTTATTAAAATGTATCCATACGCGGTCTCTCCCGCCCTTTTTAAAATTATATCAATGTGCGGTCTCTCCCGTAAACAATACTTTGGTGCAGACATTCCATGCTACCACAATTATTTCCAAAATGACAAATATTAATTATTCCTATTTAATCCTATTAATAAGATATAAACATCTTTCATAAATTGTGGTTTGACAATAGAAATATATACGTCTTACAATACTTAATACCGGTCAACCATTACCGTACTGCACATTTTCTCCATGTTGTCATCTGTGGATCGAGTTTACGGACGCCATTGACATGTACCAGTACTAAGATAAGAATGGCCATTTTAGAATTTTTTAAAAATTTAATTTACTGTCGTTTAGAGTGCATAGCATATAGTCAGAATGACACTATACTTATAGCACATCTGACGACTACAATAAATTTAGATTCGTACGTACAAAGTACACGGTACCTGATAATTGTAGGTGCATGTTACAATATCTTAAGTGTCAAATATTATTTCGTAAGTTGTTGCAATTTCTGACGTGAAAATAATGGTGACTGCGTGTACGAGTTAACTCATCATGCCCCACTACTCCCTCTGTCTTCATGACGTGTTTAAATGAGTCCTCTGTATTTTTCCTTAAACGTTATTGACGTGTTTACACATCCAGTTCCGCCGACCCTCTCACTGCTGTGGACGAGTTACTTCCATATTTCGGTGAATAAATAAGGTTCTAGTACTCATCATACAACATACGTTGCTCTCTGCGTGCGAACATTTTCAAAAATCCTCCTTTCAATATCTTGAACCATTTATTAAAAGTAATGATTGTTATGATTACATGATTTCCCATGCACTGGGACAGAATTGGACGCACTGCTCACGACTGTCCACTGGATATAAGAATCAATAACTGGAGAACGAAGTGAGATATCATTCTGCTCTCAAATTTAAATAAAATTTCAATATCTCATCTACATTTCATAGGCAGCAATGTATGAACTAAAATCAACCATACGCTTAGTTAGACAACGCGTTTCTCCATATGCGAAATACTTAAAATTTCGTGTAATGCTTTACTTACTGTGGGTGGTTATTGCAGAGAACGTGACACATAATAATTTTATGTGGTAGGATTTAGCCATACCAACGACTTGTAGAACTCTGATTCATCGCATGAAAAGGTCTTGGCGCACAAAACGGGAACCTTAGGACGCATAGGTACAGAGAAATGTTTGCTAGCAGTGTCTTGTCTGTCTCACAAGGCCAAGAGGGGGAGGAAAGCCGCAGAATGGCGACCCGTAACTCTCCTAAGACGAGCAATAGTAAGTAGGAGTCTACAGCGCCACTCTACTGAAAAAAAAAGAAATAAACCTAGTATTTTGTAGAGACTGAATTATCCTACTACTAAGCCTAGTATACCGAAGAAAAATTTTGAAGAAAAACGTCGTTCCGTGCAGCGAGATGAGATGTATAATCTCTACGAAGCGCATTTATCCCAGTGTCGAGTCTTAACTTTAAATCAATTATGTTTCATTATTCAGAGACGTTCTCTTGGCGGGTCACCTGCGTGTATTTCACACAGAAAAGCCCTTCAGCGTGCAATATTTAGTCTCTTCAATTGAAAGTTCTGTGTACTATGTTTCTCTCATGGCTATTGCTTACCCGATGCTTATTTAACACTTTAAGCAGACAGTTAAAAAGAAAAGCTTCTCGAGACAATTCCTCACTCTATCAAAAATGTTTAACAGCTATTCTGGATGTGTCACGTTTTTTTCTGGAAAAGATAACGTCCGAGTTTTTTCGAATGTTAATCTGTTAAAACGTTAAGGACGAACGGGATGGCGAACGTATAATTGCTGGGAATTTGGTAGAAATTGTATCAAACGGAGTAAAATTTAGAATGGCAGATACGAAAACTAGACAAAAATAGCACTGTTGGAAACCTATCAAAATTGAGTAGTTATTATGTGAAATGTGTTTTGGTGAGTTGCGACGATTCGATGGTATCATAGAAACATTCTGTGTGGCACTAACACGTTAAATAACGTTTTAAAAAGAATACGAATGTGGTTAAAAATTTCTTTTTAAAGTTATTATGAGAAGAAGACCTTTTCCTGCACTTCCTATCTGAAAAATTTGTCTTTAATTTTTAAGGTTTTATTTTGGTTATTATTACGAAAGAGTGCACCAACCAATTAATGCCACATGCCCGGTTTAGTTTTCCTTTAAGGTTCGACATAATTCCAGTAAAATGTTTCATAGTGCGAGAAGAGGGGAGAGGAGAAAGAAACTCAATTCGCCTTGATTAATTTGTTTGAGGACGTACGAAAGAAACTACGTATCCACTATGCCCTAAGCATGAAATGAAATGATGTATCAAATTCAGAAAGCTCGTAAGTTACTGTAAGCTACACAGATACTTTTTGTTACCTACAGCACACCAAGATAGGGTGCTAGAGTGCGTACAACAAGGTTAACATTTTTAATCTAAAGATAAATTTGTTCCTGTGTGATCATTTATAAGTACAAAGATAACTAGCTGACGTCGCAAAATTCTGCCACGTGAAATTCTTGTTCTCTCAGAAAAAACTGTACACACTCGTTTGCAATGACTGTTTTTCAGGACGTTTCACTAAGTCCTTGCAAAAATTTTCGAGACGCAGAAAACAGATTTTTGGAGACAGTATCAAAATGTCTATCTTGTAGTCTCCTGTCCGATGACTGCTTCGATTCAGTTCTACATGCTATGCAAGTCTCTTCACTCCTGCAACCTGTAGCTCCTTCACTCCATATCCTGTAATCCCTCTAATTTTTACCCAAACACTCCACTGACAAATGTACTGTTCCTTGATGCTTCAGGAGTTTATTATTGACAGATTCCTCATTTTGTTCAGTTTGTGCTACAAATTTCTTTTCTCACCAATTCGGCTCAGTACCTCCTAAGTAATTATCTGATGTATGTATTTAATAAATCGATATTTCTCTGCAGAACTAAATTTCAAAAGTTTTTGTTCTATTTGTGTTTTCCTGTACAAATATCCGTTTCACTTCTGTATAAAGTTTCAATCCGGACAAACATTTTCAGAAAAGACTTCCTAACAAATTTATGTTCTCTTTTTCAGAAACACGTTTATTGCCTTAACCGTTCTGCGTTTTATATCCTTCCTATTTCGGCCAGTGCCAGTTATTTTGCTCCTCAAAATGTAAATCTTGTGAATTTCATAATCTAATTCTCTCGTCTGACTCAGTTCGACTACATCTCATTACCATTGTTTTCTTTTGGTGGTATTCACCTTGTAATCTCTTTTCAAGACATCTCTTCTGGTCAACTGATCTTCCACGTCATTTACTGTCGCTAAAGGAATAATTAATGTGTCGTCAGCAAACCTTTTGTTTTTATTTCGTCTCCATGACCTATAATTCACATTACAAATTTCTTCTTTGTTTGCTTCGCTTCTTGCTCAATGAATAGATTAAGCAATATCGGGGAGAGGCTCTCTCTTCTGAATCTCTGCTTCCCTTTCAATTTCTTCGATTTCCACAGCTGCAGTCTCGTTTATGTAAGAGTTTTAGATAGCCTTTCACTCCCTACATTTCATCCATGCTACGTTCAGAATTTCAAACAGTGTTGTTCAGTCAGTATTGTCAATAGCTTTCTCTAAACGTACAAATGCTAAAAAATTGCGTTTCCTTTCTTCAGTCTACTTTCTAAGATAAGTCGTAGTATCAGCATTGCCTCGCGTGTTCTGAAATTTCTCCGGTACCCATACTCATCTTACCTTCTTCGATCAGTCTTCCCATTTCTCTGTAAATAACCCCTGTTAGTATTTTGCTACTCTGACTTATTGAATTGATGACTAAATAACATATACATCGTATTTGAATTCAGACATTCTCCTTAATAAGTGAGGGCATTTCATCCGTCTCATATATCTTGCATAACAGGAGGAATAGTTTTCTCATGACTGGTTCCCTCAAATATCTAAATAGCTCTGAAGGAATGTTGTCTACTGTAGAGGCCTTGTTTCGACTTAGGTGTTTCACCGTTCTGTCAAACACTTTTCAAAGTATCGTATTTTCCTCCCATATTCATCTTCCTCCTCTTGCCCTTTTTAGCATGTATTTACATATTTTATACATGCCTGTATCCCTTTTGCTCGCTTCATTTGCTGCATTTTTATACTTCCTCGTTAGTCAATTAAATTCAGTGTCGTGTTTGTCCGAGGATTTCTGTAGCGTTCTGTCTTTTTGCCTAGTTGTTTCTCTGCTCCATTAACTACTTCACCTTTCAAAGCTGTCCATTCGTCTTCTATTGTATTTCTTTTCCCCGTGTCTGTCAATCGTTGTTTAATGCTTCTTTCGGAGCTCTCAACAACCTATAGTTCTTACAACTTATGTAGATCCCATCTTCGTAATTTTCTACCTTCCTGCAATTGTATCAATTTCATTCTATTTCTGACAGCCAATAAATTAAAGTCACTCCATAGATCTGCTTTTGGAAGCATTTGCATTTTAAAAAAACTGGTTTGGAAATTTTGGTATTAAGATTATAAAATCTATCTGGAACTTCCCGTTGTCTCCATGTTTCTCCCACGTATGTAACCCTCTTTCATCGTACTTAAGCCAGGTGTTTGTAATTACCGAATAGTGTTCTGTGCAAAATTCTAGCAGGCATCTTTCCCTTTCAGTCCTTTTCCGCAATCCATGTTTTCACGCTATTTTTCCTTTTCTTCCTTTTTCCAATATCAAATCCCGACCGCCTCCCCATCTCATAAAAACTATTTTTTTTCTTTCTTATCGCACTACGACATTTTCTTTATCTCTTAATTCACCATATGCAGTGCTAGTAGGCATATATATTTGTTCTGCTGTGGTGCGTCGTTACTTTGTGTGTATCTTGGCTGTGATAATGGGTTCACTGTACTGTTTGATGGTAATTAAGTTGCATTCTTTTTCATTGCCTGACGTTTTACGAGGTCAGTAGTTGTCGATGTTCGCTATAGAAGGACAAAAAAAGAAAGATGAATCAAAGTTTAACGTTCCGTTAACTTTAGAGGAGACACAAGTCCAGATTCGCCAGTAACGGGGCAGACAGACGGGTGTGTCAGACTTACAGAAAGCATTCAGGCAATAGTCGGATCTGGGTTAGGAAAATCATGCAAAACCCCCACTGAGTGAAGTGGCGCAATGATAAGGTTCTTGACTTGCCTTCTGGAGACGGCGCTTCGTACCCTATTCGAGCCATCTAGATTTAGGTTTTCCGTGGTTCTCCTAAGCTGTTGTAAGTAAATATTGGGAATGTTCTTTTGAAGAGGACACGACTGATTGCCTTCCCCATATTTGCTTACTCCGAGTTTTTGCTCTATCTCTAACCACCTCGACCGGGTTGCTGGGTTCGATTCCCGGCGGGGTCAGGGATTTTCTCTGCCTCGTGATGACTGGGTGTTGTGTGATGTCCTTAGGTTAGTTAGGTTTAAGTAGTTCTACGTTCTAGGGGACTGATGATCATAGATGTTAAGTCCCATAGTGCTCAGAGCCATTTGAACCATTTAACCACCTCGAAATATTCGTGCGGGACATTTAACCCCTAATTTCCATTTAACGGATGACCTCTCCTCCCGAATACGAGGTGAGTGCTTGTTAAATTATGTGACCTCAGCTGGTATGAAGAAAATGAAGAACAAGAAGGTTAAGTTACAGTTGGAAGTTTTATCATGTCGTGTCACCTGAGCTCAGGAATAATTCTGAGACTCATTACCCAGTTTCGCTCCAAGTAATTGACGGGAAACGTATTTCCATGTGTCCACCTGGGTTCACGTTTCTGTTCTTATACGCAACATTCAGACGGTTGAAATAGTCATCTGTTGTCAGAATATTGCGGAAAAAAACGGAATTTTTAAACCAGTTAGGCACCGATACAAAGTTTCTAATTTTTACATTGTTCTGGTTTTTATATGATTGTGAAGCTGCTTCTGGAAAGAGGATACTCACCCGGAAAGCGACGCGCGTTATCAGGCCACTTGCGGGCTTCGGGGAGGAGCGCCGGCCCCGCATTGAACCCACCTGACGGATTAACAACGAGGGCCGATGTGGCAGCCATCCTGAATTAGTTTTGAGGCAGTTTCCCAAATCCGACTAGGTGAATAGCGAGCTGCTACCCACGTCCCGCCTTAGTTTCAAGATTCGCAAACATTTCGAGAAGCGTTCTCACACTTTCAGAGGCAGGCAGATGGGTACACCGAATTCCGTCCGGTGTTGAAGAGTTGGCCGCCATCTACCGCTAACATTGCCACAGCCAGAGTAACATGCCGACCCCGTCAAGATACGGGATAAGACCGTGAAAAAGAAGAACAACCCTGCATGTCTTTCACGATGTAATGTAATTATTGTAAACAAAGTAATATATGTGTGCTTCAAGCGTGCATCACGAAGAATTTTTGCGACACGTATAAACTATTTAGTGGAGTTACCACGAAAGTCTTATAACGTTACTTGAATGACAGTCTGCAGTGCCTCAGAATAATTCTGCAGTCATGGACGTCACGTTGCTTTCAAGACACACGAGCTGTCCATAAATTGGTCATCTGTTTGCGATACACACAAAATCCAAATGACTTAAGTTACTATTAAACTTCAAGAGGACTCCAGTAGTTTGTCTGACAGTGTTACTCCGAGAACGCCTGTGAAAGAACCAACGACACAGGTATCGCATATCACATATGAAATAAGTTTTGATGATTTGCATTTATAGCGAATTAAAATATATTACTCCCTTGGGAACATGTTCAGTGCAAGGACACCATACAGAAATAGAGAAAAAGAGGACATACGCATATCGTACAGCACTCGATTGTTTACATGCAAAATTTGTGACTAGAACACATTGATGTACAAGCGATACTCTAAAGCTGGTATTATGTATCTTCAGTCCTATTTGTTGTTCTGAACATCGGGAAGTAATAATGGACAAAGAGGTCAGGCAGTCTAAAACAGATCACTTTCACGATGACTGAGATCTATGGGGAGGTGATTAAATATAGCCTAAAAGAAAAACGAACAAAATCCAATATTCACAAACTCGTGTGCAACACAAACCGTAATGGATATCTTGAAGAAAGCCGTGGGGAGTTCGCCTAGATGTAGATTGTCTCCAGAGCTAGTATACCGTTTTTAGCCAGGGTACAGAAATACCACCAACTAAAAATAATAGTACTGCAGTGCTGGTGAACCAGGCTCTCTCTTGCTGTTGTTTCCATCGCACATTTTTTAGAAGCATTTAAACTCTTCTTGTCCCTAGCAACACCACTAACGAAATTTCATACGTTATATGTTTCCCGCTTTTACTACATTACGTTCTAGACATATGGATTTACTTGTGTTTTAGAAACAATTCAATTGAATCTATTTCAAAAATAAGCGATACTATATGGAATACGATATCATCTACGCTTACTCACTCGCTATTTTCATCATATAAGCTGCTGCATATTGAAATTATACCCCTCAGCGTCCTAAACGTGACTTAAAAAATAAAAAGGTTCTAACATACGAGTAGAGATCCGAAATGACCTGCGCATACTCGCTCTAATCTCAACAGGCTGTCCTAGAACTCCATCTCCGAACTCGCAGTGTCCCCGTACGCTCGAAGCCACGACTCTCCAATCTCCACCGCTGTCCACTCGTCACCTCGATCTTTTGTTGGGTACATGTGGACTGTACAGGTGTAGAAAGGAGAGGGAGTATACGAGTGCGTGAGCTTAATAGACAGTTCAAGGCACTGCCGCTTCATACGAATCAATATGTTTGATCGTATGTAGGGTGAGGCAGTTAAAATTGTTTTGTGAAATACGTAGGAAACTACACATCTGATTACAAAAAGAATTGTAATAATGGTTGTTTGTCTCGATCCCACTCCCCTAACCCCAAGGGATTGGAGGACGTCAACTTTGAAATCTTCAATATAAAGCCCCAGTTTTTACTGTGGACTCGGATTCTCCGGGAAAAAATATTTAACTTCGTACAGAATCGTTTTATCGTTGCGTGTAGATGGCGCTGTAGCCGACACAAATCAAAATTGTTTACAGTCAGTAGAAACTTGATCGTGTCTCAGGAAATTACCCAACAGATTAGGCTCCCAGGAGGGTAGAAGGATGGCATTTTACATACTGTAATGTGACACCGGTGTTTTATACCGAATCAACCTGATTCTCCACACCATAATGTATTACGATGTCCACATTATTGGTCTAATTACCTTCACAGACGGCGTTTGTAACAGGTCATTTTTTCTTTATCAATGCAGTGACGACTACATTTAGTGTTACCCAGAAACAACAACGTGGACGTAGTAGCGTTTTGTCCCCTTCGGGGTACATTTTTTAATGAGACTACCTTTCCTCTCACCACTGAGTTGCTTGTTTTGAGTCCCCATACTTCTCACCATCGGGGTGTTTCTTTTACGCGAGTCCCCTTGCCTCTCACCATCAGGGAGCTTGTCTTAGGTGTGTCCCCTTGCTTCTCACAAATCTCACGTTTTACTGAAGCAAATGTTCGAAATGGTGCCTGTTCGTGGCAACACACATTGCAACCCTATTCCGGAAATACAATCCTACATCCTTAAGTGTCTCTCCGCTAATGTTTGCACATTTAATGATAAGTCGATGCGCTTATTTGTAGGGGTTGTCGGTACATTCATGTGTCATTTCTCTTTTAGCGTCCTCTGCACTAAAAAATCTGGAGGCATCAAATCTGGTGAGCATGCAGGCCATTCATGGGGACCTCCTCGTGCAATATATCGACCAGGATAGTGTCAATTCAGAACATCACGACATATCCATGAATAATTCGTGTTGAAATCCCATATTCATTCTCCTTTGCCGGCCGAAGTGGCCGCTCGGTTCTGGCGCTGCAGTCTGGAACCGCGAGACCGCTACGGTTGCAGGTTCGAATCCTGCCTCGGGCATGGATGTGTGTGATGTCCTTAGGTTAGTTAGGTTTAACTAGTTCTAAGTTCTAGGGGACTAATGACCTCAGCAGTTGAGTCCCATAGTGCTCAGAGCCATTTGAACCATTCTCCTTTGAAGTGGGACATCTTCCGGTAGTATTGGCAAAATATTATCTAAAAAAGACGCCGTACATTTGACCATTCATATTACATTACCGTCTATGAAGTGTCGCCAATTATCCGGGTACCTAACACAAGGCACCAAACGGTGACACTCCAGACGCGTCAAAGGTCGACTTGCCTTAACCAGAGAGGCTTCTCCACTGCCCAATACTGCCTATTATGCCTACTCACGTGACCACGATTCGTAAACGTTGCTTCACCTGTGAATGAAAATTATCACTGGTTGCTAGACGTCGTTGTATCCAACTGCAAAAGTTCAAGCGGCTTTGAAAGTCTCTCCTATCTAGGGTTTGATGCAACGAGAGGTGATATGGGTGGTATTTGTGTTCATGCAGTGTACGCAGAAGACTTCGCGGCGCAATTCCTGCACATCGTACTGTTTGCGGCGAACTAATATGAGGACATGCAGCAGTTACAGCTAAAACGTCCACTGCGGTATTTTCGTTCGTCGCATGCCGTGGTCGGATTCTTAGAATAGGTTAAACAGTTCCGGTTGCAGTAAACAGTTGGATAATACTGCGAAATGTCGCTGCAGAAGGAACATTCCTCTCAGGGAACAGGTTCCCATACCGTCGACGGGATTCTCCTACATGCCTATCTGACGTAAAGTACGAAGCTATGACATCTGCCCCCTCTGCTATTGTCAACATCGTTGTACACGTAGGAAGAGACGTTTGCAGTTCGAATGTTTGCAGTAAAGCTAACCGCGACCGCTTCGCGCTGCAGTGTCCTCGTCCGTCGTACGCGATACAGCTACAGTCGCACAATGGAACTATACCTTGCATCTAGAGGTATTACACCTACAGCGAGAGTCTGCCCAAGGAGTACGACGCATGTTCACCGTCCGTGTATCACAGATTGTTATTCGAATGGAACAAAATGTATCACAGACTATATCGAATATTCTCCTATCAGTTTTCAACGGTTTGTAACTCATTTTGATTTGTCTCGATTACAGCCCCATCCATCACGCAACGCCAAAATTGTTACTGTATTTCCAAGGCCGCGGAATAGATCGACACACATGTGCTACGCTGGAATGGATTCACAACTAGTCACAGGACGTCACAGCCACTCACAATGCAAGTAGTGGTCAAGGTGACACGTTACCTTGGAAATGTAGCTTCAAGACCAGACGCATACATAAACAGACTGATTTAATTGACGGAAGGAGAAGCTTCAGATTTTAGTTCCGTTTTACGGACGACATTTTTACGGGTTACGTGATAGAGATAATTTCTATGCCAAATCTCAGAAGAGGAATGTTCTGCTAGGTTTATTGTAACTTATAGTTGATATGACAGGAGCCAAAAGTGTTAGGAGAGCTGCCCAGAAGTTGTACTCAACTGACCTCTGGTTCGGCACCTGGTCATAATTATTCTCTTATGCATCTTGTACTACACACAGACTCTTCATCACTCTGGAGTTACCTTTCGTCCTCTTAATCAAAAACTGCGGAACTTCGACATATTCTGGACTGTGGCACGGGTACCAGCAGAACGCGTCGTCAGCGCTAGGCGTGAACACAGGATGACACGTGGAGGAAGCGGACATAATTAAAATCCACGTCTGTTCCGAAGATAGACTCGATCTAGAGACTATTTGTTTATCGAAAACTCATTTTAAAATGTATGGCTAACTAAGTATGAAGTGAATTGAACATTCTCACTGAAATATTTTATTCAACATCGTTGTAGCTGTCCTTAAAAAATTACAGTACGTGCCATTCGCAGTTCCCCGTATTATGCACGAGTCTCACAAGCACATTGCACAAACACATTAATTTTACAAACGATTCCTGTGTACGTTTTATGTGGCCGCCGCTGTGTTTCGCAACGTAGGAACGTGACCTCCACTTTGAGCTCTCTCTCTTTCTCTCTCTGTCAGTTGAATATCGTTCTAGCAGCGCAAATGAATTTCATACAAGGTGGGTACCTCCTAAGTAGGAACATCTGAATACGCCATCGTGGGGTCATGATCACAGTGTCATCAACGAGTACATAACTGCATATTAGCGGACCATACTCTTCTACTAACGCATCGATGCAAGTGGAAAGTTCTGATACTACGTGAACTCGAATTCAGCACATAAAAAGCGAAGAATGACGAGATATGTAGCTACTTCCCCGTAATTTCGACACTGGTTAAATTTCCTCTAAGACGGGAGGAAATTTTCAGGTGACTCGTTGATGAGACATTCGCCATTTCAACAACATTAAAATTTTCACTATAACTACACTGTAATGAGCATTAGGTTTACTGTTGCCTTGTCGGAGGGTCCAATGTATGCAATGACTACAGGGTTGGTTTGTAGTGGATGTCCAATCAGTTTGTACGGGTTGGTTGCTGCTGTTAAGAAAAAAAATTAATTAATATGAGTGCTAGAAAATTGCAGAACCGGTCGCTAAATGAAACACCACTAGTTAAAACACCAATGTCTTCATTTGACGTGTTTGGGGAGATACCCATCATCAGATAGTCAGAAAACCGAAATACAAATGACAGAAAATGTACAACGGTATACAGAGCAACATGACAAGACTACAAGCGTTACACAGTTTCCTCATGTTGAGAGGTGACGTACACACCCTGATCATTTGGATAATCAGGTGCACAAAGACACGTTGTAACTGATACAGCTGTCATG
The DNA here is from genome assembly GCF_023864275.1 of Schistocerca cancellata. Taxonomy (NCBI): domain Eukaryota; kingdom Metazoa; phylum Arthropoda; class Insecta; order Orthoptera; family Acrididae; genus Schistocerca; species Schistocerca cancellata. Next base: position 123,832,438 of record NC_064628.1, read on the forward strand.
GCGGAATAATATCAAAAATGCATCATGCTTTTTAGGTAGAAAGTTTACGCCACCAGAGGGCGGTGAAGTACAAATAGGTGTTCCGCGCGGGATACGGACCGATGACCTTAGCAGTTAAGTCCCATAAGATTTCACACACATAAAAAAAAGCACAAATAGGTGGTGCCACTCAGAGGCAGAAACAGAATGATAAATTTTAATTTACTTAGACAAAAATTGCTTAATATAGAACATAACTTTCAGAAAGGTATACAAAGCAAGAAAGTTAAACGACACGCAGTAAATCCATTTTTACATTGGTATAAAATGCCGTCAGTAGAATAGACACATAAAATAATATGCGTAAGGTATAAAAACCAATTATGCAAAATTTAAATTATGTCTAAATAATGTATTGACAAAAGGTGTGAATGGTACCACATAGTGATATACAATACAACACGTGGAATTCCAATGTTAAAAAAAAAAAGAGCTGTAGTGGCATGCGACACGAATACAAGCACTCACAGAACCCAGGTACTGGAACTAGTACACTGAAAGGTACTAAAATAAATCAAGAGAAAAATGAAATACCTAAAATAATGCAACGGAGACCCAGGAATACGAGGCAGTACGGATGGCGTAATAATGCTTTGGAAATACTTAAGAATTAACAGAACAAAACATTACAGTAAATAAGCAAAAATAAAAAAAAATTTAAACTTAAAGGATGACAGGGACTCAGATTCTATTGATGGCATTTTATACCACTGTAAAAATTGTTTTACGGCATGTTGTTTAACTATCTTACTTTGTATACCTTTCAGAAAGTTACGTTTTGTATTCAACAATATTTATGTAAATAAATTAAAATTTATCATTCTGTTTTCGGCTTTGTGCGGCGCAACCTACGTTTGCTCCACCATCCCAAGAAAGCACGATGTAGTTTTGAAGTTAGTTTGTCATGACAGTCGCATCAATTATAACGTGTATTTATGCATCTGAATACCGAGATGATCATGGTGTGTATGTCAGCTCTCAACGTGACGGAACTGTGTAACGCTTGTACTCTTGCCCTATTGCTCTGTATACCTTTGCATATTTTCTGTCATTTGTGTTTTGGTCTGATGATGAGTACCTCCCGGAACGTGTCAAATAAAGTCATTGGTATTTTAACTAGTGGCATTTTATTAGCGACAAATTCAGCAGTTCTGCAGCACTCTTACTAACTTCCAATACGGCTGCATTCTTCCTGCGTGACTGAATGCCGAAGTTAAGATTCGCATTTGTTAAAAACGCTGTAGCTTGCGAAAACTGATTGTAGATCACCATTACTGCTTTCTTTATAGATACCTTTATCAGCCATTTGTAAATCATTATTGCCGGCCGCGGTGGTCTCGCGGTTCTAGGCGCGCAGTCCGGAACCGCGTGACTGCTACGGTCGCCTCGGGCATGGATGTGTGTGATGTCCTTAGGTTAGTTAGGTTTAAGTAGTTCTAAGTTCTAGGGGACTGATGACCACAGCTGTTAAGTCCCGTAGTGCTCAGGGCCATTTGAACCATTTGAACTAAATTATTATTATTCCAGTAAAATAAATTTTCCAGTGGTTTACATGAAAAATAACCATTTCTTTGTGTTTAGGCTGTCTTCTTGCTAAAACGTTCTTTCGTTAAAAACATGGTTGTGCTGTACGTCAACGTGTACCATTTTTGAGCGCTCGTCTAAGATAGTAGGATAATAAGGCCAGTCAATGAAGACCAAATAAAGTCCAATGTGGGAAATAATTCGTGCAGTCGCAAACTTTTGTACAGTGGTAGGAGGGAGTGTCTGAACAACATACTGTAAATCTTGACCGATGGGTCTGAGTTTGGGAGTGCGTGTGCGTTTGAAGTTCACTTTCGTGAGGTTTTCTTGAATAACTCGAAAACTACAGCGCCTAGCGAAAACGTATTCCAGTAATAAATTTAACTTCATTAAATTTCCTAGAGAAATGTCCAGGACCAATAGTTTGCGCGTAGCGAGCGATAGAACATGAAAACCCCGTACGTGGTTTATGAAGGCCAGGTATAACGTTGCGGGTTGGATAAAACGACAGCGGTAGGACAACTGAACTATCCTGTATAATGTACCAACAAAAGGTCAAACTTTAGGGTTCCGTCAAAACGATTTATACTATTGTCGTGGGGCCTCTTTGTCCGTCTGGCTCTGTCTGTCAGTCTGTCTGAATACTACTCAGGTATGGCATGTTTAAAATAAAGTGTTTTTAATCAATAGTTAAAAACACTGTTAAATACGAGTTAATAAATAAAACATTGTTTTATTAAAGTCTTTTAATCAATGTTTTAAACAAATAAAACATTTTCATTTTTACGTATTTTTACCCAAACCTAGGGTAAACGTCACATGAGTGGAATACGTGGTGGATGTACACCGCATCTCGCCCAACTTTGCCAATGGGAGGGGGGGGGGGTAACAAGTTATAGAAAACTCATGAATCAGTGGACGCCCCCGCAGAAAGAAAAATAGCAGAGCAACTACAAACCGAGTACTGCACTGTAATATATATATCTGTTTTACACTGAAGAGCCAAAGAAACTGGTACATCTGCTTAATATTGTGTAGGGCCCCGCGACGTGGCCCGGATCGCTAATGTCTGAAGTAATACTGGTGGGAACTGACACCGTGAATCTGCTGGGCTGTCCATAAATCCATAAGAGTACGAGGGGGTGGAGATCTCTTCTGAACAGCGCGTTGCAAGGGATCCCAAATATACTCAATACGTTCACGGTTGGGGAGTTTGGCGGCCAGCAGAAGTATTTAAACTCAGAAGAGTGTTCCTGGAGTCACTCTGTAGCAGTTCTCGACGTGACGTGTGGGGTGGCGCGCTGTCCTGCTGGAACTGTCCAAGTACGTCGGAATGCTTAATGGGTATGAGTGGATACAGGTGATCAGACCGGATGCTTACGTACATGTCACCTGTTAGAGTCGTATCTAGACGTGTCAGGGGTCCCACATAACTGCTACTGCACAAGCCCCACACCATTATAGCTTGAACAGTCCCCTGCTGACATGCAGGGTCCTTGTCTCCATACCCGTACACGTCCATCCGTTCGATACAATTTGGAACGAGACTCGTCCGGCCAGGCAGCATATTTTCAGTCATCAAGAGTCCAATGTCGGCCCCAGGAAGGTGTAAAGCTTTGTGCCGTGCAGTCATCAAGGATACACGAGTCAGCCTGTGCTCCGAAAGCCCATATCGACGATATTTCGTTGAACGGTTCGCACGCTGACACTTGTTGATGGTCCAGCATTGAAATCTGCAGCAATTTGAGTAAGGGTTGCACTTCTGTAACGTTGAACGATTCTCTTCAGTCGTCGTTGGTCCAGTTTTTGCAAGATCTTTTTTCCGGCCGCAGCGATGACGATTTGATGTTTCACCGGATTCCTGATATTCATGGTACACTCGTGAAATGGTCGTACGGGAAAATCCCCACTTCATCGCTACCTCGGAGATGCAGTGTTCCATCGCTCGTGCGCCGACTATAGCACCATGTTGAAACTCACTGAAATCTTGATAACCAGCTATTGTAGCAGCGGTAACCGATCTAACCACTGTGCCAGACCATTGTTGTCTTATATACGCGTTGCCGTCTGCAGTGCCTTCTTCTGCCTGTTTACATATCTCTGTATTTGAATACGCTTGCCTCTACCAGTTTCTCTGGCGCTTCGGTGTAATTTCAGTGGACAACGCAGATGCAACTTCTGAGTCCCGTAAGGATATATTCATCATCATTGAGCGTTATATTAATTTATTGCATTAGCAATGTCAATTTACGTTAACTACAACAATACGACCACGTTACAAACATCTAAAGACTCGCAATAATGTCCTTCCACTTCAGCAGCGCCCGTACTTTCTTACGAGGAAATGAGCGACACAGGGGAACGACAGGGTATCGTTGTTCTCTTTCCTCTGTGAGCAGAGACATTTAACTGTCACAGCCGAAAAATTTCCTATGCTACAGAAGAAATAAACAAACGTCTAGATCGGATACCAGTGCATGAATTCAATTCCATCCAGGTTTATGACTCTACAAAGCGACGGGGCTGTTAAGTGTTAATTAAATACGAGAGCTTGATGAAAAGTAATGTTTCCCAATTTTTTATTCTGTCCTCAATATCGGTTGAGGTATTACATGTAATGCACTTCACTCGGCTATCGCTGAAACATCCAGTTTTCGGTTGTCTCGTTTCTTTTCTCCACGCCAGTTTAAATTGATTTTTAAAACCGCTCAAAATAATCTGTTGTGACATAACAGATTTTTCCATTTTTGTTCCTATTATTTCATATGGTAAACGTAGAAATCGAACAAAGATTGAAAAATCTTGACTCTATGAGTTTGAAGAGACATTGATACATAGAATTACATTAAATAGGCAAAACAAAACTTCACGGATCCAGCGTTCGCTGCTATTCTCGAAAAGTGGTACGTGGTTGAATACTAGAAAAAAATGACCAGTATTCTCGTTCTGATTCTAATTTTTTGAAACTCTGCCCAAAGACCATTTGGGCATTACGAATAGTCAATGCTAAAGGGTAAAAACTGAGGGCGCAGAAGGCTGTGTTTTTCATGTTAATTTGTCCATTTTCAAAGGGTACAAGCAGATAAAAGCGTAATATATACACACCGACAGCAGCTCAGCTACTTTCTATTTCTTTATTGTGCATTATTAATGAATAGTTGTTAACTTTTCAGTTGATTACTGTTACCATAATCTCCTTTCTCTTTTACACTATTGGCCATTAAAATTGCTACACCACGAAGATGACGTGCTACAGACGCGAAATTTAACCGACAGGAAGGAGATGCTGTGATATGCAAATGATTAGCTTTTCAGAGCATTCACACAACGTTGGCGTCGGTGGCGACACCTACAATGTGCTGACATGAGGAAAATTATTTCACAAACAGCAGTTGACCGGCGTTGCCTGGTGAAACGTTGTTGTGATGTCTCGTGTAAGGAGGAGAAATGCGTACCATCACGTTTCCGACTGTGATAAAAGTCGGATTGTGGCCTATCGCGATTGCGGTTTATCGTATCGCGACATTGCTGCTCGCGTTGGTCGAGATCCAATGACTGTTAGCAGAATATGGAATCGGTGGGTTGAGGAGAGCAATACGGAACGCCGTGCTGGATCCCAACAGCCTCGTATAACTAGCAGTCGAGATGACAGGCATCTTATCTGCATGGCTGTAACGGATCGTGCAGCCACGTCTCGATCCCTGAGTCAACAGATGGGGACGTTGGAAGACAACAACCGTCTGCACGAACAGTTCGGTGACGTTTGCAGCAGCATGGACTATCAGCTCGGAGACCATGGCTGCGGTTACCCTTGACGCTGTATCACAGACAGGAGCGCCTGCGATGGTGTACTCAACGACGAACCTGGGTGCACGAATGGCAAAACGTCATTTTTTCGGACGAATCCAGGTTCTGTTTACAGCATCATGATGGTTGCATCCGTGTTCGGCGACATCGCGGTGAACGCACATCGGAAGCGTGTATTCGTCATCACCATACTGGCGTATCACCCGGCGTGATGGTATGGGGTCCCATTGGTTACACGTCTCGGTCACCTCTTGTTCGCATTAACGGCACTTTGAACAGTGGACGTTACATTTCAGATGTGTTATGACCCGTGGCTCTACCCTTCATTTGATCCCTGCGAAACCCTACATTTCAGCAGGATAATGCACGTTGTACGTCCTGTACGGGCCTTTCTGGATACAGAAAATGTTCGACTGCCACCCTGGCCAGCACATTCTCCGGATCTCTCACCAATTGAAAACGTCTGGTCAATGGAGGCCGAGCAACTGGATCGTCACAATACGCCAGTCACTACTCTTGATGAACTGTGGTATCGTGTTGAAGCTGCGTGGGCAGCTGTACCTGTACACGCCATCCTAGCTCTGTTTGACTCAATGCCTAGGCGTATCAAGGCCGTTATTACGGCCAGAGGTGGTTTTTCTGGGTACTGATTTCTCAGGATCTATGCACCCAAATTGCGTCAAAACGTAATCACATTTCAGGTCTAGTATAATATATTTGTCCAATGAATACCCGTTTATCATCTGGATTTCTTCTTGGTGTAGCAATTTTAATGGCCAGTAGTGTATTATTTCACAGAAGTGGCAGCCAAATCTTTAATCTTTTCATTGCAACATACCTTCGTAAAGATATTTCCAGACGATGGTCGGTGCCATTCTGCAATACAGTGGCTGTCCGGCTACGACAGGAGGAAGTACAGGATAGACCAGTTGGTGGCTAGTCTCGCACACTGCACTCACACGCGTACCGCAAGCCACGATACACAGCAACAAGAACAATACTGCCTCAGCAATGCCGTGCCAATTCTTATGCCATGTGTCTGTTGGTCGTTTCTATCGGCATTGTTGCTAAAATGGCACAGATCGCTTTTCTCATTTTCTGTAATAACGCAGTATTTCAAAACAACGCAAATTTTATGTATAAAATACTTATCTTTTAAGAAAGGTTTATTTAAAAACGAGAAATATTAACACTGTTGCTATGACTAACTGACACTTTGGTTTTTTTACTTGATTATTTAAAAAACCATTTGTTGTAATTGAGACCAAACAAATATCGAAAAAATGCAGGTTATTCAGAACCATCGGCTTTAATGGATCGGTTCTTCCCATCCCTACCATGCCGCTTCGCTGACACAAGTTTCAACCCTTTGTCGCTAGAGGGCTCCGCATAGTAGTTTGTAACATGGCGGTGTGTAAGGTAACTATGTCGGTGCGTGAGAAACAGCCTGCAGCAATCGAGTTTCGACAATGCCAGACCACACACGAGCGCTGTGACTCTGAAACAAACCGAAACGCTGCGTTCACAGTCGTCGATCATCCTCCATGCACTTCCGACTTGGTCGTATCTGATTTTCATCTGTTCGCATAACTTACAGAAAGCCTCCGATGACTTGACTCTAATAACAATGAACTGATGCAAGCAAGGTGAGCTTGTGACTCCGTCAACAAACTCAAAAATCCTACGGTGTCACTATCAATGCATTTGTCACTCGTTGGGAGAAATGTGTTCGTCGCGAGGGTGACACTGTTGAGAAATAAATACGTGTGAATGAAGAATATAGATGTAGACTGTTAATAACGTTTCTTTTATTTCAAAAAATTTTAAGAATTATCACATAAAAAATCGAAGACAATACTTTTCAGTGCGCCCTCGCATCTAATGGTCGTTCGGTGATCAAGTAAAAATGGTTCAAATGGCTCTGGGCACTACGGGACTTAATATCTGAGGTCATCAGTCCCCTAGACTTAGAACTACTTAAACCTAACTAACCTAAGAACATCACACACATCCGTGCCCGAGGCAGGATTCGAACCTGCGACCGTAGCAGCAGCGCGGTTCCAGACTGAAGCGCCTAGAACCGCTCGGCCGGCGAGTAACTTTCGCCTCGATGGCGAAAGGGAATCTGAGACAATAAAATCCATTGCTGCGTAAACGTCTACGTAGGACACCTTAAAGATCAGGATCCACACAATGACAGGTGATGAATATCATATCGTGAAGCATCAGAGTGTTTCGTCGTGTGCAACGGACCGCTTCCCTCCACTGGTGCTTCAATAAATTGCCTCGGTCTAATTAAACATTAAAATTGAATGAGAGGCACTGGCCCTAACAGCTGATTCAATTATCAGTTTAAACTTTAACGTCACACAAATATTTAATAATCTCGAGTAGCATTTATACCCTGAATGTGCAGATCGCAGATGTGTTTAACATGTGGCAAGAGCACGCACACTTCAAACACGCGTGTATTGCTTGTTGTCTGCTCCGGTTGTGCTCTCACTGATGAAAGCCGAGCTTAGGTACACGTCACACGTTCTTTACTCAGCACAAAACGACCGTATCAGACATCCAAGTAGCAGCCAAATACGTTGTTTCAATAGTAGACAACCCTTTACTTTTTCTTCCTTTTTTAGAAACAAGTTAACACTGAGTTCGGATGAATGAAACTATCCGGCGATAACATTGCACCGAAATAATTATGTAACCATTACGCCCGTGAGAAAACTACCTACTGGGTACAAGAAAATACGCGAAATCACGTGACAATCAAATTATGTCTGCTCATATCCAGTGATGATGCTCCAGTGTTCACCATGCTTGTACGACACCTGAGAAAAAGAAAACAAATTACTGACACAATCGGGCAGTAGATTTTGTTATTAAGTGCATGAGTGTAGGCTGGATTGAAGAGCACATTTTGCTGTACGAAATAGGTCTACGGTACAGTTTTTGTCGGATATGAGCTGATTACACTAGTGTATTTTATGCCATCTGCTTTAGAGATGCATTTAATTCTCTCACTCCTCACCCCCCTCCCTCCCGCTCTCTCTCTCTCTCTCTCTCTGTCTTTCACACACACACACACACACACACACACACACACACACACACACACGTTGATTGATTCAGACTATATTTATGAATATGTGGATGTTTTCTGAGGCTCTTTTCAGTGTGACTGTTACCTAAAAAGTACTCGTACTTATCTTGTTACTAAAAGTTTTTACACAATGGAAACTTTATGACTGAATGCAGAGTTTGCTTAATAAAATCACACTGAGCATCAGTATTGTAAAGTGCAGTGCCATATGTCCGTATTTGCTCACTATAAAGTAACTTGAAACTCCTGCAGCTGTCATTCGTGAAATTTGCAAGAAAGCGTGCTTTTTCGTAACATGTACCCGTCCTCAGCTCTGGAAAGGAAATTATTGTCAATGAATTGTCGTATTTCATGCTTCTGTAATTTTAAAATGGGCTTCTAATTTACAGATACTCATGTTTTTTTATGTCAAAAGCGTGTTTCATCTGTTCCCCGCGATACTCGCATGTTAATTTCAGTTGTGTATTTACCACGGCAATGATAAATACACCTTAGACTAATTTGAGCAAACACTGTTATTCTCTCTCATGTCGGATAAGCGAATATTAATGGGGAGTAAATGGTACAATTCCAGTACAAGAAAGAGCCGTGCACTGTTATTTGAGTTATTAGAAGATTCCCTTTGCTTTCTTACCCTTGCGTCCGTTTTATTACAGCTTTCATAAATTTTGACTGGGGTCGTTGACTCCTGTAAATAACGTCTTTTTATCTAGTTCTCACCTAATGGCAAAACACTACATTATTCAGTACATCTAAAATGACACTGTTTATTGTATTACAGTTATAACTTTGATTTTACATTTGATGTTTGACGTAACACGCCTGTCGGTTCCAAGCAGGAAGAAAATAATCGGGCCTGACGTCGAGAAAAAGATGGGTCGCAAATGGAAAAGCGATAGTATTTTCTGCTGTGATAGAATCCTGAGTCTGTACCTAGTGTTGTGTTAAATTGTTTCCTTCTCTTCCTTTAACAGTCTTAGTACATTGTGGTCGAAAAGTGTAATTTTGAAGAAATTTATTATGACGTACAGGTCTTTGATTTCCTTGAATGAGACGCTGGAGTGCCGTAGGGTGAGGGTGTTACTTGGTTGCTTTCTTGGTCCATTACTTCACATAATATGTATCACTGATTGGCTCCTACACACCCTGCACAGAGGAAATAAATTCCATGAGAAAGCTGCTTAATGAAATGGATACGATTTAGGAATTAGGGAGTCGACTGGGACAGTTTGCGGCAAACAAATTATAGTTTTAAGGTAACAGAACACAGTTTATACATTTTCTGATACGGATCTTGGCGAAAGTCGAAATTTTATCATCACAAGGTGATCCAATAAACAATAAATCGAAGTTTTTAAATTCTTATGACGAAGCCAAAAGAAACGTCGTATTGGAAGAATTAAATCCAATGTCATAGCTACTATGCCAGCTAGGACGGTCAGCACCAGCTCGTAGCTTGCGAGATCAGACGGCCAACGCACTGAACGAGCGACAAATTCAGAACTTTTTGAGAAACATTGGTGGTAACATACAAAATATACTAGGTGACAATTATTGAACTATATGAAATAAAACCAGTATAACTCCTGAACGGTTTTCGTTAGGACGTTGAAACTGCACTGTTAGCCGCGGGTCATGATGGGAATTAGTATGGGCATGCTTTGGTTTAGCCCACTTCCATATGGATGGGTTCGTCAACAAGCAAAATTGTCGCATTTGGGGTACTGAGAACCCACATTTCACGATCGAGAAGTCTCTTCATCCTCAACGGTTGACTGTGTGGTGTGCAAAATCCAGTCATGGAACAATCGGTGCGAGATTCCTTGATGGCACAGTGACTACCAAACAGTGCCTGAAGCTTTTGGAACATGAATTCGTCCCCATTATCCAAAGCCACCCTGATTCCGATAACATGTGGTTCATGTAAGACGGAGCTCGACCCCATCGGAGCAGGGGAGTATCTGATGACCTGGAGGAGCACTTTTGGGACCGCATTCTGGCTCTGGGGTAACCAGAGGCCACTGTCTTGGGCCTCGATTGGCCGCCATGTTCTCTGGATCTTAACACATGCGACTCCTTCTTGAGGGGCTATATTAAAGACAAAGTGTACAGCAATAACCCAAAAACCATCGATGAGCTGAAAACAGCCATCAGGAGGTCATCGACAGCATCGATACTCTGGCACTTTAGTGGTTCAAAAATGGTTCAAATGGCTCTGAGCACTATGGGACTCAACTGCTGAGGTCATTAGTCCCCTAGAACTTAGAACTAGTTAAACCTAACTAACCTAAGGACATCACAAACATCCATGCCCCAGGCAGGATTCGAACCTGCGACCGTAGCGGTCTCGCGGTTCCAGACTGCAGCGCCTTTAACCGCACGGCCACTTCGGCCGGCGCACTTTAGTGGGTCATGCGGAATTTCGCTCTTCGTTTTCGCCACATCATCGCCAATAATGGCAGGCACATCGAACATGTCATATCCTACATCCGAATTTCTGTAGTGACGTTTACGTTTGCATGTTGAATAAAGTTTTACAACTAATTTACGTTTTTCTTCGTATAGTTCAATAATTGTCAACCTGTATATAAATTTTTATACTATACTACACCTTGCTTATAAGAATAATCTCCAGTGGTACTGACATTTAAAACGGAAAGCTTTTTTAGTGTCCTTTATTTCCACCCAATTATCTGCAGTGGGATTATATTTATGGCTATTCAGTGCATTTACGAAGAATATTTTTAGCCCAGACAGAGGCTGGAAGAACGATCTGAGGTATCGCGACCTTCTTGTAGGCAGCTGTTCAAGCGTCTGAACTTCAGCTTTTCCATCCTTACAAATACATTTTCTCAAGGGATCTGTGGTTAATAACATGGACTCATTATTCGAAAATAATTGAAGGATTCACTGATAGTGTACTGAAGTGAGAAAAACGATTTACGTTTGGATAACACAGTCTTAACTACTGTACTGCAAGGTGTACACCATTATACAGGTGCTGTATTCAGTAGGCTTCCAGAGTAATTGAAAGAATGGAGTCGCATGTCTTCGATTCCCATATGTAAGATGAAAACGCTCCTTGTGTCGCACACACTGTACTTTCTGCAGGAGTCAAAAATGGCTCTGAGCACTATGGGACTTAACATCTATGGTCATCAGTCCCCTAGAACTTAGAACTACTTAAACCTAACTAACCTAAGGACATCACACAACACCCAGTCATCACGAGGCAGAGAAATCTGCACGAGTCCCGCGCAGTAGTTCAGACGAGTTATTTATTTTGTCACACTATAGGAAACCTTTCGACATCGTGTTTAACGTTTTTTAATTTTAGTTGTTTATGCATTTTGTGAATTACGAAATGATTCGTTCCATGAGCGAGTAGATTACGTATCGGATGGTCCCCTAAAATCTGAGAAAGTAAAAATAAAATTATATTATGCTGCTATCTCTTTCCGATGTTACAATTATAGGCAGAACCTCATATATACTTAGAATTTCAGTAAACTGGTACTGATAGGTTATTATGTTTGCTGAAAGTGCGCTTGAGTTGGCTCAAATGGCTCTGAGCACTATGGGACTTAACTTCTGAGGTCATCTGTCCCCTAGAACTTAGAACTACCTAAAACTAACCAACCTAAGGACATCACACACATCCATGCCCGAGGCAGGATTCGAACCTGCGACCGTAGCGGTCGCGCGGTTCCAGAATGTAGCGCCTAGAACCGCTCGGCCTCTCCGGCCGGCTGCGCTTGAGTGTTCCTTGAGTGCATTACGATTTCCTAGTCAGTTAGGGCGTGACAGTCCAAGTAGTAGGTCGTGAGTGGGCGACGGAATTTACCATCGCAGAAAAAGCTGACATTCCCATGGTGTGTGGAGAGTGTACGAAGAATGGAATTCATTCTTGTGCGGTGTGTGCGGCAACATTTCCCAGTAGACGTCAACCATCTCGGCTATTATCAACTTCTACAGCCAATTACATGAAAGTGGTAAACCTGCGAAACATACACTATTGGTCTGTTGGCACTCCCCGTTGGCTTCGTCAGATGGAACGTCAGCGTGCATGGAGTGAAAACGTGTGATGTGGGATAGTGAATCATCAGCTATAAGTCCGTTTTTAGTAGACGGAACACTGAACGCGCAAAAGTATCGCAGCCTCCTACCAGATCATCTTCCACGGATGATAGAAGACGTTTCTCTGCAGACTACGAGTAACCTGTGGCATCAAAATGAGGGCTGTCCAACCCATAGTGCGCGAAGTAGTACAGCATGTCTTTACGAATTGTTCCGAAATCTTTGGATTGGACGCAGAAGAAGTGTATCTTGAGCGGCCTGTTCCCCGGATTTCACGCCTGTAGACTACACTCCTGGAAATGGAAAAAAGAACACATTGACACCGGTGTGTCAGACCGACCATACTTGCTCCGGACACTGCGAGAGGGCTGTACAAGCAATGATCACACGCACGGCACAGCGGACACACCAGGAACCGCGGTGTTGGCCGTCGAATGGCGCTAGCTGCGCAGCATTTGTGCACCGCCGCCGTCAGTGTCACCCAGTTTGCCGTGGCATACGGAGCTCCATCGCAGTCTTTAACACTGGTAGCATGCCGCGACAGCGTGGACGTGAACCGTATGTGCAGTTGACGGACTTTGAGCGAGGGCGTATAGTGGGCATGCGGGAGGCCGGCTGGACGTACCGCCGAATTGCTCAACACGTGGGGCGTGAGGTCTCCACAGTACATCGATGTTGTCGCCAGTGGTCGGCGGAAGGTGCACGTGCCCGTCGACCTGGGACCGGACCGCAGCGACGCACGGATGCACGCCAAGACCGTAGGATCCTACGCAGTGCCGTAGGGGACCGCACCGCCACTTCCCAGCAAATTAGGGACACTGTTGCTCCTGGGGTATCGGCGAGGACCATTCGCAACCGTCTCCATGAAGCTGGGCTACGGTCCCGCACACCGTTAGGCTGTCTTCCGCTCACGCCCCAACATCGTGCAGCCCGCCTCCAGTGGTGTCGCGACAGGCGTGAATGGAGGGACGAATGGAGACGTGTCGTCTTCAGCGATGAGAGTCGCTTCTGCCTTGGTGCCAATGATGGTCGTATGCGTGTTTGGCGCCGTGCAGGTGAGCGCCACAATCAGGACTGCATACGACCGAGGCACACAGGGCCAACACCCGGCGTCATGGTGTGGGGAGCGATCTCCTACACTGGCCGTACACCACTGGTGATCGTCGAGGGGACACTGAATAGTGCACGGTACATCCAAACCGTCATCGAACCCATCGTTCTACCATTCCTAGACCGGCAAGGGAACTTGCTGTTCCAACAGGACAATGCACGTCCGCATGTATCCCGTGCCACCCAACGTGCTCTAGAAGGTGTAAGTCAACTACCCTGGCCAGCAAGATCTCCGGATCTGTCCCCCATTGAGCATGTTTGGGACTGGATGAAGCGTCGTCTCACGCGGTCTGCACGTCCAGCACGAACGCTGGTCCAACTGAGGCGCCAGGTGGAAATGGCATGGCAAGCCGTTCCACAGGACTACATCCAGCATCTCTACGATCGTCTCCATGGGAGAATAGCAGCCTGCATTGCCGCGAAAGGTGGATATACACTGTACTAGTGCCGACATTGTGCATGCTCTGTTGCCTGTGTCTATGTGCCTGTGGTTCTGTCAGTGTGATCATGTGATGTATCTGACCCCAGGAATGTGTCAATAAAGTTTCCCCTTCCTGGGACAATGAATTCACGGTGTTCTTATTTCAATTTCCAGGAGTGTATTTTTCTTTGGCGAAGGCTGAGAGATACTGTTCACAAGGATATACCAACTACACCCGATGTTACGCGACGACGTATTACTGCTCGGACATCTCTGAAATGCTAGTACGTGTGCAGCAGTCGTTCTATACCAGACTGGGAGCTTGTACTGCCACTACCAGTGGTCATTTTGAACATAACCTGTGATGGTCAGTTGTCTCGTTACTGCTCGTAATCCACAATTAGTGGATTCTCTGCTCGTTCGTTGTTCCTTAGTGAGTGCTACCACACGTATTATACAAGCGTCGGTGTGGGAACGTTTCAAAATACGTTATCTCGTAAACGACTCGCACTAGAATCCTACAAAAAACATCACTGAAATTATAATTTACCTTTCTTTTAGTTTTTCAATGTCAATAGGCGTTATTTCATTTAAAAAATGTATGTTTGCACAAAAAATACACTTTTTAAGTATTATTACAATCTGCTTATTGGCTAACAATACGAGTTCCTGATTACCTGTCCATTCTGCGAAAACCGCACTTCAATAATAGCATTTCCCATTTCTGCAATATCTGCGATGCAAGTTTCAGATGAGAGAGAGAGAGAAGTATTCTAATTTACGCACCGCACCGCTGTAGCCTGTTGATGTCTTTCCGACTTGAAACATTTACCTGCATGTCATAAAGCAATACAGTGTAGGTGTACTACAATTAGATTATGACTTAAGGCAACATGCGTTTTCAGATTTCTTGACAGTTAAAATCCGTCGAGGTGTGGGCGCAATGCGCACGTGAGACATGGGGAACCCCTTGGGGCGGTGCAAGGAGACACGGAGACGCCGGCAGCTGGCAGCTGTTAGCTGGCGTCTCCACAGGTCCTGTTAGCGTCATTACACAGCGCCCGCTAGCTTATTCGCGCGCTGTCGCGAGCTGAACAAACATCTGCTGCACCGCACTACCTCCCGTCGTCTTCCCGCCGCCGGTGGACGGGCGCAGCAACTGTATTTTACCAAAGGAATTCTGGCAATGGTTTCTCCAATGTTATCGCTGATCACATCGCAGTACAGCTGCCGCAGACGCTGATGCTGAAAACGGAGAGATTCATTGCTACAGAAACATCTCATTATTAATTAGGGACACCACAGGCAAGAGGAAGACCTCTATCACGGCTAACCGATTCGGTTAATATTTGGCAAGTCGATGGTGTGCAACCTGAAATGATAGACTTTAAGACAGTTTGGCTCACCAACTCCCCGTTTTTGGGAAAACTGCTCCTTATGTTCATGACGCCCATTCAACTCAGAATTGACGGGATCGACAGACAATTAAAAGTTGAGCATCTTTCATCGACATATGGGGAATCTGCCAACTCATATTTTCCGAGAGATCTGGGAAAGAAACTTTTTCGACGGCCGCTTATGTCCCACAAAGTATGCACTATATAACGAAAGGGCCGCTGACGTAGTGACCAAGGCATATGGCTGGGAAGCAGTGGACCTGAGTTCGATTCCCAGTTGCATTTTGCAGTTTTTTTCTTCATTTCTATTTTCTCTCCGCATCGAAACTGGTACGAATAGGAGGGTTGATAAGTAATAAAATCAATAGGAAATGATAACAAATCTGGCACACAAATTTTACAGACGGCTTTTTAGCAAAGAATTAAAATTTTATGCCTCGTTGGATGAAAACAACTCCGAGTAAGATTGATGAGAAGACGAACATCCGAAGCACGTATCGCTCAAGGGATAACGTGCTGGATTGGCAATGTACATACAATAACGCATTCGTACACGTCTGCAAATCCGTTACTAAAGTTTACCCGTATTTATAAGAAACTAATGAGTAATTTGGTCCACGGCGTATACAACATATCAGTCGTTTAAACGAATCGTTAAAAATGTTTACTTCACTTACTCCAGATCTGGAAAACAGAAGAATTCAATTTACAAAACATATCTTCAGAACATTTTAAAACCATACGCTGCTGATAACAATTTTTGACTAATATCGGATTCCTAAGGTGGACACACTAATACTGCCATCTGTCATACCATACCATATAGATTGAGAGGGTCAACCGACTTGCACGGTAGAACTAATACCGCCAAACTGCACATCTGTGTGCCAGCCATCCAATGTTAATTTTTATCATCAAGTTAAAAACTTTATTTAGAGGCTTCAAAATTACAGCCTGCTTCTGGAAACCAACCAGAACTGCACAACTGAGCCGATGCAATAACGATGAATCTTCAGTACTGATTTTTCAAACAATGTTATCACATGTGTGGTATGCATCAGAACTAATGTCCGAAAAAGAAATATTTTTAAATGTAAACCAACTCTGGTTTTCTCCGACTCTGCGGAAGGGACGTTGGAGTTCCGCGAAGATCGCATTCGTTAGATGTTCTTCGTGCCGCGAGGATATTTGCTTCCAGTGTTGTATAACAAGTACCATCCATGGAGTTGTGGGAATGAAACTGAAGACATGTAACACAGTGACTGTTGATTTACTTACCTTATTAATCCTCCTATGAGTACATATTTTGAAATGGAAAAAAATACAATTAAAACAATAAAGAATGCAGCTGGGAATCAAACGCAGGTTCTTCGCTATGCCTTGGTCGCTGTGCCAGCTGCTCTTTCGTTGAACAGCTCTTACCTTATGAACACATAATCCCCAATCTAAAAAGTATATTTCCTCGATTTCTAGGAAAATATATGTTTGGGGATCCCATACATATGTTGATGAAAAACTGTTATCTATCTATTTTTCATAAACGGGGATTGTTGAGCAGAAATAGCTGAATGTCTTTCATTTTATGTTGTCCACAGATGACCTGCCAAATATGAGCCGAATTGGTTGGCGATGTACTCGTATGAAGGCCTTCCCATTGTGAGATCTCCTGGGATATTCTCACGGCATCTGGCAGACTGGACGTGACGACTGAGTCGCTAGAAACTTGGAAATAAAGAGTCCGTGCGTCTTGATTTACAGGTAAAGAAAAATAATGAGAAAATATGCCTTTTTGCTTTCCTTCTCATTTTTCATTTTAATAATATAGCTATTACAACTCAAAATAGGCGAGCTGCGGATATTTTTACGATGACGTAAGGAAAGTCGCCTACATAAGGAAAATTACCTACATAAAGTTCCGTATCACTTTAACAGAATTTAATTCAATCAAAATAGAAACTATGTAGTTTTATCAAACTGAGTTGAGAAACATAAGTGAATAATGTGGTCAGTGTACGGTTTATGGTATCTTGCTCGCGTTTTACACTAAATACTACCTTGCCAATAACAAGAGCTATGAAATGATATTTCTTCTACTTTGAATAGGAAGATGTCATCGCTTGACTGAAATGGCTATTAAATGCCATTACGTCACTCGGCTTGGGATAATACGTACAAAAACATACGAGCTTCCTGAGAGGTTCATTCATTCGGAATACTTCTTTAGTTTGCACGGTTCGTAGACATTTAGTTTTCTTTACAGTTCAGAAGTGTGCAGACTGATTTCAAACTGTAGCCTTTGGCCTCCGATGAATTTAGGCCAACTTGCTACGGCACGGTTGCCACAACACGGGAATAAAAGCGAATTCAGATCTTTGTAATCAGAGTTATGTAACTATATGTGCTACTCTTATTAGCAACGTGGCTG
This sequence comes from Schistocerca cancellata, assembly GCF_023864275.1. Taxonomy (NCBI): domain Eukaryota; kingdom Metazoa; phylum Arthropoda; class Insecta; order Orthoptera; family Acrididae; genus Schistocerca; species Schistocerca cancellata. Next base: position 123,850,341 of record NC_064628.1, read on the forward strand.
TCACCTGACGTAAGACATTGACAAATGTAAGTCCGATCTAATCAGAAACTAAAATCGGTCCAGTTGAGAGAAGATCTGATCAGCGATGTTAAAACCTGTAGCGCAGCTTTCATTGTGTCTTTTCTTATGGACCACACTCTATTGTATAATAAATTTTCGTGATTGGTCTGTCGTCTGCCTTACGTTTCTGAATCTCAGACTGTGATTAGAGCATCAGACGTACAGTCCAAGCGAAATACCGAGTTTATAGTTTACTATAGTGAAAGCCAGATTTTGAAAACTAACCACATAGTTTCTCTGGAGCAGGCATGCGGACAAAAAGAGAAGAGTATTTGCTTTGCACAGCGTGAATTCCCAAAGTCCAAGGCCTCTGCGTCAGAAAGCACTGGACTGTTAAGTGGCGCAACGTAACAGGTTTGTCTGGTATCCACACGGCTGGTGTATTTGAATTTCTGTTGCTCCACTAAATCACCCGAGGATATGATCGTTCTCTTCCTCATACTTCGTCAGTCGCTGTTCTTAGTCGACAGCTGAATACTAAACAAAAATGGTACCGACTAGATTTTCACATAGGTTGACAGGAGAAAACAGAAATAAATACGTACCACGAAACAAATTTGTGAGCATTAAACTTAAAATACTGTAGAAATATTAGAATTTGAAAGAAGACACTACTGTTTCTATGGCTCTCGCATTAACGTAGCAACCATATCCTTTCTGTTCCTTATACCAAACTAGTTGCCAGTTACTAATGATGTCGCTGAGCTAAGTAATCCTATGGCTACCTTGTGTTTGCGAAGACCTTCATTCAAAGTTTCGCCAGACTGTCGTAACTTATGCTTACGTGGTTTCCTTAGTCACTTCGGGCGGGTGCTATCCTCCACTAACCTAGTCTAATAAAGCTAGAGCTGAGTCTTTAATGCCCTTCCTTGTATTTCGTATGACATAATTCTGGTGTTCCAGCGAGGCAACGGAGGTACGACCATCCCTCGAGCGTAGCTGAAGAACGCATTTAAAGGTGTGAGGTATTAGATGGCTCCTACCTCACCATTTAATACGCGTGTAATCTTAAACTCTATCACTGTTTCGACATTAGCAGTATTATTGCAGATAGACGTCGCTGTAACCGGTTTCCTTAACACCCCTTCCAGCGCCAAACTAGAACTTCATTCTCAAAACTTTTTGCTAACACAATAGCCCTCGATAGTATCTATATCCGCTAAAGGGGTTTCCCATTACATATCACTCGCTCGGAGGCTCCAATCTTAAAATGCCGTGGAAGGCTATCTGTAGCGTTGAATGAAAGGATAGAAGTCCGTGACAAACTGATGTCCGACCATATTGTATTTTTGGACAACGTAATAAACTGGTAGTCCATGGCATGCGGAAGGCATGACTTTTTTTCAAATGGTGGACCACTAAAAAGATTTAAATTGGTACGTGTACTCATAGCAGCATATAATCTGCATAGTGTAAGGGAATACATTCACAGGAAGGACAGCTAAAGAAAAAGTCGTAAGCAAACATTGTGCTTTATCAGGATACTGTAACGTACTGCCATCCCCAGGAAAGTCTTAGACCCTGATGTGAAACCTTTGTCATGCTCTACGCAGCTTATTACCCAAAGGAATGGAAAAACCGTAAGTCCTACGTTTCCTAAAATGTAACAAACCGCTTTCCCTGATCTCATTCTCTTTGCACATCACACTCTCCACTCTACTCAGCGAAGCATTTGAAAAACACCATATCCAAAGAATCCATTAGCACCTAGCAAGATCTCTACCTATCCTTCATACTCAGTGCGACTTCCACCCTCGCCATACATACACTATGTAAACAAAAGCATCTGGACACCTGACTGAAAATGACTTACAAGTTCGTGGTGCCCTCCATCGGTAATGCTGGAATTCAGTAAGGATGTTAGCCCACCCTTAGCCTTGATGACAGTTTCCACTCTCGCTGGCATACGTTCAATCAGGTGGTGGAAGGTTTTTTGAGGAATGACAGCCCATTCTTCACGGAGGTATCGATGTCGGTCAGTGAGGCCTGGCACGAAGTCGGTGTTTAATACATCCCAAAGGTGTTCTGTAGGATTCAGGTCATGACTCTGTGCAGGCCAGCCCATTACAAGGATATTATTGTCGTGTAACCACGCCGCCACAGGCCGTGCATTATGAACAGGTCTTGACAATCGGACTAAACTATTAACTGGATAGTTTTACCGAGCCCACCGACTAAGAAGATATAGTCGCTGAACAGTTCAAAGAAAACTTGAGTCTCATTTCAAATAGGTACCCCACTCATACAGTTATAGTCAGTGGTGACTTCAATCTACCCTCGATATGGTGGAAAAATTACACGTTTAAAGCCGTCGGCAGGCTTAAAACGTCATCCGAAATTGTACTGAATGCTTTCTCAGAAAATTATTTTGAACAATTAGTTCATGAGCCCACTCGAAGCGTAAATGGTTGCGAAAGCATACTTGACCTCTTAGAAACAAATAATCCTGGACAAATAGTGAGTATTCTGACGAATACAGGGATTAGCGACCACAAGGCAGTTGCTGCTAGGCTGAATGCCGTAACACCCACAACCATCAAAAAGAAACGCGAAATATATCTATTTAAAGAAGCCGATAAAAATGCTCTTAACGCCGTTTTAAGAGACAGTGTTCACTGCTTCCGATATGATCATATAAGCGTAGAAAAGTTGTGGATTGATTTCAGAGAGATAGTACCGACAGCAATTGAGAGATATAGACCACATAAATTAACAAGTGATGGTACTGATCCCCCATGGTACACAAGACTGGTCAGATCGCTGTTGCAGAAGCAGCGAAAAAAGCATGGCAAATTTGAAAGAACCCTAAATCCCCAAGACTGGCAAAGAAGTTCGAAATACAGCGCGTACTTCAATGAGAGTTGCCTTTAATAACTTCCATAACGAAACTCTGTCTCGAAATCTGGCAGAAAAACCTAAGAGATTCTGATCATACACCAGTGGCAAGACGCAATCAATACCTTCACTGCGCAATAACAACGGTGAAGTCACTGACGACAGTGCCACTAAAGCAGAGTTATTAAACTCGGTTTTCCGAAACTCCTTCACCAAAGAAGACGAAGTAAATATTCCTGAATTCCGATCAAGAACAACTGCCAAGATGAGAAACATAGTAGTAGAAATCCTCGGTGTCCCAAAGCAGCTTAAATAACTTGATAAAAGCAAGGCTTCAGGTCCAGATTGTATACCAGACAGGTTCCTCTCAGACTATGCTGATACAATAGCTCCATATTTAGCAATTATATACAACCGCTCGCTCACAGAAAGATCCGCCCCTAAAGACTGGAAAACTGCTCATGTCACACCAATACCCAAAAAGGGCAGTAGGAGTTCTCCGTTGAATACAGGCCCATATCACTAACGCCGATTTGCGGTAAGGTTTTGGAACATATACTGTATTCGAACATTAGGAAATACTTTGAAAAAAACGATTTATTTACACACAGTCAGCACGGATTCAGAAAATATCGTTCTTGTGAAACACAACTAGCTCTTTTTACTCATGAAGTTGAGGCACCTTGTCACGGTCCGCGCGGCTTCCCCCGTCGGAGATTCGAATCGTCCCTCGGGCATGGGTGTGTGTGTGTTGTACTTAGCGTAAGTTAGTTTAAGTTAGTGTGTAAGCTTAGGGACCGCTGACCTGAGCAGTTTGGTCACATAAGACCTTACCACAAATTTCCAAATTTTACTCATTAAGTAATGAGTGCTATCGACAGACGATGTCAAATTGATCCCATATTTTTAGATTTCCGGAAGGCTTTCGACTCCGTTTCCCACAAGTGTCTTCTAACCAAACTGCGTGCCTATGGAATATCGCCTCAGTTGTGCGACTGGATTCGTGATTTACTGTCAGAAAGGTCACAGTTCGTACTAATAGACGGAAAGTCATCGAGTAAATCAAAAGTAATATCCGGCGTTCCCCAAGGAAGTCTTATACGCGCTCTATTGTTCCTGATCTATATTAACGATATAGGGGACAATCTTAGTAGCCGTCTTATATTGTTTGCAGATGATGCTGTCATTTACCGTGTTGTAAAGTCATCAGATGACCAAACTGAATTACAAAGTGATTTAGATAAGATATCTCTATGGTGCGAAAAGTGGCAGTTGAACCTGAATAAAGAAAAGTGTGAAGTTATTCACATGAGTAATAAAAGAAATCCACTAAATTTCGATTATGTCACACAAATCTAGAGGCTGTAAATTCAACGAAATCTTAGGGATTACAATTACAAAAAACCTAAATTGGAACGATCACATAGACAATATTTGGGTAGAGCAAACCAAAGACTGCGATTCATTGGCAGAATACTTAGAAGGTGCAACAGGTCTACTAAAGAGACTGCTTACACCACGCTTGTTCGCCTTATTCTTGAGTGTTGCTGTGCGGTGTGGGATCCGCATCAGGTGGGACTGACGGATGAATGGAAAAAGTACAAAGAAGAGCGACACGTTTTGTATATCTCCAAATAGGGGAGACAGTTCCACAGAAATGATAGGTGAATTGGAGTGGCAATCATTAAAACAAAGGCGTTTCCCGTTGCGACGGGATCTTCTCATGAAATTTCAATCACCATTTTTCTCCTACGATTGCGAAAACATTCTGTTGGCACCCATCGACATAGAGAGAAATGATCATCACGATAAAATGAGAGAGATCAGGGTTCACACAGAAAAATTTAAGTGCTCGTTTTTCCCGCGTGCCGTTCGAGAGTGGAACGGTGGACAGCTTGAAGGTGATTCGTTGAACCCTCTGCCAGGCACTTTATTGTGAATAGCAGAGTGGTCATGTAGATGTAGATGCAGATCGTATTGAAAGATACAATCGCCATCCCCGAATTGCTCTTCAATATTGGGAAGCAAGAAGATGCTTAAAACATGCCTATGCTGTGATAGTGCCACGCATAACAACAAGGGGTGCAAGCGCCCTCCATGAAAAACACGATCACACCATAACACCACCGCCTCCGAATTTTACTGTTGGCACTACAAACGCTGGCAGATGATGTTCACCGGGCATTCGCCATACCCACACCCTGCCATCGGATCGTCACATTGTGTACCGTGATTCGTCGCTCCACACAACGTTTTTCCACTTCAATCGTCTAATGTTTACGCTCCTTACGCCAAGCGAGGTGTCGTTAGGCATTTACCGGCGTGATGTGTGGCTTATGAGCAGCCGCTCGACCATAAAATCCAAGTTTTCTCACCTCCTGCCTAAATGTCATAGTACTTGCAGTGGATCCTGATGCAGTTTGGAATTCCTGTGTGATAGTCTGGATAGATGTCTGCCTGTTACATATTACGACCATCTTCAACTGTAGGCGGTCTCTGTCAGTCAACAGACGAGGTCGGCGTGTACGCTTTTGTGCTGTACGTGTCCCTTCACGTTTCCACTTGACTGTCACATCGAAAACAGTGGACCTAGGGATGTTTAGGAGTGTGGAAATCTCGCCTACAGACGTATGACACAATTGACAATCACCTGACCACGTTCGAAGTCCGTGAGTTCCGCAGAGCGCCTCATTCCGCTCTCTCACGATGTCTACTGACTACTGAGGTCGCTGGCATGTACTGTATACATGGCAGTACGTGGCAGCACAATACACCTAACATGAAAAACGTATGTTTTTGGGGGTGTCCGGATGTTTTTGATCACATAGTGTATAAATTACTAACACCTTATCCCCATCATTTACTTAAATGAAAATCTCATATCTTCGTTTCCCATTTAAACCAAAAAGCTTTTAACGTTGTATGATATTACGGTGTGCTTAAAAGACAACAGATGTAAGTGACTTCCGAGCGGACTAAGGCGCTACAGTCATGGACTGTGCGGCTGGTCCCGGCGGAGGTTCGGGTCCTCCCTCTGGCATGGGTGTGTGTGTTTGTCCTTAGGATAATTTAGGTTAAGTTGTGTGTAAGCTTAGGGACTGATGACCTTAGCAGTTAAGTCCCATAAGATATCACACATTTTTTTTTCTAAGTGACTTCAGCTATCTACAACTTATTTCTTACATCTTCCACCAAACTTCTGGCGGGGATCGATACTCTCTCCTGTGTATTTCATTCATTCCCAAACATCTGCATACCATCCCCCTGCCCCAAAATTCTCCAGTATGCTAATGACACTACCTACCTAGTTACCCACCATACCTTCCAACTTTCCAATATCTTCCTTCAGTCTCCCATGGATCTCTTAGTCGAATGGTATCCACATTCCATGTAATTCCATACCCTTTCCAACATCTGTTAGAACGTCAACCACCTTCTACTGCTCAACAGTTAAATCCGTTCTGACATAAATTTTCCTACCAGTCGTAGCTAGTTATGGTCTCACTTAACTATGTCGTCCATGTTGGACTGTTGCAAATATGTGACAGTAAAGACAGAAATAAAAATAAAATATAAAACTTGCAGACTTAGCATGACATAGTCTAATTCTGTTTCTGTACAGTGCTTTTTGCTATGATCACTTAGGAAGCGCAAAGTGGAAAGAGTTATAGCGAACCATCTAGTATATCTACGAAGCTCTGAAAAAGTTCACTCCACTGCCTCTCCTTTTCTGGTGTGTTCTGTCCATTTTTTCTATTGTGAATGAAAGTTTCCAATTCTTCAAAAAGATTGAGTTTTTGGCCTTTGTTTATTTTGTGAAATGTTACTACATTGTCCTCTATGTTATCAAAGGAACGTCTTAACGTGTTCTTTAAAGCAAGTCCGAAAGCTTCGGCCGATCTGACAGTCGTATTGTAGGGGACATTGACTGCATTTGTTCTTGTATACACCCGAATTGGGGAAGTTATTTTTAATGGTCTTTGTATTGTGTTGCAGTCTATTACTTAATGGTTGGTGCAGAAAGCAACTCTTACGTTGTATGGTCTCAATACAACAGTATTTTTTTTTGTGAAATGGTACCACAGAAGGGAAGGCGTACTGTCCTGGTGTCTACTCTGTTCTACTTCTCCCGCTGATTGAACATCTGTTCTCTGCTTCTAGTGTATTACGGGGTCCTACTAAAGTAACCATCCTATCCTCTCAATTCTGAATGTAATTATATTCCCAATCCTTCTTCATCATTATCATCATCATCATCACATGCATCATCAACAACTATAAGTACTTCGATTTTGCAAAGAAATTTTGTCAATATTTCTGAAGTCGTCAAAGTGTCATGTACTTACAGATTTAAAACCACAGTTATCACACAATTTCTTTTTATTTAACCCCTGTCAGTTGTGTGGACGTTTGTCTGAAGAGCAGTTTTATTGGATGGCACTCTGCCATCTCAGAGGAATGGAAACAACAACAAAAAGGAGAAAAACATTCATATTTGGGCTCCACTTGTCGGATATGTAATACGATGTGACGCTGCCTGCCACGTTTTGGACGCTTTGGTTTTTCGTGCTACTTTTCGTACAGAGTATATATCTGTGATGTAGCTTGTATTAGCTCTGCTGAGATTTATAGTCAAAGTTAGTCGGCTCGCCAAGTAATTTGTTTGTTCGTACTAATATGTTTTCTTGTCATACTGTGCTGGTGCCGGGATATAAAAGTAGTGATGATGACTACGGTGTCTGACACTGACGAGGTGGTGCAGTGGTTAGGCCATCCAGATTTAGGTTCTCCTTGATTTCCCTAAATCGCCCCAGGAAAATGCTGGGATGGTTCCTTTGAAAACGGCACAGCCGATTTTCTTCCCCATCCATCCGTAATCCGATTTCTGCTCTGTGTCTAATGACCTCGCTGTCGACCGCACGTCCAAATCGAATCTCCTCCTGCTCCTCCTATGGTAAAGGGCAGAAATGTTGGGAGTATAATGTTGTTTGAGTTCTTCCCCCACTACCGCACCTAAATTATACTATTTTTAAATTAAGCAGATCAGTAGAGCCCCTAATCCACTGGTACCCAATCCAGGGGTAATTACCGCCTGGGGGATAAGATGTAGTCTTCAGTGGTAACCGCAGCAATATGTTAGTTTTTTTATTTTTTTTAATTTTTTTATAGAGGTTCATGAACAGCTTGCGTGCTTTACTTACAACTATAAACAGTTTTCATTCTTATCGTTCTTCCGTGAGTACGTTTTGTGTTTTCAGCAAACAGCACTTTCACAGTACTAAATATGTCCCCTGACACCACGAAATAATTTCACAAACTAGCAATATCCCTACCCTATATCATCTACCACTGTATCATGGTAAAGCAACAGTTTGCACACATAGTAGTGAAGATATGGCAGCCTCCTTAACAAAAGCACGCGAGCGCACACACACACACACACACACACACACACACACACACTCACACACACACACACACGCGAGCGCGCGCGCGCGCGCGCGCGCACATGCAGTTTCTGGTAGGAAACCGTAAACACTCACAGAGCGATAAGAGACTCTTCCATCACTAACAAAACAAACAAAACGACAAAAAGAAAACACCGTGAGTAACGATAAGAGTTAAATCTGTTTATAGTAGTAAGTAAAGCATGCGAACTGCACAGCACATTAACAAACAAAATTGTAAGAGATTGAAGATGCTTTAGAACAAAGCGAAACGCGTCTCCTGTTAATAAGACAGTTGCAAAAGACGGTACATCTACATCTACATCCATACTCCGGAAGCCACCTGACGGTGTGTGACAGAGGGTACCTTGAGTACCTCTATCGGTTCTCCCTTCTATTCCAATCTCGTATTTTTCGTGGAAAGAAATATTGTCGGCTGTGTGGGCTCTGATCTGTCTGATTTTATCCTCATGGTCTCTTCGCGAGATATACGTAGGAGGGAGCTATATACTGCTTGACTCCTTGGTGAAGGTATCTTCTCGAAACTTCAACAAAAGCCCGTAACCAGCTACTGAGCGTCTCTCTTGCAGAGTCTTCCACTGGAGTATATCTATCATCTCTTCTACCAACCATATCTCGTACGGTTCCCACACCGGTGAGCAGTATTCAAGCAGTGGGCGAACAAGTGTACTGTAACCTGCTTCCTTTGTTTTCGGACTACATTTCCTTAGGATTCTTCCAATGAATCTCAGTCTGGCATCTGCTTTACAGACAATTAATTTTATATGGCCATTCTATTTGAAATCAATACTACTCCCAGATAATTTATGGAATTAACTGCTTCTAGTTGCTGACCTGCTATATTGTAGCTAAATGATAAAGGATCTTTCTTTGTTTGTGTTCGCAGAACATTACACTTGTCTACATTGAGATTCAATTGCCATTCCCTGCACTATGCGTCAATTCGTTGCAGATCCTCCTGCATTTCAGTACAATTTTCCATTGCTACAACCTCTCGATATACCTATACAACTTGTATATCTGCAACAGCAGAAAAAAAGAGGTCAGAAAACAAAGAGCAAAAAAGGCCTAAGTATTGTCCACACATTTTAGTGTGGTTGATATTAAATAGCGGTATAGGGTATGAGCGAAGCAGATTTTGTGGTCTTAATGTAATTTATGAAGCAAAAATTTTGTAATTTAGTTTTTTTTAATGCTAGACCACATACACATTTTTCATAAACAATTACAACACGATAACTATTTTCGGTTGCTTCCTTTAACCATCCTCGGATCTGTAAACAAATAAAGGAAAAGTAGCCCAAGACAATTTTGTACAATAAAGTAGGATACAAAAAGGTATAACAGCTGAACATAATATGTGGTAATAGATAGTACGGAAGGACGGTTTATCATCTTAAAAGCAGTAACATATTACTTATGCCATCCTGTTACGTTCATTTGTTACATTTCCACTTCTGCTGCTGAAGTAAGCTCCCCTTTTGTATTTTCCTCAGCTATTATGCATTTATATCCTACTGTTATGCATAAAATTTCTTACTTTACTTTTCCCCTATTTGTTAACAGATCTGAGAATGGTTGCAGAAAGCAACCGAAATTAGTTATTGTCCTCTAATTGTTTAAGGAAGAAATATATGCAGTCTAGGCATTTAAAAAAATTTAAATTAAAAAAAATTATTTAATAAATGTAAGATTTCTATGCATGACGTATCAGAAATAGTACCGGCCACCTGGAAGTCATGCAGAGAGGGGTGTTAAGAGCATCTAAGTGCAATATTTCAATCAGTGCGTGTCACAACTACTAGGGTAAGCTGACACAGGTGAATTCGTAGGAGGAGAAGGGGCGAGGAGCGCCAAATAATAAGTCGCTTGTGTGGAAAAATGTTCTCGAACAAGCCCCGACAGCACTTTTATCAACATTTCTACCTCTGATGCCTCGTAACTCTGATGATTATTCATGTGCATAGCTTCTGAATTCGTTAGAATCGTTGTCCTTATATCACGAATACATTTCTCTCTATGCACTCCACTCGATATAGAACAGAGGCACTTGTTACGTTGTTATAGGGTATAGCTTTCTCATTTGCATTTAGTACTTCACTTTTTCTGATGTGCCTAGCACATTCCGCAGCGTCCTTGCAGCTTCTTTGAACGGAAGCAGTGTTGTGCGTCGAAGGTCTAGCTGGGCCGTCTTCTTAACTGGAACCACCGAATACTACCACTGGGAGACTTCCCCAGGTTAAACACACTTACGATATTATCTTACCCGACGACGAGCATTTGCAATGCATTGAACGGCTGCGTGCCTTTGTAGGGTAAACTGTGGCCAATAATCGCGCCTCCGCGCAGAGCAAATAACAGTACTCCAGTAACAGCTTGGAAACGCCGCCAGCGTCTACGGAAAGCAATTTTCAGGCTGGGCCAAACGGCACCGCAGAATGTTCTCCCGAAGTGCACTTTAAGCCGGCGCATCTCGCCACCACGGCAGGCGGCACGGTGAGGGCAGGACCGTGAACGTAAGCCAAACGCCTCCGGCTGTAACAGTGTACTGAAGGTAAAGTAATCAATTTGTGTCATGTTCGCAGCCAGGAAATACGTTTTTATTGTGATATAATTCTATTAAATTCTCATCTTTTTTATAAATCAAAGATCATACACTACTGGCCATTACAATTGCTACACCACGAAGATGACGTGCTACAGACGCAAAATGTAGCCGACAGGAAGAAGATGCTGTCATATGCAAATGATCAGCTTTTCAGAGCATTCACACAAGGTTGGCGCCGGTGGCCACACCTACAACGTGCTGACATGAGGAAAGTTTCCAACCGATTTCTCATACACAAACAGCAGTTGACCGGCGTTGCCTGGTGAAACATTGTTGTGATGCCTCGTGTAAGGAGGAGAAATGCGTACCATCACCTTTCCGACTTTGATAAAGGTCGGATTGTAGCCTATCGCGATTGCGGTTTATCGTATGGCGACATTGCTGCTCGCGTTGGCCGAGATCCAATAACTGTTAGCAGAATATGGACTCGGTGGGTTCAGGAGGGTAATATGGAACGCCGTGCTGGAATCCAACGGCGTCGTATCACTAGCAGTCGAGATGACAGGCGTCTTATCCGCATGGCTGTAACGGATCGTACAGCCACGTCTCGATCCCTGAGTCAACAGATGGGGACGTTTGCAAGACAACAACCATCTGCACGAACAGTTCGACGACGTTTGCAGCAGCATGGACTATCAGCTCGGAGACCATGGCTGCGGTTACCCTTGACGCTGCATCACAGACAGGAACGCCTGCGATAGTGTACTCAACGAGGAATCTGGGTGCACGAATAACAAAACGTCATTTTTTCGGGTGAATCCAGATACTGTTTACAGCATCGTGATGGTCGCATCCGTGTTTGGCGACATCGTGGTGAACACACATTAGAAGCGTGTATTCGTCATCGCCATACTGGCGTATCACCCGGCGTGATGGTATGGGGTGCCATTGGTTACACGTCTCGGTCACCTCTTGTTCGCATTGACGGCACTTTGAACAGTGGACGTTACATTTCAGATGTGTTACGACCAGTGGCTCTATCCTTCACTCGATCCCTGCGAAACCCTCCATTTCAGCAGGATAATGCACGACCGCATGTTGCAGGTCCTGTACGGGCCTTTCTGGATACAGAAAATGTTCGACTGCTGCCCTGGCCAGCACATTCTCTAGATCTCGCACCAATTGAAAACGTCTGTTCAATGGTGGCCGAGCAACTGTCTCGTCACAATACGCCAGTCACTACTCTTGATGAACTGTGGTATCGTGTTGAAGCTGCATGGGCAGCTGTACCTGTACACACCATCCAAGCTCTGTTTGACTCAATGCTCAGGCGTATCAAGGGCGTTGTTACGGCCAGAGGTGGTTGTTCTGGGTACTGATTTCTCAGAATCTAGGCACCCAAATTGCCTGAAAATGTAATCACATGTCAGTTCTAGTATAATATATTTGTCGAATGAATACCCGTTTACCATCTGCGTTTCTTCTTGGTATGATAATTTTAATGGCCAGTATTGTAATATGACATTTCACAATGAATAAATCCAGGTAAGTTTAATAAGTAATGTTTGTTCTTTACTACAAGCTTATTTTGGCTATAGCGCCAATGTCAAGTAAACATGTAGGTGTTACATTTGATGAGTCTGCTTACTTTTATAATAGTTATGAGTAAAGGTCACTTAACATATACTACTATTCTAAAGTATTGTCCGTCCCTGTAGAATTTTGAGATTTTTGGTACAGAACTTCTAAAAACCTATTCGTCTTTGAAATTTCAAATATTTACGAGGGCTATTCGAAAAATAAGGTCCGATCAGTTGCAAAATGGAAACAATTGTGAAAATCAAAAATGTTTTATTTGAAACAATTAGCTAGACGTTCCATCTACTTCCCTGCATAATTGCCGCCCATACTTAGACATTTGTCGTAGCATTGTACCAACTTTGAATACCCTCCTCATAGAACGCGCCCCCGTGTTTTCCGCCAAATCTCTACGCTGGTCTACAGTTCGTTGTCTTTGCCAAATGATTGCTTCATAGTCAGCAGTTCATATGAGTAGAAACGAAACTCAGTGGGAGCCAATTATGGGCTGTATTATTGGTAATCAAACACTCCCCATCGAAAATTTTGCAGGAGCATCTTCATTGCCTTGCAGAGTGTGGGCGAGAACTGTCATGAAGAAGGAAACGCGTGACAGTCATGTTATGTGGGTCGAATAGCTTCAGGCGAAATCTCTCACCAGGCATTCATACTTTGCGGTAGCCGTTTATCTAGGCATCTTTACGTGCTCAATGTGCGCCCGGAACTGAAAACAGCGACGTGACGCATACTAGAGACACTGCCCAACACATCTGTGCAAAGTTTCAGCGGATTTTCACTGTGTTTACATTTCGCGATCGATCGGCCTTACTTTCCGAATGGCCCTTGTATTAAAGAAGGATGCCATACAAGTGAGAAGGAACATTGTAATGAAGGATAAGATTGTTTGTAATACTTTAATTCAAGGAAATACGTAAACAGTGCGTACATATCTGTACAATGGTTTTCCATATCACTGTCGATATCGAAGTTAAATATCAAATATTACGATGAAATTTCCATTTAATTTGGTTGTAGAGTAAAATATTGTGTATCAAAAGTGCATTATTCGTTAGACATACTTTAAATTATCTTAGTATTTTGTTGGCTCCCCCCTTGGCCCTTACAACAGCCTTCACTCTGTCAGGCATGGAGTCAATCAGTATTCTAATAGCACTGGTTTCGATTTCATCACCTCCAGCGGCTCCTGTTTTTTTGTAGACTTCTTTCGAACCCCTTTCCGAACCAGTTGCCACAAATTCACAATTGGATTAAAGTCCAGTGAATTTTCTGGGTACGAATGTTCTTTGATACCCAGTTCAGTCATAATAGAACAAATCCAAAATGATAGATTTGGGCGATATGTAACAGTAGTAACCTTTGAAATCGTATTACAGAGGTAAAATAACCAAAACTCCCCTTTTTTGATGCGAGCCAGATCATGCTGGGAAATCCACTGCACATCTGGGATAGCTTCACGTGGAGTGAACATCATACGGCGCCGATTCACCACTTTGTATTGATCACTGTTCATTTTTCCCTCGACAAAGTCCACCCTTCCAACACCTTAGTATGTCTTTGCTCACCACTCCATTACTGAAGCAGCATGTTCAACGGTTTGCACAAGGCAGTCAGGATCCATCGTCTTGCCATGCGTTTTTCAATTCAGCTGAAGGAGCACTTCTGTTTTTCGGCTTAGTCGATGACGTATTCTCTCCTCCTGGGGCGATGAAATGCGTTGTGCGGTAAATTATTCGTATTTCCTTTAGCCATCATCTTCCGTAGATTATGACTCACAGCTGACCTCGAACAGTTTAATCTCGCAATTTCGGTGTCATTTAGGCCTTTGTTGTATAAAACCTCGATGTACTTTTTTTTAGGGGTTAATTCATGACTTCACTATGACGTTAAATGCACACACGCAAAGTACGAAGAAAATTTTTAAAAAATTCCAGCAATACTTTCAGACCTGAGCTAGAGGACATCAAAACTCATTTAAACATTACAAGAAGTTATTTTAGTAAAATATGTTTCAATATTTGATCGTTAAAATTTTCCTTCTACCAGCGAGAATCGAACCAGTGTCTTTGTAATTATTAGACTTCTACGCTACTCACTCAGATACTTTTTATTTAAATTTTGGGTTTTTTATGAAGAATTTAAGTTATTTGTTTCCTTTAGTAAGACAAAAAACAATTGGTTTAAATAAGTACAAATGAGCTGAACATTACCAAACATAAAATTGAACATAGAGAAGAGAAGCTGCTCCTGAAGAACAAATACATATGACTGACATGCAAAACGGAAGAAGTACGTCATATCTGCAGAAGAACGAGCCGCCAGATCACTCCGAATCAAGAAGTTTTGGGAATGGAAGAAACCGTTGACTATTAAGATCTAAAATTATTCATTGTAGACTCTGTTGCATAATCTTTGATTTTAGTGCTCCGATGTAGGCGTAAACTAAGTAAATAAATAAATATTGTTTTTCTTTCGACTTTCGAACATTTTATTGAAATGCTTGAAATGTTCGTTTTTATCGGTAGTCGGAAGTTTTGTATTTCTCGAACGAGATTGTTCGGAGTTTTTTTTTATTATTTTATTGCGTCTTTTCGCCTTAGGAAACTAGCGTCCTCGCACTGACTTTTAAATTCTCTAAGTATGGAGGAAACCAAGGAAAGCCAGTCCGCCATGTGCCCTTGTGAGAACGACGGACATCATTTTCTCCCTATACAATAAAAAGAGACTGCTGCTGTTTACATGAAAGTAGCAAAGGTCGTTATAATTTTGGTGTGGTCTTTGTCATCCGGTTAAGAGTTAGAAATGTCGAGCTCGCATTAGGGTTATTGTATAAACTATCAAATAAATGCGTAGTGTTCTGTAAAACAATATCTCTGGTAAATTTCAGTCCTTGTAGATGGTCTCTCTCTCTCTCTCTCTCTCTCTCTCTCTCTCTCTCTCACACACACACACACACACACACACACACACATACATACACATACACACACACACACACACACACACACACACACACACACACACACACACACCAATGTCATTTGTATTCTGAGAGCCTTCGTTCTAACAGGACAAGCAGGTGTGATCACATGGCTGGTCGCTGTGGCCGAGCGGTTCTAGGTGCTTCAGTCTGGAACCGCGTGACCGCTACGGTCGCAGTTTCGAATCCTGCCTCGGGCACGGATGTGTGCGACGGCTTTAGGTTGGTTAGGTTTAAGTAGTTCTAAGTTCTAGGGGACTGATGACCTCAGAAGTTAAGTCCCATAGTGCTCAGAGCCATTTGAACCATTTTGTGATCACATGACACGGTACCTCGTTTATTTTTCTGAATAGACTGTCGATAAGGCAAAGCAGGGAAGTCCAAATAGCAGGGATACCTAAGAAACTCTGGAATTTTTGACTCTACTCCACCAAATCTGATCAGCAAGTATAACAGGAAACCGTTTCCTGACAACTTTCTCCTCGACTTTCATTTCTGTCTTCTTCTCTGCAGACAGATTCACTGGAGATGGCCAATAAGCTCTCTTCTCTCTGCTTTTTGTATTATCACCAAATACTTGCATCTCGTCTTCTGTATTTCTGACTTCGTTGCTAAACTGACTAGTTGAGCCTGGTTTCGGGCATGATCATTTAAAGAGCCCCATCTATTGGCAATGGTTTACCACAGACTCCCTTCTTCATTCCATGCTCTGTCTCTCTCACTCTCTCTAAACAATCAGCTGTTCCATCCGTCTTCATTCCTTTGCCAACTATTGACGTCTTATTAAAATGTATGCGCTCTTAAGTGTCTTCTTTAGTTCTAGATCAGAGGATGGCAACTGAAGATCTCTTTCGGAAAGACGCTTTCTTCCTCTCATGATATCTCCATTAGTAAACTTGTCTGATCTTACTTCCTAAATAACAAGATTCTGACAAGTTCTCTTCCGTATCTTCTATTTTGTATTGCAGGTAATTACAAATTTCGTTCTTACACGTTATGTAATTCTTGCCATTTTAACCCTTATCGAGATTACTATGCTTATCAGCAGATCCTTTCCAAGTAGAGGTGTTCGTCTCTGTTGCTCTCAGTTCGAAGGCGAATGTCATCTACATCGTGCCATAGCAAAATGCTATCCTATTGTTTATACCATCTAGTTTCTCTTCTCTCTGCTTTTTGTATTATCAGTTAATTTTCTAACGCACTATAAACTCTCGCCCGTATTTTAGCTTAATAGCTATTCCTTTCAGGATTTCTCTTCACAGTACCGTGAGTCGACAGCATGCTTCTTCAGAATCTGCCTGCAATAAATACAGAGTTATAAAATAGATACACCGTTTCTGTATTTTCTTTATCCTGCGTCAATCTTTCGGACTCCGTATAGAAGCTGAAAGCGACGTTCTTGCTGGTGTGCTACACATACCCCAAAATCTTGGCGTTGATGCTGGTGAAGCTGCAGCTCCGTTGCCTGAATGGAGATAGTTATCTTAAATTTTTAATTTCACCACCGAGCTTCACTTTCCAAACACTTGCTCAAGATGACAGTTTCATTAATTCTTTTCACATTAAAATTTATGTAAATATTTTTAATTTACATTCTTAGTTCTATGGATATTATCATACATTAAACGATTTCGAGTTGCTGCTCAATGATTTTGAAAACACTGACGCCACGAACTGCATCTACATCAACGACGGCAGTTTCAAAAGTTCGCAGAATCACCACCAGATGTCAGCACTAGCTCAACGAGATTCGTGTATTATAATAGGTCATTCTTTATGAGTGAACACTCGACTCGTCTGTGCTCTGGGTAGAGATCTGTGAAACGAACGTCTCGCTGTTGTTTCCGTGTAGTGATTCGTGGAGGTTTAAAAATCGAGATTCGAGCAGTGATTAAATATATTGCAAAGGAAAGTATGAACACAAAGGAAATCACAGCTATTTTCAGAGCATACTGGGGGACTCTGTTCCTTCATATTAAATTGTTGCCAAGTGGACGAGTTTAAATTGGGTCGTGGCATGTGCATTCATTTCATCGCCCCAGGAGGAGAGAATACGTCATCGACTAAGCCGAAAAACAGAAGTGCTCCTTCAGCTGAATTGAAAAACGCGTGGCAAGACGATGGGTCCTGACTGCCTTGTGCAAACCGTTGAACATGCTGCTTCGGTAATGGAGTGGTGAGCAAAGACATACTAAGGTGTTGGAAGGGTGGACTTTGTCGAGGGAAAAATGAACAGTGATCAATACAAAGTGGTGAATCGGCGCCGTATGATGTTCACTGCACCTGATGGTTTCCCGGATGCGCAGTGGATTTCCCAGCATGATCTGGCTCGCATAAAAAAAGAGGAGTTTTGGTTATTTTACCTCTGTAATACGATTTCAAAGGTTCCTGCTGTTACATATCGTCCAAATGCGCGTAATGGCCGGACGAGATGTGCTACTGTCGCAGAAATTATTGCAAAAGTGCATAAAATGGTCAGGGAGGATCGCCGACTGAAAGTGCGAGAATTTTCTGTAGGGGTAGGCATGTCACATGAACGAGATTATTCTAACAGTGGAATTTGACATGCTATATGGGTGCCGCAACGCAGGATTAGCAACGCATCAGAATTGACATTTTCGTATAATGTTTGATCCGCTTTCAGACCAACCAATACGTTTTTGCGCCGTTTTGTGACCGCAAATGATACCTGGCTTCATTGCTCTAATCCGGAGACTAAACAACAGTCAAAGCAATGAACACATGTTGCTTCACCACCACCACCAAAGAAAGCAAAGGCAACACTGTCGGTCGGAAAGGTCATGGCGTCAGTTTTCTGAGACGCGAAAGGGATTCTGCCGATAGATTATCTTCCCTCAGATCCAACAATTTCGGACAATACTACGCTAATATTCTGGACCAACTATAGCAAAAGGTAGGCGTAAACGTACCAGGTTTGGCAAAGAAGAAAGTCATCTTTCATCAAGATAATGCGCGCCCACACACAAGTGTCGTTGCCGTAGCAAAAATGCATCAACGAAGATACATGCTACACCCGGCTTATTCGCCTGATTTGGCTACATTAGATCTCCATCTCCTTCCCAAAGCCAAAACTTTCCTCGGTGAACGGAGATGCTCCTCATACGAATAACTGCCAGCCAAAATTTATGCATATGCCTGGTGGAATCTAATTTTCGAGGTGGGATCAAGGCACTGAGAACGTGGTTGGACCAAGTGCATTAGTGTATAGAAAGACTAAACTGAAAAATAAAAAAGTTTCACCGAGGTAAGTCGTTTCTTTCTATTCCATTCCGAGAAATTTTCGTACTGCCCTCGAATACTCCGCAAGCCAAGTCGTTTCTTTCTATTCCACTCCGAGAAATTTTCGTACTACTCTCGAATACTCCGCAAGCCACTTTCCGGTGTGTGGCAGAGGGTAACACGCGTACCACTGTCACTTTCCCTTTTTTCCTGTTTCAGTTGCGTGTGGTTCGCGGGGAGAATGATTACGGGCAAGCCTCCGTGTGAGCTCGAATCATGTATAATTTTATGTTGACGGTCTTTTTGAGAGATATACGTAGGAGGAGGCAATACACTGAAAGCAAAGAATAAGGGGTAAGGAAGCAAAGAAATTATTAAACATTATGAGGAAGATAAAATTTTTAAATAATTATAATCGCAGGACGCCAGAGTGAGTTGGACTGAGTGTAGAGAGTAGAGGGGTGCTCACAATCAGCTGATGGACGTAAACTGGAACAACGGGGTCACCTTTCACAAATGTGGTTGTCTTCACACGCAACTGCAGCGCCTACATAGCGCGACCTTAATGCAGCGGTCGTCCACCAAACGTCGGCACGACATGACAGTAAAATTATCATTATGGCATTGCTGGTTGAAGAACTTCGTCTCTGTATATGATACCTTTGGAGTACTGGTAGAAATGTACTGTTTGCTGTGCACTGGTGGTCCAAGTAGGTAATTCATTTGCTTAGCATAATCATGAGCGTTACCACGTCGCGCTTCCGCGATTCGGTGGGGGGGGGGGGGGGGGTGATGGTCCCCGGATCGAATCCGTCCTGCGGATTATCGAGCAGGGCTGATGTGAAGGTCAGCCTGGATGTGGCTTTTAGGCGGTTTCCCATACGTGAATACCGGGCTGGTAAACACGTCTCCCCTCAGTTACACGATCTGTAAACATTGCGAAAACCTTTTTCGCATTTTCACATGGGATAACACTAGAGGCAGACTGATGGGCTAAATCAACACCTCTGGCTACAATGATCTCATCAGTATAGGCAGTGGAGCGTGACCAGTAACAGTCTTCTGTGACGCGCTTCATTTCACTTCTGACGGCAGTGATGATACACACATCAAAAAATGTTTCGCATCATCCCGGTTCCCAGAACTCCTGAAGATAGACGTTGACTGTGGATATTGTATCACAGACACAGTCCCTTTGACTGCTCACAGATGTCGCTAAACCCGCCCAAAGATGTAAACAACCATGCATGAGCAGCGCCTATTAGACGGAGGGGGTCCGACAGCCGATCAGTTCCAGTAATTCCACCAGGAAGGAGGTACACGGCTCGTGTTGCGGTAGTTCAACCATGCCTAGACGGTCAATACTGCGGGTCGATCGAGTCCGCATGGTTACTTTGTGCCAGGAAGGTCCCTCAACAAGGGAAGTGTCCAGGCATCTCGGAGCGAACCACTGCGACTTTGTTCGGACATGGGGGAGATACAAAAACACAGGAACTGTCGATGACATGCCTCACTCAAGCTGCCCAAGGGCTACAATTGCAGTGGATGACAGCTACCTACGGATTATGGCTCGGAGGAACCGTGACAACAATGCCCCCATGTTGAATAATGCTTTTTGTGCAGCCACCGGACGTCGTGTCAAGACTCAAACTGTGCGCAATAGGCTGCATGATGCGCAACTTCACTCCCGACGTCCATGGCGAGGTTCATCTTTTCAACCACGACACCATGCAGCGCGGTACAGATGGGCCCAACAACATGCCGAATGGACCGCTCAGGATTTGCATAGCATTCTCTTCTCCGACGAGTGTCGCATATGCCTTCAATCAGACAATCGTCGGGGATGAGTTTGGAGGCAACTCGGTCAGACTGAACGCCTTAGATACACTGTCCAGCGAGTGCAGCAAGGTGGAGGTTCCCTGCTGTTTTGGCATTATGTGGGGCCGACATACGCTGCTCGTGGTCATGGACGTCGCCGTCACCATATCGGCAGCATATTGGCGAGGCATTCGTCTTCGTGAATGACTTCCTTCAGGATAACGAAACGCTCGACTAGAGTGGCCAGCATGTTCTCCAGACATGAACCCTATCGACATGTCTGGGATAGGCTGAAAATGGCTGTTTATGGACGGCGTGACCCACCAACCACTCTGAGGTATCTACGCCGAATCGCCGTTGAGGAGCGGGACAATCTGGTCCAACGGTGCCTTGATGAACTTGTGGACAGTATGCCACGAAGAATACAGGCATGCATCAACGCAAGAGGACGTGCTACTGGGTATTACAGGTACCGGTGTGTACAGCAATCTGAACCACCAGCACTGAAGGTCTCCCTGTATGGTGGAGTAACATGCAATGTGTGGTTTTCATGAGCAATAAAAAGGGTGGAAATAATGTTTATGTTGATCTCTATTCCAATTTTCTGTACAGGTTCTGGAAATCTCGGAACCGAGGTGATGCAAAACTTTTTTTGATGTGTGTAGATATAATGCTACAGAGACAGAACAGTAGCTCAGTTGCCTGTGAATATAGAGGAAGGAACTAAAGTATCCTTTTTTAAGGAGGCATCGTAGAATTCGCTGTATGGGAAATTACGGAATGTATAAAACTGGTTGCGGTAACGACACGAAAAAAGTATCGTGACTTCTCGGTATTGTGTACTTTCTTGATACGGAATCTCTTCTAGTCGACATTTTGCAGTCAGAACTATATATAGCAGATACTGTATAGAAAGATCCTAGTAATGGTATATGACAGTTTTAATATTTACCCAAAATTTCGGCCATATGACTCTATTCGAACACTTTCAAGGACTGCACTCGCGAACACCAACATACGGATAATGAACTTGCGATGTGAGTGTGAGACCGATGCAAGAAAGCACTTACATCGCTCGACAACGTCCCGTCCGCACTTCGTTCATTTGGAATCCGCAAGTTTTGAACACTCACTTTTCTGTGTTGTCCGAACAAGACAGCCAGGGAAAGAGCACCACAGACGCAAAGTGCCATAGAGATTCGCCACTTGCGCGTGTTCCATCAGCGCCACGGGCGGCGCTGAGGATGAAGATATCGACTTCGCCTCTGGCAATTGCCGGCCGAGTACAATCCGCCAATGACCGGACGACAACGGACAGAAGCCTACTCGGAACATAGAAGAGTATGTCTCGACCGCTAGGTTACAGATCATCGTCCAGGGCTGACTTAGAAAGGGAACGTCGTTTAGTGAACTCTTAGAAGTGAATGAGACAGTTGTCGTAAATTGCATGTGAAGTTTACCTACAATTAGTTGCACTTAGCTACTGTGGGCCTTTTTTGTGTTATATTACATGCAGTGTTGCAGACTTCATCATTCAACTAGACATAAATATAGGTAAACCCTTTAACACATTTGTGTGACATTTTTACTAATTTGCTTTGTTCTCCTATGCTGTTACATGACCCTGGAGCATAGCTGTGTAATGGTGGCAGGGAGAAATTGTCTTAGCGGTGTGCTGCACCAGAAGCCGTTTGACGAACTCACAAACTCGGCCTACCGTAACAACAGTAGCAACTCGGCCTCCACAGCAGTAGCGACGAGGCCTTCACAAAACTGGCGACGAAAGTTTACAAAACAATTTACTTGTTTATTTTTCTATTGTTGTTTAAAACAACCCAAGTGCAAGAATTACGGAATTAGCAGAAGGAATAACGCCTACCAAAATGCAAACTGGCAGTATTATTATATGCTGGGTAATAAAAAAGTAAAGTGCAAAATCTGTTTCAAAAATTTTAAGTCGGCACGGTAAAATTATTTACTTTACGAGATAGAATGTGAATATAACATTACGTATTAGTTAGTATAAATACATGACGACATGTATTGAAGAAGGGCATGAATCAAAAATGCTGTTTTGAGATAATCGATTTCAAAAATTACGGTATTATCGATCTGACGTGATAAGTGTGGTAAGGCAGAAGAACTCACTGGAAATATTTCTACAGTTCACTTTACGTGTAGTCCGGCCACATGTCGCCCAATTCTTCCCCGATGGAAATGGAAATGTCGTGTGGCTAGGGCCTCCCGTCGGGTAGACCGTTCGCCTGGTGCAGGTCTTTCGATTTGACGCCACTTCGGCGACCTGCGCGTCGATGGGGATGAAATGATGATGATTAGGACAACACAACACCCAGTCCCTGAGCGGAGAAAATTTCCGACCCAGCCGGGAATCGAACCCGGGCCATTAGGATTGACAGTCTGTCACGCTGACCACTCAGTTACCGGGGCGGACCCTTCCCCGATTGCAGCGCAGCATTAACTCAAAACTCAACGCTACAATTCTTATTTCTCAAACTTCCAACACAGCATATTTTTTTTTTCAAATTTTTTTGATTGGGCATCTCAATAACGGAGGAAGCGTATACTTCCTAAAATACGAATCAGATCAGACTACAATTTTGTACGACGGTAGTCCCTAGAAATAAGAGCTTAGTGTTTTAGTTATGACTTCCAATCTACATCTTTATTCTCGATGTATACAAATGTACTTCTCGACATAGTGACGCTAGCGACGAACACATTTCTCCCAACGAGAGACTAGACTGTTAACACTCTCACTGTAGAATGTTTGACTTTGTTGACAGACCTACAATCTGATCTCCGCGTCCACCGCTTATTATCAAAGTGGAGTTCTCGTAAGTTCTTGAAACAGTTGAAAATCGGATAGGGCAAGTGGCGACTGCATGGAGAATGATGGTTGGCACGTGAACCCAAGGCGTCGAGTGCTTGCAGATGTCGCAGCGCTTGTGTGCGGTCTGGCATTGTGGTGCTCATCACCGTACACAGCATTCTTCCTTCTGAGGCTTTCAATTGGAGGTGCGTTTTCTGCTTTTAGCAACTCAGTTACACCACGCTCTTTCTGACGCGCCGACGTACTGTAGTTACGTTTCGCACTGCCATGTTAGAGTTACAATTCTGAGCCCTCTAACGGCAGAAGGTTGCAACTTGGCGTCAGTTGAGTGGGAAAGTTGACCTAGTAATGTGCATGACACGCAATACCGCAGGTGAAGCTGAGAACAGAATAAACAATTCGGAGGGATTACTTTTCTGCACGCCCTCGTGGTTTCATTTCTTACATGACTTGCTCTTCTTTTTCCTTGGCGTGCCTTATTCCCCACACTTCCAGCTTCTAGGACTTCTTTTTTCATGTTTTCAAAGGCAGATCGTAAATGCTTGCTACAATGTGGATACTCTTCGGCACACAACCAGACCGCTGATCTAATAGTTTGGTGATAATCGCCACAAACAATATTTACTTCTTCGACAGTCGTACACGTTGTGAAGGGACACAGACATATTATAAACTGGAATACACAGTATTCAAGTTTGAAAACACTGTGTATTCAAATTTTTAATAATTATGAAACTGGGGACCTAGGAACGACGGAGAGGCTTCGTCCCCGCCTTAGCCCGCAGTGGTACACAACTCCTCCCCCTCCCCCCACCCCCGGGAACGTCTGACACCAGACGACTGTAACCCCAATGTTTGCGTAGTAGAGTAATTATGGTGTACACGTACGTGGAGAACATGTTTGCAGCAATGGCCGGCAAAGTATAACTGAGGCGGAATAAGGGGAACCAGCCCGCATTCGCCGAGGCAGATGGAAAACCGCCTTAAAAACCATCCACAGACTGACCGGCTCACCGGACCTCGACACTAATCCGCCGGGCGGATTCGTGCCGGGAACCGGCACGCCTTCCTGCCCGGAAAGCAGTGCCTTAGATCGCACGGCTAGCCGGGTGGGCTCGACGACGGCGTAGTGGTTTGCGACGGTGTTATCTTGATACTAGTTGATGAAATCAGATACACGTTATGTCGTTGAAGTTCTTTTAGAAGTTTGTTTCAAATGGTATGGGTAAAAATATATAGCACCATTAGAGAAAACAACGTCCGTGACCTAATTCGGTGACATAAACGATAAAAATTACTTGCAAACGCAGGAAATTCGCCATATTGACCGCTGTAGCTTGCAGAAACAGCACCTCGATAAATTTATTCCTTCTGGATATACCGTATTTGGGGCGGCTTCTCTTTGCTGCATCACCGTGCATACATATGCAAGAGAGCAGTTACGAAAATCTGAGTAGGAGAAAACTAGGGAGAATTGTAATCCTTAGGCGGTGGGATACTATTTTTCCCGACAGCCTGACGCCAAAGGTACAGCACACAAGAGGAGTCTGCTCCTTTCAGCACTACGTGACCGCGTCTTGCGACAACCGTGGGAGGTGCTTTCCATTGGCTTGTGCAAGGTTGCAGTCGAGGGAGCATCGTCCAGGTCACCCCCGGTTGAGTTGGTACCCTGGGTCAGGTAGTGGGAAACCAACTAGACATCATCATTAGCTTTCGGGACAAAGGTGCAAGCATTTTAGAAACGGCTAAGTCTGTAAACTGTTCGCTTGCTCAAAAATGGTTCAAATGGCTCCAAGCACTATGGGATTTACATCTGAGGTCATAAGTCCCCTAGACTTGGAACTACTTAAACCTAACTAACCTAAGGACATCACACAAATCCATGCCCGAGGCAGGATTCGAACCTGCGACCGTAGCAGCAGCACGTTTCCGGACTGAAGCGCCTAGAACGGCTCGGCCACAGTGGCCGGCTGTTCGCTTGCTGCCATGATTAAAGAATACTGTGCATGACAAAATAGCTCCATCCAAAACCGGTACCGATGCAACTGTGGAACAGGAAGGGTCACAGATAACATGGGTGAACGACGGCTGCGGACAGGCGAATAGACGTGCAACTGTTGAGCTACTGACAGCCCTGATGACCGAGGGGCATCAAGTGTCTCTTCAACGACCGTTCAGCGAATGTTGCTGCATATAGGTCTCCACAGCAGGTGCCTGGCTCGCGCATGCATGCTGACTGTTCTTTATCGGTGGCCAAGGCTGGAATTTTAACGCCAATAATGCAACTGGACGTACAATGAGTGGCGACAGCTGTCCTCTTCAGATAAACCACGTGAAACGTCTGAATGCAAACATTCTTCAACAGTCATCGGAAGGTTTCAGGCCGGATGAGAGAACGTTATGGTCTGGGGAATGTTTTCAAGGCACTCCCTGGGTGATCTCGTCACTCTGGAGAGCGCAGCTGATCAACACAAGTATGCATCTATTCTCGGCGCGATGGCATCTACCAGCAGGACATCTACATCTAACATCTACATCTACATCCATACTCCGCAAGCCACCTGACGGTGTGTGGCGGAGGGTACCTTCAGTACCTCTATCGGTTCTCCCTTCTATTCCAGTCTCGTATTGTTCGTGGAAAGAAGGATTGTCGGTATGCCTCTGTGTGGGCTCTAATCTCTCTGATTTTATCCTCATGGTCTCTTCGCGAGATATACGTAGGAGGGAGCAATATACTGCTTGACTCTTCGGTGAAGGTATGTTGTCGAAACTTTGACAAAAGCCCGTACCGAGCTACTGAGCGTCTCTCCTGCAGAGTCTTCCACTGGAGTTTTTCTATCATCTCCGTAACGCTTTCGCGATTACTAAATGATCCTGTAACGAAGCGCGCTGCTCTCCGTTGGATCTTCTCTATGTCTTGTATCAACCCTATCTGGTACGGATCCCACACTGCTGAGCAGTATTCAAGCAGTGGGCGAACAAGCGTACTGTAACCTACTTCCTTTGTTTTCGGATTGCATTTCCTTAGGATTCTTCCAACGAATCTCAGTCTGGCATCTGCTTTACCGACAATAAACATTATATGATCATTCCATTTTAAATCACTCCTAATGCGTACTCCCAGATAATTTATGGTATTAACTGCTTCCAGTTGCTGACCTGCTATTTTGTAGCTAAATGATAAAGGATCTATCTTTCTGTGTATTCGCAGCACATTACACTTGTCTACATTGAGATTCAGTTGCCATTCCCGGCACCATGCGTCAATTCGCTGCAGATCCTCCTGCATTTCAGTACAATTTTCCATTGTTACAACCTCTCGATACACCACAGCATCATCTGCAAAAAGCTTCAGTGAACTTCCGATGTCATCCACCAGGTCATTTATGTATATTGCGAATAGCAACGGTCCTATGACACTCCCCTGCGGCACACCTGAAATTACTCTTACTTCGGAAGACTTCTCTCCATTGAGAATAACATGCTGCGTCCTGTTATCTAGGAACTCCTCAATCCAATCACACAATTGGTCTGATAGTCCATATGCTCTTACTTTGTTCATTAAACGACTGTGGGGAACTGTATCGAACGCCTTGCGGAAGTCAAGAAACACGGCATCTACCTGTGAACCCGTGTCTATGGCCCTCTGAGTCTCGTGGACGAATAGCGCGAGCTGGGTTTCACATGACAATGCAACGTGTCACTCAGCTCCCAGTCTACGTGCGTGGTTCGAAGAGCACCAGGACGAGTTTACCGTATTCCTCTGGCCAACACACTCCCCGCATTTAAACCTACTCAGGACTTGTGGGACCACATTCATCGAGCTGTATGCGCCACGGATCTTCAAACGAGGAACTTAGCGCAGCTGGCCACGGTACGGGAGTCGGTATGGCTCCAGTACCTGTCGGTATCTTCCAGAACGGCATCGACTCTTTTCCTGCACGTCTAGAGGCGGTGCGTTGGTTATTCGGGCTTTTGACAGGTAGTCACGTTAATGTGAGTGGGCAGTGTATAAAGCCACCAGGGTCTCGTTCCTGAAAGGTAGGTTACGCAATCGCTCTGAGCCCAACTCGACCGACGCCGCCACCGGAACTTTGTGAAAAGCCACGACAAAATGTGAGGAGCTTCTGTACAAGACGTGAGCTCTTCTCGTCATTACATTCCAATCTGCATCCTCCATCCTCTCTGCTCTGGTTAGGACCTTGATAAACTACACGTTGTGGTTACTACCCGTGGAGGAACGATATGTTCCGTCTATGTTTTCTGGAGAATGTGTGAAAGTGTACGTGCGCTCCAATACACGTCCATTGTCCCATTTAATTTTAAAGCACCCTTTGCACACAGCGAAGTATCCCACATGTTATAATGAACAGGACTCTGGCATGGCAGTATCAACTACGTTGTCACTCCTAAACAAACTTCTTTTAACTGTTAGTCTCTTATACACTACTGGCCTTTAAAACTGCTACACCAAGAAGAAAAGCAGATGATGAAAGGGTATTTATTGGACAAATATAATATACTAGAACTGACATGTGATTACATTTTCACGCAATTTGGGTGCATAGATCCTGAGAAATCAGTACCCAGAACAACCACCTCTGGCCGTAATAACGCCCTTGATACGCCTGGGCATTGAGTCAAACAGAGCTTGGATGGCGTGTACAGGTACAACTGCCCATTCAGCTTCAACAGAATACCACAGTTCATCAAGAGTAGTGAATGGCGTATTGTGACGAGCCAGTTGCTCGGCCGCCATTGACCAGACGTTTTCAATTCGTGAGAGATCTGAAAAATGTGCTGGCCAGGGCAGCAGTCGAAAATTTTCTGTATCCAGAAAGGCCCGTACAGGACCTGCAACATGCGGTCGTGCATTATCCTGCTGAAATGTAGGGTTTCGCAGGGATCGAATGAAGGGTAGAACCACAGGTCGTAACACATCTGAAATGTAACGTCCACTGTTCAAAGTGCCGTCAATGCGAACAAGAGGTGACCGAGACGTGTAACCAATGGCACCCCATACCATCACGCCGAGTGATACGCCAGTATGGCGAAGACGAATTCACGCTTCTAATGTGCGTTCACCGCGATGTCGCCAAACACGGATGCGACAATCATGATGCGGTAAACAGAACCTGGATTCATCCGAAAAAATGATGTTTTGCCATTCGTGCACCCAGGTTCGTCGTTGAGAACACCATCGCAGGCGCTCCTGTCTGGGATGCAGCGTCAAGGGTAACCGCAGCCATGGTCTCCGAGCTGATAGTCCCTGCTGCTGCAAACGTCGTCGAACTGTTCGTGCAGATGGTTGTTGTCTTGCAAACGTCCCCATCTGTTGACTCAGGGATCGATACTTGGCTGCACGATCCGTTACAGCCATGCGGATAAGATGCCTGTCATCTCGACTGCTAGTGATACGAGGCCGTTGGGATCCAGCACGGCGTTCCGTATTATCCTCCTGAACCCATCGATTCCATATTCTGCTAACAGTCATTGGATCTCGACCAACGCGAGCCGAGCAGCAGTGTCGCGATACGATAAACCGCAATCGCGATAGGCTACAATCCGACCTTTATCACAGTCGGATACGTGATGGTACGCATTTCTCCTCCTTACACGAGGCATCACAACCACGTCTCACCAGACAACGCCGGTCAACTGCTGTTTGTGTATGAGAAATCGGTTGGAAACTTTCCCCATGTCAGCACGTTGTAGGTGTCGCGACCGGCGCCAACCTTGTGTGAATGCTCTGAAATGCTAATCATTTGCATATCACATCATCTTCTTCTTGTCGGTTAAATTTCGCGTCTGTAGCACTTCATCTTCGTGGTGTAGCAGTTTTAATGGCCAGTTGTGTAGATAGGGCTTCCTTGTGCTGAGGAACAGCAGAACGGAGGAGAAAACTTAGCCCCAGCAAATCACAGTGAGCAGTAAATCCCCAGCCACCATAAGTAGAGAACACGAACCTCACATGCAAACAGGCAAAGAAGTGCGAATTCATTGTGCACAGGCCTATTGATATTTTCAGTAAGTGGTGCCCCACAGCCCTTTACATATTTGGAAAATGTCATTTTACCGCCGGCCGCGGTGGTCTAGCGGTTCTAGGCGCTCAGCTCGGAACTGCGCGACTGCTACGGTCGCAGGTTCGAATCCTGCCTCGGGCATGGATGTGTGTGATGTCCTTAGGTTAGTTAGGTTTAAGTAGTTCTAAGTTCTAGGGGACTGATGACCACAGATGTTAAGTCCCATAGTGTTCAGAGCCATTTGAACCATTTGTCATTTTACCTCCTTGAACTCCTTGTAAAATATTTTACTTATACAACCTGTTTCACTCGTCCGGCCTTCATTGGGTTCATAACAGTAATTACAGGATCATATTAGGCTAAATATAAAATCGTTATCGTCAGGTGATACAACCGTGAACATTAAACTATTATCATACCGTAATAAAAATTACGTCGTCAGCTTTTGAAACTACGCTATGAAGTGTAGTATGGATCTGCTCAAAGCGTTAAAGCCTGTGACAGTTTTAACACGAGTTTGTACATTCCTTAGCACAGCTTTTACAGTGTGCCTAGGTTATTTACGTTACGATTTGACGGCAGCAAACTGTTCACGGTTTTATCACCTGACGATAACGATTTTATATTTCGTCTAACATGGTGCTGTAAATACTTTTATGAACCTGATTATCGTCAGGCGATTGAAACTACTCCCTATCACGTACAAAAGTCGTACGAGGTGGAATGATCACAGTTTGTCACATCTGCCTTTTCTTGAGTAGACTGACGTGCATTATTGTGAATTAATGCATTTAAGCGATCTTCATCAAATCTCGAAGGTCTTCCTGAACTTGGAGGGTCACTAATATCAAAAGTATCCTCTTATAAACTCGAAAATTATTTTCTTATCATGCTCTGACCAATAACATTATCCCGATACACGGAGAAAATGTTTCCGACGGCCTCCGCTGCTGTCACTTCTCTACTGAACTCAAACAGAAGAATATTTCTCAAATGTTCCGAGTTCTCTACTTACACTCCATTTTCTGGCGCCCACAGCTCCACTCACTATCCTCAAACGCGAAATGACAATATGTAAACTCCAACAGCAACGGTAATCTACACATAAAAAACGTCGATAGATAATCTGACTCATAGCAACCGCAATACCAACATGTAAAGCAAAAATTCTAAGAAGTTATGTACCAACTTAATATGAAATGTCACTTTTCTGACAGGAAATCACGAATCCAGTAGCGCAACTGAGATGGTACTTCGAAGACAAGCAATTTGATTACAAGTCAGTTGTGCGGAACGGTGTCAAAAGCCCTCTGGAAAACTAAAAATATGGAATCAATCTGAGATCCCTGATTACTTCACGCGAATAAAGAACTAGTTGACACATCTGCATTAACGACAATGATGTGAGAACAGCATATTTTATTCTGCCGTATACTTGACAGAAGCACAAAAGAAACTAAAATGGTTCAAATGGCTCTGAGCACTATGGGACTTAACAGCTATGGTCATCAGTCCCCTAGAACTTAGAACTACTTAAACCTAACTAACCTAAGGACAGCACACAACACCCAGCCATCACGAGGCAGAGAAAATCCCTGACCCCGCCGGGAATCGAACCCGGGAACCCGGGCGTGGGAAGCGAGAACGCTACCGCACGACCACGAGATGCGGGCGCAAAAGAAACTGGTACAGGCATGCAAATTTAAATACAGAGATATGTAAGCAGGCGGAATACGCCTATATAAAACAAAAAGTGTCTGGTGCAGTTGTTAGATCGGCTACTGCTTCAACAATCGCAGGTTATCAAGATTTAAGTGAGTTTGAACGTGGCGTTATAGTAGGCGCACGAGTGATGGCACTCAGCATCTCCGAGGTAGTGAAGAAGTGGGGATTTTCCCGTACGACCATTCCATTTCAGGAATCCGGTAAAACATCAAATCTCCGACATCGCTGCGGCCGGCAAAAAATCCTGCAAGAACGGGACCCACGACGACTGAGGAGAATCGTGACAGAGATGCTAACCTTCCGCAAATTGCTACGGATTTCAATGCTGGGCCATCAACAAGGTGTCACCGTACGAACGATTCAACGAAACTTCATGGATACGAGCTATCGTAGCCGAAGGCCCACTCGTGTACCCTTGATTTTTTATTTATTTCATCGTATGGCTGGGGCCCCTAGTCGGGCAGACCGTTCGCCGGGTGGCGGTCTTTTAATTTGACGCCACTTCGGCGACCTGCAGTCGACGAGGATGATAGGATGAAGATGAGGACAGCACAACACCCAGTACCTGGGCGGAGAAAATTCCCCGACCCAGACGGGAATCGAACCCGGGCCCAGAGGATTGACAATCCGTCACGCTGACCATTCAGCTACCGGAGGCGAACGTGTACCCTTGATGAGTGCACGACACAAAGCTTTACGCCTCTCCTGGGCCCGTCAACACCGACATTGGACTGTTGATGACTGGAAACATCTCGCATGGTCGGACGAGTCTCATTACAAATTGTATCGAGTGGATGGACGTGTACGGGTATGGAGACAACCTCATGAATCCATGGACCCTGCGGCCGCGCGGGTAGCCGCGGAGTCTAAGGCGGCCGTCACGGTTCGCGCGGTTCCCCTCGTCGGAGGTTCGAGTCCTCCCTCGAGCATGAGTGTGTGTATTGTCCTTATTGTAAGTTAGTTTAAGTTAGTGTGTAAGCTTAGGGACCAATGACCTCAGCAGTTTGATCCCATAAGATCTTACCACAAATTTCCAATTCCATGGACCCTGCATGTCAGCAGGGGATTGTTTGAGGCTCTGTAATGAAGTGGAGTGGGAGCAGTTGGAGTGATATGGGACGCCTGATACGTCTAGATACGACTCTCACAGGGGACGTGTATGTAAGCATCCTGTCTGGTGACCTGCATCCTTTCATGTCCATTGTGTATTCCAACGGACCTGGGCAATTCCAGCAGGACAACGCGACGTCCCACATTTTCAGAATCGCTACAGAGTGGCTCCAGGACCACTCTTCCCAGTTTAAACACTTCCTCTGGCCACCAAACTCCCCAGACATGAACTTTATTGAGCATATCTGGGATGCCTAGCAACGTGCTGTTCACAAGAGATCTCCATCCCCTCGTGATCTAAATGGATTTATGGACAGCCCTGCAGGACT
The DNA here is from genome assembly GCF_023864275.1 of Schistocerca cancellata. NCBI lineage: Eukaryota > Metazoa > Arthropoda > Insecta > Orthoptera > Acrididae > Schistocerca > Schistocerca cancellata. The sequence goes on from NC_064628.1 coordinate 123,882,924, forward strand.
GATGGTGTCAGTTCCCTCCAGCACTACTGCAGGCATTAGTCGAGTTCATGCCACGGTATGTTGCAGCACTTCTGCGTGTTCGCGGGGGACCTACACGATATTAGTCAGACATACCAGTTTCTTTGGCTCTTCAGTGTATATCGCACCAACATGCCTGGCACATGCCTTTCGCGAGCGTCCTTATCAGCAGCGGACAGTAGGTGACCTAGTAAGCAATAAAATACAAGTAACGACTGCCAATGTAGCAGATTATTGCCGTTCTCTAAATATGTAGTTAGTGTTACTTTGACCTAAAATAATGAACATGTTTCAAAATTATGCAGGAAACAAAGGCGGGTAATTTTTCGCACAATGGCGTCTTTATAACGAAGAAACGTCCCAGAGGCAAACATGATGTAAATTAGAGTTCGTTCGCTGCAAAGCTGTCCGACGGTTTGGATTTGTGACTTTATACGACGCAGGCGCCGTAGAAGTTAGAGACGCAACTGTAGCTGCAGGCGCAGCGGATCTGAAATACGGTGCGTTCGGTGCGGCTGAGCGGTTGCCGCTTACAAATGATTCACCGGACGCGCGGAGGCTGCTGTGAAGTACGGAGTAATGGAGGAATAAACTAAGCCACCGCTGAGAACACGGAATGTAATATCAAGTTACCCGCCGTCGGCCGCGGTAATTATGCCAAGCACCACCACGAGATATTGCTCATCTCCCTCCACGACATTTACAGAATCGCCTGCGTTTACCGCTGCTCGCCGCATGAGAAGCGTTGTTACTGAAGGACGGGGAGAAACCTGCCGTACTTCAGGCTACGTCCCGGCGCTTTTCCTTTCGGTGGCGCTGCACACGAGGTATTAACGCTCATCCGATGAGTTATACCTGGTAAGAGGGCATGTCTTGATAGTGAAAGTCTCATTGGACATGACAGCTTGAAACAACCATACGGCGCGTTTAGAATTTCGCGGTGCTGTTTCACGCTTATGATCTTCATTAGATTGCAAGCCGTCTTCGGGTCGATGTTGCTAAATCACGCATGTGCACTCGACTCAGAGTTAGCCGGTTCCAATCTTTGTGGGTGAAAGAACTTTTCGTTGCCAGTGTTTGGCCGCCGGCAACAAGACAGTTCATCACCACTTGTGCCTAAGATAGAGACTAAATTCCAAACCTCTCCGTAATTTTTCGAGTGAAGGCATGTGATACCACTGATGTTGATCCGTCTGTCGGATGAGGAGTTTATCTCGGTGCCTGCTTTGGCGTTGTTATACAAGTTCCAGAATCGAATGCCGGAAACAGATTTCGCTGATGAGTTTAGATCATACGGCCTGAATTTATTTCGCTAGACCAGTCAAAAATCAGTTTTCCGATCGTCAATTTTTTTCGACAATGACTCGAGAAATCAGCTGTTCTGATTTCTGTGTAGTCATTTTCTCTACGGTCCTGGTCAGTTCAACATTTCTTATTCTCTAAGGCTGCACAAAAAGTTACTCCGTCTAGATTACTTGATATTTTTAGGAACTTGACAATACGAGCATGTTTCAAAAACGACACCTTTACATCAGAGTGAATATAGATTGTGAAGAGGAAATCCTGTAGCCAGAAACGCATTACAAAAATCGACACTGCATAACCAGCCAGGTATGTTCAAAACCTGATTTGGGAGCCCCGTGTAGTCTAATTGTTGGCAACAGGTCTCATAGTCTTTCCTTTTTCTCACCGTCATCGGCAACTAAAGTGACACTGAACTTCACACAACCATTAATCACCTTCACTAGACAGGTGCAAAAAAGACAGAACTGAGCCGCGCTGCGGCTCGCGTTGGTGCTGTTTGTAGGTTTCCGCCCTCTGTTGGAGACCAGGCCGTATCCTTTACTTGGCATGGTTGCGGTTGTTGGTCTTCTTCTCGTCTTGACTGGCGCCACTCCTTTCGCAAGCGTTGCCTGTCCGCTAGTGGCAGCAGCGGCTGTAATCGATATGTAGTAAATGTTGCCCTAGCTTTGGGCGACGTCGTTATCAATATGTAGTAACTGTTGTCCTATCTTTGGGCGACGTCGTTTTTTTCCGTGTCGTGTGAGTGTGGCAGTTCGGTTGGGGACTCAGGAGGAGCCAGGTCCGCGCATTGCGCAAACACGCCGGGACCGCTGGCGACGCGCATGGACTAAAAAAATGGTTCAAATGGCTCTGAGCACTATGGGACTTAACATCTATGGTCATCAGTCCCCTAGAACTTAGAACTACTTAAACCTAACTAACCTAAGGACACCACACAACACCCAGCCATCACGAGGCAGAGAAAATCCCCGACCCCGCCGGGAATCGAACCCGGGAACCCGGGCGTGGGAAGCGAGAACGCTACCGCACGACCACGAGATGCGGGCACGCGCCTGGACTGCTGGATGGAAGGGCTGAGGTCACGAATGTGCACGACCTCGTCGTAAACCAGATCCTGCAGGCTTTAAGATGAGTGCATTTCAATCCAAGTAGAGAAACCTCCACCAGTGTGACATCTCGCGATTCTCCAGGGACTTGGGTTCGTTTGCTGCATGTAGTGTCGCCGAGGTGAAGAGCAGCGAGTGGAGTGTTTGGGGAAATCGGATCTGATTAGCTTTCCCCGACTTCTTATTGCTGTTTGCTGCGTTCAGCTTGTTACAATTTGATAAGTTCAACCAGCGGTATATTTCCTGCCTGGTGGCCGCTAACACCCCAGTTACCTGCCCTGGGGGTTAGTGTATGTAACGGCAGTGCACGTTTCCTCACCTTGCCGCTGCTGTTCGGTAAGGCGTGTAGTTTTGAAAGCTTTCTTGATTGTAGGCCGTTTGTGATTCATCTACTCTGGTGGTGGTGATTCCTTTCTCGTTCCGGCGCTCTAAGCGCAGTATTTTGGGAACGTAGTGCAGTCAGCCGGTTTCGGCTTTGGCGTGTTGTTCCATTCTTGTATTTGGTTTATTGGACGTCAGGAAGCTTCAGCAAGATTATCATTAGTCATTCGTTAGACTGCCACTAGTCTAAGTTACCATCTTGTGTATGCAACTCTTGGCTGCCTATCTCATCGCTCGCGAAAGTGTCTGTTGCCGGACCTTTTCAGAGGTCGATTCCTGGAGCACCGTCTGTGACTGGTCCTTGTGTTTTATTATTGTATTATTTATTACCATACCTTCTAATGCCTACATAGAGGTTATGTACGTCTAGCTAATATTTCCGGCCGCCTTCTGGAATAAATGTAGCAGTATAAGGGTTGTGTTACAAGGTTGGCATCATCGTATTTCACCCCTTTGGTGGTGAGTTGCTTGTTTCTTTTAATTAACCTTTGCTTGCATTTGCTGTTTTACAGCAGGTTTCTAATTTTTTTATATAATTGCCGTTCCTGGCATGTAAGGCCTTCAGCCGTGATTGTGGTCATTTGCATTGAAAAATAATTCGGTATTTGTAGTTCAGCAGTAAGCCTTAAAACCTTATTTGCTGCCATTCCTGGTGTCTGATACCTTCTGATGTGTTTGCGGCCACTTACTTTTTAATATTTCAGTACCTGTAAATTGTAATTGCAGCGAGTTCTTAAACATTCTTAATTTATTGACATCTTTGGCGTGTAATGCCTTCAGCCGTGATCACAGTGTTTTTTTTAAACATTATCTGTATCTGTATTTTATGGTGATTTGCTAAATTGTAACGCACTGAAAACACTGTTATTTACACAGTTGTTTATTCCTTCATTAATCAAGTGTGGTACTTTTTTTATTTATTATTGAGTCTGGAATTACTGTTTTAAAAAATAAATGTGTGTAACTGTAAAAGCAACCAATAGTAATTGATTACGGCCGCGTCCACAATCGTAACCGAATCCTGCCTTCCCTTGACCATCAGGTATCAAGAATACTCACGGTTCGCAGAGCAAAGGTACAGCTGTTTGAGAGGAACGAAAAACTATCTTAGCGAGCCCACGTATCGCCTACAGGGGGGACAGCGACCGTTAAAATAAAATTGTGGAACAGTCACAAGTCGCACACAAGTTTCCTTTATTTTACATGTTTCACTCGTCAGACACGAACATCTTCGAAATAGTAGCCAACGGCTACACGTTAAATGCATATGGCTGTGTAAAAAGCCGACGTCAAACATAAAAAACTTCCTAATTAGTTGGCAGCATTAGCCCTCTGGGACTGTCAGTCAACAATGCCATACGACATTGTCTTTACTACTGCAGTGCTGAGCATATTTTAGAGATTAATAAAAAAATCGATAGAGCGACCGACAAAAACGTTATTTACGATGTTATCACATATAAGTGTCACGCAAACAGGGTGCTGCCAATCCTCTTGTGCCAGTTCTAGTTAGCTGACAGATGTTTCTGAATAGACCAGAATCTGGAACTCTGATGCAAGAAGGCAGCTGCGAAAGTCGACTGGACCTAAAGCCGCCGAGACGTCATTTATTGGACGAATTTCCGTGCAGGGCCTCGGGCAGATTAGAGGCAGGTGAGAGAGAGAATCATGTGGTGGACGGTTCTCTCTTCGGTTGCAGTTGTTCCAGCTACAATCTCCGCATGCAGGAAGTTTCAGTCAACTACGGTAAAGGGTCGTGACGTCCGCCATTGACCGATTCACGCTGTTTTGCACTGCAAGAAACAAGGCGGTGACTCAATGAAAAATCCCTTCTGCAACATTCTGAATTCTGACATCTGGAGCGCTTGGCTTCATATTGGTAGTAAGGTATGTGTACAAGATGAGTAGTGAATGCCTAACGATCGCCGCTCGTCGCAGGGGGAATTATTTTCAATGAACACGCCTTTTCGACAATGGACTGCTGATCTGTCGACAAACGTTCTCTATCACCAAAACGAAAGCTTGACGAAGAGTCATGTATAACGAAATGGTTCGAATGGGTCTAAGCACTATGGGACTTTACATCTGAGGTCATCAGTCCCCTAGGCTTAGAACTACGTAAACCTAACCAACCTAAGGACATCAGAGACATCCATGCCCGAGGCAGGATTCGAACCTGCGACCGTAGCAGCAGCGCGGTTCCGGACTGAAGTGCCTCGAACCGCTCGACCACAGCGGCCGGCCATGTATAACAACTGTATATGTAAAGAACACTCCTTTTCTCAGTGGGTTTGTAGTTTCCGCATATCTTGGCGTGGGGGGGGGGGGGGGTGGAGGGGCATAATGAATACAAATTTAGCACTTTCCTAAAAGGGTCCAAGTCTCATACAGACTACTAGCACATCTGTCAGAGCTTTATATCAGCAGTCGTCAGTTTGATTCGATCCAGTAGTATCTTTTAGTCTTTAATCACCACTTTCACCAAATGTTTTTTAATAATGACTGCAACCAGGGCAATTGGTTGCAGTCGTTACTGAAAACCTTTATCCATCGCAGTCACAGTATCGTACACCCACAGTGGATAAAAGTTTTATCTCTCTACTAGCAGGTCATACTAAGCAAAAAACCATTGTATGGGTTGAAGTGTCTCACTCCCTACATCAGAACTTATGTTACCGAATTTTCAAAGGGAATAATGATTACGGGAGGTAGCATTCCAGTATTTTGGCTTTTTCAGACTTCTAAACGGTTTCAGTGTGTTGCAGAGATGTAGACACACAGATACTAAATAATGAAGGCTCAGGGGAGTTACCAAGAAACAGAAAGAATCCTCCGTTTCCGTCTGTTATTGGTACTTACAATCGACCGACGGAGGTTGAAAACTCAGGCTTGCAGGACGTAGGATTTGGTTTGCTACCCGAGGTATTCTTCCAGTATCAGGCTGTCTTGGTTATCCGAAATACTGCTGAAAATGACGGGACTGTGCCTCTGCAGAGTTACTGCCAGGGTTTTGCCCAGTCGTCACAATGTTATCCAGAAATATTAAAGTCGCTGCTGTGGACCTAATTTAAACAAATTTACTATACTGTTTATTAACGTTTACCAAATGTGCATATGTCTTTCATCCACGAAACTAAAGCGCTACAACCGCATAAAACAATAGATTGCAAAAACAAACTCCCTTGTGCTTCCAATTGTAAACTGAGTTTCTTTCAGTAGAACTGCCAAATAAAATATTGCATAATATTGAACAAACAGGGAAGGCAGTGGGGAGAGGTTTCAGCTCATAACCGCTACATCTAAGAGAAAGCATACAAAATTTTAGAAAGATGGAAAAAGAAGTTCTAAGTGTTTGACACATTTTCATCAGAACTTACACGAGACTATGCCATCTTTATCTTCATCTACATGATTCATAATTATATTCTTATTTATTGTCTTCATTATTACTTATCTTGATTTTTTTTATAACTTCATGTTCATCCACACAATTGCTCTATTCGATACACTTAACTGTTTGGCACACTCATTCAAAGTTACATCTTTTAGCAATACACGTGCTTTGTAACTAGGGAACGTGACCATGGGAGGAGACACTAGTAAGTCACTGGCAAATGTTGTTTAGCGGTTGGCCAGTACTCTGCTGTTGTACCCATTGTAGGCACCGCATTTGTCGTTAAATCTCCAGTTGGAAAGACGATGTGGATAGTCGCTCAAAAAATCTCAGACTGTCTGTTAAAACTTCTATTTAATTAAATTCGTGGGCCAATTCATCGTTGTTTTCATTACATCAAGCCAACCGAATGATTTGTTGAGTTCGCCTACACAAGCAAACACTTATAGCACACGCTGAACATGTAGTTGTTTGGTTGGTTTGTGGGATTGAAGGGACCAGACTGCTAGGGCCATCGGTCCCGAACTTGTAGTACCTGCTCAATTACGACAGGAGGCTGACTGGCCTCATATCACCTACGTACATGCTTGATTTAAAGCACCACCTCATTACATGTAAAATGGAAATATTGTACCAAAATTTGAGCAGGGTATTCTAGTACTTCCAGATTTTCCAGTCATTCTTCACTACAGGAAATAATAACGATAAAAAAGGTTAAGCTGTCAAGAAGCAGAAGGTTGGTCTGCACACAGCAGTAGGTGGTAAGCTCTTGTCTTCTACGACCTTTGAAGTGACATACCCAGCCAGTTACCGGGCGAATTACAGTTTAATGTGCGCACCGAACTACTTTTCAACCAACCATCTCTCACATTAACCAACCCTTTTTTCTCCAGACAGCTGCAAAAAGAAAAAGCGGCCAAAGACAAAGCACTCCAGACAATTTCTGTTGTGACGCATTCATTCCGTTGGCTAACTAAGATGAATGAGTACCAAAACAAGCAACAAGGTACAGAAAGAACAGGGCTCTGAGCACTATGGGACTCAACTGCTGAGGTCATTAGTCCCCTAGAACTTAGAACTAGTTAAACCTAACTAACCTAAGGACATCACAAACATCCATGCCCGAGGCAGGATTCGAACCTGCGACCGTAGCGGTCTTGCGGTTCCAGACTGCAGCGCCGTTAACCGCACGGCCACTGCGACCGGCACAGAAAGAACAGGAAAACGTGGTCAGCAGTATAGGCATTCCAGTGATAAACCATAGACATCCTATTGATATCTATCAGATATATTTCCTACACTAGAATTCGCACGAATAAACAAGGTAAATTACGTATAACAGTTGTTGTTTCATATGATTTTAGGTAACGGAAATTAGTTTAACTGAAAAGAAACACTTTCTAACACGAAAGTTTCGCGAATCGTAGCTGGTCGATATAAAACGCTGTATTATCTTCAGTCTTTAATTCTTAGTATATTCACTGTAGAAACGAGGCATGGTACCAGTCAATACCGGGGAGTGACAGGTGTCTTACTTAGGCGTCGTGGTGGCAACGTCTCTTCTGCAGGCGACAATTACACACGCACATCTGGGGCTATGAAGACACTCATTAAGACATGCGAGTCAGTAGTGACGTTCATCCCTCGTTTGATAGGTAATTGATTGCGTTTCAACATTTCACACACACACGTCACGGCTTGTGGCAATGTGTCGCTACCGTCTGCAAGGTATCGGAGGAGTACCAGAGGAGTGCTTCCCCTTCGTCTAACATTTGAAAGTATTAAAACAGCTGGTGAACTGTCTTGCTACCAGCAACGCGAAGCACATACTGTAATTAACCCAAAGTCCATTATCAAGTGAGGTGAAGCAGCTTCGCCATCCAGAGCTGTTCACTAAAGGAGAATGTTGGGACGGTTCTTTCGACAAGGACATTGCCGAGTGCCCGCATCTCGTGGTCGTGCGGTTGCGTTCTCGCTTCCCACGCCCGGGTTCCCGGGTTCGATTCCCGGCGGGGTCAGGGATTTTCTCTGCCTCGTGATGGCTGGGTGTTGTGTGCTGTCCTTAGGTTAGTTAGGTTTAAGTAGTTCTGAGTTCTAGGGGACTTATGACCACAGCAGTTGAGTCCCATAGTACTCAGAGCCATTTGAACCATTGCCGAGTAACTTTCCAGTTCTTGCTCGTGAGTAGTAGTGCACCGTCCCTAATCATATGGATGGTGACTGTTCGTTAAACATTAAACTACCTACTTTCTTTCGAATGATATTTAATCGCGGTAATTGTCTTTGACATTCACGCTAGTTTCATCAAGGACACATTTGAATACAACAAATTTGGTACAAAAAAGCAACAAGCTATAAGCGTACAGGGTGATTCCGTGATGATGTTACGAACTTTCAGGGATGATGCAGAAGGGTAAATGCATAAATCTGAGGTAAGGCAGCATCGTCCAGAAACGACCGAGTCCAAAGATTTAAGCGCCAATCTACCCAAATTCCGCTTTAGCCTCGCGTAGCGCTCAGACTAAGGGCTCTAATTTCTGAATCATGATCATGACGCACTGAATTCCCGCCGAATACTCACTAATACCCTTAGATAATTTACCCCTTTGATGGACTAGTAATGCCGCACGTAGCTCGACGACAGAGAGACCGAAAATTCTAAGCCTACGGGACAGTAATAATACACTATTGGCCATTAAAATTGCTACAACTAGAAGAAATGCAGATGATAAACGGGTATTCATTGGACAAATGTATTATACTAGACCTGACACGTGATTACATTTTCACGCAATTTGGGTGCATAGATCCTGAGAAATCAGTACCCAGAACATCCACCTCTGGCCGTAATAACGCCCTTGATACGCCTGGGCATTGAGTCAAACAGAGCTTGGATGGCGTGTACAGGTACAGCTGCCCATGTTGCTTGAACACATTACCCCACTTCATCAAGAGTAGTGACTAGCGTATTGTGACGAGCCAGTTGCTCGGCCACCATTGACCAGACGTTTTCAATTGGTGAATGATTTGAAAAATGTACTGGCCAGAGCAGCAGTCTAACATTTTCTGTATCCAGAAAGGCCCGTACAGGACCTGGAACATGCGGTCGTGGATTATCCTGCTGAAATGTAGGGTTTCGCAGGGATCGAATGAAGGGTAGAGCCACGGGTCGTACACATCTGAAATGTAACGTCCACTGTTCGAAGTGCCGTCAATGCGAACAAGAGGTGACCGAGACGTGTAACCAATGGCACCACATACCATCACGCCGGGTGATACGCCAGTATGGCGATGGCGAATACACGCTTGCAATGTGCGTACACCGCGATGTCGCCAAACTCAGATGCGACCATCACGATGCTGTAAAAAGAACCTGGATTCATCCGAAAAAATGATGTTTTGCCATTCGTGCACCCAGGTTCGTCGTTGAGTACGCCATCGCAGGCGCTCCTGTCTGTGATGCAGCGTCAAGGGTAACCGCAGCCATGGTCTCCGAGGTGATAGTCCATGCCGCTGCAAACGTCGTCGAACTGTTGTCTTGCAAAGGTCCCCATCTGTTGACTCGACTCAGGGATCGAGACGTGACTGCACGATCCGTTACAGCCATGCGGATAAGATGCCTGTCATCTCGACTGCTAGTGATACGAGGCCGTTGGGATCCAGCACGGCGTTCCGTATTACCCTCCTGAACCCACAGATTCCATATTGTGCTAACAGTCATTGGATCTCGACCAACGCGAGCCGAGCAGCAATGTCGCGATACGATAAACCGCAATCGCGATAGGCTGCAATCCGACGTTTATCAAAGTCGGAAAGGTGATGGTACGCATTTCTCCTCCTTACATGAGGCATCACAACAACGTTCACCTGGCAACGCCGGTCAACTGCTGTTTGTGTATGAGGAATCGGTTGAAAACTTACCACATGTCAGCACATTGTAGGTGTCGCCCCCGGCGCCAACCTTGTGTGAATGCTCTGAAAAGCTAATCATTTGCGTATCACAGCATCTTCTTCCTGTCGGTTAAATTTCGCGTCTGTTGCACGTCATCTTCGTGGTGTAGCAATTTTAATGGCCAGAAGTGTATAAGCCTACAGGACAGTAATAATAAATTTCTTTGACCTGCACAAGTTACGCAAGTTGCTAGATTTACAACAGTTGTTCGAAAGTGCGTGTTTCAGCGTCAATGCAGGCATGCGTTGTCGCATAAATTCTTTACCGCACTAATACTCCTGACGTCGTGTACCAGCGTTACAGGTATAGAGAATTCTTCCAGGAGGCCACGAAACAGGACATCCTCTGCCTATCCACTTTCCAAGGAACGTCCAACCCAGGAATTCAAGAATCTTCAGTCAACATCCACAGACGAATAACAAGGTTGATATGTTCCAGGTACATGGGTATTATGTATCTGATAAACCTTGTGTACACTGATGCATTTAAGCGGTGAGGAAGAAGAAACGGGCCTAGTACGTAATCACTGACTGCGCCTGGCCGCACGTTAACTGACAACCTGTGTTGATGGTTCTCCACAACCGTAGCGTGTGGATCCTCATCGGCCCAAACATTACTATTGGGAATATTTAGCATTCTGTCTCTGGCGAAACAGGTTTCATCTGTGAAAATAACATAGGCAGGAAAGTGAGGATCGATCGTTAAGGCGCTGCAAGAACTATTGGCTGAATACCACACGAGGTCTGAAATCAGCAGGAGTCAAAGCATGTTTGGTGTCGTCCGAAGCATGAGGTCCCATGGCAAAGTTGGTACCACACGACAGAACCACACGTAAGGGCAGTCGCCGCCTGACGCATCAACGAATGAGGGACGTCGGCACAGACATGCGTTTAAAAGTTTCCAATAACCACCGCTGCTGGAAGAGTACTTACGTCAGAGCGCGTTGTTGTCCCCTTCTCTCTCTGCAATCATCCCTTACAACAGCGTCGTCTTAGTCAGATGCAGCAACTCGAGTTCTATTAGAACCCAGACCATCTGTACACTGAGATGAGACTATCATTCTGTATGTATCAAGCGAAAAGTTAAAGTGTTCAGCAATAGTAACTAAGATACAAGTGACCTTCTTGTGGACATGGATCTTTCCAAGTTAATTATTCTACCTTGTTCAAGTTCTAATAAAGTGATTCAGTATTCCGTGTGTGTTGCAGTGTTCACTGGCATCCCCCAGAAGTAAAACTAGCCACTACAGTGCCGACGTGAATGTCTCATGTAGTCTTTCGTCCGGCACTACAGCATGCAGTTTCTGAGGATGGTAGGGATGGTACAGCATATCTCGTAATACTTGCCACACAGCAGTTTTGCGAACATTCATTTTACCTACAACTGATCGAGTACTGACTGCAGGTGCATGATCCATTAGAGCAAGCACTGCATCCTCTAAGTCGGTAACCCCCAGTTCGTCGTCCTCCTCGGTCGTTGTACTATGGTACGAACTGTCCTGTTTCACTTAATCTTTGGAAGAGTCTTGAAAAAGTAGGGTGAGTTACGTATCTTATACGCAGATATTTGATGCTGTACAATCTTTTCGCTTCTCTGCTGCTTCCACTTCCTTGCCCACGCACGGAAATCATGTCTGCAAATTCCGTCACCGGGTAAAAATCCATTTGTTTACGGCTGATCGACGTTGCTACTTTAATTCGTAAACTCAAACCACAGCTCTTTACAGTACAGATACTGACATAAGGACTGCTCATGTGAGTGCACAGTACGCCATCTGCAATGTGTTAACTGAGTTACTATCCCAACCTCTACACCTAACGTGTAGGTGCTCGTCGGGATTGATTACCACAAAATATTGGGAACAACAGTACCGGTAAATGTAGTCTGCTGTCTGTGGTACCAGAACGATTTCGCTTATAATTTTTGACTCATTCGTTTCTGGGCCAGAGTCCCTTACCTCAAATGGATACATTTACCGTTTTCCATCATCCTTGAAAGACTGTTAAATTATCATGGGAAAACCCTGTGTGCTGTCATTAGCTATATACAATGGAATAAATGTATTAGTCTAAGTAAGACATACTGGCTTTGACTTGCAGCAGCTACGTTTTCCCACGTGAGCAGACACTTGAATATTTTCTAATATTTGTTTGTCATGGTAAGATTTAAGAAGCAAGGTCTGAAAGTGATTGGCATTTAAAAAAATTAGATTCTCAATTGTGCTTAAGAAAAACTGACATGCGCCATTCGTATCATTTCATTTCTTTTCGGTATACATTCATAAACTCCTGGAAATTGAAATAAGAACACCGTGAATTCATTGTCCCAGGAAGGGGAAACTTTATTGACACATTCCTGGGGTCAGATACATCACATGATCACACTGACAGAACCACAGGCACATAGACACAGGCAACAGAGCATGCACAATGTCGGCACTAGTACAGTGTATATCCACCTTTCGCAGCAATGCAGGCTGCTATTCTCCCATGGAGACGATCGTAGAGATGCTGGATGTAGTCCTGTGGAACGGCTTGCCATGCCATTTCCACCTGGCGCCTCAGTTGGACCAGCGTTCGTGCTGGACGTGCAGACCGCGTGAGACGACGCTTCATCCAGTCCCAAACATGCTCAACGGGGGACAGATCCGGAGATCTTGCTGGCCAGGGTAGTTGACTTACACCTTCTAGAGCACGTAGGGTGCCACGGGATACATGCGGACGTGCATTGTCCTGTTGGAACAGCAAGTTCCCTTGCCGGTCTAGGAATGGTAGAACGATGGGTTCGATGACGGTTTGGATGTACCGTGCACTATTCAGTGTCCCCTCGACGATCACCAGTGGTGTACGGCCAGTGTAGGAGATCACTCCCCACACCATGATGCCGGGTGTTGGCCCTGTGTGCCTCGGTCGTATGCAGTCCTGATTGTGGCGCTCACCTGCACGGCGCCAAACACGCATACGACCATCATTGGCACCAAGGCAGAAGCGACTCTCATCGCTGAAGACGACACGTCTCCATTCGTCCCTCCATTCACGCCTGTCGCGACACCACTGGAGGCGGGCTGCACGATGTTGGGGCGTGAGCGGAAGACGGCCTAACGGTGTGCGGGACCGTAGCCCAGCTTCATGGAGACGGTTGCGAATGGTCCTCGCCGATACCCCAGGAGCAACAGTGTCCCTAATTTGCTGGGAAGTGGCGGTGCGGTCCCCTACGGCACTGCGTAGGATCCTACGGTCTTGGCGTGCATCCGTGCGTCGCTGCGGTCCGGTCCCAGGTCGACGGGCACGTGCACCTTCCGCCGACCACTGGCGACAACATCGATGTACTGTGGAGACCTCACGCCCCACGTGTTGAGCAATTCGGCGGTACGTCCACCCGGCCTCCCGCATGCCCACTATACGCCCTCGCTCAAAGTCCGTCAACTGCACATACGGTTCACGTCCACGCTGTCGCGGCATGCTACCAGTGTTAAAGACTGCGATGGAGCTCCGTATGCCACGGCAAACTGGCTGACACTGACGGCGGCGGTGCACAAATGCTGCGCAGCTAGCGCCATTCGACGGCCAACACCGCGGTTCCTGGTGTGTCCGCTGTGCCGTGCGTGTGATCATTGCTTGTACAGCCCTCTCGCAGTGTCCGGAGCAAGTATGGTGGGTCTGACACACCGGTGTCAATGTGTTCTTTTTTCCATTTCCAGGAGTGTATTTTAACCGATTGCACTTTCGATATTCCATGGAAATTTGGGACAACAGCCCAAAAACTCCCAAACCACTCTCACGCTGCTCAGTATAATACAATCCTCTTACCGCTTTTATGCATCACTCTATAAGAGTGAAGCAATAGTTGCTCACAGTTAATAATGTGTCTGGCCGAATGAGGCAGCAATGAATCTGAACTTTGAAATCATTTCTCGTGTCTTGAATAATTTTGCACAATGATTAATATGCAAGGTAACTTACATAGTATAAGATAAAAATAACAGTTTCTTTAATATGAAGTGACACTGATTGATATGAAATATGAACAATTATACTTGTTAACTTCTGACACCAATGTATTGAGGATTAGCGTAGGATTAGTGTAGGACGGTATTATTTCAAAATTTGATCTCCTTCTCAAAAGAACGTTAGTTTTTAAGTTAAATTGCATATTATTCGAAAATTAATTACTTTGAACAGCTGAAAATTTGTTAAAATTCAACACAAAAACTTTACTGATGTGATCAAGCTCAAGACATACTCCTAGAACTAATCCTGCAGTCTTAATCCAGGTTACGAAACAACTTTGGAATCATTTTATTTGCATCAAGTGAGTTAGAGATTCCGTGTACTATATTTAATCTTTGCTAACACATTTATATGTGCTAATCTGCGGGAACTTTAGTTATCTTTACATAATGTTGTTATTTTAATCAAACGATCAATAATGACTTGTTTTTTTTATCTTACCTGATGGAACACACACACACACACACACACACACACACACACACACACACACAGAGAGAGAGAGAGAGAGAGAGAGCACACACACACACACACACACACACACACACACAACACACACACACACACACACACACACACACACAGAGAGAGAGAGAGAGAGAGAGCACACACACACACACACACACACACACACACACACACACACACACAGAGAGAGAGAGAGAGAGAGAGAGAGAGAGAGAGAGAGAGAGAGAGTAATATAACGTCGAATAACAAGCCGATAGTTAAATAAGGAAGAACGAGTATGTTTTTATTCAGGTGCTTTTCCTCTTGCATATATTCATTATAATTTAATGAGTTACCTTAGCAAGATACAGCTGTTTCTCCACACCTGTCGGTCACATGTATACTCGTATGCCGGTAGTCCCAAACGTCGCCAGATTATGGCGGCGTCTCTGAAAAAGAACGCAAGTAAGTAATCCGTCGCGACCTAGCATGCAAAGCAATCTATATGCACTAAATAGCCTATGTCAACATAGGAAATTCTCTTAGTGAGCAACAGCTTGAAGAAATGAATCAAATACATTCAGGACCACAACGAAGTGTACAAACGTAAAACACCAAAAAAATAAAAGAAATAGAGTCAACGACTGTTTGTCCTTCATCGTTTGCCCTACCAATGATAGGGCTCAGTAATAATGAGAAATCTACCATTCAAGACTTTTCAACTAATTTTATTGTAATCCCGTTTCTCAAGCACTGCACCTGTGAATCGTGTGAACTTCGTTCTGTCTGTTTGTATTCGAACTACTGTATCTTGAACTTCTGAGACGGAGATTGGGATCAGGTCGGCATTTGTCAAGGCATGCGTGGAAAACAACGTAAAAAAATAGGCTGCCCGACGTTGGTACGTTGATCCCGCACGGCGTGTCGATTCGTATCTTGTTTACTTTTCTGTTTCATTAGCTAGTGCGCTGCGCGGTAAGCTACATGACGAGATCGACACACAGGAAGCTCTAGTAAAGTTAAGATATTTTTCTGCAATGTGTCCTATGAAATTAAATTTTTTTCGATTTGAATTAGCAGCTAAAGGTAACGACGACATCTTAGCACTGATGGAGACTGTTCCAACTAAAAGAGATGGGAAGTAGCATGGTTAAACGTAAATTCACATTTTTCCGTTGCTGATTATGAACTGAAGGAATTACATGAAATGAATAAAAATCATACAACTCATCGCTTGTAACTGCGCTGTTTTTTTTTCTGGAAAAAGCGTGTTTTGCTTTTTTCATGTGTAGTTATGACTAAAAAGCAGAGAATATATCACGTTTCTCGATTTCTTCCCTTAGTCAGATGCTGAGTAACTCCCAAACGATGTAGGAAAATCGAAATTTTTATAGGAGATTCTTTTTCGCGCGTGGTGATTTACTGTTCTAATGATTTTTGGAAACTAAATCAGTCATACCATAAGATAACATATAAAAAAAATGGGTTAAGTGTCCAACAGTGATGACATGAAATTCTGAAGTGCTGCATGACGAAGAAAAGCACGATGTAACGAGGAGGGTAGAATATGATACGATACTGCATCATCTGACTTATTTCCAGTATCAGCCCCTGATAACATTCCCCACTTCAGAAAAACAGACAAAGTGCAGGTTACTGATTCCCTCCGTGGCAGATACCACTAAAACACAGGGATGGAGGTACTTGCTTAAAAACTCGAGGCGAAATAAATATTCCTCAAGCGAATTCCCAGGGAAATTAGAGTAATCTTCTTGCAGTACTTCGTGATCAGGCTCTGTGTCAGATTTCACTACAAATGTCAACTCTTCCGGTTGTACGTAATGGGAACGGGGCTTTAACGTAGACAGCGATCCGCCAGTAGAAGATGACGTCAAGTTCAACTGAAGCCGTGGTGATTTTGGGAGGGTAGCCGCTTGTTTTACAGCACTGAGTTGCACAGTTCGCTTCTTCTATCTCCGACACAGCGCAGACTCGATCCTTTTTTCATAGACAGAGATTTACAAGACACAGCTCCACATGTCAAATCTCAGACACGCAGGTCAGCAAAAGGCAATCCAAAGTCATCTTCACCATGAGGTTGCCAGTCTCTTATGGCGGGAAAGCATACTTTGCTAACACTATTCAGTTTCTGAGCAGACCAACTCGCTACCGGTTCGTTGTGAGAGGTGTATGGCACTTAACAGGTTGAAGCTAATCACGTAACTCTAGCGGCTCTCATTTGACTGTATCTCCAGTGTTATCTAACGACTGGGCCCTTGTACTCATTGCTCAACATGGGACACGAAATATTATTCTCTTGCTAATGCTTTCTGCCAGTACTTCACCATTGAATTCCTTCAGTGGTGGTATTAAAGTAATAAGCGTACCTGTATGGAGTGGATGACAGTGACGAGAGCCGTCCGTTGTGGCCGAGCGGTTCTAGGCGCTGCAGTCCGGAACCACGCTGCTGCTACGGTCGCAGGTTTTAACCCTGCCTCAGGCAGGTGTGTGTGATGTCCTAAGGTTAGTTAGGTTTAAGTAGTTCTAAGTCTAGGGGACTGATGACCTCAGATGTTAAGTCCCATAGTGCTCAGAACCATTTGAACCATTTTTGAACGGTGCTGAGTGTTTGTCTAGTGTAATTTGTGACGAAGAGCTGTTCGAAACCAGTTTTTGGGCTGAGGACCACAACAAATAATAACATGTGACGTGGTAAAGAATTCGATGGTGGAAGGGTTAGTGAATGGAAGTGGCCACCGGAAATAGCCTTTTTCTCCCGAATGACATCGAGAAAAGTAGCAGACCTCACACGCCCAGCTGATTAACGGATCACCAACAACTGCTACACAGCTTCTTACTCTCAGACGCAGCGGAAAGAAACGGCTCGGTTAAAAAAAAATCCTAATCAACGGGAGAGAGTGATGCACGCTCTTTTCACAAGTGGAGCCGAAGGAGATATGAACCACGCAATACGAGAGTGTCCCGAAAAGAAATCCACACAAATGTAACAGTAAAACAATTGAGAGCTAAGCTGAACGAAAGCCACAATTCAGTTACCACTTTACTGCAACAACAGACATCAGAGCTTATAAACTTCTGTACACAGAAATGAAGGAGCTAGCGGTGTCCTTATAACCAGCTGCTGGAAAATTTAGATCCTCTCAGTAAGCCAAGATGTTATATTCTGCTGTAGACGTCGACAGAAAAATATTTTGGACCTGAAGCACGCAGCTACGTGCGAATACGGCAATTCCGAGATGCCAACACCAGAACAGGAAACAACTAAAGTGAAGGAATACATCGCCAACAGGAGTGGCGCCTGCCACATAAAACGACAGAAGACGAAATGGACACACACAGCAGTGCAAACATACAGCGAATTTTCCTACAAATTTCACAACTTATTTAGTACATGAATTTAATTTTTTCCTTTCTGTAATTGTAGCAATAATGTATTATTGTGTGTTTGTAACTCTACATAGATAACATTCAAAAATAACTATTGTTAATGAGTATAAATTTTGGATTTCGGTGCTGTTGTTACAGTTGTTGTAGTAGTCCTCAGTCCGAAGGCAAGTTTGACGCAGCTCTCCAAGACAGTCCATCCAGTGCAAGCCTCTTCATTTCTGCGTAATTACTACACACTGACAGTCTGGAAGCGCGCGACCGATACGGTAGCAGGTTCGAATCCTGCCTCGGGCATGGATGTGTGTGATGTACTTAGGTTAGTTAGGTTTAAGTAGTTCTAAGTTCTAGGGGACTATTGACCTCAGAAGTTAAGTCCCATAGTGCTCAGAGCCATTTGAACTACACGCTGCATCCATTACAAATACTTACTGTACTCAAGTACTAGTCTTCATTTATAATATTTTGTATTCCCCGCTCCATACACACACACACACACACACACACACACACACACGAACACATTCTTCCTTCCATTACCAAAGGAACAGTTCATTGATGCCTAGGGATGGGCGGCACCACCAAATGATCCCTTCCTCTGCTCAAGTTGTGCCATAAATGTCTCTTCGCCCCTATTTGATCCAGTAGCTCTTCATTAGTGCAACCTGTAGGATTTTTCTGTAGCACCGCGTATAAAACGCTCCCGTTCTCTTCTTGTCTGGCCGGCCCTGGTGGCCGTGCGGTTCTAGGCGCTGCAGTCCGGAACCGCGGGACTGCTACGGTCGCAGGTTCGAATCCTGCATCGGGCATGGATGTTTGTGATGTCCTTAGGTTAGGTAGGTTTAAGTAGTTCTAAGTTCTAGGGGACTGATGACCTAAGATGTTAAGTCCCATAGTGCTCAGAGCCATTTGAACCATTTGAATCTTCTTGTCTGAATTGTTTATGTTTCACTTCAGTACTAGGTAAATGCCTATACAAAAGACTTCCTTACACTTGAATTTATATTCGATATTTACAGATTTCTTTTTTTCACGAACACTTCTCTTGCTACTTACTATGTGCATTTTATACCCTCTCTAATTCCCCCATCATCACTTATTTTGCTATAAAAATTCATTTACTGCTTTCAGTTTCTCATTTCCTAATCTAATTCCCTCAGCATCGTCGGATTTAATTGGATTGCATCCATATACGCTGGTTTTACTTTTGTTGACGTTCTCTTATAATCTCTTATTAAGACACTACTTATTACGTTCACACGCTCTTCCAAGATTTTTACAGGATATCACAGAATTACAATTTCATTGGCAAACCTCAAAGTTTTTGTTTCTTCATATCGAACTTTAATTCGCTTCCCAAATGGCTCCTTTGTTTCCTTTATTGCGTGACCTATGCATAGACTGAATAACATGGGAGATTCGCCACAAGAATGTCTGACTCTCTTCTTAATGACTGTTTCCCTTCCACGTCCTTCGACTCTCACTACTGTAATATCACCTTCGTACAATTTCTAAACAACCATTCACTTCCTGCATTTGATCGGTGCTGCCTTCAGAATTTCAAAGAATGTACCCAGTCAACAGAGGCCTTTAAACATACAAATCTTGTTAACGTAAGCTTGCCTTTCTTCGACCAATTTTCTAAGATAAGTCGTTGGATCAGTATTGCGTCGTGTTGCTCTCCATCTCTTCGCAATCCAAACTGATCTTCCCCGAGCCCGATCTTAAAATTTTTTACGTTCTTCTGTAAATAATTATTCGCAACATTTTGCAACGACGACTTATTAAACTGATAGCTCCGTAACTTTTCAGTGCTAAATTCTTCTCACAGTATTATACAAGAGCTATCAAAAAGTTACCGTTTGAGAGCGTTGCTGCAGCGTATATTCAACGTAGAGCGGCTCTGATGCGGGCATATAAGCATCGAAACGTAAACAAGGAATCAGTGTGGCATTTGTGCCTTTCAAACGCTCGTGCCGTAAATGCAGGAAGGTAAACTGTGGCGAAGATGCGACGTTATTACCAAATGCATCCACACAGGAGCGATGTGCTGTTATTGTTTTCTTGGCTGCCAAAGTACATACACAGATAGACAGTCCGGTAGTTATCCATCGAAGAATGAAGTGCATGTATTAGGCATCATGTCTGTGGAATGGTGTGCCGAATGGACACAAGAAGCTGGTCAATATGGGAGGTCAGACTCACCCATTACGAACGAATCAAATGGAATACCCGATCTATATCCTAATTTCTCCCCATATGACTATCACATCTTCGGTACCTTACAAAAGGCTTTGAGGGTTCGATGATTCCTGTCGAACGAGGATTTACGGCAGACAGTTACGGACTTCTTCACACACCAGGACACTGTGTTTTACAAAATGGGTATAGTCAACCTGGTGCATCGTTGGGATGATTACCTCAAGCTAACCGCGATTTTGCCTGATTGGCATACCGATTCTGGACCGTATGGTCTTCAAACGGAAACTTTTTACTCGCTCCTCATACCTTTCACCTCATTTCCATCTACTTCCAGTTTATTTCCCTCACATACAGTTTATTCCCCTCATACAGGTCTCCTCCATATGCCACCTTTCAGCTTTCCCATCCTTGCTTCGTATTCGCTTGGCATCTAGGGTCTTGATATTGATGCAGTTACTACACTTTCCCCCAAAGTTCATGTATGCTTCTGCAGAATTGTGTTTGATCTCTAGCCATTCTTGCTTAGCCATTTTGCACTTTCCATCAATCTCATTATTTCCGAAACCAAAGACCAATAGTAACGAAAAGAGTAGAAGGACTGAATGATTAAGGTTTCCCAAGAAACTGCTATCGCTAGACACATAGCAGATTCAGTTGGACAATGATGAATAGGTACATCGGCCGTGATATGTGTAAGGAATCACAGTGGTTATTCTCTGAAATATTTTAATCTTATGAAATATTGTAGGAAACCCACAGAGAATTAAAATCAGGGTGCAAGACTGGGATTCGAAGCCGTTTCCAGGAAGAGTCGCAGTGCTTAAGTTCATGAGCGGATTTCGTATCACCATACGGACAGCTAGATTTAGCCTCATTCAAATTCTTCTGTTTATACTTATAAGATGACGCAGCAGCACACCCAGAAGGATTTTAATGGGGCCGACACCAGTCGCGGACGCCTGCGAATTTATATCCAGATTTACGTCTCCCGAGTGTCCTAAATTGCCTTCAAATATATGCCACAGTGATTTCGTTCTTGAAGAGAAAACGAGCGAGTTCCATCCTCATTATATTCCAAGCTGACAATATTCACCTTCTCCAATTATCTAGTCACTTATGGGACATTAAGCCCTAATGATATCTCGTTGCAAGAGACTTCAAATTCAAAAACTCCAAACTCGATATACAAAATTAAAAACAAGAACGTTGAAAATCATTATTTGCTGGGAATCAGACTATTGGAGTGATTCAGCGCCTTAAAAGTATTTCATTGGTTGACGTAAGTTTGGAACCATGGAATGAGCGAATTCCCTTCGAGATACACTTGAGACGTCGCTTGTCACAAAATGTTCTCAGCAGGTCCCACAATTTTCAGGGAATTGCATCGTCATTCACAAAGACAGCAACGGAAAAAGAGTTTTTCTGGAGTTCCATACAGCTGTCTGTGTCGTTCCTCTGCTTCGCACAGTGGAGAGGGTTGGCATTTAACACCGGACACTGTTTATTTGAAACTTAGCATTGGATGAATAAGACATAGAAATCTTCGACACAAGCTGCTGGTAGCTGAGTGTATCTTGCGTATTTGGTGGTGGCAGTTTACTAATAGTTGTAGTAGTGATGGTAGTAGTAGTCGTCCGCGGATCGCTGTCAAACGATATTGGACACATTACGCAAATCATTCATATGTAGGGAAGAGTGTTGCACCTAGTGGAGAGATTACCTAGGAACACATGATGTTTTTTGATCCGCACTTCAGTCTAGTGACATTTTAGAATTATATGGAGGAATGTGCACTAGGGACCATCATAAGCACTTTCCGACATTTTCTACAGTTTTTGTTGTTGTCTGACTTGAGGTTGTATTTCGTGCGACATTTGTATATATTTCGCGTTCTGCACTTTTAAGTACTGTATAGTTTATTAAAACTATTTCAAATATATTGTTATTTCTTAAGTTACAGAATTTTATGGGGAGTAAAAAGCTATACTCTTTTAGAACTATTTGTACATCATGTGAACGATCAAGCCATACCTCGTCGATCGAGCACTATGTTGTACCTTGAAACAGAAGGAGGTCGTTTACCATGGGAGTTGTGATACTTGCAAACCAACTAAGTTTCTTTACTGGTTTAATACATTTACCTCTCTTGAAAATGGAAATTTGGGTTTGTTCCCATTGGCATTTTTCAAAACACATATGTATTGCAACTGGTTTATGATAATACTTCTGCTTAATTTGATTTCACTTGCTGATTATTGCTGTATAATACAGTAATAATGTAACAGATAGACGATTAAATACATTATTCACAAGATTTTCTCTGTTGCCACGCTTTTAAATTTCAACAGAATATTTGTTCCTACGTACATGTTGTACCTTGGAACATGGTTTCACCTTTGGAAAAAAATGCCTTACTTTGCAGTTTTTGTAATTCCAGAAAAAGGACTCCAGCACATAAAAAGTGAAAGCCATCGTTTAAAAATGGAAACAGAAAATGTAGTCCTTACAGGCATTTATGTACAGCTCTACCTTGACAAGGATGGGAATGTAACCTGTCGTAGCCTTATAGGAGGAATAATCTCGGCATTTGCCTGAGGTAATTTAGGGAAACTGTGGTAAACCTTAATCAGGTTGGGCGGATGGAAAGTGGAGCCTTCTTACTCGAGTATACAAAGCGAGTTGGTTCAAAATAGCGCATTCCCATTCTGCTTACTCCTAGGTACAATACTACTTTGTAAAAAAGTTATGTAATAACATAAAATGCTAGTGCTACGCTGCTCATTCATTTCTCAGTATCGATCACCGCACTCACTATTCTCACTCAGTACACATACATTTACGCTGACATCAGGACCATGGTTACGCTTGCGTCCCGCCGCTTCCCACTTGCTTGCCTGAAAAACTGAGTCAGCATCTCTGGGTAATGAGTGAGATGTTTTCTTGTTAAATCCTACTCTGTGTTATTGAAGTAATCCTTCGCTGTGCAGAATAGATTGTTCAACGGGTACTTTTTAGCTACCTTTTTATATAAGTTCGTTTTACTTATATCTTTAACCTCCTTGGCCACTGTATCGGTTAATTTTATTACTTGTCAGAAAATACTGTTTTGAGTTTTACGTTAAATCTTTCTTGGTAAACGTAAGTCAGTCTAGGTCTCTAGGTCTTGTTCCCCAGTCATGGGCTCAGATGTCTGTGTCGTAATTATCAAGGGTACTTTTGTGTATAAGTGATTCGTAAATGTACTCAGATAATGGTTTTAAAATCCTCACTGTTTGAAATGGATCTTTACAATGAGCCGGATAATTATTTTAGGTTATTATTCTTATGGCAGTTTATGTGAAAACTGTGTGTCACATTTTGTGTCTTTGTTCACCAGAAAAGAATTACATAGCTGAGAATTGAGTGTACAAGTGAGTAGTACATAACCATAATATGCAGATAACATTATGTTTGCAAGTATCTTTTTGTGTACACAATACTTCAAGTGCGAAATATTCAATATCAGAGACTTTGTGTTTGTTACGCATTAAATTTAACAATAACTTTTTCCCCTTCAAACTGAAATGTTCAATATAACTTTATTGCATACTGATTAATTAAATTTCCTTGATCGTTTCATTCTCTTTCCCTCCAAGGAGTTTTGCACGCAGATCTGTGGCCTTATCACTGAATCCGCATTTTACATTTGTATCTACATTCTACATGATTAATCCGTAAGTCATACTTGTGAGCCGGCCGGTGTGGCCGAGCGGTACTAGGCGCTTCAGTCTGGAACCACGCGACCGCTACGGTCGCAGGTTCGAATCCTGCCTCGGGCATGGATATGTGTGATGTCCTTAGGTTACTTGGGTTTAAGTAGTTCTAAGTTTTAGGGGACTGATGACCTCAGATGTTAAGTCCCATAGTGCTCAGAGCCATTTGAACCAGCCATACTTGTGTTTGGCACAGGGTTCATAGAACCATTTTAATACTATGTCTCTATAGTAGCTCTATTAAATAGTGTGTGGTAAAAATAAACACCTAAATATGTATATGAGGTCTCCGATTTTTCTTATTTTATCACACAAACTACCATACATACATAACTATCCAACGATCACAATCGCTGCAAGCCACGCGCTGCTTCCACAAACTGCCTCCATTCCTTTCTGTTCTGTGCTCGATTCCTCCAGGTGTGCTCAGTCTCCAGAGATGGCAGGTCCTTCGGGCCGTCGTCCATCCAGTGGTACGCTGGTCGTCCTATGGGGCGTCTGGTGTCTGGTTTCCCCTCAAGTTCTCTCTTCACCTGTATTTCTTCTGACATACGGGCTACACGACCGGCCCACTAGATTCTTTTGCCAATCAAGTTCTGTATGATTGTTGCTTTTTGCATAGAGAGGTAGATTTCGTCATTCTTCCTCCTCCTCCATTCTCCTTCATGTACAATGGATCCCCATATCTTCTTCATCACTCTTCTTTCGAATATTAATAGTTTTTTTTTCTTTTTCTCGTTTAGTTGTGCTCCAAGTTTCTAATCCGCACGTGACAGATGGACGCATCACTGTCTTATATATTCTCATCTTAGCATTCACTGACACTGGCATTGAACTGAGCGTTTCCCTGAGAGAATACATGCATTTCATTTCCAATGCTATTCTCTCCTATGATGTTGCCGTTGGTGAACCAAGTACATGGACTGATGAACTTTCTTGAACCTCATGCTATCTGTCTCACGAAATTCTTTGTATTCGTCCTAATTGCATGAATCCCATTAGGTCATGTTTGCCTTTAGCCCAACTTTTTTGTGTGTAGTTGCCCATTTTCTGGCACAACTTATGGTATGATTCTCTTAGTAGTACTATTTTATCTACAAATGCGAGACAACTGAAATTCCAATTCTGTACTCCACCCCATTCCTGTTGCCTACATTCCCTTATTACTTACACTAGGATGACACTGAACAGAATACATACCTGTATCAGTCTCGAACGTTTCTGCTGTGTCCTGTCGGAAACGCACTTCTGCTCTTGATCCAACCATACAAGTTTGCACCATTCTCATTAGCTTCTCAAGGATTCTAAAGTTACTCAGTGCATTGCGTAGACTATTCCTGTGGATGCTGTCACGTTGCAAATCGACGAAAAGACTGTAGGTATCGTTGTCGAATTCCCATTGTGTTTCACACAATTGTCTTACAGTGGAATTGTGATATATTGTCGATAGGTTTGGTCGAAAGCGTGTTTGGTACCACTATATATTGTTGTCTATTAATGTCGCTATGTAGATAGGAGTCGCAAAATAGTTTGACATTCTGAGAAAACAGTCGGTGACTGACCTGTCGTGAAAACACTTCGCCGTAACGAAAACTGCCTTTGTTTTAATATTTGCCACCCGAACTAATTTATCGTTTCCATGACACTCTGTTCCCAATATCGTGATAATACAAGATAAGCTGCCATTCTTTGAACTGTATTTATATCCTCCGTCAGTCCTCTCGGCTAATGATACTATGCCGCGCAGCAACACTCCTGAAGAAGACGGAAAACGGTGGTGGAGGCAGCCTCTTTAGTAGAGTTGTTGCACCCCCTAAATGTTCTGCCAATAAAATGGAACTTTAGTTCGGTTTCCCTACAACTTTTTCTATGTAATGTTCCAGTTTAAGGTGTTCATAACTTAATACCTAGGTATTTAGTTGCGTAGACTGCACTTAAATTTTTGTGGCCGATTGTGTAATCGAAATATAATGGAATTATTTTTAGTACTGATTGTTCGGGTCAACTGCCATTTTTTGCAAGCTGTAGATACATTATGTAAATAATTTTGTAGTTCGTTTTGATCTTCTGACGACTTCATTAGACGGTAAACGGCGACATCAACTGCAAACAATCTAACATGGCTGCTCAGATTGTCTCCTAAAAACGAGGGCATTCTCAAAACTAATGCTTCCGTACTTTTTATGGGAAAACCTCTGAAGCATTTTAAATAAAACTAACTTTATTCGCATTCTTCATCTTTATTGTTGATGTCTACATATTTACTTCTGAATATAGTTATCTTGGCGACAAAAACATTTCCCCCAAGGAGAGACCTGTTTGTTGATACCGTCACTATAGGATGTTTAAGTTTGTTGACGGAGCACAATCTCACCTCTGCTGAAGCACCGCTTCATCACTATCCAAATGAAGTCTTTGAATGAGTTGTTTAAGTTCTGGAAATAGATGATAATCGTATGGGCTTAAGTAAGGACTGTATGGAGGATGGTCGATGACCGTAAACACAAGGCCTTGTGTTGTTGCCGATGTCGTTGGTGGCCTGGGATTGTTATGCTGAAAGAAATGGTGCTACCGAATTCTTCGAATTTGTACTTCCAGTTTCTCTCACATACACTTGATGTGTAATACCTCAGTCGATATTGGAAACGAAAAATTCGGATGCATTACTTTTCAGCATGCCCTCATAGTTGTTGGAGTTAAGAACTGAAGGGGGCCTATAATGCTTCCTTGGGGAAACCCAAACATCACATAGGTTTATCTTTATGACTTCCAATCAGTGCTACAGTCCGTTACCTTTCTGACACGTAATCACGACTACAGTCGCACAGCTGAGACAGTACTCCATAGACACTCAATTTAATTAAAAACTGATTATGAGAAACGGTATCAAAATTCTTCAGGAAATCTAGAAATATGGCATCAACTCGAAATCATCTGTTGGTAGCATTTATTATTTCGGGCGAATAAAGTGCCAGTTGTTTTTAACATGAGCGATATTTTCTGAGTCCTTGATGGTTGTCTATCAAAAGACCGTTTTCTTCGAAGTGTTTCATAATGTTGGAACAAGCTACACTGGGTGTAACAGATATAAGTGCACATAATTTTATACGTGATATGCACAAACAGTAGTGTGTGGTTTCATTTAGTATGCATAGAACAGTCTTTCTACAAACACGTCACAGACTTTACGACATGATGCTCTCTGCACTGTAGTAACTGCACCCTTAAGTGGACTACACCTGTCAGTATAGACTAACTATTTTGCAACCCCACGTACACACTTCGGTATTGGACCTGCTGGCCTGGGGAAAATAATCATTAATGGCTTGTTCTTACCACAAGTGCTTAGAGGCACTAACAAACCTAAAAACATGCTATTCCAAAAATAGCTACAGCTATTAGTCTGCAACTGAGGTACATACTGATATAATGTTGTTCTTCAGTCACTAATAAAAATATCTGAACATACACTACTAGTCATTAAAATTGCTACACCAAGAAGAAATGCAGATGATAAACGGGTATTCATTGGACAAATATATTATACTAGAACTGACATGGGATTACATTTTCACGCAGTTTGGGTGCATAGATCCTGAGAAATCACTACCCAGAACAACCACCTCTGGCCGTAATAATGCCCTTGATAAGCCTGGGCATTGAGTCGTACAGAGCTTGGATGGCGTGCACAGGTACAGCTGCCCATGCAGCTTCAACACGATACCACAGTTCATCGAGAGTAGTGACCGGCGTATTGTGACGAGCCAGTTGCTCGGCCACCATTGACCAGACGGTTTCAATTGGTGAGAGATCTGGAGAATGTGCTGGCCAGGGCAGCAGTAGAACATTTTCTGTATCCAGAAAGGCCCGTACAGGACCTACAACATGCGGTTGTGCGTTATCCTGCCGAAATGTAGGGTTTCGCAGGGATCGAATGAAGGGTAGAGCCACGGGACGTAACTCATCTGAAATGTAACGTCCACTGTTCAAAGTGGCGTCATTGCGAACAAGAGGTGACCGAGACGTGTAACCAATCCCACCCCATACCATCACGCCGGGTGATACGCCAGTTTGGCGATGACGAATACATACTTCCATTGTGCGTTCACCGCGATGTCGCCAAACACGGATGCGACCATCATGATGCTGTAAACAGAACCTGGATTCGTCCGAAAAAATGACGTTTTTGCCATTCGTGCACCCAGGTTCGTCGTCGAGTACACTATCGCAAGCGCTCCTGTCTGTGATGCAGCGTCAAGGGTAACCGCAGCCATGGTCTCCGAGCGGATAGTCCATGCTGCTGCAAACGTCGTCTAACTGTTCGTGCAGATGGTTGTTGTCTTGCAAACGTCCCCATCTGTTGACTCAGGGATCGAGACGTGGTTGCAAGAATCCGTTACAGCCATGCGGATTAGATGCCTGTCATCTCGACTGCTAGTGATACGAAGCCGATGGGATCCAGTACGGCGTTCTGTATTACCCTCCTGAACTCACCGATTCCATATTCTGCTAAAAGTCATTGGATCTCGACCAACGCGAGCAGCAATGTCGCGGTATGATAAACCGCAATCGCGATAGGCTACAATCCGACCTTATCAAAGTCGGAATCGTGATGGTATGCATTTCACCTCCTTACACGAGGATCACAACATCGTTTCACCAGGTAACGCCGGTCAACTGCTGTTTGAGCATGAGAAATCGGTTGGAAACTTTCCTCATGTCAGCACGTTGTAGGTGTCGCCACCGGCGCCAACCTTGAGTGAATGCTCTGAAAAGCTGATCATTTGGAATCACAGTATGTTCTTCCTGTCGGTTAAATTTCGCGTCTGTAGCACGTCATCTTCGCGGTGTAGCAATTTTAATGGCCAGTAGTGTATACCCGTTACGCACTGTGGCTGCTACAAATCGAGATCATTGCTGTGGGTTTGTGTTTGAGCGGGCTACTACCGTATCCTTTCTCGTGTGTTGGTGTGAACTGTGCAACTCTGCAGTCCCCAGGTACGAATCGTGTAGACTGACTCCTCCCTCCGGGTGCAATGAGCGCCGTTATGCGCGAGTGGTGTGGCCGGACGCAAGTACACGCCGGAGGCTGCGTCGCTGGCTGCGTTCTGCTCCACGTGACCTACAGCACAGCACACAGGCTGTGGCTGCCGAAATTAAACGGCAGCGCTGACGTCAGGCCGCGCAGCAGAGTCACGTTCCAAAGTCAAGGCCGGGGGCGGAACGAGGAAGCGGCGCGCACGTGCTGCCTCGCCTCGCCTCAAGGGTAACCGCTGCCCAAGGCTGCTGCGGGCGGCCGCTGCGCTCCCGGCCCACGGCTGACACGCATGTAGACGCCGCGCCGCGCCACACACTCAGAGGAAGCCGGCCCACGCCGCGCCGCGCCGGCTGACACAAGGCAGCTCACTCTCACTGCCACAGCTCCAGCTCAGTCTGGAGCAGCGGACTCTGCGCTGCACACAACGTGACACATCGTTAGCGACTCATCGGAGGAAACTTTTGACTTGACCGAACGAAGTGCGTAACTCGCGGTGAGATCAGAGGATCCTTCCATTGTGATCTCCCGACTATCAGTTTGATTTACAAGGACCCCGGAGGCAAGGGCGACCCCAGCATCTGGGCCAGGGAGTGAACGCACATTAATTTCGCGGTTAATGCCAAAATAGTTTAGATATTTGACAACTGGCAGCAAATCCATTATATGTTCCGTCTTTTTGCAAATTGATACTAAACTAGTATGTCTCTCTGTGTGACGATGCGGAATAAGAGTTCCGTTTGTTAACATGTGTTTGGGTTTTTTATTTCCAGTCGGAGGGTAACACTTAAAAGGGTTTGGTGTTCCTCATAATAATATCGCAAGTGCTATGCCTGTCACCACTCCTTCCTTCCCATTTGCCACCTCTTCCCATTCTAGCAGCCTCCTTCATATGTACCTTCTTCCGTGTTCGGACGTCCTCTCTTTGTTGTCCCAAATTCGTTTTGGCCACCTGTCGTCATAGATCCTATCTAGATGGCGGAGCCACAACAGTTGTTTTGTTCATATTTAATCTGTTATTATAAAAGCAGTCTTGACCGCAGCCGATGTTAACTTCTGACCGGTTTCGGCCTTTTAATTAAGGGCCATAATCAGAGTTTGCACTATATGAATGTGGGCGATGGCGCCTGACCAGCTGTGCCTCAGTCACTGTAACTGTGACTGAGGCATCCACAGCGGCTCAGGCGCCACTATCGTCATCCAGATAGTGATGGTCCGTAATTAAAAGACCGAAACCGGTCAGAAGCTGACATTGACTGCGATTAAGACTGCTTTTAAATAATTTTGTCACAATAAGATCGCTGTTCTCTGACAATGTTATGTAACATTATAATCTGTTATTGTCTTGCTGATTTTCGTAATCTCTAATATTATTCATCTCGTGGTCCATCCTCGAAATCACACTTCTTCTTCCACAAAATCCGATTTCCAGTTCCAGTAGCTTCTCTGTGTCCCTCAGTTTTCATATCTCCGCTACATACATGGTAATACTTACCTCTGTCCTCTATACAAAAAGGAGGGAGGGAAGGTTTTGACATACCATGGACTTCGACGTCATTACAGAGGCAGCTGGTGCTTGGATTGAAAAAGGAAATGGGTCGTTTCCTTTTCAATTGAACGATACCAGCTTTTCCCTTTAGGGAAACCACGGAAAACCTACATCTGGATGGTCAAGTGGGATACGAATCACAGTCCTCACCAAGGCAATTCCAGTCTAACACCACTGCATTTCCTCGCTATGTTCCTTCATACAAAACTTGGCTAGGCAATGTGGTACCTTGGCACGGCAACAGTTTTCACGCATATTAAAATTAAATCCAACTCCGGGAAGTGATCTAGTTAATGTAGCCCTGCGATACTCAAAGTGTGCTCCGCACAGCCCTTGGGTTCGGTAAGGCCTCTGTGAGGGCTCCAAAGATATAATATAAAGTTATTTTTTCCGCCAGTGCTTAATAGCCGAAAATGAGGCGGCAAACCACAATATTTCTACAATAATGCTACGATCAAAAACTACAAAGAAGGAATTTAGTTTATATGAGTAATCATGTGGCAACTTGATACACGTCCCCACAAACACACACACACACACACACACACACACACACACACACACATGCACACATACCCACTCAGTGACCATGCTGACGCTCTCTCTCTCTCTCTCTCTCTCTCTCTCTCCCCCTCCCTCTCTCTCTCTCTCTCGCTGCACACTCTCTCATCTACACAAGTCGCAAACATTCCACTACCCTCACTCCATCTTTCCCTCATCCACAAACACCTCGAACTGCTTCGAAGGATTTCATCGCTACGCCATCTACCGTTCATTGTCCAAGGCTATATAAACCCGCACCATGCAGTACTAAGTATAGCTCCTACTCGTGTTTGTGACTGCAACCAGCAATCCACTTTGACACGGTGAATCCGAGCACCACTCTCGGACCGCAGTATATTCGATTTGTTTGTTTTTGACAACAGTTGTAAAATTTGATATCATCTGGCGATATTGACATATTCTAAAACAAAATTTTTGATTTTAGAAGACCGAATGGAGTGTTGGCTTAAAGCAGTTGCAACAAAATCTTGCATCGAAAGTTCAAAGGTGGAAGATGCAGCATCAATCTCAAAGATTTCCGATCAAGATTATGAGATTCAAGCAAGTAGTGTCACTACTTCATGCTTCGTGGTTTCAAGCAGTAGGATGTCTAACGATTCACTAAAGGTGAAAAAAAGGAAGTATGACGAATTTTACACGAATCTCAGGTTTGTTGATTCTAATGACTCCTTCTCTGCACGCTATGTAGTGCTACATCCGAGTGCTTTCATGATATCTCCTAAAACGTGCTGACCTTCAGAAACTATAAAATCCGACTGCAAAGACAAGAATGAAGAATTTTTTATATGTAAGAGAGTACAATTATTTAGAAGTCAAAAACTACGAAGTATGTGGCCCAAAATGTGAATGAAACAACCGCGGAAGCGCCGTATTTGATCAGCTATCGCACTACATAATAAGCGGGCGAAGTGCACACTATCGCTGAGAATTTACTAAGGTTATGAGAGTAGGAGGGAGGAGGAGATGAGTGTTTAACGTCCCGTCGACAACGAGGTCATTAGAGACGGAGCGCAAGCTCGGGTGAGGGAAGGATGGGGAAGGAATTCGGCCGTGCCCTTTCAAAGGAACCATCCCGGCATTTGCCTGTAGCGATTTAGGGAAATCACGGAAAACCTAAATCAGGATGGCCGGAGACTGGATTGAACCGTCGTCCTCCCGAATGCGAGTCCAGTGTGCTAACCACTGCGCCACCTCGCTCGGTACTAAGGTTATGTGTGTCGGGCATAACACACTGTATGTTCGATGAAAAATCTGCAAAGCTTATTTATACAGTGCCACTTTCGAACGACACTGTTTCACGTCGAATTAACGATCTTGCAGGCTATATCAAACAAGAACTAGTTGGTCGCCTTCAACACGACAAATTCTTCTTGCAAATAGATAAGTCGACCGATGTTGCTGTACTGACCATCTTTTTGGTAATTGTACGATACCATATAAACAGTCTCCCAAAGAATATTTGCGTTTTTGAAATGAATATCTCGACTGGAACGATTGTATCGATATCTGTACAGATGAGGCTAAGGAAATGACTGGTAAAACAGCAGGAGCGTTATTACTAATAAAAAGTAAAACATCAAACTGTACTTCCAACCACTGAATCGTACAAAGACAAGCACTCGCGATAAAAAATGTTCCACCAAATCTAAAATTGTTTCTTGATGAAGCAGTAAAAATAATCAATTGGGTTAAATTATGCTATCTTTTAAATTAAAAGGCTGTTTGAGCGATTTGACTTGGTCGTTGAGACGCATTTTTCGCAGATATATTTGGAAATATTAATGAATTAAATTTATCTTTACAAGCAAGACAGATAACAATTTTCAATGCTAATAACAAAATAACCATCTTCAAAAAAGTTATTGTTTTGGATTGTTTGTATTGGCAAAGAGAACTAGAAAGATTTTTAACAGTGAATGTGTTCGTTGAAGAGACAGCAGAATAATCAAATGAAATATTTGAAGAATTGGTGCAAAGCGCAAATCTTTTAGGACATATTTTCCTGAACAGCAGGATACTAAAGAGAAGATTAATTCATGGGACCAGAATCCTTGTGTGCCGGATTTGGAGAAGCCAGAACATTTGTCAAACGAAACCTATGAATCGTTTTTAGAAATGACATCAGATTCAAGCATGTCATCATTGGTCAAAACAATGTGAGTTGATGATTTTTGGTGCATGCTTCGTTGTGAATATCCACAACTTGCCACGGAGGTTCTGACTATTACAAGTTATCCCTAAAAACATGTACGAGTCATTGTTGGCGGATGGTAGAGCTTGGTGACACAGCACCGTATTAATGTTTTCTTAATATTATCCATTGTTCTCAGTGTTTCTTCCGGGACTGTACTACTTTCGTGTAATGTAGAACTCCAGCCTGCAGTCACAATTGTAAATTTATTTAAGTTGAAATGAGCAGATGGAAGAGTTACCTGTAAGTCTACATACTATCCAGAGTCACGCAGAAATAGAGGGCTGAAGGCTGAATGTAGTGAATAAAGGATTTGCATGCTACACCACCAGAGGAAAGTGGACATAATCAAACTGAAATTGAGAAGCACGTATTTGTAACCTATATATTGTCTGTCATAGAGTTTAGAGAAAAATATTGAAGCATTCACACATGCTTCATTTTTCAGCAGATGAGTTGTTCCCTTAACGGCAATAGTATTCGCCAGTGTATAAGTCTTCTATGTAAGCAGTTTATATTCTGATTATCGTTAATTGTGTGGCAGGTTCAGAACTGTCGTCTCACTCCGCAAGGTAAACACACATCACAACACTGACGCAGACTGCAGTGGCATCCACAGTTCTCACTCCAATCGGAAGAATTTCATGCCCATATAAATACCATGATTGAAATAGAATAAGTTGTTGTTGTTGTGGTCTTCAGTCCTGAGACTGGTTTGATGCAGCTCTCCATGCTACTCTATCCTGTGCAAGCTTCTTCATCTCCCAGTACCTACTGCAACCTACATCCTTCTGAATCTGCTTAGTGTATTGATCTCTTGGTCTCCCTCTACGATTTTTACCCTCCACGCTGCCCTCCAATGCTAAATTTGTGATCCCTCGATGCCTCAGAACATGTCCTACCAACCGATCCCTTCTTCTAGCCAAGTTGTGCCACAAACTTCTCTTCTCCCCAATCCTATTCAATACCTCCTCATTAGTTACGTGATCTACCCACCTTATCTTCAGCATTCTTCTGTAGCACCACATTTCGAAAGCTTCTATTCTCTTCTTGTCCAAACTAGTTATCGTCCATGTCTCACTTCCATACGTGGCTACACTCCATACAAATACTTTCAGAAACGACTTCCTGACACCTAAATCTATATTCGATGTTAACAAATTTCTCTTCTTGAGAAACGCTTTCCTTGCCATTGCCAGTCTACATTTTATATCCTCTCTACTTCGACCATCATCGGTTATTTTACTCCCTAAATAGCAAAACTCCTTTACTACTTTAAGTGTCTCATTTCCTAATCTAATTCCCTCAGCATCACCCGACTTAATTCGAGCACATTCCATTATCCTCGTTTTGCTTTTGTTGATGTTCATCTTATATCCTCCTTTCAAGACACTGTCCATTCCGTTCAACTGCTCTTCCAAGTCCTTTGCTGTCTCTGACAGAATTACAATGTCCTCGGCGAACCTCAAAGTTTTTACTTCTTCTCCATGAATTTTAATACCTACTCCGAATTTTTCTTTTGTTTCCTTTACTGCTTGCTCAATATACAGATTGAATAACATCGGGGAGAGGCTACAACCCTGTCTCACTCCTTTCCCAACCACTGCTTCCCTTTCATGCCCCTCAACTCTTATAACTGCCATCTGGTTTCTGTACAAATTGTAAATAGCCTTTCGCTCCCTGTATTTTACCCCTGCCACCTTCAGAATTTGAAAGAGAGTATTCCAGTTAACATTGTCAAAAGCTTTCTCTAAGTCTACAAATGCTAGAAACGTAGGTTTGCCTTTTCTTAATCTTTCTTCCAAGATAAGTCGTAAGGTCAGTATTGCCTCACGTGTTCCAACATTTCTGCGGAATCCAAACTGATCTTCCCCGAGGTCGGCTTCTACCAGTTTTTCCATTCGTCTGTAAAGAATTTGCGTTAGTATTTTGCAGCTGTGACTTATTAAACTGATAGTTCGGTAACTTTCACATCTGTCAACACCTGCTTTCTTTGGGATTGGAATTATTATATTCTTCTTAAAGTCTGAGGGTATTTCGCCTGTCTCATACATCGTGCTCACCAGATGGTAGAGTTTTGTCAGGACTGGCTCTCCTGAGGCCATCAGTAGTTCTAATGGAATGTTGTCTACTCCCAGGGCCTTGTTTTGACTCAGGTCTTTCAGTGCTCTGTCAAACTCTTCACGCAGTATCTTATCTCCCATTTCATCTTCATCTACAGCCTCTTCCATTTCCATAATATTGTCCTCAAGTACATCGCCCTTGTATAAACCCTCTATATACTCCTTCCACCTTTCTGCTTTCCCTTCTTTGCTTACAACTGGGTTGCCATCTGAGCTCTTGATATTCATACAAGTGGTTCTCTTCTCTCCAAAGGTCTCTTTAATTTTCCTGTAGGCAGTATCTATCTTATCCCTTGTGAGACAAGCCTCTACATCCTTACATTTGTCCTCTAGCCATCCCTGCTTAGCCATTTTGCACTTCCTGTCGATCTCATTTTTGAGACGTTTATATTCCTTTTTGCCTGCTTCATTTACTGCATTTTTATATTTTCTCCTTTCATCAATTAAATTCAATATTTCTTCTGTTACCCAAGGATTTCTATTAGCCCGCGTCTTTTTACCTACTTGATCGTCTGCTGCCTTCACCACTTCATCCCTCAGAGCTACCCATTCTTCTTCTACTGTCTTTCCCCCATTCCTGTCAATTGTTCCCTAATACTCTCCCTGAAACTCGCTACAACCTCTGGTTCTTTCAGTTTACCCAGGTCCCATCTCCTTAAATTCCCACCTTTTTGCAGTTTCTTCAGTTTCAATCTGCAGTTCATAACCAATAGATTGTGGTCAGAATCTACATCTGCCACAGGAAATGTCTTACAATTTAAAACCTGGTTTCTAAATCTCTGTCTTACCATTATATAATCTATCTGAAACCTGTCAGTATCTCCAGGCTTCTTCCATGTATACAGCCTCCTTTCATGATTCTTGAACCAAGTGTTAGCTATGATTAAGTTATGCTCTGTGCAAAATTCTACAAGGCGGCTTCCTCTTTCATTCCTTCCCCCCAATCCATATTCACCTTGCCCCTCTTCAGGAACCACATGTTTGTCTGGCCTCTCAACAGATACCCCTCCGTTGTGGTTGCACCTACGGTACGGCCATCTGTATCGCTGAGGCATGCAAGCCTCCCCACCAACGGCAAGGTCCATGGTTCAGGGGGAACATATAGTATTTAAATGACATTAATGACGCATTTACCGCATAACTCTACATGAAGTAATTCTCTGTCAATATCTAGTGAACTAAAGATGACCTCTGTAATTACAACAGCTGGTATCGTCTGTTAACGTAATCTGTGCGTACGAACAAAATGTAAAATAGTTCTTTGCTGTATGAGCACTGAACAGGAAAATGCAACGTTGGAAACATGAAAGATAACCATAGTTGAGCCGACCAACAATTATGTAACGTCTCTTCCTCGTATCATGGTCTACTACTATACTGATAACACTGGAGGCTCTTCCATCAAGCCGGCCGGAGTGGCAGTGCGGTTCTAGGCGCTACAGTCTGGAGCCGAGCGACCGCTACGGTCGCAGGTTCGAATCCTGCCTCGGGCATGGATGTGTGTGATGTCCTTAGGTTAGTTAGGTTTAATTAGTTCTAAGTTCTAGGCGACTAATGACCTCAGAAGTTAAGTCGCATAGTGCTCAGAGCCATTTTTTTTTCTTCCATCAGTATCACATTTTAATTTTCATGAATGCGGAAAATAATTGTATTATTCTTTTCTATCTTTCAATTCGGTACACTATGTTAGCTATCTGTCCCTACGCTTGGTCCATTCGTTCGTTTGATCTTTTTGAGTCGTGTTATTATCTTTATTATAATTATAACATGGTATTATATTTCACAATGATACAAAATGCGCGTATTACTAAAAGCTAGGGAACAACTATTTCATGTAATCTCCACTTCCCTTGAATACACTGACTCCGTCGCTGCAAGTATCACAGCTTTCTGCGTCGGTCTCATCTTGCCTCAGAGGTCCATCAAGAGTGAGGGTCAAGACTTCTGTGTCTCAACTGATGACTAATTTCATACAGGCGCTAACCCTGTGACCGTTTGTTAATTTAGCATTTTAATTCATTTTCGCTGGTCTTTAGGTGTAAGTTGGTTCGATTGTTTCTGTTGATAGTGTTGTTGTTTGGATATACAGTGCCAAGAAATCGTACGTTGTGGCTAGATTTATCTAGAAATACTGTGTCAGGCCGGTTCACAGATGCTGTGCGATCTATTAACTTTTTAGCACATACGAAATTTGCAACTGGCTATTTTCTAGTACGCACTGAAATGAGTAGTTTTAATATAGTGTTAATCGCCAGAAATGAATGGATATTTTAGTGCATGTTCATGGTGCATTATTTTTGCAGCTCAATTGTGCTTGATCCCATATTTGGCCCCTGTCATACCGGGTGGTTGTAATTAAAATGCAGATCCTCACAGAAGTCGAATGTGGGTTGTATTTATGTACGGCAACGAATCTTGGTAGATACTCTTATGCGTTAATGGCGAACCGAAGTACCAGGAAGAATATTAGTTTCGGTTTTGGCCACCAGGTGCAAATCTGGGGCTGTAAATGCGCAAAAGACATGTCAAACAAGTGAGAAAGGCATAATGCTGATTTTATTATTAACTGCCACTTACACAGTTTGTTCGATGTAAGATGCTGTACAGCGGCAGATTTGCACCTGGTGGCCAACATTGGAACTAATTTTTTCCAACATAAATCGGTTCCGATATATATTCGCTGCTTTCTACAGCTGGCTGTCAAGCACGTTTTAGTCTTTTGAGCATTGCAGCCCTATCGGCAGTGGCTGTTTGCATTCAGACGTCCCGTATGAAGTACGTCTGATAGTTTCATAATGAAGCACTTGGTATTGTAATTGTTATTATTGTCGTTTAATAAAGTCAACTTGTTCTGTTAGCAGAAAATATATCCTCAACTTGCATTTTTTAATCAATAGCTAAGCTGTTGTTTTCTGTGACTAATCACGATTTGGAGCTCACTGTTGTATAACTTGCAGAGCGGATCGCACAAGGCAAAGTTGCGAATTGCCTTTGGAAGAAAAAACAGAAAAGAAGTGCAGTCCCTTTTGCCGAGTGATTCCGCCACAGTAGGTAACTTGGCAGCAGTGGATTAGTAAGTGCAGCAGTCTCCTCTATTCCTAAATTTATATATAAACACAAAAACGATATCCTGCTTCCAGCTTTCTACATTTGACCCTGTACGAGATGCTGCACGTCAGGTCTATTAAAATGACAGTAGCGCTCTTGGAAGCAAACCAGCATCCCGCCGGGACTTAGAAGAGACAAGGTCGCTTCGCAGCAGACGCACACGCGCCCGCTTGTCATGCAGGCAGACGCCAAATCACACACGCGCGACACCAGCGGATAAAAAACTCTGCTCTTACTGCTGCCCTTCTAGTTAGCCTGCGCGGACTATTAAGTGTCTGCTACGCAGGCGCTTCGTTTTAAAGTTTACCAGATGTCTCCACAGAGAGAAACAATAACAGACACAGAATCGGAAACCCAAAAAATTTCCAGGTAGTTTCATTTCAGTGTAAAAAGGAACATAAGTATAATCTTTTCGTTCCTTTAACGAACTGTCATCCAGTATCTCACAGTGGATCTGAGAGTATCTGGGAACTACACAAAAAAGACGTTCCACGGAGGAATTTCACTACTGGCCATTAAAATTGTTACACCACGAAGATGACGTGCTACAGACGCGAAATCTTTTCAGAGCATTCACACAAGGCTGGCGCCGGTTGCGACACCTACAACGTGCTGACACGAGGAAAGTTTCCAACCGATTTCTCATACACAAACAGCAGTTGACTAGCGTTGCCTGGTGAAACGTTGTTGTGATGCCTCATATAAGGAGGAGAAATTAGTACCATTACGTTTCCGACTTTGATAAAGGTCGGATTGTAGCCCATCGCGATTGCCGTTTAACGTACCGCGACGTTGCTGCTCGCGTTGGTCGAGATCCAATGACTGTTAGCAGAATATGGAATCGGTGGGTTCAGGAGGGTAATACAGAACGCTGAGCTGGATCCCAACGGCCTCGTATCATTAGCAGTCGAGATGGCAGGCATCTTATGCCCATGGCTGTAACGGATCGCGCAGCCACGTCTCGGTCCTTGAGTCAACAGAGGGAGACGTTTGCAAGACAACCATCTGCACGAGCAGTTCGACGACGTTTGCAGCAGCATAGACTATCAGCTCCGAGACCATGGCTGCGGTTAGCCTTGACGCTACATCACAGACAGGAGCGCCTGCGATGGTATACTCAACGACGAACCTGGGTGCACGAATGGCAAAAACGTCATTTTTTCGGATGAATCCAGGTTCTGTTTACAGCATCATGATGGTCGCATCCGTGTTTGGCGACATCGCGGTGAACGCACATTGGAAGCTTGTATTCGTCATCGCCAAACTGGCGTATAACCCGGCGTGATGATATGTGGTGTCATTGGTTACACGTCTCGGTCACCTCTTGTTCGCATTGACGGCACTTTTAACAGTGGATGCTACATTTCAGATGTGTTATGACCCGTGGTTCTACCCTTCATTCGATACCTTCGAAACCCTACATTTCAGCAGGATATTGCACGACCGCAAGTTGTAGGTCCTGTACGGGGCTTTCTGGATACAGAATATGTTCTACTGCTGCCCTGGCCACCATATTCTCCAGATCTCTCACCAATTGAAAACGTCTGGTCAATGGTGGCCGAGCAACTGGCTCGTCACAATACGCTAGTCACTACTCTTGATGAACTGGGGTATCGTGTTCAAGCTACATGGGCAGCTGTACCTGTACACGCCATCCAAGCTCTGTTTGACTCAATCCCCAGGCATATCAAAGCCATTATTACGGCCGGAGGTGGTTGTTCTGGGTACTGAATTCTCAGGATCTGTGCACCCAAAGTGCGTGAAAATGTAATCACATGTTAGTTCTAGTATAATATATTTGTCCAATGAATACCCGTTTATCATCTGCATTTCTTCTTGGTGTAGCAATTTTAATGGCCAGTAGTGTATCTGACTGGGACGAAAATCGGTAGACTGATGGACATGCACAGACAAACAAATGACTATAATTTCTGATAAATTGGATGACTTATCCAAGTAAAAGAACTTCAACAAATTGAGCAAATCAATAACGGTCATACGCAAGCAGTTATTCGGCTTGGCATTAATTGATAGTTCTGTGGGTATAACACGCCAAATTTTGTCCAACTGGGGCGTTTGATCGTCAAACTCCTGAGCTGGTTGGAGGGTCTGCTCATAATGGCCCAAACGTTCTTAACGGGGAGATTCGGCGATGTTGGTGCCCAAGGTAGGGTTTGTCAACCATGAAGACAAGCAGCAGAAACTCTCACTGTGTGCGGGCGTGCATTTTCTTGTTGAAATATATGACGAGGATGACTTGCCACAAAAGGCAAAAAAATTGGGTTCGTGGAATATCGCCGACGTACCGCTGTGCTGTAAGGTTGCCGTAGATGACAACCAAAGACGTCCTGCAATGAAAAGAAACGGCATCCCAGACCATCACTCCTGCTTATCATGCCGTATGGCGGCAGACAGCCAGATTGGTATCTCACCGCTATCCGGCGAGTCTCCAGACAAGTCTTTGGCCTGGAATGTCATTGCGTGGTGTAGAAGTGTCTTCGATGATGAACCCCGAGCTTCGAATCGAGCCCCGATGACCGGCGAAGACGTGTCTGGAACGCCCCAGACAGCTGTGGGATACCAATCTGACATGAGACACGTTACTGCGTATTAAGTTCTTTTTATTGATATGCTGATGATGGGCTATGAGCCAAACACTTAAATAAGTTCTAACACCAAATGGACAGTGGTTGCGGGAGGCCAAAAAGCGGTGAAAATAGCCTTGCTCTTTATTCAAGTAAGAAATCTGTGGCACCAGGTTACGTACAGATAAATGTTAGGCTGAATCGTAGTTAGCAATTTAATCCTTATCTTATGTGGATTGTGATGTTTTGATACCTCGTGAATTGATACGAAAAATTTTATTGTAACGTTGTAAACGTTTGCGAGAGAGGAAGGAACACCGGGCTTGTCATAATTGTTGAATGACGAAATACGAGGGTGAGTCAAATGAAAATCTTAAATTTCTAATAACAAATCGAAATTTCGCGCCGTTATCCTGTAAGCTGGTAAGCGTGCTACAAACAACGTGCAGAATGGCCTGTAGGTAGCAGCATAGTGCAGATACACACACACCGCCGCAGTATCAGTATAAAGATGGCCGCCCCACTTGCGACTTGCACCAGGGAAGAACAGCGTTCTGTTATTCGGTTTTTGCGTAGTGAAGGTGTGAAACCTATTGAAATTCATCGACGAATGAAGGTTCAGAACGGTGATGCATGTTTGTCACAGCAGCAAGTCTACGAATGGAGTAGGAAGTTCGCAAATGGTGTGACTTCAGTGGAAGATGCTCCTCGTCCAGATCAGGCACAACGAGTTGTGACTCCACAGAACATTGCAGCAGTTGAAGCCAGATGAAGAAAAACCGCCGAGTGACACTGAATGACACTGCAGCACGTTTACAGATTAGTCATGGGTCAGCACCACACATTGTGCTTGATGTGCTCCAGTTTCACAAAGTGTCTGCAAGATGGGTGTCACGGCAACTGACTCCTGAAATGAGAGAACGACGTGTTGATGCTTGTGAAGAACTTCTGCGGCGCTTTGAACGAAAAGGTGATGGCTTCCTTGCAAGAATCGTTACTGGGGACGAAACCTGGGTTCACTTTCATCAACTGGAAACGAAGAGAGCGAGCAAGGAATGGCGCCATTCCTCATCACCAAAAGCAAAGAAGTTTCGAACAGAACCATCAGCAGGGAAGGTTATGCTGACTCTCTTTTGGGACGAAAAAAGGCGTCATTTTGGAGCATTATATGCCTAGAGGGACCACTGTCACCAGTGCATCATACACAGATCTCCTAAAAAATCATCTGTGGCCTGAAATCAAATCAAAGCGACGTGGATTGCTGTCACAGGTGTCCTTTTGCAACATGACAATGCAAGGCCCCACACTGTCCGTACAACAGTTGCAACAATCACAGACCTGCATTTTGAGTGTCTTCATCATGCACTATACTCACCAGACCTTGCCCCAAGTGATTTCCATATGTTTGGACCACTCAAAGACGCCATGGGAGGAAAGAAGTTCCATTCTGATGAAGAGGTACGCCACGCGCGGTGCATGAGTGGTTGCGTGGACTACCAAAAAAATTTTTTTCTAAAGGAATTTATGCACTTCGTAAGCGCTGGAGGACTTGACTTGAGCGTGGGGGAGATTATGTTCAAAAGTTATACAGCTTTGTACCACTTCTGCACAATAAATAATATTTAAAAAAATATTTAAGATTTTTATTTGACTCACCATCGCATGTCTGAAGTACGTGCCATGGATGCTAAAGAAAGCCCACGTCATCGAAGCTGGCCGCTGTAAAATCAACAAACGGCCAGTCATTGTAATATCGCTGTCCGTTTGTTTTTTTATAGTCTGTGCTCGGAATAAGAACGATGTTTGGTTTGGTTACTTAAATTTGCATTTTTTGTGGGAAACTGAGTGCATCTAACTGTCTTCATCAGTTATAGTTAACGTAGTCTTCGAATTTCGTTTCCCCAGGTACCGAAGAGACGAGGCAAAACT
Organism: Schistocerca cancellata; assembly: GCF_023864275.1. Classification (NCBI taxonomy): domain Eukaryota; kingdom Metazoa; phylum Arthropoda; class Insecta; order Orthoptera; family Acrididae; genus Schistocerca; species Schistocerca cancellata. The sequence continues at coordinate 123,925,980 of NC_064628.1, forward strand.
GGTACTCATCGTAGTAAGTAGAGTGAACGAATACTGCGTTGGGGGAAAATGGTGAACATCAGTCGAAACTGCATCTCGAACGGATGTGGGGATACATTAACGGGAAGACTGTTTTGTCGGTAACGGTATCCAAGATACAGAATTTTCAGGACAACTAGACCTGAAGAAATTGTGTCTAACAAAAAACTGGTAGAGGGACTCCTTGCACGATTTAAGGGCACTGGTTAGCTTTACTTTACTGTCCTGTTAAAATCAATCAATCAATCAACGGTATCCATCGTTATTCGGATTTATTAACTAACTGTAAGCAGCACTGTCTCCAGTAGCAACAGCGACTATTTTTCTGCTATTGTGGTGGTAAGTTGCTTTGAGGACTTTTGTACTTCAAGAACGTGTTACTACTTGTCGTTGCAACTCTATTTGGGAAACTTACGTGCAGCGAGACGCCAAATTCTGAAGTGGAACAGATTTACTGTAGTGAGTGGTAAGTATGGCAAAACAGTGGTGGCAATAAGTATTTTTTAGTTATGGAAGTTCAAGAGTAGTTTGATTCGGGAAACACTGTAATAATCGAAGATGGCGAGTGTATGCAAGGAAAAAAAAGTATATTCTTTATCGGCATAAAAATCTTAAAGAGTGCGAATAAATTATTTTTTTTAATACTCCAAAGTAGATTTGCTATTTGATTATAAAGGAACATCAACTGAAAATACATTTGAATTCCCTCTCAAACAGCTATGGAAGACAGTAGTAGTTATTTAACGCGAAGAGGGCTACACATTGGATGTATTTGTCGCTGGACTATATAAGGAGCAACTAATTCGGATAATAGGACAAAGAGAGTCACGCAGTCATATGTATGGCGAAAATACACTGAAGAGTCTAAGAAATGATACAACGGCCTAATATCTTGTAGGGCCGACGCGAGCACGCAGAAGTTCTGCAACACGACGTGGCGCTAACTCGACTAATGTCTAATGCACGGCTGTCAAATCCGCAGGAGTCCGAGGGGGTGAAGAACTCTTTCAAACAGAACGCTGCAAGGCATCCCAGATTTGCTGGATAATGTTCATGTCTGGAGACTTTAGTGGCCAGCGGAAATGTTTAAACTCGGAAGAGTGTTTCTGAAGCCTCTCTGTAGCAATTCTGGACGTGTGAGGTGTCACATTGTTCTGCTGGAATTGTCCAAGTACGTCGGAATGCACAATGAACATGAATGGATGCAGGTAATCAAGCACGATACTTACGTACGTTTTACCTATCTGAGTCGTGTCAGGGGTCACTCAACTGCACACGCCCCACACCATTACAGAGCCTCCACCAAGCTGAACATTCCCTTGCTGGCATGCAGGGCCCACGGATCCATGAGGTTGTCTCCATACCCGTACACGTCCACGTCCATCCGCTCCATACAATGTGAAACGAGAGTCGTCCGACGAGGCAACGTATTTCCAGTCATCAACAGTCCAATGTCGGTGTTGGTGTAAAGCTTTGTGTCGTGCAGTCATCAATGGTACACGAGAGGGGCCTTCGGCTCCGAAAGCTCATATCGATCATGTTTCGTTGAATGGTTCGTACGCTTACACTTGTTGATGGCCCAGCATTGAAATCTGCAGCAATTTTCGAAAGAGTTGCCATTCACGACTGTACCGTGAATATTACGAATTCAGTATAACGTCAAATCTCCGCGCGGGCCGGTGTGGCCCATCGGTTCTAGGCCCTTCAGTCTGGAACCGTGCGACCGCTACGGTCGCAGGTTCGAATCCTGTATCGGGCATGGATGTGTGTGATGTCCTTAGGTTAGGTAGGTTTAAGTAGTTCTAAGTTCTAGGGGACTGATGACCTCAGATGTTAAGTCCCATAGTGCTCAGAGCTATTTGAACCATCAAATCTCCGACATCGCTGCGGCCGGAAAAAGATTCTGCAAGAACGGGACCAACGACGACTGAAGAGAATCGTTCAACGAGACGGAAGTGCAACTCTTCCGCAAATTGCTGCAGATTTCAGTGCTGGACCATCAACAAGTGCCAGCGTGCGAACTATCCAACGAAACTTCATCGACACAGGCTTTCTGTGCCGAAGGCCCACACGTGTGCACAACACAACGTTTCACGCCTCGCCTGGTCCCATCAGCACCGACATTGGACTGTTGATGACTGGAAATATGTTGCCTGGTCGGACGAGTCTCGTTTCAAATTATATCTAGCGGATGGACGTGTACGGGTATGGAGACAAACTCATGATTCCATGTTCATGCTGGTAGAGGCTCTGTAATGGTGTGGAGCGTGAGCAGTTGGAGTGATATGGGATCCCTGATACGTCTAGATACGACTCCGACAGGTGACTTGTACGTAAGCATCGAGCCTGATCACCTGCATCCGTTCATGTCCATTGTGCATTCCCACGGACTTGGGCAATTCCAGCAGGACAATGCGACATCCCACACGTCCAAAATTGCTACAGAATGGCTGCGGGAACACTCTTATGAGTTTAAACACGTCCGCTGGCCGTCAAACTCCCTACATAGGAACATTACTGAGCATATCTGGGATGCTTTGCAACGTGCTGTTCAGAAGAGATCTCCACCCCGTCGTATTCTTATAGATTTATGGACAGCCCTACAGGATTCATGGAGTGAGTTCCCTCCAGCACTATTTCAGACATTAGTCGAGTGCATGCCACGTCGTGTTGCTGAATTTCTTCTTGCTCACGATGTCCCCACACGTTGTGAGGCAGGTCTACCAGTTTCTTGGGCTCTTTATTGTATATAGGCGTTGCCGCCCTTAGTGCCGCACTCTGCCTGTTTACATACCTGTGTGGTCTAGTGTGGGTCTTAGGCGGTTTCTAAAAGCATCATTTGTTCATGGGCGCTTCCTGAGAAAACCCCGAAAAAACATGATTTTTTAATTACGAAACGAACCGATAGTGGGAATGGTCAGTTCTACAATTTCTGTTCATGGCATATGATCGAAATTTTTACTACATGTACTCGTGCTTAAGATGATATTCTCGGGAAACTTCGAAACTTTTTTTGATATCATTATCCGTTAGCGAGATCCAGAAGTTCAAAGTTACCGTACTTATGCACGTAAAATATGCTCGTAATATCCTGTACTTTAAATGGCCTAATGAACACACGCCAGCGGTTCTAGGGTCATCGTAAGAATCCTGAGGTCACCAAACTATGTTTTAGTCAGCAATTTTGACGCGTTGTCTGAACTTTTCATGGATTACATACGGGCTGCAAGTGATACTGCTGCGAAAAAAATGGACTAAAAAAGGTCTTAACGTGCCAGACAACAACCTGAAATGGGTGCCAAAAATTACGTAAAACTGGAAAGAATACAAAATTCAATAAAATATTTCTAATAACATTTCTACTCTTTTATGATGGAAATCATAACCTGGGCGTTGTCGACGAACTGCGACGATAAACGAAGTATCTAGAAAAAAATTTTAAGCAAACGATTTTGTTTCAACCTTAAATTACGGTTGCTTAATTGTTATGTGAGTCAAAGTATATGAATGCGTCGAAGTATATAAATAAACTGTCAAAACTAACTTACAGAATTCGTTTTATATACAGGAAGATTCAAAATCAACTGTACACACTTCATGGGTGTAATGTATGGCCGGCCGAAGTGGCCGTGCGGTTAAAGGCGCTGCAGTCTGGAACCGCGAGACCGCTACGGTCGCAGGTTCGAATCCTGCCTCGGGCATGGATGTTTGTGATGTCGTTAGGTTAGTTAGGTTTAACTAGTTCTAAGTTCTAGGGGACTAATGACCTCAGCAGTTGAGTCCCACAGTGCTGAGAGCCATTTGAACCATTTGTTTTGTAATGTATGCATCAAAATAAGACTAAAATGTCAAATAGAGTTATACCTGAAACTGCTTTATTTACGCGTTGTGGTGCATAATGTTATTTGCGGTACGTATTACAGGAGGTGTATTGAGAACGCCCGGAAGTTGCAGATGCAGATCCGACCTAAATATCCGTCGTTTAAGACCCACCGTAGGGATTTCTGAATCAACTGTATGGTACTTGCTTCGGAGACAGCAGTTCCACCCATTTTACTTACAGAAGGTACAAGATCTGACACCTGTCGACTACCCTAGTCTTCAGAATTTCGGTTGTCATTCGAGCGCCATGCTGCTGATCCACTGTTCGGTCATCGGCATTGTTTATGGATGAGAGCCTCTTTACCTATGCGGCTATCGTGAACGCTCATAACATGCACATGAGAATCCTCGCGTACATTAAGAGGATATCGGCATCATTTTGCAGTGAGCGTTTGGTGTCGTATATTGGACAATCAGTTTCCAGGACCGCATGTTATTCCATAGCATCTGACTAGCAGAGTGTATCAACAGTTTTTGGAAATAAACTGGGCGGCCTGCTTCTTGATGTCCCCCTCGCTACACGAACCAACTTGTGGTTTACACACGACGGTGCCCCTTCACATTTCAGACGAGAGGCAAGAGAATCTCTAAATGTTACTTATCCTGGTTAGCGGATAGGTCGTGCAGGACCAGATGCTTGGCCCACAAAATCCCCGGACTTTCTGTCTTTCGGCTGTCTTAACGACCTCGTGTATGGTATTGCAACTGACAAGGGAACCTCCCTATCGCACCCCCCCCCCCCCCCCTCAGATTTAGTTATAAGTTGGCGCGGTGGATAGGACTTGAAAAACTGAACACAGATCAGTCGAGAAAACAGGAAGAAGTTGTGTGGAACTATGAAAAAGTAAGCAAAATTTACAAACTGAGTAGTCCATGCGCAAGATAGTCAACATCAAGGATAATATGAAGTTAGGAACGCCGTGGTCCCGTGGTCAGCGTGAGCAGCTACGGAATGAGAGGTCCTACGTTCGAGTGACAAGTTTAATTTTTTATTTTCAGTTTAGGTGACAAACTCATGTTTTCATCACTTTTTTGGGGAGTGATTATCACATCCACAAGAAAACCTAAATCGGGCAAGGTAGAAGAATCTTTTTACCCATTCGCCAAGTGTACAAGTTAGGTGGGTCGACAACATATTCCTGCCATGTGACGCACATACCGTCACCAGTGTCGTATAGAATATATCAGACGTGTTTTCCTGTGGAGGAATCGGTTGACCTATGACCTTGCGATCAAATGTTTTCGGTTCCCATTGGAGAGCCACGTCCTTTCGTCTACTAATCGCACGGTTTTGCGGTGCGGTCGCAAAACAGAGACACTAAACTTATTACAGTGAACAGTAAACTTATTACAGTGAACAGAGACGTCAATGAACGAACGGACAGATCATAACTATGCGAAAATAAAGAAAGTAAAATTTTCACTCGAGGGAAGACTTGCACCAAGGATCTCTCGTTCCGCAGCTGCTCGTCGTCAAACGAGGGCACAGGGATGGACATTTAGCATCGTCTTGTCCTATCCGTAAACACGGGAAATTCGGCAATAATCAACAGCACGTGATCGTTATAATGGAAGAGAATAAAATAAGTTACTGCAACACGGACAAGAAATGTACGCCCGTATGATTACAACCTTTTATAATATTCTGATAATTATTTTCGCCGCGCGGGATTAGCCGAGCGGTCTTAGGCGCTGCAGTCATGGACTGTGCGGCTGATCCCGGCGGACGTGCGAGTCCTCCCTCGAGCATGGGTGTGTGTGTTTGTTCTTAGTATAATTTAGGTTAAGTAGTGTGTAAGCTTAGGGACTGATGACCTTAGCAGTTAAGCCCCATAAGATTTCACATACATTTGAACATTTTATAATTATTTTCATCAATAAAACTTCCAGAGTCGTATCAGTTCCCAGTTCAGATCTTCGAGTGGGGATAGTTTCAGGAGGACAAATAAGGATAACGTTCTACAATTGGGAGTGTAGACTGTTAGATCCTTAAATATTGTTGTGGAACTGAAGAATCGGGAAAGACAGATGAGCATAGAGGGTGAAAGGCTTGTGTAAGTTATTGAAATGGAAAGAAGACAGCTGCTCAGCATCACAAACACATATAACATGTTACATCGATTTATTTTCTGACTAGGATCGATCACCACTGTTCAGGTACAGACGAGCTATCGATAAAGACGTAGACTATAAGAGCTATTCTAATTAGAGAAAATCGGACTCATACCCTTTCCTTCCTGTGTACGATATTACAACGGAATAGAAAAAGGGAGAGGGGGGGAGGGAGGGGAGGAAATGTTCATCTTATGCACAATAGTGGTTTGGGGAGTATAAATTTTGGTGTAGACAAGTTGTAGTCCTGTCTTACAAGCTTCACAACACTACACTGGTGTAGTACTGTATTACTGTTTAGTATATTTCACCTTAGCATCAAATCTCAGGAAATGCACCACCACGTCTGACGATTCGTCAAGTATTTCTATGGAACAATCACAAAAATGGCTCATAATTCCCCCAACATTCGCATAAGAATTTTTCAGCAAAGTTGCCTACACACTGAGGTATACGAAGCTTGTAGGAAGTCAAGCGATGCGCAACATTTTACAACTGTTCCTCATTTTTATGTTTCAGTATTTAATACATAATTACTGGGAGAACAGTTCAGAAATTTGCCTAACGTTTTGAGGTAACTGCTGGATGATGAGAAATTTTTTTAATGGTTTGTACATTTTCCGGTTTCCTTCTTCAAAAATGGCTCTGAGCACTATGGGACTTAACATCCAAGGTCATCAGTCCCCTAGAACTTAGAACTACTTAAACCTAACTAACCTAAGGACATCACACACACCCATGCCCGAGGTAGATTTCGAACCGTAGCGGTCGCACGGTTCCTGACTGAAGCGCCTAGAATCGCTCGGCCACACCGGCCGGCGGTTTCCTTCTTATTCCAAGTATTAATGTGGGTCATAGTTATTGATTTAAAACTTTATTAATTTTTGCCTGATAGCTAAATGGATCATTGTTTCAGACTTAATTTTGTCTACGTTCCTTTTATATAAGTTTTTACGAGAACAGATTTCCTCATGTCTTCTTTTTTTTTTATAACCGGCGTATTGAAAGATTTTTTGTGTACCAGCTAGGCTGAGATCATAATAAAAACACGATCCGGCTGTCGTGCATCTAGACACAAAAGAGTCATTTCGTCTCTATGTGGGAGTTTGTTTAGTGTTCACTGTACCGAATGACGTGAATGTGAGCGATTTCAGTATTAATACTGTAGAAGAGTAACGTGGTGCAAGACAAATAAAGATTTGTTTATCAGAGTCTCGGAACGACAAAGACAATCTGGCGTGCTTGCAAGCACAGAGCAATTTCTTATTGTTTATTCTCGAGCTATTTATTGGTGAAAAGCAGCGGTTTTCGAAGGAAGCATTTGTTACCGAAATATTCATTTATTTGTTCAGCAGAGTGTTAGACTGATTGTTCGTCATTCCGCGAAAAGAGTTCCAATTAAATTACCTTGGAGCACACCAGAGAACAATTCTGAGCTGCTGCTCATTATCTGCTTGTTTGAGGGCTTTTGTAAGCCAAAGCTGTATCTCTCGAAACGGACAGAAATATACAGAGGAGTATCTTCCATGTTTCGGCCGGCGAACGTGTAATATTAAGCGACGTATTTGTTTTGGGGAATGGAAACTGAAATTGAAATTACCTTGTAGCCGACTTGTTAAATGTAAATACAGTTCTCATAATTGTCCGACTCCTGCTTCAAAGGGAAATTATTATGAAGTGCGCCAATTATTATTTATGCGCGGAGGCCTGCGGCAAGTGGTACGAGAAGCAGAGGGCACCCAGAATCCGAAAAAGCAGCAAAATACCTCATTTTTATAACAAGAGGACGCCTGCCTTTGAAGCTGCGCGAAAAAAACTGTCGAGCTGTGGACGATAAACAAAAGGAAGGCCTCACGAAACCCGCCGCCCAACGTCGCCGTGAATAATTCACGTCGAAAGTAACAGAGGCTACGTCACGACAGTACGGTATGTCAGCCTGGATCCGTCGCCTGCCGAATCCATTACGCCAAAGCAAGTGCGACATTGCCTGCACCTCCGTTAAGCGACAACCTCCACACAGGGGGGCGGGTTGTTCATCCGACAAAAGAAAGGGCAGTACGCGGCACTACCGAGAAACGATGTGTGGGTTGCGTGTTCCCTGTGAGGAGCTTGAAGACTTCGTTCTTGGCGGATCAAAACATTTTCAGTTATGTTAGAGGGTTCCTCACGCAATTTATCTTTCGTTTTCAAAAAAAAAAAAAAAAAAATTGTCGCAACGCAGCCACTAGAAAAGAGAGTCGCTTCAAGCCGCATCGACATGTGAGCTGCAACGGTCGCAGGTTCGAATCCTGCCTCTGGCATGGATGTGTGTGATGTCCTTAGGTTAGTTAAGTATTTCTACTTTCTAGGGGACTGATGACCTCAGAAGTTAGGTCTCATAGTTCTCAGAGCCATTTTGACATGTGAGCGACACCGGCTAGCCATTCGCAGAAACGTTTCGCTACGCCGCCGCAACCGCTCTTCCACTTAGGCCCGAGCACAGGACCGTTTAGCCCCACTCAATGATCATTGAATAAGACGAAAAAAATGGTTCAAATGGCTCCGAGCACTATGGGACCTAACATCTGAGATCATCAGTCCCCTAGACCTAGAACTACTTAAACCTAACTAACCTAAGGACAGCACACACATCCATGCCCGAAGCAGGATTCGATCCTGCGACCGTAGCCGTACCCCGGTTCCGGACTGAAGCGCCTAGAACCGCTCGGCAACCATGGCCGGCAGTAAGACGAAAGCTTTGTCTTCTAATATGCTAGTTGGCGATCAATGCATTAGGCTGAACAAAGCACGAAATTTATTATAAATATCGTCTGATTGACAGACCTTGTTTTTTTTTCTGTGCCAGGTAATAACTTACTGTACCGGGACAGTCATAAATAACCACGATAAGCGTTCTTCTTTTTAAAAAAAAGTTTGTGGATACTCTCACACTAGATATAATGCCGCGATAAACTCAAATTTTCAGTATACCTGATTATTTATTGAACTGTAAAGCTACATTGTACTTAACATTTCCTAGCATCATAATACAGAGAAAGATCGCAAGACCAAGAAGTAGTTGTGAGACAAAAACGAAAGTTAGTAGGCGTGTTTCTACGTCTCAAAATAATACACTACTGCCCATTAAAATTGCTACACCTTGAAGAAATGCACATAATAAACGGGTATTCATTGGACAAATATATTATATTAGAACTGACATGTGATTACATTTTCACGCAATTTGGGTGCATAGATCTTGAGAAATCAGTACCCAGAAAAACCACCTCTGGCCGTAATAACGCCCTTGATTCGCCTGGGCATTGAGTCAAACAGAGCTTGGATGGCGTGTACAGGTACAGCCGCCCATGCAGCTTCAACACGATACCACAGTTCATCAAGAGTAGTGACTGGCGTATTGTGACGAGCCAGTTGCTCGGCCACCACTGACCAGACGTTATCAATTGCTGAGAGATCTGGAGAATATGCTGGACAGGGCAGCAGTCTAACATATTATGTATCCGGAAAGGACCGTACAGGACCTGCAACATGCGGTCGTGCATCATCCTGCTGAAACGTAGGGTTTCGCAGGGATCGAATGAAGGGTAGAGCCACGGGTCGTACACATCTGAAATGTAACGTCCACTGTTCAAAGTGCCGTCAATGCGAACAAGGGGTGAAAGAGACGTGTAACCAATGGCACCTCATACCATCACGCCAGGTGATATGCCAGTATGGCGAAGACGAATACACGCTTCTAATGTGCGGGAGAGAAGGAAACATAGTAGGTGAATATGGATTGGGGCTAAGAAATGAAAGAGGGAGCCGACTGGTAGAATTTTGCACAGAGCACAACTTAATCATAGCTAACACTTGGTTTAAGAATCATGATAGAAGGTTGTATACATGGAAGAACCCTGGAGATACCAAAAGGTATCAGATAGATTATATAATGGTAAGACAGAGATTTAGGAACCAGGTTTTAAATTGTAAGACATTTCCAGGGGCAGATGTGGACTCTGACCACAATCTATCGGTTATGAACAGTAGATTAAAACTGAAGAAACTGCAAAAAGGTGGCAATTCAAGGAGATGGGACCTGGATAAACTGAAAGATCCAGAAGTTGTACAGAGTTTCAGGGAGAGCATAAGGGAACAATTGACAGGAATGGAGGAAAGAAATACAGTAGAAGAAGAATGGGTAGCTCTGGGGGATGAAGTAGTGAAGGCAGCAGAGGATCAAGCAGGTAAAAAGACGAGAGCTAGAAGAAATCCTGGATAACAGAAGAGATATTGAATTTAATTGATGAAAGGAGAAAATATAAAAATGCAGTAAATGAAGCAGGCAAAAAGGAATACAAACGTCTCAAAAATGAGATCGACAGGAAGTGCAAAATGGCTAAGCAGGGATGGCTAGAGGACAAATGTAAGGATGTAGAGGCTTATCTCACTAGGGGTAAGATAGATACTGCCTACAGGAAAATTAAAGAGACCTTTGGAGACAAGAGAACCACTTGTATGAACATCAAGAGTTTAGATGGAAACCCAGTTCTAAGCAAAGAAGGGAAAGCAGAAAGGTGGAAGGAGTATATAGAGGGTCTATACAAGGGCGATGTACTTGGGGACAATATTTTGGAAATGGAAGAGGATGTACATGAAGATGAAATGGGAGATACGATACTGCGTGAAGAGTTTGACAGAGCACTGAAAGACCTGAGTCGAAACAAGGCCCCCGGAGTAGACAACATTCCATTGGAACTACTGACGGCCTTGGGAGAGCCAGTTCTGACAAAACTCTACCATCTGGTGAGCAAGATGTATGAAACAGGCGAAATACCCTCAGACTTCAAGAAGAATATAATAATTCCAATCCCAAAGAAAGCAGGTGTTGACAGATGTGAAAATTACCGATCAATCAGTTTAATAAGCCACAGCTGCAAAATACTAACACGAATTCTTTACAGACGAATGGAAAAACTGATAGAAGCCGACTTCGGGGAAGATCAGTTTGGATTCCGTAGAAATACTGGAACACGTGAGGCAATACTGACCTTACGACTTATTTTAGAAGAAAGATTAAGGAAAGGCAAACCTACGTTTCTAGCATTGGTAGACTTAGAGAAAGCTTTTGACAATGTTGACTGGAATACTCTCTTTCAAATTCTAAAGGTGGCAGGGGTAAAATACAGGGAGCGAAAGGCTATTTACTATTTGTACAGAAACCAGATGGCGGTTATAAGAGTCGAGGGACATTAAAGGGAAGCAGTGGTTGGGAAGGGAGTAAGACAGGGTTGTAGCTTCTCCCCGATGTTATTCAAACTGTATATTGAGCAAGCAGTAAAGGAAACAAAAGAAAAATTCGGAGTAGGTATTAAAATCCATGGAGAAGAAATAAAAACTTTGAGGTTCGCCGACGACATTGTAATTCTGTCAGAGACAGCAAAGGACTTGGAAGGGCAGTTGAACGGAATGGATGGTGTCTTGAAGGGAGGATATAAGATGAACATCAACAAAAGCAAAACGAGGATAATGGAATGTAGTAGAATTAAGTCGGGTGCTGTTGAGGGTATTAGATTAGGAAATGAGACACTTAAAGTAGTAAAGGAGTTTTGCTATTTGGGGAGCAAAATAACTGATGATGGTCGAAGTAGAGAAGATATAAAATGTAGACTGGCAATGGCAAGGAAAGCGTTTCTGAAGAAGAGAAATTTGTTAACATCGAGTATAGATTTAAGTGTCAGGAAGTCATTTCTGAAAGTATTTGTATGGAGTGTAGCCATGTATGGAAGTGAAACATGGACGGCAAATAGTTTGGACAAGAAGAGAATAGAAGCTTTCGAAATGTGGTGCTACAGAAGAATGCTGAAGATAAGATGGGTGGACCACATAACTAATGAGGAAGTATTGAATAGGATTGGGGAGAAGAGAAGTTTGTGGCACAACTTGACCAGAAGAAGGGATCGGTTGGTAGGACATGTTCTGAGGCATCAAGGGATCACCAATTTAGTATTTGAGGGCAGCGTGGAGGGTAAAAATCGTAGGGGGAGACCAAGAGATGAATACACTAAGCAGATTCAGAAGGATGTAGGTTGCAGTAGGTACTGCGAGATGAAGAAGCTTGCACAGGATAGAGTAGCATGGAGAGCTGCATCAAACCAGTCTCAGGACTGAAGACCACTACAACAACAACAATGTGCGTTCACCGCGATGTCGCCAAATTCAGATGCGACCATCATGATGCTGTAAACAGAACCCGGATTCATGACGTTTTGTCATTCGTGCACCCAGATTCGTCGTTAAGTACACCGTCGCAGGCGCTCCTCTCTGTGATGCAGCATCAAGGGTAACCGCAGCCATGGTCTCGGAGCTGATAGTCCATGCTGCTGCAAACGTCGTCGAACTGTTCGTGAAGATGGTTGTTGTCTTGCAAACGTCCCCATCTGTTGACTCAGGGATCGACACGTGGTTGCACGATGCGTTACAGCCATGCGGAAAAAAATGCCTGTTATCTCGACTGCTAGTGATACGAGGCCGTTGGGATCCAGCACGGCGTTCCGTATTACCCTCCTGAACCAACCGATTCCATATTCGCTAACAGTCATTGGATCTCGACCAACGCGAGCAGCAATGTCGCGATACCATAAACCGCAATCGCGATAGTCTAGAATCCGACCTTTATCAAAGTCGGAAACGTGAGGGTACGTATTTCTCCTCCTTACACGAGGCATCACAACAACGTTTCACCAGGCAACGCCGGTCAACTGCTGTTTGTGTATGAGTAATCGGTTGGAAACTTTCCTCATGTCAGCACGTTGTAGGTGTCGCTACCGGCGCCAACCTTGTGTGAATGGTCTGAAAACCTAATCATTTACATATCACAGCTTCTTCTTCTTGTCGGTTAAATTTTGCGTCTGTAGCACGTCATGTTAGTGGTGTAGCAATTTTAATGGCCAGTAGTGTAGATATTCAAATTTCGCGCCAGTCGCATAAGAATTACGCTAATACCACCACTATGAGGATGACATGGTGAGTTGCTGTTAATCTAAGAACATCTTTAAGGCACAAAGACGCAATTTCCAACATCTCACTGAGTTTGAGCGAAGATCTTGAGGATTGAGGTCCGGGGGACGTGGAAGCTAGAACATTGGATCTCTACGACCAATCTGTTTCCCTGGAAACGCTTCATTTAAACAGTTACAGTGTGGCACTGCACCTCATACTGAAACCACAGGTGTTGCCGAACGAGAAGCTGCATGTTTCTTCTATGATACTGCAGCAAGTCTTTGGAGATACGTAGCCACTATATATGATTACTGGAAGTGATGGCATCGCGAATGTACTGTCGCGAGAAGACCGGGCTCCGGACGGCCACAAGGGACGACCATCGTGTTCGGCGTGGGGCTCTGGCACATCGTACTGCATCTGCAGCAGCAGACTGAGCAGCAGTTGTCACTGCTGTGACACGAAGACTGTTGCAAATCGGTTACTTCAACGATAGCTCCGAGCCAGACACCCTGTAACGTGCATTCCATTGGCCCCAAACCACTTGACTTGACTTGACTTAATTCCTTTGGCCCCTATGGGGGCATAGGGCATCCAGGAGAACTCGCCATCCGTCTCTGTCTTTGGCCATTTGCCTCAGTTCTGCCCAGGTCTTGCCAACTCTTTTTGCTTCCCCTTCCACTGTCCTCTTCCATGTGCCCCTTGGTCTTCCTCTCTTCCTTGTTCCCTGGGGATTCCATTCCAATGCTTTTTTCTCGATGGCTCCATCTGGTTTTCTCAAGATGTGCCCCAACCAGCCCCACTTTCTCTCTCGTATCTGGTCTTCTATAGGTATCTGGTTTGTTATTCGCCAGAGCTCCTCATTACATATTTTTTCTGGCCACCAGATATTCATGATGCGTCGAAGACATCTATTTATGAAGCTTTGTAACTGGGTTGTTATCTTTTTATCCATTTTCCAGCTTTCACTGGCGTACAGAAGGACGGCCTTCACATTTGTATTAAAAATACGGATTTTTGTTTTCTATGTGATATTTCTATTTTTCCATATTTGATACAATTGTATGAAGGCAGCATTTGCCTTTTTAATGCGGTTTTTCACGTCATCTCCAGCTCCGCCATCTTCCGCCACTATACTACCCAGATACAGGAATGAGTTGACAGTCTCCACTCGCTGCTCACCTATTAACAGGGGCATCTCCATGTTACCTGAATTTACTCTCATTTCCTTTGTTTTGCCTGTATTTATCTTGAGGCCAGCAGTCTCTGCTTCTTCTTTCAGCAAGCTTAATTTAGCTTGCATATCAGTCAGCCTTGGAGCTAATAAAACTATGTCGTCTGCAAAATCCAAATCCTCCAGACGTTCGTGGATCCCCCACTGGATTCCTCGTCTCCTGCCTGCTGTGACTCTTCTCATAACAGAGTCTAGAATGAGTAGAAAAAGTGTTGGTGACAAAATGCAACCCTGCCGGACTCCACTTGTTACTTTTATGGGCTCTGTCATATTTCCCTTGTGGAGTATGCAGCATTCGTAGCCATCATATAGATCTTTTATGATGTTTAAGATCTTCTGTGGTATGCCATACTTCCGCAACACCTGCCAGAGCACTTTATGTTTCACGGAATCGAAGGCCTTTTGAAAATCAATGAATGCCAGGTACATGGTTGCTTGGAATTCTTTGCTTTGCTCTAAGATGATCCTAAGAGTGTTAATAAGATCAACACAGCTGCGTTGTGCCCTAAAACCGGCCTGTTCTTTACGCAGTCGCTTTTCAAGGGATTCTTTAATTCTGTTTAAAATAATTCTGGTGAGGACCTTACTGGGCACTGACAACAATGTAATACCACGCCAGTTGTTACAGTCTGACAAATTTCCCTTTTTTGGGAGCTTCACCACCAAGCCGTTTTTCCACTCCTTTGGAGATTTCTCTTCAAGCCAAATATGCTTCAGCAAAGGGTGGAGCATTTTAACAGTACTTTCAGTATCGGCTTTTAAGAGCTCCGGTGCTATGTTGTCTAGGCCTGGAGCCTTTGTATTTTTTAGTGTTTTCAAGGCAATCCTAATTTCGTCCATTGTGGGGCACTGCAAATTTATATTTTGGTCTTCTTCGACTTCCTCTGGAACATCTCGTACTTGTTTCTCTTGGTTGTCTTCACAATTTAACAGTTCCCTGAAGTGCTCCTCCCATCTCTGTAGCTGTGCCTGTTGAGTTGTAAGCATCACACCATTCTTGTTCTTAACTGGTCCTTCATGTCTGAAGTTCTTCATTGACAACCGTTTGGTAATGTTGTAGAGGTCTTTCATATTTCCTTGTCTTGCTGCCTCTTCTGCTAATTTTGCTTGCTCATCTATCCATTTCCTTTTATCTCGACGTAGCAATGTTTTCACTTTTTTGTTTGCCTCCATGTATTCTTTATGCGCTTCGCTCTTCTGCGCTCTCGTCTTACAAAAATTTAACTTAAGTTTTAGTTCTTTCCTGTGGCTGATTTCATTCCACGTAGCATCGGAGATCCATTCCTTCCTTTGATGTGCCTTAAATCCTAGGATTTTTTCTCCCACATCTAAATAACAGTTCTTGATTTTTTGCCAGCACGTTTCAATTCCCTCTTCCATAAAGTTTTCTTCAGAGAGGACCTGGAATCTGTTTTGTAGTTCAAGGGCAAATGTTTCTTCGATCTGTTGGTCTTCTAATCTTGCCACCTCCATTTTCTTGCACCTATGATTGAGCTTGGTTCTATTTGCCACTATCTTCAGTCTGAATTCCGCCAAAACTAGGTGGTGGTCACTTCCAACGTCTGCCCCTCTTCTATTTCTGACATCTAACAGAGAGTGTCGGAACTTGCGACTTATGACTATGTGGTCTATTTGATTTTCGGTAACGTGGTCTGGAGAAACCCATGTTATCTTATGCCAGTTACGATGTGGAAACAATGTGCCTCCAATGACTAGGTCATGTTGAGCGCATGTATCTATCAACAGTTCACCATTTACATTCCTGATCCCCATGCCATGCAAGCCCATGATATGTTCAAGCCCTTCATTTTCTGAACCAACTTTTGCGTTCAAGTCACCCATTAAAATTTTTATGTCCCTAGAATTTATCTGTCTAAGAACTCCGTTAAGCTCTGTATAAAATGCATCTTTTAATTCTCCTTTAGCTATTTCAGTAGGTGCGTAGCATTGAATTACAGTGACATATCGCACATTTGTTTTAAAGCGTGCGGTTATTATCCGTTCTGAGACTGGTTTCCACTCCAGTAAGCTCTTCTTGCTGCTTTTAGATAGTAAGAGCCCTACACCATTCTTATGCATCGCGTCCTCACCGGTCTGACCCGCATACAGCAACACTCCACCATTTTGTGTTTGGAATTCCCCAGATTCTGGCCACCTTACTTCTCTTAGTCCCAATATATCTAGTCGATAGTTCTCCATCTCTTTTTCAACTTGTCCTAGCCTTCCTGCCTCTCTCAACGTCCTTACATTCCAAAAACCGATACGGGTTTTCCTTTTCAGGCCAAAGGTCGTATCCTTAAGATCCATCCGGCTGTTTCTCCTTTTAGTTTCTGTGATATGTGTTTTTTGGTGGTGCGGGTTATCAGCCCACAGCCCCCGAGTGTCGTGGTGGGGCTGCCACCTCATGGCCTGGACACCTGCCAAGGTTTTATTTCAGGGCCTTACCCCTTAGATAGCTTGTCTTCACCACGACTACAGAACGCTATCCATCCCTTCGCAGTAAGGCCTATGTGCATCAACGTCGTTCTGGTTTCCAAGGATCTTCCGCTGTCCACATTAGGGGACTGTGTCTGCTGCCACACAATCACAAGGAGGAAAAGGAAATGAAAGGAATGTATAGGATGGGACAGAACAGAATAGGATAGGACAGGACACTAGACGGGACGTTGTGAGACACACTTTGTCTGGATCCTCTATGGAGACCTGTCCGGCTTGGGAGGCCCTGCCGGTAGTTACACCACCGCCGGCATAGCCCTCCACTTCATTGGATCACACAAACCCCCTCGCCCACACGGACAGTGTTTCGTTAAGGCGGTGTCTCCTGAGGGGGCCCAAACCACTGCCATTTACGATTTAAGTTGTGTCAAAGGAGAGCTCATTGGAGAACAGGTCGAAGGTCTGCTGTGTTTCCTGATGAAAGCTGATTCTACCTCGATGCCAGAGGTGGACTCGTGTTGGTTAGGAAGCCAGTTGAGGACCTGCTACCAATATGTCTGCGTGCAAGACACATTGGACCTAGACCGGAGTTAAAGTCTGGGGTGCGATTTATACGACCCCAGGTTAACCCACGCACTCTGGCTGCAAATTAGTACGTCAGTCTATGATTTGACCTATTGTGCTGCTATTCATCAACAGCCTTCCAGACGGTGTTTTCCAACAGAAAAAACACTCGACCACATACCGCTGTTGTAACCCAACATGCCCTACAGAGTGTCGACATGTTTACTTGGTCTGCTCGATCACCAGATCTATCTCCAATCCAGCATATTTCGGACATCGTCGGACCACTCCAGCGTTATCCACAAATAGCGTTAACTGCTTCTGTAAATGACTGACCATGTGCAACTTGTATGGAACTCCATCCCACAAACCGACTTCCGGCACCTGTACAACAAAATGCCTGCACGTTTGTACGCCTGCATGCAGCATTCTGGTGGTTGCACCGATTATTGATGTACTAGCATCAGCTTATGACCCACTTACATTAACCTGTGAGCTTACAATGTTGTTCACTTAAATATGTTACGTAGACAAATGTATTCCCGAAATTTCATTGCTCTATATTAATTAATTTTTGGTATTGCGTTTTTTCCAGTAGTGTTATTTCCAACATGAGATTAGTTCTTGACTGGTGTTGTCTTCAAGTCTTCATAGTTTATTCATGATATCAGCAGAGCGTAATTAGCCATAGGCTGAAACAGGTGCTGGAAAGGTTCAACCGTTTCAACAAACATCAAACTGCTAACGGTAGAAAGATGGGATGAACCTTCTGTACGTCCGATAGTTAGTTTCATTTTCCATGGATCATTTTGCAAGTTAAATCGTAATGACGTGGAAAGAGTCATGTTACATTCAAATCACAAATTAATCTGTAAATGTGCCTACATGCAGAACTTTTGTATAGGAAACCTTCTACAGAATAGAAGAGTTGCCAAGAAAAAACTTTTTCAGTTTGTTTTCGAATTTTACTTTGCTGACTGTCAGACATTTTGTATCTCTGGGTAAATGACCAAAAATTTTAGTTGCAGCATTGTGCACCTCTTTTTGTGCCAAAGACAATCTTCACATGGAGTAATGAATGTCACTTTTACTTTTGGTATTGTACTTATGTAGCTGAGCTAAGTTGTTTTAGGAGTCCCAAGACGTGTTTTTTCAGTTTAAATTCTCATCGATATGGACACCTAAGTATTTTGAAATTTCCACCCTATGTGTTGTTTTCTCACCGTAACTGAATATGTTGTGTCTTTTTAACATCGCTTACCATTTATCCTGTTTATGTATTCATGCTTCGGTTGATTCCAATACTAGAGTCGCCTGCAAAAAGAACTAATTCTGCTTGTTGTTTATTACGTGGAAGATCGTTTACATATACGAGGAAAAGTAGTGGACCAAAAATTGAGCCTTGGGAAATCCCATACGTGATTCCTCCCGAATCAGAGTTACGTCCTTGGACTGTATGGGTTGAATCACAAAGTATAAATTTCTGCATTCTTTTGGTTGTATATGACATTATTTATATACCACCAGTCCCACAAAACTCCAATATATCTAGGAGAATATTGTGGGTCACAGAACATACCAACCGATGGTATTTTATTATTTAATGCTTGTAAAATTTGGTGAATCAACATGTAAATGGCATTCTCTGTAGAGCAACTCTTCTGTAACCTAAACTGTGGTTGTATGATTATTGCTAAGGTGAGGTACTATTCTAGAATACATTACCTTCTCAAAAATTTTGGAAAGTGATGACAACAGTGAAACAGATCGGTAGATACTGACATCACTCCTGTCCTCTTTCTTAAATAGGAGTTTGACAGACCACGGCATATTTTAGTCTCTCTGGAAAAATGCATTGAGTTAGTGATGCTTTACGAAAATTTTAGATAAGATTGGGCTTATTATATGTGAACAAATCTTTAGTACTCTGTTGGAAACACCATCAAAGCCAGATGAGTTTTTAGTTTTGAGAGAATGTATAACTTTCTTAATTTCAGATGCAGAATGTGGCGACTGAATTATATGAGAGTTAATTTTTCAACATAATGATGTGATTTTTCTCTTGAACTGTTTCTCCCTATACTTTCTACTGCATTTAAGAAATGATTATTAAATATATTTAATACCTGTGACACTTCCCCCATACAGTTCAGTAGTGATGTTACCCTGTTCTGTGGCTGGTTGGTCTGTGTCTCGTTTCACTACATTCCATATGGCCTAAAGTCTGTTGTAGGAATTACTGATCTCTGACATTATGTGCACGCTCCTGGATTTTTAATAACGTTTCTTAGTAATTCTGAGCAGTTTCGTAGTGCGCAACTCCTGCACGATGTCTACTTGTTCTTGCCAACAGATATATTTCCCTTCTCGTTTCATAAGATATTTCAATCTCCCTAGTGAGTGGGCATGGTTTTTTGTATGGCTGCTTAGTGTTCTTTCTGATCAGCTTATATGGAAAGTTACTTTCAGATAATGATACGAATTTATAACGGAAAAGATTAAATTTTATTTTGTTAGCATTTGCTTCATTATAAATTTCATCCCAAGTGATCTCTTGTAAACTATTCTTAAAAACATTTGTCCTGTACGCATAATTATTTTAACTGATTTCCACTGAGCGGTATCCATACTGCAAGGCACTATGTTATTTATCCTAACTAACTTTTGCTGTATGCACTTTATTATTGACACTTGCTAATAATGTGATAGGCATAGCCTTCTGAAGAAGGACACTAAGTGCCCGATACCGGTAAAGGCAAATGAAGCAAGTCGGTTGGTTCTTTTTGCAATTGATGTGGTCTACGGTGGGACAGAGTGGAGATTTAAAGGTAGAAATCAGGGCTCGGTGTATAATTACGGGGGTGAAGAGCTGTACCCAGATGCAAGCCCAAACGAACTTATGTATGGAAGTATGTCACCTATGAGTGAGTGTAACAGATTTACGATGGAAAAGAAAATGTTAAAGCGTAGGAAATTTCAAATATTTTTTTCCAGAAAAGAAGGCATTAAATCCGGTCGTATTTATCAGGCGATTCAGAGGAGTGTTACCATGAGCTTGGTCCGATCGGCAGAAAATCGAATATGTATCAGGATACATCCAAGGCGGTGGCAGTCTGTGGGTGACAGACGTAACAGACAAGTGCCACACCTACGAAGAATTTGAGAAGGCATTGCTCAACAGATATTGGTCAAGAGGAATTCAGCAGAGATTGAAGAAGGAAGTGCATAACCCGGATCCCTTCTCTTACCGAAAAGGAGATACTTCGAAAAATATTCGAATAAAGAAAGATATTGGGATCAACCAATAGATCACAAAAGTATGACAACGATCATCAAAGCTCAGCTACCGATATAGATCAAGGAAAAACTGCTCCATGTTTCAGAAAATAATCCGGAAGAATTCATGTCAGCAGTAGATTCAATCGATTTGCTACAGGAGGAACAAAGAGGAAGAATTATAATAAACCCTTTCAAATGGAAAATAGGCAGATAGATTATAACGTTAATAACGGAAGAATGAATGGAAGACAAATGGATAATTTTCATCAAACCAATATGAATAATCTCTGTCGGTCCATTATTGAATTGAGAAATTTGAATTATTGAATTGTGTTATAAATGTGAAAGAATGGTGAAAAATGAACAAAGAAAAACTCGATCCGAATCTATCATGCCAGTGCAAAAACATGATAGCGTGCCAATCTACTAACAATTTCAGGGCTAAGAAGAAATTCAGAGTAAGCGGTCACAAGGCTCAGACTTTTCATTCTGTTTCATGACCAGCACACCCCATTCCTCATCCCGATGCGAGCCTGTAACCACCTGGCCCACCACGAGAGAGAACCCGATCCCGAACGATCGACTACGCATGCCGGTAGCGATCGTGGGGGGAGAGGGTCATCATTCGAGACCAGCCCGCCCTGCAGCGCGCAGCTTCCCTGCGAGATCGACCGACGTCATCCAGTTTCTCTGCAATAAATAGTTGTGAAAAAAACTGAAAAAGAAGATTGTAATTTAAATTTATAACTTTCAGACAAAAGTATGAAAATGCGAAATGGGATTTGGATACCAGGTTGGCTGACCTCACTTCGGGTTTTCCATGGTTTCCCACATTGGGGGCCCGACATCTAAGGCGGTCATGGCCCTACCAATTGCCTATTGTCAACGAGGTTTTCGTGAACGTAGTCCAGCCTGGGGTAAGGATAGTTGCATACAGCCTGCTCTGGGTGGCTTCGTAAAGGTTGTTCACGAAGATGCGCTCCCACGGGGAGCCATTTAATATCGCTTGGCCCGTGCTAGCGAGTGGGAGTCATCGGTTCAACGACCTTTCCTATTGTTTTTGGGTTAAAGTTAATTATACATCGCGAGGTGGTGCGTTACACCTGCGCGAGGGAAATATTTATTCTCTGACTCCGCGTTGCTCCATGGCGAGAGAACAAAAGCAAGAAAATCGGAATGTGACGGGACTTTAACAGACAGGACAACGAGAGGACGTGTATGAAGTATGTGCAATGAAACAATGTTAGCCGCCATGTTTGTATAATTTGTGTTTTTGAGAGTCACAAGAGATATGTAATGTTGATGTGGAGTTTAGTAACGGCCAGAATACAGTCTGTTGCATTTCAGTTATTTAATTTTGATCAAAGGAGTCTGTGATGAACTATTATGTACTACAAGCTTGTATAGGACCTCGGACATTTGGTGATCGATCTTTTTGTAAAGCCTGCTTCAATAACAGGGTCAAAAGCATAGAGAAAGTTTTCTCTGCTAAAAGGAACTCATTTCACTCGCGGAAAATCATCGAATGACCAAATGCGAATGGCGGTGTTCCAGTTCGAGAAGATCCTATAGAAGTTTTCCTTCTCTTACATTTCAAGAATTTTACAGGCAACCGCCGGAGTCGGCAGTTGCTTCTACATCACGGTTAAAGCAGGCTCAGACATGGTAATTGGATGTCTCTATAGGCCCCCTGGCTCAGCAGCTGTTGTGGCTGAGCACCTGAAGGATAATTTCGAGTAGATTTCCCCACCATGTTATAGTTCTGAGTGGAAATTTTAATTTGCCGGATATAGACTGGGAGACTCAGACGTTCATAACGGGTGGCAGGGACAAAGAATCCAGTGAAATTTTTTTAAGTGCTTTATCTGAAAACTCCCTTGAGCAGTTAAACAGAGAACCGTCTCGTGGCGATAACATATTAGACCTTCTGGTGACAAACAGACCCGAACTATTTGAAAAAGTTAACGCAGAACAGGGAATCAGCGATCATAAAGCGGTTACGGCATCTATGATTTCAGCCGTAAATAGGAATATTAAAAAGGGTAGGAAGATTTTTCTGTTTAGAAAAAGTGACAAAAGGCAGATTTCAGAGTACCTTACGGCTCAACACAAAAGTTTCGTCTCAAGTACAGATAGTGTTGAGGATTAGTGGACAAAGTTCAAAACCGTCGTACATAATGCGTTAGATGAGTATGTGCCAAGCAAGATCGTAAGAGATGGAAAAGAGCCACCGTGGTACAACAACCGACTTAGAAAACTGCTGCGGAAGCAAAGGGAACTTCACAGCAAACATAAACATAGCCAAAGCCTTGCAGACAAACAAAAATTACGCGAAGCGAAATGTAGTGTGAGGAGGGCTATGCGAGAGGCGTTCAATGAATTCGAAAGTAAAGTTCTATGTACTGACTTGGCAGGAAATTCTAAGAAATTTTGGTCTTATGTCAAAGCGGTAGGTGGATCAAAACAAAATGTCCAAACACTCTGTGACCAAAATG
Source organism: Schistocerca cancellata (assembly GCF_023864275.1). Classification (NCBI taxonomy): domain Eukaryota; kingdom Metazoa; phylum Arthropoda; class Insecta; order Orthoptera; family Acrididae; genus Schistocerca; species Schistocerca cancellata. The sequence goes on from NC_064628.1 coordinate 123,948,981, forward strand.
GTACTGAAACAGAGGATGACAGACTAAAGGCCGAAATACTAAATGTCTTTTTCCAAAGTTGTTTCACAGAGGAAGATTGCACTGTAGTTCCTTCTCTAGATTGTCGCACAGATGACAAAATGGTAGATATCGAAATAGACGACAGAGGGATAGAGAAACAATTAAAATCGCTCAAAAGAGGAAAGGCCTCTGGACCTGATGGGATACCAGTTCAATTTTACACAGAGTACGCGAAGGAACTTGCCCCCCCTTCTTGCAGCGGTGTACCGTAGGTCTCTAGAAGAGCGTAGCGTTCCAAAGGATTGGAAAAGGGCACAGGTCATCCCCGTTTTCAAGAAGGGACGTCGAACAGATGTGCAGAACTATAGACCTATATCTCTAACGTCGATCAGTTGTAGAATTTTGGAACACGTATTGTGTTCGAGTATAATGACTTTTCTGGAGACTAGAAATCTACTCTGTAGGAATCAGCATGGGTTTCGAAAAAGACGGTCATGTGAAACCCAGCTCGCGCTATTCGTCCACGAGACTCAGAGGGCCATAGACACGGGTTCACAGATAGATGCCGTGTTTCTTGACTTCCGCAAGACGTTCGATACAGTTCCCCACAGTCGTTTAATGAACAAAGTAAGAGCATATGGACTATCAGACCAACTGTGTGATTGGATTGAGGAGTTCCTAGATAACAGGACGCAGCATGTCATTCTCAATGGAGAGAAGTCTTCCGAAGTAAGAGTGATTTCAGGTGTGCCGCAGGGGAGTGTCATAGGACCATTGCTATTCACAATATACATAAGTGACCTGGTGGATTACATCGGAAGTTCACTGAGGCTTTTTGCAGATGATGCTGTGGTGTATCGAGAGGTTGTAACAATGGAAAATTGTACTGAAATGCAGGAGGATCTGCAGAGAATTGACGCATGGTGCAGGGAATGGCAATTGAATCTCAATGTAGACAAGTGTAATGTGCTGAGAATGCACAGAAAGATAGATCCTTTATCATTTAGCTACAAAATAGCAGTTCAGCAACTGGAAGCAGTTAATACCATAAATTATCTGGGAGTACGCATTAGGAGTGATTTAAAATGGAATGATCATATAATGTTGATAGTCGGTAAAGCAGATGCCAGACTGAGATTCATTGGAAGAATCCTAAGGAAATGCAATCCGAAAACAAAGGAAGTAGGTTACAGTACGCTTGTTCGCCCACTGCTTGAATACTGCTCAGCAGTGTGGGATCCGTACCAGATAGGGTTGATAGAAGATATAGAGAAGATCCAACGGAGAGCAGCGCGCTTCGTTACAGGATCATTTAGTAATCGCGAAAGCGTTACGGAGATGATAGATAAACTCCAGTGGAAGACTCTGCAGGAGAGACGCTCAGTAGCTCGGTACGGGCTTTTGTCAAAGTTTCGAGAACATACCTTCACCGAAGTGTCAAGCAGTATATTGCTCCCTCCTACGTATATCTCGCGAAGAGACCATGAGGATAAAATCAGAGAGATTAGAGCCCACACGGAGGCATACCGACAATCCTTCTTTCCACGAACAATACGAGACTGGAATAGAAGGGAGAACCGATAGAGGTACTCAAGGTACCCTCCGCCACACACCGTCAGGTGGCTTGCGTAGTATGGATGTAGATGTAGATGTAGACGAGAGTAACGTGTCTACGTGTACGAAATTACGTATGCTGTGGGGGAAGTCGACGCCATATGGGATATTGTCCTTCACAGAGATACAAACAGAGACACTACATACGCTAGTCCAATGACAACGAGTTTAATATTATCAGCTTAAAACATTAATTTCTTCTTTTGAGCAGTAATATTATAAAATTCATAGGCGGTTCCGGAGAAAACCCCCCCAAAAAACGTTTTTCACCATTTTTCTTGCGGTCAGCAGCGGACCAAACCTCATTCGCGGATTCCAAGACGGCTACGAACAGCAAATACCTGTAATTTTTACGATATTTTCCTAAGATTCCGGTCTTGCGAAAATTTTTAAAGGTTCTGAGGAAAGTGGATTGAGGCAGTTGGATCCCAATTTTCAGTTCGATTATTTTATTAATAAAGAGGAGCATATTCGTCTTTCTTGTGTTCCGATAGGAGCATTTTTCCGTTGGTAACACAATCTTCTAATACTTTGATGAAATACGTTAGCTTTACTTCTCTGTGCATTCTTACGCATTTTGTGGGGCTCTTTTCGACTTCTTTCGAGGCATGGTGCCTGAAACCTGTTTCTAACGTAACAAAGACAACTCTCTGACACCAGTAACCAGGGCATCTCGCACTTCATTACAACTTCGCACACACCTCTGTCAGTTGTCTCCCTGCTTTGATCATCCTTTGCACCTGTGAAGTGAGCCAACGAAGCCTTAAAATATTCCAGACTACTGACACACTTCTGAAACTCCAAGATACTGCCTATTTTCAGAATTTCAGTTTGAAGTAGCTCTGTATGCAGCGCTTTTTGGTGACTGGCGATACTCTGAATATAGCTTGGCGAAGAAAGACCATTCGCGTGTCATGGGATGTCCCTTTTAATTGCATCACCAACAGATAATTCAAACATATGGTTAGCACACTGCCAAACCAAAATCTGAGGTAAATGCTATCTGTTACAACTGAAATAAGATTTTCTTTCAGAAGCTCATTTGAAAGCACCATGGATTCCAAAAAAATTTAGGAATTGTTACAAATACTTTCAGCAGTGTCATATTTAGCTCAATTATATCAGTGAAAATTTTTGGAGATCTCTCACATCAGAGAGTTTGGTTCGTATAAGTAAATACATTGTTAAAGATGATATTTGGTTGACTCTTTTTTTTATCTTATCTCAATAATTCTTTTAATCATTGTTTTTTATTTCTTGTGCCGTGAGATTAATAATGTTAGTACACGCATTTTCAGAACCTAAAATGCTGCCTATGTGAAATCTGTTACGTTCTTGCAGGTCAGTTTCGGTCTCGAAGTCACTGAACGCTTGAATCTTTCATTTTACAACTTTATAAGCAGTGCGAAATATATTTGCTGCCACCTCAATTCTGAAACGCCCCGGTGCAAGCATCTTCTCTAGTCTTATCTTTAATACAAAGTGGTATGCACACAGCAACTCGATGAGCAGAACTTCCTTTATGTTTAGATATTTTGTTCAGCAAAGAAACCATCTCACTTTTCATGAAGATGACACGGACACGATAGGCCAAGGCAAGTTCATGCCTTTTTTTGTTTATTTCTGCGCCCAAGTTTACTATGTCTTTGCAAATTTGGCAACCAAGTCTTTTGCCTGAAACGATTAATCTGTCATTTTTTTCCACAAAATGTGGTGCCTTTTTAAAAAGTCCAGCATTCTAAACACATGAGTGTACCGAATTTTCAGACTTTGGACCAGTTTCAGGCTTATGTTTTCATTTTTTGTCATCCGCCGACAAAGTCGAAATTGCTGAGTTTTTACTCGATCAACAATTATTGGCAAATTTTAGCTTTTTAGATGCAAGAGAACATGTAAAATAGTTTGCTATTTTGCTCCTCATCTTACCCTATAATCTAAGATAACTTCCAACGAAAGGCAGGACACACCGTACAATCACGGGTACAACCAACGAGAAGGGAACAGTAAGTGAATAAACAACTACGCCGTGTCCCGTGTCTCGACTCACTGACAGATACAGGAAGTAGACTCACTGATTAGCTGTTAGCAATTCAGTTCTCGAGAATTGCTGCCTGCTGCTTCGAAACTTTAGAAACAGTTAAAAATGCCTTTTCTCATCACAGCCTGCACTGGAATCGTTCACACTGCGATTACAAACGGGAAAAAAAGAAATCCGATTAAAGTCTGTGAAATAGACCGTAGGCAAACTTTCCACTTTTTAAAACGCGCAAATAAGTTTCTTTTCAGACTCAATTGTTTATAAGCAGCGTTCCCCCAGAAAAAGAGCACTGCTCATGACGTTCCTGTAGACAAAGAGGGTACAAGTAATGCTTCTTACCTATGCAGTAACAAAGTGAACCAATACCTTATGTGTTACGGTAAGCATTCGCTCTCCCCCCGGCATAAACCAAAGAACTCACCGTTGTACCGACGAGTGTAGTTTCGTCCGGTAAAACAACACATAGTTCTTGCATATGTAGTGCAAAACTCTACGGTAGTGCGAAACTCGAGGGTTAACTTTGCTATTTTTAACAGAAATATAATATCTTGGCTCTCGATTAACAGATCTCCATTAAACAAATGTAATAATCTTACTGTTCTGTATAACTTGCAAAAATTTATGGAGTGGCAATGTCTAAAAAACTGGGGCTCTTCTGTTCTTGTAGCGGGTTGGATGGTTAAAGGCACGAACGTATATGCTGTACCAAAAGCGGAAAGTGTCAAATAATTTTATGGCACGCCATTATTCCTAGATTCTATTTGAATGAAACACCATATGATACTTTGAAAAATCTCAGATCAAACAGATAGTTCACTGACGTAACTGTACAACCGTATGACAATACCACAAAAACAAAATTTCCTTTATATCTGCGCTCTCTGTGCCTCAGGCAGCTAGCATTTTTCCCTTGCAGAATGAAGTTTATTGTTAAAATACATTGAAAAATTTCATGTTGAATGTCACCTCTCTCTGTCAATGCATACGTGGACTTGTTTCATATCGCCGACGGTTCTAGTTCGTTGAGGGGACTACGAAAGACAATGATGAATGAATGAACAGATGCAGAAGGATTACTGACCGTGGTTTGATGCGTACTTGTGAAAAAAGTTCAACAGCAGTTTGTGAATAATGCTCCAATACCTTTGATCGACCCATTTCACAAGATGTACTTGGGTTTCAGTCACAAAGGGTACAGGCCGAACACAGGAAGAACGTAGATATAGGAACCATCGGTATAACAGTTGTAAATTGTTGTACCTGTGCTCGGAAAGTACAACAGCTACAAGCGCTAATAGAAAACACTGATGCTCAAATCGTTATAGGCACTGAAAGCTGGCTAAAACCGCAGATAGGCTCAGCTGAAATTTTTGCGAAGAACCTAACGGCGTTCCGAAACGATAGGCTAAACACGGTTGACGGTGGCGTGTTTGTTGTTGTTAGAAGTAATTTATCTTGTCGCGAAATTGAAGTAGATATAGTTCCTGTGAAATAGTATGGGCAGAAGTCATCGTTGGAAAAACGGAATAAAACAATAATTGGATCCTTTTACAGAACTCTCAATTCAGATTATACAGTTGCTGAAAGGTTCAAAGAAAACTTGAGTTTGATTTCAAACACGTACCCGACTAATACGATTATAGTTGGTGGTGACTTTAATGTACCCTCGATATGTTGGCGAAATTACATGTTCAATTCCGGAGATACGCACAAAACATCATCCGAAATTGTGCTAAACGCATTCTCTGAATTCTAGTTCATGAGTCCAAGCGAATAGTAAACGGTTGTGAAAATACACTTGGCCTCTTAGCAACATATAACCCTGAGTTAATAACGAGCATCAAAACGGATACAGGGATTAGTGGAGACATGGTTGTCGTAGCGAGACTGCATACTGTAAGCCCCAAATCCTCCAAAAATAAAGGAAACATATACCTACTCAAAAAAGCAGATAATAATTCACTTGACGTCTTCCTGAAACACAAACTCCACTCCTTCCAAATTAACAATATAAGTGTAGACCAGATGTGGCTTGAATTCAGAGAAATAGTATCGGCAGCAATTGAGAGATTTATATCAAGTATATTAACAAACGACGGAGCTGATCCTCCTTGGTACACAAAACAGGTCAGAACACTGTTGCAGAAACAACGAAATAAACATGCCAAATTTAAACAGGCACAAAGTACACAAAATTGGCAATCTTTCATAGAAGCTCGAAATTCAGTGTTGAATTCAATGCGAGGTGCTTACAACGAAAGTTTGTCTCAAAACCTGACAGAAAATCCAAAGATATTTTGGTCTTATGTCAAATATGCTAGCAGCAAGACACAATCAATGCCTTCTCTGCGCGATAGCGTAGGAGACACTATCGAAGACAGTGCTACCAAAGCAAAGTTACTAAACACAGCCTTCCGACATGCCTTCACAAAAAAGACGAAATAAATATTCCAGAATTCGAATCAAGAACAGCTGCCAATATGAGTAACTTAGGAGTAGATATCCTCAGAGTAGTGAAGCAACTTAAATTACTTAATAAAACCAAGTCTTCTGGTCCAGACTGTATATCAACTAGGTTCTTTTCAGAGTATCCTGATGCAATAGCGCCATACTTAACAATCATATACAACCGCTCGCTAAACGAAAGATCCGTACCCAAAGACTGGAAAGTTGCGCAGGTCACACCAATATTCAAGAAAGGTAGTAGGAGTAATCTACTAAATTACAGGCCCATATCATTAACGTCGATATGCAGCAGGATTCTGGAACATACATTGTGTTCGAACATTATGAATTACCTCGAATAAAACGGCCTATTGACAAACAGGCAAAATAGATTTAGAAAACATCGTTCTTGTGAAACACAACTAGCTCTTGCATTGACATGGGATTTCAGACTGATTCCGTATTTCTGGGTTTCCGGAAGGCTTTTGACACTGTGCCACACACGTTTGTAGTAATTGACGGAAAGTCATCAAGTAAAACAGAAGTGGCGTTCCCCAAGGCAGTGTTACAGGCCCATCTATATAAACAATTTGGGGAACAATCTGAGCAGCCGCATTAGGTTGTTTCCAGATGACGCTGTCGGTTATCGGCTAATAAAGTCATCAGAAGATTAACACAAATTGGAAAATGATTTAGAAAAGCTATCTATATGTTGCGAAAATTGTCAATTAACCCTAATAACGAAAAGTGTGGGGTCTTACGCATGAGTGCTAAAAGGAATCCGTTAAACTTCGGTTACACCTAAATCAGTCAAATCTAGAGGCCGTAAATTCAACTAAATACCTAGGAATTACAATTACGAACAATTTAAATTGGAAGCAACAAATAGAAAATGTTGTGGGGGAGGCTAACCAAAGACTGCGTTTTATTGGCAGGACACTTAGAAAATTTAACGTATCTACTGAGGAGACCGCCTACACTACGCTTGTCCGTCCTATTTTAAAATACTGCTGTGCGGTGTGGGATCCTTACCAGATAGGATTGACGGAGTACATCGAAAAAGTTCAAAGAAGGGCAGCATTATCGCGAAACAGAGCAAAGAGTGTCACTGAAATGACACAGCATTTGGGGTGGACATCATTAAAACAAAGGCGTTTTTCGTTGCGCGGAATCTTCTCACGAAATTCCTTTAACCAACTTTCTCCTCCGAGTGCGAGAATATTTTGTTGACACTAACCTACAAAGGCAGAAACCATCACCATGATAAAATAAGGGAAATCAGAACTCGTACGGAGAGTGTTCGTTCTTTCTGCGCGCTATACGAGATTGGAATAATAGAGAATTGTGAAGGTAGTCCGATGAACCCTGTGCCAGGCACTTAAATGTGATTTGCAGACTATCCTTGTAGATGTAAATGTAGGGTGAATTTTGACTTGCAACTAGCTACATGGATAACTTTTAGATTCAATGTTCAAGATTTACCCGCAGTTTCCGTCTTCATTCATGTAGACGATGTAGTCTTATGAAATCGGTTGAATCTTTTTAAATAACGCTGTATATCGTCTCACACCAGACGAGTGTTTGGGTGGTAGTGTAATGGTTATGTACACGTACGTGGAGAACTTGTTTGCGCAGCAATCGCCGACATAGTGCAGCTGAGGCGGAATAAGGGGAACCAGCCCGCATTCGCCGAGGTAGATGGAAAACAGCCTAAAAACCATCCACAGACAGGACGGCGCACCGGACCTCGACACTAATCCGCCGGACGGATTCGTGCCGAGGATCAGGCGCTCCTTCCCCATCCGGAAAGACGTGCGTTAGACCGAACGGCTAACAGGGCGGGCACTATGTTATTATCATCAATGTTTTGCAAACATTTATCGACATGTCAAGTGTGTTTTGTCTGATGTCCAATAACGTGTGTTACACAGACGCCACTACCACAAATTGGTGCTCACCAGCAACGTCATTCCACTCAGAATTTTTTTATCAGAGCTACCAGCTATCGATTATCCCATATTGTACGAAACAGCTCATTGGAAAAGAAAAGGCTGGCCCGAACGATTGTCGCCTCGGGTAAACCCAGTGCTGATCTGCTGCGTTGACCTACTTCACTGTTGATTTTTCCATCGAGGAATTATTGTTCTTTTCACGGGCTCCAACTCTCATCGAGAGGTAATCCCTCCTACGCTACTGCGCCATAAATTATTCTCTTACATCTCTTGGAGGATTAGTCTACCATCTAGCCCCTGGTTCAGGCGGCCTTCTGCATTGTGCCAGTTTTAATCGTGGAGGAACGACGTCCACTTGTGCTGATCGGAATCCATCACTCCACGAGACTTATAATACTATACACATCCGTTTACATCATCCTGGGGTGGGAATTGTGCTTTCAGACCTTCGTTCCCTCCTCCTGATAGCAAACGTGCGACGCGCCACAAAGAATGTCATACATCGCTGCCTTCCATGTAAAATAGCTGTCGGGATCGCCCGTTATGGACTGGAAGCTCCACTGTCAACCGACGTGGAACACCAAACCCACCCTCCCAAGTCACTGGCGTTGATTTGGCAGTGCTGTTATACGCCAAAGTAAGAAGTGCCACAACTAACAGCTATAGTGTACTGTTCATCTGTGCTGTGACCAGAGCCGTTCACTAGAGCTAATACTCAGTGCCACAACGGGTGGATATTTGTTGGCGCTAGAAAAGATTTGATAGCAGATGCGCCATTCCCTACACCATTTACAGTGACAATGCCCAAACATCCCGCGGAGCCAACAGAGAGATAACAGGTAGGAGTGATAGAAGAGATAGAGAAGATTCAAAGAACAGCGCACATTTCGTCACAGGGTCCTTTAGTCGACGCGAGAGCTTTACAGATATGCTCAACAAACTTCTGTGACAGGGGACGTTACAAGAGAGGTGTCATGCACCACAGAGAAGTTTATTATTGAAATTTCAAGTGAGCACTTCCCGAGAAGTGTTGGACAACATTTTACTCTCCCCCTAGCCTCATATACATCTCACGAAATGACCACGACAAGAAAATCCGAGAAATTAAAACTAATACAGAGGCTTACCGACGATCATTCTTCCCACGCGCCAGTCGCAAGTAGAACAAGGAAGTGGGTATCAGCTAGTATTAACAGAAGAACCCTCCGCCACGCACCATTAGGTGGCTTACGGAGTATGATTAGATGTACATGTAAACTGTGAGTGACTTTGTCTGCTCTTTAGACTTATCAATATCTCGCACACCAAGGGCAGAAGTTCCTTGCTCCGCTTGCGATTTGCTGGGTGAGTGGTGGGAAAGACTTGTCTCTGAAAAGTACTCGGAGGCTCCACCTTGGACCAAAGACGTCTGCAGACTGTGCTCGTTAATATAAAGCAGACCTCAACTGGATGCTAATCGGCCAAAATGAGGACGAAGTGCTCTCTCTAGTACACTTCCCTGTGCGCAAGAGGCTCACGACATACCAACAGAACGCGAGCCACCAATCGTAAGACTTCACAAGAGAATTCAGACAGCATCAGAAAACAGCTAAGGATTTCTGGACCTACTGGAGCACAAAGTACAGTGCCTCGTGCTCTTGCACAGTTTCCACCAAGACAGGCGCCCAAATGAAAGATGGCTGACGATTCAAGTCAGTAACGTCGTCCGTTTGTAAGAAGTTCTCCCACGGGACATACGAAAGAAGGCAACAATATGGAGCCCTTCCCACAGCCCCCTTATCACTGCCGATGGAAGACGTCTCACCTGGATTGTGCAGCCGTCCATACCCCTGGAGGTAGACAGGGCAGGGCGGATGTAGGGGATCGCTAAGTGGCATCTCTGGATTTGGATATGTTTCCCCTGAATTTGCTGCTAAAGGTATTTCGTAATATCTAACTGCTCCCACATCCTGCGACTCCAACCAGGAGGCCCTGGTAGAAGCTTTTTTTCCTCAGCCTACAGCCACTGAAGTGCGACAACGATATCATTTGGACCTGGCGGGACCATTTTTGAATCATATGTAGTTTGGAATAACCACATACGTTTCCATAGTATGCAGCATGGACTCTATAACCTCAGATGGAACGATCATGTCTCTTTCCCAAGTTTTCACCATCGAAAGCCTTCTGAAACACAGCTTGAAGAATAATAATCTGAAAATTTTTCGTAGCGTTTGAAACTATCAAGCTATCAACCATGTTCTCAGGCAACATTTTCGCCCCGAATTTAACGGTGAAACTTCACCTATTGTGAGCGCTTTTAAAATTTAAGGTGTTTTGAAATTTGATGGACTGCAAGTCAGTGGTTCCCCACCTTTCTGTGAACGCTGCCCCCCTTCCAATACCGCTATTAGCGCCTAACTAATCTCTAGAAAGAAAAAGAAATTTCTTTGAATACTTGCAGTTTCAAAATGATGAAAGATAAATCATATTTAGTTTTTGTAGGTGTTTCATTAAACCACGAACTAATGAGGGAATGAGACGATTGGTACTGCTTAGAAACTTTTTTATAGAATAATGAAACAATGGTCAGTTCATCACGAGTGCTACCTATAGCTCCTTTTCAGGCAAGAAAGCTAACCATCCACGTTGAGAGTAGACATATGTTACAAAACATCCTCCCTCTGCACCACTCCTCTCCCTAGTGACATTTGCTTCAGCCACAACCCGCACCCCCATTTAACGTCAACCAAATTAAAATGTGTGATCTATACTTACTGTCTGTAAATTATATAACTGCCGGGCTGTTTATTTCTGAAAGGCCGTAATTGGAAGGCTTCCGGCTGCCAATATTTTATTTTTCATCACTGCCACTAATAACTATATTATTACAACTTTAAACATAGCTGTGTGCAGCAACCGTGAATTTTTTTTTTTTTTGTAGTAAACCACTGGTTGCAATGGATATTATAGTCGAATTGACCATGGTTTCGACTCCTAAACTAAGGGAGTCTTCACCAGAATTTATATTACATACGTAAAACGTTGAGCATTGCAGCTCCCGACATACAATTTTAACACTAAAACATAATAAAACATCCTGCTTAAAAGTTTTACTGTCATTTCCAGTTAAAAATTAAAGACTGCCGCTAAGGGCTGCTTGTGTATTATACTGTTGTGTCGTGCTGTCAGTTAGTTACTTTATGGTTGCGAAGTGACTAACGAAGCAATTTATGGCCTATTGCAGGAACGGAGTATATTATCAGGAGATATTTAAGCATATGTAAACTACATGTCTCAATTTTACTGTCATACATGCCTGATACAAAGTATAAGGTATGTGTGTAGTGGATGGATGTTCGTACTCTGAGGTGACGAAAGTCATGGGACTCCTAGTATCGTGTCGGACCTCACTTTACCCGGCGCAATGCAGCAGCTCGACATAACACGGACTCACCAAGTCGTTGGAAAGCCCTGCAGAAACAATGAGCCACGCTGCGTCTGTAGCAGTCCATAGCTGCGAAATTGTTGCTGGTGCATGATTTTGTGCACGAACTGACCTCTCAGTTGTGTGTTATAATTGTTCGATGGGATTCACGTCGGGCTACCTGGGTGAGAAAATAATTCGCTTGAAATGACCAGAATGTTCTCCAAACCACTCGCGAAAGTCGTGGCCTTCTGATATGGCACACTGTCACCACTAATTGAAGTCCACGAATGGCTGCAAATGGTCTTCAGGTAGCCGGACATAACCGCTTCCGGTCAGCTGATTGGTACAGTTGGACCCACACCATCATGGAGCCGCCACCAGCTCGCACAGTGCCTTGTTGACGGGTCTACGACTTCGTGGGATCTGCGCCACACTTTAAATCCACCATCAACTCTTACCAAATGAAATCAGGGCACATCCATCAAGGCCACGGTTTCCCAGTCGTCTCAGGTCCAACCGACGTAGTCACGCGCCCGGGAGAGGCACTACAGGCGACATCGTGCCCTTGGCAAAGGCACACTCGCGTCGGTCGTCTGCTGCCACAGACCATTAACGCCAAATTTCACCGCACAGTTCTAACGGATACGTTAGTCGTACGTCCCACATTGACTTCTGCGGTTATTTCATGCAGTGTTGCTTGTCTGTTAGCACTGACAGCTCTATGAAAACACCGCTGTTCTCGGTCGTTAAGTGGAGGCCGTCGGCCACTAAGTTGTCCGTGGTGCAAGCGCCTGAAATTTGGTATTTCCGGCACACTCTTGGCGCTGTGGATCTCAGAATACTGAATTCCCTAACGATTTGCGAAAAGGAATGTCCCATGCGTCTAGCGCTAACTTCCATTCCGCGTTCAGTCTGTTAATTCCAATCGTACGGCCATAGTCACGTCGGAAAATTTAATTCCCGTCACGCGGCCACAGTCACACCGGTAACCTTTTCATGTTAATCACCTGAGTACAAACGACAGCTCCACCAATGCATTATTGCCCATTAACACCTTGTGAGCGTGGTACTGCCTCCATCTGTATACGTGCATATCGCTATCCCTCATTGTACATTCGTTTTACAAACCGTAATCTCCACCACATTAGGACGCTCGTTAATGATAGTGTTTGACAAAAAACGTAATTATTGGTAACTTATGCAATCATATTACAGTCTTACAAAATATTGGTTGGGGAGTCGCGCTGTCTCGGCTGGCTTACAGTATCGGCCACTACTGTGATTTCCCTTTCCACCTCCAAATGGCAGAGGTGTACAGTAAGCAGACGCAAATCTGTGTACCGAAGATACACTCCTGGAAATGGAAAAAAGAACACATTGACACCGGTGTGTCAGACCCACCATACTTGCTCCGGACACTGCGAGAGGGCTGTACAAGCAATGATCACACGCACGGCACAGCGGACACACCAGCAACCGCGGTGTTGGCCGTCGAATTGCGCTAGCTGCGCAGCATTTGTGCACCGCCGCCGTCAGTGTCAGCCAGTTTGCCGTGGCATACTGAGCTCCATCGCAGTCTTTAACACTGGTAGCATGCCGCGACAGCGTGGACGTGAACCGTATGTGCAGTTGACAGACTTTGAGCGAGGGCGTATAGTGGGCATGCGGGAGGCCGGGTGGACGTACCGCCGAATTGCTCAACACGTGGGGCGTGAGGTCTCCACAGTACATCGATGTTGTCGCCAGTGGTCGGCGGAAGGTGCACGTGCCCGTCGACCTGGGACCGGACCGCAGCGACGCACGGATGCACGCCAAGACCGTAGGAGCCTACGCAGTGCCGTAGGGGACCGCACCGCCACTTTCCAGCAAATTAGGGACACTGTTGCTCCTGGGGTATCGGCGAGGACCATTCGCAACCGTCTCCATGAAGCTGGGCTTCGGTCCCGCACACCGTTAGGCCGTCTTCCGCTCACGCCCCAACATCGTGCAGCCCGCCTCCAGTGGTGTCGCGACAGGCGTGAATGGAGGGACGAATGGAGACGTGTCGTCTTCAACGATCAGAGTCGCTTCTGCCTTGGTGCCAATGATGGTCGTACCGTGCACTGAATAGTGCACGATACATCCAAACCGTCATCGAACCCATCGTTCTACCATTCCTAGACCGGCAAGGGAACTTGCTGTTCCAACAGGGCAATGCACGTCCGCATGTATCCCGTGCCACCCAACGTGATCTAGAAGGTGTAAGTCAACTACCCTGGCCAGCAAGATCTCCGGATCTGTCCCCCATTGAGCATGTTTGGGACTGGATGAAGCGTCGTCTCACGCGGTCTGCACGTCCAGCACGAACGCTGGTCCAACTGAGGCGCCAGGTGGAAATGGCATGGCAAGCCGTTCCACAGGACTACATCCAGCATCTCTACGATCGTCTCCATGGGAGAATAGCAGCCTGCATTGCTGCGAAAGGTGGATATACACTGTACTAGTGCCGACATTGTGCATGCTCTGTTGCCTGTGTCTATGTGCCAGTGGTTCTGTCAGTGTGATCATGTGATGTATCTGACCCCAGGAATGTGTCAATAAAGTTTCCCCTTCCTGGGACAATGAATTCACGGTGTTCTTATTTCAATTTCCAGGAGTGTATCTTCATCCTCTCTTCAGTGCTTTGTCCGCTCTGAGTGCATGACGGTGTTGCTGAAGCCCTCTACACACGGAAGATATTTTGTAGCCTGCAGTACCCGTTTTTAAGGTAAGTAGTTAATTTCTTCGCTATATTTCGGTTATATATGTTACGTAAGGAATGTCATTTAACAAAAGTTTCAGGATAATTTCCGTAATAGACAGTAGAATACGAATAGACTGTACTGCATGTTTGTCATGCAGTACTAGGCTACCTGACTTTCTTTCACTATCGGCCAGACATAATTTCAATTTTTAAATTATATTTTCTTTTTCTTACTTCTATTCAGATTGAAACGCCGGAAAATGAGAAAAAATTATGAGGAAAATGGTATGATACGTGCATGGAAATGTCTGCCAGTAAGGTTATGTCCAACAAAATGAGCACGAGGGAGGCAGCTGAAGCGTTCTCAACAAGTAGAAAATAAAAATATCGACACCGAATAGAACAGAATAGAATAAATAAATAAAGTCTGAAAGAGAGTATAAGAAAGCCGAACTTAAGTTGGATGTTCCAAAATAAACACGCAAAGGGTGGGCATGGAAAGCCAATTACAAAACAACGAAGATAACTGGAATTTACTGGAAATAATGGGTCGAATGAAGAGACTGAAAAGTGTATTATGTGTTTGGAATCATTTGAAGAACGCTGGGTGCCGTGTACCAAGTGTAGAACCTTGGTACAATGCTGTTTGTATGGATCAGGACAGTATTTTGAATTTTATTTGCGATCCCTGTAAACCAGTGAGCTAAACGTTGGTGAACTGAGCGGAGTAGTAACAGTACGTTCTGAAGCTTATGTCTTCTATTATTATTCGATAAGTATCGATGCAACCGATATTATCATAGAAAGACCATGGCCGTTACTGCAGGACACTTTCTACAAGCCTCGTAAATGTAGCTTCTTTACTTTTGATGTAACTGAATACTGCAAATAAATTAAAGTCATTACACTGTGCTATTGATAGAACATGTCTTGAGGTGAGAGAATGGCACGAACAACTTTCTGGGTAGGGCAACTACAGCACAGAGACATAATAAATAAACACAATACTTAATACTGAATTACCATTAAAATTACCCTAAAAATTATAACAATTAAAAAGTCAAGAATGATGAGTTGTTTTCAAGAGTCACATAGTTGTATAACTTCACGTCAGTATAGACCCAATTGCAGACTTATCTGTCAAATCACCAAGTTAAATTTTTCAAACTGTAGAAATACAGAACCATAGTGCTGGCCTTCCGCGAAAAAACAATGACGAATATTCACAACGATTTTATTTCCATAATGCAAATGGACAATTACGGAGTCCCAGCTTTCAGGATGTTATGCACGTTAAGAAATGGTACAAATGGCACTGAGCACTATGGGACTCAACATCTGAGGTCATCAGTCCCCTAGAACTTAGAACTACTTAAACCTAAATAACCTAAGGACATCACACAACACCCATGCCCGAGGCAGGATTCGAACCTGCCACCGTAGCAGTCGCGTGGTTGCGGACTGAAGCGCCTAGAACCGCTCGGCCACCGCAGCCGGCTGGCCACGTTAAGATGAAACCACAGTGGTGGGTTGTCATAACTGAGTACACCAAAAGAAGCTTGTCAAAATGTACAAAGCATGACAGCTGCTTACTCCACATCGGCCTGTTATTAACACGGAGGAAGTACACACACTACAAGGAATTTTACGTTTTACTTCACTGGTATTTATATAACTGGTGTCTACTGGATCTTATAAGGTATCTTACGGGGTTTTATCCGGTAAGCTGTTTTTGAGGTTTCTTCCATTCTCGACGTTCCGTCCGATACTAGAGGATTAGATTTTGGATGATTCCCGTGTACTTCTAGTACTTTCTCTAGACATTAGTCAACTTTTAGGCAGTTCATCCCCGTTCACAGCAGTATCTCATTCATTATTAGTTTTTTCCCTGCTTTTTTCTAGGCTTGGCTCACTCAGCAGTCACGCTTTGTACTCTTCGACAAGCATCTTTGGGTGTACACAATTTATTATGACGATCCACCATTGTGGTTTGATTCTTAAGGCGGCTAACTTCCCGAAAGCTGGGACTCCGTAATTGGCCATCTACATTATGGAAATATAACCATTGTGAGTACTCGTCTTCTTTTTTTTGTTGAATGTCAACACTTTGATTCTGTATTTCTATCACTTCAAAACTTTCACACAGTGATTTGTATTCATGATAGATAAACCTGAATATGGGTCTGGACTGACTGGAAACCGGTAGTTGCAAATAAAGCACCTTCACATTGCTAATCGCGGCGTTTGGAACAACTCATTATTCTTGACTTTTCAATTTTTATTATAATTTGAATGATTATTAAGTGCTGTTATTATTGTTATTTATAAAAGAATATTATATTAATGTACCGATTAAACACCGTAGTTACACAGTAAAGTTAAAGAACTTCAGGCGGCCGCTGTGGCCGAGCGGTTCTATGCGCTTGAGTCCGGAAGAGCGCAGCTGCTACCGTCGCAGGTTCGAATCCTGCCTCCTGCTTGAAATGTCATCATACTGCCAGCCGGTGTGGCCGAGCGGTTCTAGACGCTTCAGTCCGGAACTGCGCTGCTGCTACAGTCGCAGATTCGAATCATGCCTCGGGCATGGATGTGTTGTAAGTAGGTTGTTTAGGTTCTTATATTGGTAACGCCACGTAGCGCTCTGTATGAAAATCACTGGTTCTGCTGTGTGCAGTCTGTGGCTAGTTTGCATTGTTGTCTGCCATTGTAGTGTTGGGCAGCTGGATGTTAACAGCGCGTAGCGTTGCGTAGTTGGAGGTGAGCCGCCAGAAGTGGTGGATGTGGGGAGAGAGATGGCGGAGTTTTGAAATTTGTAACACTGGATGTCATGAACTACTATATATATTATGACTGTTAAGGTAAATACATTGTTTTTTCTCTATTAACATCTTTCAATTGCTAACTATGCCTATCAGTAGTTAGTGCCTTCTGTAGTTTGAATCTTTTATTTAGCTGGCAGTAGTGGCGCTCGCTGTATTGCAGTAGCTTGAGTAACGAAGATTTTTGTGAGGTAAGTGATTTGTGAAAGGTACAGGTTAATGTTAGTCAGGGCCATTCCTTTGTAGGGATTTCTGAAAGTCAGATTGCGTTGCGCTAAAAAATATTGTGAGTCAGTTTAAGTACAGTCTTGTATAATTTGTTCTAAGGGGACGTTTCAGTGTGTGGTATCCTTAGGTTAGTTAGGTTTAAGTAGTTCTAAGTCTAGGGTACTGATGACCTCAGATGTTAAGTCCCATAGAGCTTAGAGCCATTTGCACCATTTGAAGAAGTTAAGCCGACGGATAGTGAACGACTCTCCTCTAACAGTAATGATCTTTTGGAAATCAGTCAGTTTCATGGTCGAAATACTGTCGAACCGTTTTGTTTCTACCCCGTAGAAAATTTCGTTTCATCACTTAGGAGGAAATTAGCCTCAGATTGAGAAGCACTACACTAGAGGAAACATATTTTCAGAACCACTGTGTTTGAGTGAATTTTCCATACCGCGTTAATTTTCCTGTGCCTGGCTACGTTACGTATAGCTGTTCGCGGCTTAAATTATTGCTCGTGTCTAAGAGATGTGGCAACCGCTGCTGCTAGCGACAAGTAACAACCCAGGGGCGCAGTACGTTCAAAGCGAGCGCGGCAGCAAGGCACGGCAGCGCGTTGTCTTATTACGACCTGGCGGCTGATTAAGCGCTAATGAACGGCCGGCGCGGCTGAATTGCTCGCCGGCCGCTACCTGTTGCCCGCCGGCCACGTCCGCAGCGCCGTCGTTTCGGCAGCCGGCAAAGCAGATTAAGCGCGCGCTCGCAAAGATGAGGCCCGTTGGCGGTGGTCGCACTCCGCTGCCGCTGCCGCTGCTGCTGCTGTCTCTGCACGAGAACGTCCCCACAAAGGCCAGCGGACGAGCTAATGCGACCAAGCCGCTTCTCTGTTGGAGACGACGTTCGGTTTGATGTGCCTTGCGCTTTCAACGCACACATCATCGCGTGCAGGGTACATAGCGGACACTAGGCTGCGGTGCACTCGATCACCTACCAGGAATGCTTAGCTTTCTGGCCACGAGATTGAGCTGACAACATACAAGTCGCGCCTAATATCCTTTACAATGAAATGAACACCCTTAGCTGCTTACAGGCGTTGACGTAAGTCAACGGGGACAGATGAAAATGTGTGCCCCGACCGGGATTTGAACCCGGGATCTCCTGCTTACATTATTTATTTCTCGTTCAGCTACAGGCAAAGCGTGATACACTTACAAACATCAACATAAAAATTTAAATTAACATTAACAATGATTTACAATAAAATTTTCAGGGTTTCCAGCCACAAAAGTGCTTGGTCACTTATCACATGTATGTCCATCAGATTTCCTCCCTTAAGTCCGTGTACGTCGCACTCAACTATATGCTGCATGCTTTGACTCTCTCCGCACTCACAATTGGGGTCCTGGGAGAAACCCCACTTTTTCAACAAATATCCGCACCGACCAACACCTGTCCGCAGACGATTTAGAGTTACCCACACTCTACGTTGGAGTTGGAAGCCTGGAACTCGTTGAGATGGGTCCTCAATAAGGAAACTGTTATTCACTTTGCTTTCCTGCCATTGCTGTTTCCACAGGTTATCGATATCAATCTGTTGTTTGAGTTCTTTCCAGAAGGGATTTCTTGACATCAATCTGTCAGGGGGAGGAGGTAGGTCCCTGAACTTTTCTTTGTACCTCTGGATTGCTCTTTCACGTCTAATCGAGGGTGGTTCGATATTGGCAAGGACGGGCAGCCAAGGTTTCGGGGTGGGTCTTACTGTTCCTGTTATGAGCCTCATTGTCTCGTTAAGTTGCACATCAATATATCTGACATGCCTACTGCGGGCCCAGACGGGTGCGCAATATTCCGCTACACTATACAGAAGTGCCAGTGCTGATGTGCGTAGAGTTTCAGTGGAACATCCCCAGGTTGTTCCTGCCAGTTTCATTATGATGTTGTTTCTTGTTTTCATTTTTTGGGCGACTTCGTACAGGTGGCTCTTATATGTGAGAGTGCGATCTAGCTTAACACCCAGATATTTTGGCGTTCTATCGTTTTTCAACAATTTACCTTTTATTTGCACTTTTAGCTCACGATTTGCATCTTTGTTACACAAGTGCATTATTGATGCCACGGATTTAGTCGGATTTACTTTGAGGTGCCAGTTGTCATAATATTGTTGTAGTCGTTCCAGATCCCTGTTTAAAATTTCTTCCAGTTCTTCGAAAGTGTTGGCGTGAGCCGCGATAGCGATGTCATGGCTCACGCCAACACTGCTGTCTGCTTACATGACAGACGCTCTATCCATCTGAGCCACCGAGGACACAGAGGATAGTGCGACTGCAGGGATTTATGTCTGGCACGCCTCCCGCGAAACCCACATTCTCTATGTATTGTCCCGCACTACATTCGTAGTGCCCCCCGCCCATTACACTCGTTACTCGCGGCGCGTTGCCGATTCCCGTAAGAGTTCGGGCACTGTTTGTGCATTCGCACAGAAGAAGAAGATGGTCAAGAGGCCGGTGAGCCTTAACTATATATATACTAAGATGGTATCTGTTCTTTCGGACATGTCCGAAAGAACATATACCATCTTAGTATATACCTAATATCCTTGCCAATTGGCTCGGTAAAACTAAGAAACCAGCAGTTACATACAACATACCAGTAATCCTCTCTCGGTCGATCTCTATTGGCAACAATACATTTCGGAAACGTTTATAAATCTACCATAAAATATATATGTGGTGCCCGTTCTTTCGAATATTTACATCAATTTGGGTCTGACGGGAGGCGTGCTCGGGTAGTCCGTGGAGTTACAATGACCACTGATCCGGATGGTTTAGTGGTCAGACCAACTCCCTAGTGAGCATGAGACCTAGGTTCGAATTCCGGTCTGGCACAAATTTTCAGCTTTCTCCACTGATGTAAATCAATGCCAATTAGCAGCTAAGTGTTATTTAATTCTTTTGCGTCCCGATTCATAATGGGTGCAGCATCAAAATATTGTCTGTCCGAAAGAACAGACGCCACTTGCTGGGTGACGCAAAATTAACTGGACACCAGGCAATGACTTAACCAAACGACTGAATTTATCATTTTTTTGAATCAACTGAGGGGTTATTGGTGAAATTCTAAATGAACTGAACAAACACCGTTTTTGCTTTGTTTCACAAATTTGGTTATGGTTACTGCATAACCTAAGTTTCAGGCTATAAGCCCATTTTCAAGTACTGATTCCAAAGATGATAATGCAAAGATAAGCATGATGATAAGACAAAGATGGTCATCCCAAGTTCTTAATATATCTATCTTTTGCTTAATATAAAATTACTTCAATGCCATTTTTGACCAGTTATATATGGAATTACACAATTCAGCAATTACACTAACGTGCCTAAACATACTTAGGAATAAAGATATGCATCACCCTAGAACTTTTTATATACTAGTGGATTGAGACCCAGATTTTTACTTCTATCCACAATATGTGATTTCATCTAATTTCTAAAATTTCTAACTGGCTGAGTTTTGCCTCCTTTTCCTCTTTGAGTAAGACTTTTACATCTATTATGTACTTGCGATTTTTGTTAAGCCAATGATCGCAAAGGCTGCAGACTTCTTCAGTCTCCAGCTTCTATGATGTTCTTTAAGCCTGGTGCAGATTGACCTCCCCCTCTGTCCAGTATCATCTTATAAACTCCACTTTTTGTAATCTCTGGCATGGCTTTTGCATTGAACAAGCAACTACCTGTTGTCTGAGGGACATAGAAAAACACATAGAAACCCTTTTCCTTCAAAATGTTTCTAATCCTGTTTGACATTTTTGCTGTAAAAGATAATCTGCACCATTTATTTTCCAATTTGTCTGTGTTTTTCATTGGGGACGCTAGGGACCTGGCTTGTTTCTTCATCTTGTTACCTAGAATTTTGTCAATGATTCTGGGGTCAAATTCATTATTGTTGGCTATTGTATATTTTGTTATATTAAGTTCCTGATAAAAGTCTTCTTTTTACGTTGGGATAGAAAGGAGACGGTGGATCCTGTGGTGGAATGCTGCATGTTTATAGGCTGTAGGAATACTTGAAAAAAGAGACAGCATTGGTCGTATATTTTTCTATTGCAAAATCGATTTTCTGTCACTGAGTGACCATCTTCAGTGCTATATTGTATAACAAATTGGGATGCACTGTTGTTATTAGGCTTACGGCAATCACATAGACTATGAGTCTATGTGATTACCGTAAGCCTAGTAACAACAGTGCATCCCAATTTGTTATACAATATAGCACTGAAGATGGTCACTCAGTGACAGAAAATCGATTTTGCAATAGAAAAATATACGACCAATGCTGTCTCTTTTTTCAAGTATACCTGTTACCTGGTCGTAGTGCACAAGACAACATGGAGTCGCCAATCAAGGCTGTAGGAAGTTTGGATAAATTTTAAGTTTTTGGTTACCGTCTCTTATCTTTGAGCTAACGTCCAGGAAATTTGTGCTGACCCCCCCCCCCCCAACTCCATCTGACCTTTACATTAGTGTGCCACTGGTTCATATTTTCCACAAATTTGTGCAGTCATCTATTAGAACATTTCCACATACAGAGAATATCTACATATCTGTAGCAACACACAACATGTTTTTCCAATAATTCTGCTGTGTCGTCCGAACTAGTCACAGCCACGGGCTGCGCTGGGGATGAAGATATCGACTTCGCCTAGGCCAATTGTCAGCCGCGTATAATCCACCAATGACCGGACGACAACGGACAGAAGCCGACTCGGAAGACAGAAGAACAACTCTCGCCCACTTAGTTATACACTACGTGATCTAAAGTGTACGGACACCCGGCTGAAAATGACTTTCAAATTCGTGGCGCTCTACATCGGTAAATGCTGGAATTCAATATGGCGTTGGCCCACACTTAGCCTTCATGACAGCTTCCACTCTCGCAAGCTGGAACGTTTCTTGGGGAAAGGCCCCTCATTCTTCACGGAGTGCTGCACTGAAGAGACTTATATCGATGTCGGTCGGTGATGCTTGGCACGAAGTCGGCGTTCCAAAACATCCCAAAGGTGTCATATAGGATTCATGTCAGGACTCTGTGCAGGCCAGTCCATTACAGGGATGTTACTGTCGTGTAACCAATCCGCCACAGGCCGTTTAGTTTGTGGGGTGCTCAACTGCGCGGTTATAAGCGCCCGTACGCATTCCCAAACTTTGCTCAGTCCAATCTCGCCACTTTCACGAATGATGATGAAATGATAAGGACAACACAACACCCAGTTATATCGAGGCAGGTGAAAATCCCTGACCCCCACCGGGAATCGAACCCGGGACCCCGTGCTGGGGAAGCGAGAACGCGACCGCGAGACGACGAGCTGCGGACGTGCATTATGAACATGTGCCCGATAGCGTTTAAAGATGCAATCGCCATCCCCGAATTGCTCTTCAACAGTGGGAAGCAAAAAGGTGCTTAAAACATCAATGTAGACCTGTCCTGTGATAGTGCCACGTATAACAACAAGGGTTGAAAACCCCCTCCATGAAAAATACGACCATACCATAACATCACCACCTTCTAATTTTACTTTGGCATTACACACGTTGGCAGATGACGTTCACCGGGCATTTCGCCAAACCCACACACTGCCGTCGGATCGCCACATTCTTTACCGTGATTCGTCACTCCACACAACGTTTTTCCAATGTTCAATTGTCCAATGTTTGCCATTTACTGGCGTGATGTGTGTCTTATGAGCAGCAGCTCGACCATGAAATCCAAGTTTTCTCACCTCCCGCCTAACTGCCATAGTACTTGGAGTGGATCCTGATGCAGTTTGGAATTCCTGTGTGGTGGTCTGGATAGATGCCTGCCTATTACAGATTACGACCCTCTTCAAGTGTCTGCGGTCTCTGTCACTCAACAGACGAGGTCGGCCTGTACGCGTTTTTGCTGTACGTACGTGTTCCTCCACGTTTTCACTTCGCTCTCCCATCAGAAACAGTGGACCTAAGGATGTTTAGGAGTGTGGAAATCTCACGTACAGACGTACGACACAATTGACAATCACCTGACCACGTTCGAAGTCCGTGAGTTCCGCAGAGCCCCCCATTCCGCTCTCTCACGATGTCTAATGACTACTAAGGTCGCTGACATGGAGTACCTGGCAGTAGGTGGCAGCACAATGCACCTAATATAAAAAAACGTATGTTTTTAGGGGTGTCCGGATATTTTAGATCACGTAGTGTAGATCATCGTCCAGGGCTGACTTAGACAAAGAACATCGTTCATAGAAGAGAACAGAGAGCTATTCTAAATTTCATGTGCTATGTACAGTGAAGTTTACCTATGATTATTTGCACTTAGCCATTGTGGGCCTTTTTTGTGTTATATAACACGCAGTGTTGCAGACTTTATTATTCGACAAGCCACAAAGATAAGTAAACTTCTTGAACTCATTTGTGTGACTTTGTTAGTAATCTGTTCAAGTGTTGTCGAACCTTCCTGCTCCTATCCTGTTACCTGGGGCATAGCTGTGTAATAGTGGCAGGGAGAAATTGTCTTACTACTGCACTAGAAGCCGTTTCACGAACTCACATACTCGGCCTACCGTAACAACAGTGGCAAATCGGCCTCTTTAGCAGCAGCTACGGGTCCTTTAGAAAAGTGGCGACGAGAGTTTAACGAAGGTACCCTTTTATTAAAACCAGTCTCTCGCTTGTCCACAAACATATCTGCTACTAAGAGGAATTAAGGTAAGCTCTGTGCCAGGCCATCTATTTGCTGATAACAGGGCCTTAAAAACAGAAATAATTTTGATTCAAACACCATTCCACTGTACTAACAATGTTCAGCTGTTCTTCTGGATTAATGTTATGTGAATACAATGCATGTGATACAATATCTACGCGGTCTTTCACTGAAATTCTTGTGAACAAGCTAAGCGCATAAGAAGAGAAAATTTTGCATTTGTTGGAACCTTAACATCTGTTAACTTGTTCATTAAATCTAAACTGTTCTTAATGCTATATTTCCCTCTGAAGTTCGGTTTATTCTTCAAGATGGTGTTGATCCTCCTGGCAATCTTGTGTACTGGAGCTTGTATTGCAGATATCTGAATTTATGTTTCCCTTACAACAATACGTACAATTTTTTTATATTCAAACTGTCTACATTAACACATCTTTGAAGTCTTTTTGGAACACTGTTACATACTCTATGGCACAGGGTGGTATCACTGCCCAAATCATGAAATGTGTCGTGTATGTAGTCTTTTAGTTTAGCAGTGGTCTGAAGCTTTTGAGAATAAACAGAGTCTTTGACGACACCCCATAGGAAAAAATCCATGGGCGTGATATCTGATGAACGTGGGGGCATGTCAATATCTGCCCTTCGACCAGCCGGCCGCAGTGGCCGAGCGGTTCTAGGCGCTTCAGTCTGGAACCGCGCGACCGCTACGGTCGCAGGTTCGAATCCTGCCTCGGGCATGGATGTGTGTGATGTCCTTCGTTAGGTTTAAGTAGTTCTAAGTTCTAGGGGACTGATGACCTCAGATGTTAAGTCCCATAGTGCTCAGAGTCATTTGAACCATTTGAACCCTTCGACCAGTCATTGTTCTTTTGAAAGTTTCGCTTAGATAATCGCGGACAGCAGTGGCATAATGTGGTGGAGCACTATCGCGTTGAAAGTAAATTTCTTGAAAGTTTTCAGCACACGTCTGTACCTCTTAATTGGGAAGCATATCCAAACAGTTATCTCCTGTCACTGTTCCATCAAAAAAATATGGTCTAAGTACGCCAAATGATGATATTGCCTCTCAAACACTCACACCAGGTTGATTTAGTGGTTGTACTAACAAAAGACTTTGATTGTCAGTATAGCACTGTGTGCAGTTATGTCCGACTTGTTCGCTTAACTTAAAATTGGCCTCGTCAGACCACACAGTTTTATTGGATAGTTCAAGATCGTGTTTCTGTTGGTCAAGCATCAATTCACAAACCCGGAAACGTCGTTCTGGATCAAGTAATCCATGTCGTAAACGCGGATTGTAAACTTTAAACTTACGTTTTTGTAACATTCATTGCACTGACCTTCGTGATAAATCCATTTCAATTGCTAATCGTCTGGTTGATGTTCGAGAACTTTAAGCCACAATTTAACACACACGCCATTTACTTTCCTCAGTTGTGATTGTTGTTTGGCGGCCAGATCTTGGTGCATCCGTAGCAAATCCATGTTCTTCAAATGTATCTCGTATGTCGTACACTGTTCGTCTAGACAGTGATTTCATCTGAAGTGTCTCCCCCATTCATTAACAACTGCAGCAGCATTACTTATATAAAGCGTTATTACGCGAAAATCCTTTCTTCTTTCGTTAACATCGTGATAGTTACTACGGGTATAAAAATGTCTCATACATCACGCTCTCAACGATTCACTAGTTTTACTGCTGTGTTTGTTTTGTTGGTCATTGCCTTGTATGCCAACTTGGCAAGGCGTAATCGTCACCATTTGCTAATAACAACTTGAAGGGTTAAAACTTCCTACCGCACAATGTCTTGCGGCTACTTTTGTTTTCCTTTAACCAAATGTCCAGTAACTTTTGCGCCACTCTGTATATACACTCCTGGAAATTGAAATAAGAACACCGTGAATTCATTGTCCCAGGAAGGGGAAACTTTATTGACACATTCCTGGGGTCAGATACATCACATGATCACACTGACAGAACCACAGGCACATACACACAGGCAACAGAGCATGCACAATGACGGCACTAGTACAGTGTATATCCACCTTTCGCAGCAATGCAGGCTGCTATTCTCCCATGGAGACGATCGTAGAGATGCTGGATGTAGTCCTGTGGAACGGCTTGCCATGCCATTTCCACCTGGCGCCTCAGTTGGACCAGCGTTCGTGCTGGACGTGCAGACCGCGTGAGACGACGCTTCATCCAGTCCCAAACATGCTCAATGGGGGACAGATCCGGAGATCTTGCTGGCCAGGGTAGTTGACTTACACCTTCTAGAGCACGTTGGGTGGCACGGGATACATGCGGACGTGCATTGTCCTGTTGGAACAGCAAGTTCCCTTGCCGGTCTAGGAATGGTAGAACGATGGGTTCGATGACGGTTTGGATGTACCGTGCACTATTCAGTGTCCCCTCGACGATCACCAGTGGTGTACGGCCAGTGTAGGAGATCGCTCCCCACACCATGATGCCGGGTGTTGGCCCTGTGTGCCTCGGTCGTATGCAGTCCTGATTGTGGCGCTCACCTGCACGGCGCCAAACACGCATACGACCATCATTGGCACCAAGGCAGAAGCGACTCTCATCGCTGAAGACGACACGTCTCCATTCGTCCCTCCATTCACGCCTGTCGCGACACCACTGGAGGCGGGCTGCACGATGTTGGGGCGTGAGCGGAAGACGGCCTAACGGTGTGCGGGACCGTAGCCCAGCTTCATGGAGACGGTTGCGAATGGTCCTCGCCGATACCCCAGGAGCAACAGTGTCCCTAATTTGCTGGGAAGTGGCGGTGCGGTCCCCTACGGCACTGCGTAGGATCCTACGGTCTTGGCGTGCATCCGTGCGTCGCTGTGGTCCGGTCCCAGGTCGACGGGCACGTGCACCTTCCGCCGACCACTGGCGACAACATCGATGTACTGTGGAGACCTCACGCCCCACGTGTTGAGCAATTCGGCGGTACGTCCACCCGGCCTCCCGCATGCCCACTATACGCCCTCGCTCAAAGTCCGTCAACTGCACATGCGGTTCACGTCCACGCTGTCGCGGCATGCTACCAGTGTTAAAGACTGCGATGGAGCTCCGTATGCCACGGCAAACTGGCTGACACTGACGGCGGCGGTGCACAAATGCTGCGCAGCTAGCGCCATTCGACGGCCAACACCGCGGTTCCAGGTGTGTCCGCTGTGCCGTGCGTGTGATCATTGCTTGTACAGCCCTCTCGCAGTGTCCGGAGCAAGTATGGTGGGTCTGACACACCGGTGTCAATGTGTTCTTTTTTCCATTTCCAGGAGTGTAATTAAGGCGAGGCCGACCAATGATCCCTTCAGTGAAGATACACACCACACACGAGCTCTTACGGGAATCGCTGAAACATACGATTAATGAGGATAACGATCAAGGGGCACTACGTTAGTAGTGTGTGTGTAAGCTGAGAACTTTGGTCCGACGGGGGGTGTGCTAGGGCAGAGCGCGCACTTGCGGTGACCACTGTATCCGGACGGCTTAGTGGCCCGGCACACATTTTCAGCTCTCCCCATTGATGTAAATCAATGCTCACTAGCAACTATATGTCATTATTCCTTTGCTTTTCCTACCACAAAATGTCAGCATTTGTTTTGTATTTTGTTTTATTCCCTTAAAGCACTGATGTGACACGTCACTCGATGTACGTCAGGTGCTGATCCAAGGGGGGAGGGGCAAATCAAGGGGGGCCACGTCAATCCGCTCCTCCAAAAAATTTACAAAAAACGTTTAAATTTTTACATGTACGAAGGGCGTTCAATAAGTAACGCAACACTTTCTTTCAGACAATTTCGGTTGAAAAATGCGGAATTTGTTGTGGGATATCGCACAATATTCCCACTTAAGCTCCCGTAGTTTCATGAAGTTCCTACTGGCGGCGGCGACGCTAGCGGAGGTGCGTTCCAACGAGAGAGCTGTCACTGAGTTTCTTTTGGCGGACAACCAGAGTATCGCAGATATTCACAGGCGGTTGCAGAATGTCTACGGAGACCTGTAAGTGAACAAAAGCACGGTGAGTCGTCGAGTCGTTGGGCGAGACGCCTGTCATCATCGCAACAAGGTCGCGCATTCCTGTCCGATCGCCCGCGCGCTGACCGGCCTCACGCAGCTGACTCCTGCGACACTGGATGTGCCGACACTCTCATTCGAGGTGATTCGTGGATCACAATCAAACACCTACTTGCACAAGTGGACGTCTCTATTGGTTGTTGTTGTTGTGGTCTTCAGTCCTGAGACTGGTTTGATGCAGCTCTCCATGCTACTCTATCCTGTGCAAGCTTCTTCATCTCCCAGTACCTACTGCAACCTACATCCTTCTGAATCTGCTTACCTACTGCAACCTACATCCTTCTGAATCTGCTTAGTGTATTCATCTCTTGGTCTCCCCCTACGATTTTTACCCTCCACGCTGCCCTCAAATACTAAATTGGTGATCCCTTGATGCCTCAGAACATGTCCTACCAACCGATCCCTTCTTCTGGTCAAGTTGTGCCACAAACTTCTCTTCTCCCCAATCCTATTCAATACTTCCTCATTAGTTATGTGATCTACCCATCTAATCTTCAGCATTCTTCTGTAGCACCACATTTCGAAAGCTTCTATTCTCTTCTTGTCCAAACTATTTACCGTCCATGTTTCACTTCCATACATGGCTACACTCCATACAAATACTTTCAGAAATGGCTTCCTGACACTTAAATCTATACTCGATGTTAACAAATTTCTCTTCTTCACAAACGCTTTCCTTGCCATTGCCAGTCTACATTTTATATCCTCTCTACTTCGACCATCATCAGTTATTTTGCTCCCCAAATAGCAAAACTCCTTTACTACTTTAAGTGTCTCATTTCCTAATCTAATTCCCTCAGCATCACCCGACTTAATTCGACTACATTCCATTATCCTTGTTTTGATTTTGTTGATGTTCATCTTATATCCTCCTTTCAAGACACTGTCCATTCCATTCAACTGTTCTTCCAAGTCCTTTGCTGTCTCTCTGTTGGTAACGCTGACAAAGTCTTCGACTAGTTGAGGTACTCAAAGGCGTGCGCCCACTTAGTTCCTCGCCGCCTAAACAGATAACCAAAGAGAGCAACGAAGCACCACTTGTGCGAAATTGCTTGCGCCCTACAAGGCTGATTGTGGCGATTTTTATCGAACAACGTCATTCGCGATCAAACATGCGTTCATCACTTCGAACTGGAAAGAAAACAGCAATCCGTTGAGTGGCGCCACACAATCTCCCTTCCGAAGAAAATGTTCAAAGGCGCCCCCTCGGCCAGTAACGTCATGGCGACGGTCTTCCGGCACTCTGAAGGGAATGTTCTGTCTGATGTCCTCCCTCATGGTGCAACGATCAACTCTGAGGTGTGTTGTGCTACCCTCACGAAACTTCTTCATGACAACACAAGATCTCACACACGTCTGCGCACCCGAGAGAAGCTCACAAAACTTCACTGAACTATTCGTCCTTATCCACCTCACAGCCAGGATCTTGCCTCAGCCGACTTCCATCTCTTTCGCTCAATGAGGGACGCACTCTGTGGGAAGCAGTAAGTCGATGATGAGGAGGTTATTGATGCTGCAAGACGTTGCTCCGATATCGACCAATAGAGCGGTACCATGTAGCCACAGAGGCCCTCCCGGAAAGGCCGCCGCATTGAACGAAGATTATGCCCAAAAATTTGGTTTTGTAGTCACAAGAGTAAAGTATCCTACTGGCTATTAAAATTGCTACACCAAGAAGAAATGCAGATGATAAACGGGTATTCATTCGAAAAATATATTATACTAGAACTGACATGTAATTACATTTTCACGCAACTTGGGTGCATACATCCTGACAAATCAGTACCCAGAAAAACCACCTGTGGCCGTAATAACGGCCTTGATACGCCTGGGCAATGAGTCAAACAGAGCTTGGATGGCGTGCACAGGTACAGCTGCCCATGCAGCTTCAACACAATACCACAGTTCATCAAGAGTAGTGACTGGCGTATTATGACGAGCCAGTTGCTCGGCCACCATTGACCAGACGTTTTCAATTGGTGAGAGATCTGGAGAATGTGCTGGCCAGGGCAGCAGTCGAACATTTTCTGTATCCAGAAAGGCCCGTACAGGACTGCAACATGCCGTCGTGCATTATCCTGCTGAAATGTAGGGTTTTTCAGGGATCGAATGAATGATAGAGCCACGGGTCGTAACACATCTGAAATGTAACGTCCACTGTTCAAAGTGCCGTCGATGCGAACAAGAGGCGACCGTGTAACCAATGGCAGCCCACACCATCACGCCGGGTGATACGCCAGTATGGAGACGACGAATACACGCTTCCATTGTGTGTTCACCACGATGCCGCCAAACACGGATGCGACCATCATGATGCTGTACACAGAACCTGGATTCATCCGAAAAAATGACGTTTTGCCATTCGTGCACCCGGGTTCGTCGTTGAGTACACCATCGCAGGCGCTCCTGTCTGTGATGCAGCGTCAAGGGTAACCGCAGCCATGGTCTCCGAGCTGATAGTCCATGCTGCTGCAAACGTCGTCGAACTGTTCGTGCAGATGGTTGTTGTCTTGCAAACGTACCCATCTGTTGACTCAGGGATCGAGACGTGGCTGCACGATCCATTACAGCCATGCGGATAAGATGCCTGTCATCTCGACTGCTAGTGATACGAGGCCGTTGGGATCCAGCACGGCGTTCCGTATTACCCTCCTGAACTCATCGATTCCATATTCTGGTAACTGTCATTGGATCTCGACCAACGCGAGCATCAACGTCGCGATACGATAAACCGCAATCGCGATAGGCTACAATCCGACCTTTATCAAAATCGGAAACGTGATGGTACGCATTTCTCCTCCTTACACGAGGCATCACAACAACGTTTCACCAGGCAACGCCGGTTAACTGCTGATTGTGTATGAGAAATCGGTTGGAAACTTTCTTCATGTCAGCACGGTAGATGTCGCCACCGGCGCCAACCTTGTGTGAATGCTCTGAAAAGCTAATCATTTGCATATGACGGCATCTTCTTCCCGTCGGTTAAATTTCGCGTCTGTAGCACGTCATGTTCGTGGTGTAGCAGTTTTAATCCCCAGTTGAGTATATTATGGAGAATTGGAACCCGAATAAACCCACCTGCTTTCAGAAAAAAGTGTTGCATTACTTATTTAATGCCTCTGGTATTAATTTCCAAATTTTCCCACATAACTTTCGTTAAAAACAGTATTCTGAGAGCTGAGAGTCTCGAAAATGGTAAGAGATTCAAAAAATTCCAAGCTTCGTTTAACATTCGATATATTTCACTTACGTTCCTGTGGGTTTGCCCACGTGGACAGGTTTTAGGCTTGAATGGCTGCAGAGACAATTGCAGTCAGAAAAATGCGCCCGTTCACAAACCGACCTGGTTGCTGCAACAACAAATCTAACACGGCTCGGTGGTCCATATGTGCAACCGGAAATCTGAAGAACGTTTCGGAAGGCGAGATAGAAGGGTACAGCCGCTCCAAAAGAAAAAAAGAGAGAGAGAGATTGACTTTCCTGGAGGTTGGTTGAAATGACAGAAGGATTCTGCATTTGTAGGCTCGCATAGCCGTCGTCTGCAGACTTTAGTTCACAATCTTAGGTCTAAAAGTAACACTAATTATGATCAGTGACATTTCGATTGTGTACCGTATAAATTATGAAGTTGTCCAAGTTGTGGAAGTTCGTTGCTTTTACACAGTAAAGTGAAACAGGTTCGTCTCAAACTTCGGGAGAAATGGTTTTCAGATGATGTATTTATCTGAACTGCAATTTACTTAATGTTATGCTGAATTGATGAGCTAACCACTGATGTAAGGAAATTCCATAAAACATTTTAAAAATTGCTACTAATATGATAACATATTACACTCCTGGAAACTGAAATAAGAACACCGTGAATTCATTGTCCCAGGAAGGGGAAACTTTATTGACACATTCCTGGGGTCAGATACATCACATGATCACACTGACAGAACCACAGGCACATACACACAGGCAACAGAGCATGCACAATGTCGGCACTAGTACAGTGTATATCCAACTTTCGCAGCAATGCAGGCTGCTATTCTCCCATGGAGACGATCGTAGAGATGCTGGATGTAGTCCTGTGGAACGGCTTGCCATGCCATTTCCACCTGGCGCCCCAGTTGGACCAGCGTTCGTGCTGGATGTGCAGACCGCGTGAGACGACGCTTCATCCAGTCCCAAACATGCTCAATGGGGGACAGATCCGGAGATCTTGCTGGCCAGGGTAGTTGGCTTACACCTTCTAGAGCACGTTGGGTGGCACGGGATACATGCGGACGTGCATTGTCCTGTTGGAACAGCAAGTTCCCTTGCCGGTCTAGGAATGGTAGAACGATGGGTTCGATGACGGTTTGGATGTACCGTGCACTATTCAGTGTCCCCTCGACGATCACCAGTGGTGTACGGCCAGTGTAGGAGATCGCTCCCCACACCATGATGCCGGGTGTTGGCCCTGTGTGCCTCGGTCGTATGCAGTCCTGATTGTGGCGCTCACCTGCACGGCGCCAAACACGCATACGACCATCATTGGCACCAAGGCAGAAGCGACTCTCATCGCTGAAGACGACACGTCTCCATTCGTCCCTCCATTCACGCCTGTCGCGACACCACTGGAGGCGGGCTGCACGATGTTGGGGCGTGAGCGGAAGACGGCCTAACGGTGTGCGGGACCGTAGCCCAGCTTCATGGAGACGGTTGCGAATGGTCCTCGCCGATACCCCAGGAGCAACAGTGTCCCTAATTTGCTGGGAAGTGGCGGTGCGGTCCACTACGGCACTGCGTAGGATCCTACGGTCTTGGCGTGCATCCGAGCGTCGCTGCGCTCCGGTCCCAGGTCGACGGGCACGTGCACCTTCCGCCGACCACTGGCGACAACATCGATGTACTGTGGAGACCTCACGCCCCACGTGTTGAGCAATTCGGCGGTACGTCCACCCGGCCTCCCGCATGCCCACTATACGCCCTCGCTCAAAGTCCGTCAACTGCACATACGGTTCACGTCCACGCTGTCGCGGCATGCTACCAGTGTTAAAGACTGCGATGGAGCTCCGTATGCCACGGCAAACTGGCTGACACTGACGGCGGCGGTGCACAAATGCTGCGCAGCTAGCGCCATTCGACGGCCAACACCGCGGTTCCTGGTGTGTCCGCTGTGCCGTGCGTGTGATCATTGCTTGTACAGCCCTCACGCAGTGTCCGGAGCAAGTATGGTGGGTCTGACACACCGGTGTCAATGTGTTCTTTTTTCCATTTCCAGGAGTGTATTATTGTGTTTACTATTTTTAAAATCTTAGGCATCTACATCTCGTTAGAAGTGAGTGAAACGGTAAGTTATACAAGAGAGGATGGGACAAACAGACTGCCCCCCTCCCTCTCTCCCTTTTCTTCCGCACTGGAGCGAACACTACAACCGCACCTAATATGGCTCGAGATGAGTTGTTTACAACTGTGCGTCGCAAGGGTGATAGTTGGATATCCTACTTCGGAATAAAATAGTAGCAACTAGTGTAGAACACAGTAATTACGGTTGTTAGGGAGAGGGGCGTCTATCACGGGCACGCACGAAATATCTAATAGCTTTCATTCAGGTACAAATAGCCTTCGATTCGATATTTCGACAAGAGAGTAATGCGCTCATGACAACTGCTGTCGAAATAATGTGCATCTTTGGCAGATTATGCTTTTCTTCATTTCATGTTGAACATAACTGTGTGCTTGATGAATACGTTTTTCGAATTTTTAACGATATTGCACACATGATTTGATTGAGTACTTTTGTATTTAGTAATCCGACTGCTACAGTAGGTCAGGTCTTAGGAACGGTTGCATATTTAATTGATAAATGTACAAATATGGTAAGGAAACCCTATAGCAATTTCTTAGCGCTGCCAGAAAATCGTTCTCATCGATCCTCTTTACCATCTCTTAATCGACAACATAACTCAGTAATTAGAAAGAAGGTCAGCTTTGGCCGTAATATTGATGGTTTATTGACAGCAAAATCGATTTTCAATCACACAGTGATCATCTTCAGTGCTGTGGTGTACAAATTAAACTCTTAGGCACTGGTGTCAAGTTATTATCAGTAACCAAAGCTATGAAACGATCACAATCCAAACGATCGTTTCATAGCTTTGGTTACTGATAATAACTTGACACCAGTGCCTAAGAGTTTAATTTGTACACCACAGCACTGAAGATGATCACTGTGTGATTGAAAATCGCTTTTGCTGCCAATAAACCATCAATATTACGGCCAAAGCTGACCTTCTTTCTAATTTCACGTATATGGTCTTTGTGCACACAGTACTCTATGGAGTCGCCAATCAATAACTCAGTAACTCTCTCTGAGTCAGTAAATGGCTTGGTCATTTATTTTCCACAGTTCTGTTGTACTAGCCAGTACAGTAACAAAGGACTTAATTCCGGTAGAGGCTGAAAGTTCTGAGGAGTACCGGAAACTCCACCGTGATGTCAGGCTAACGCGGGAAATGGGAAACAGGCATGGCAATCGAATTAACGATTAAGGGAGCCGAATGTTGGGAGAAAACCGAGGATAATTTTCTTTGGGACACCGTCAAATCGCTCTCTGTCAAACAAATTCATGAGCTGTAATGATAATTAAATGGACACCCTAGCTGCAAACAGGCGTTGATATACTTCATTGGGGACATCAAAATATGTGCCCCGACCGGGACTCGAACCCGGGATCTCCTGGTTACATAGTAGACGCACTATCCATCTTAGCCACCGAGGACACAGAGGGTAGTGCGCCTGCAGGGCCATGTTGGGAATTTTTGTCTCACGGGGAGCGTGCAAGGGATGAGTCCCTGCAGGCGCACTATTCTCTGTGCCCTCGGTGACTCAGATGGATAGAGCGTCTGCCATGTAAGCAAGAGAGCCCGGGTTCGAGTCCCGGACGGGGCACACATTTTCAACATGTCCCCAATGAAGTATATCAACGCCTGTTTGCAGCTAGGGTGTCCATTTAATTATCATTTCATTCTAGGGAACAGATACTACCTTCATATATAAATTCATAGGCGGCAGTGGCCTCGCAGGCAGGGCATGCACTGCAATTTATTAAAATTACGTAAATTATTAAAAAATAAAATTTATGTGAACAAATTATGTAAATTATTTAAAAAATGAAAAGTGATTTCTTAACTCGTTTCAGTGACAAATAAAACATTTCAAGTTTTATATGGAAGTTTTATGTCTGGTACATAGCACAGTGGTTTGTCTGAACAAGAAACGAAAATATCTGATTCAGGAGTGGTGCTGCAGGATGAAGCCCGAAGCCTCAGTTTTCGAACAGAGATTGCTGTTATTTCCTTGCTGTGCATTTCTTTGGGTGTAGTAATACCTGGCACGGTGTAAGTTGGTATTGGGAATCTCTCCGTCAGTCAACTGTATTTCGCCCATCTGATCGTGCATCGCTTTTAGCAGTGACCCTGGGGTACCGTTAGGGCGACGTGAAGGCGGGTAGGCCGCGGTTGTTCCCAGCCTTGACGCGGCATTGAAATTCGCGGAGTCGACGCACTGGCCGGAGGTGGCGGCAGAAAAATACGGGTCGCGCGGGGAATAATTGGAGCGCCGGCCAGAGAGCTGGGCAGACAGGTAGGCAGGCAGGCGTTGATCAGCGAGGCCCACCGCGCGTCACCCTCGGGCCTCATTGCGAGGCAGACGCGGCGACGGCGCGCATCCCGAGCAGGCGAGTTTTTCCGCGACGCTGTTTACTCGCTTCTTACGCATCGGAATTTGCGCTCAACAAGACGGTGAACCCAAGGGGCGTCCAGACGTCTTCTGCAGTGGGCTGTCGCTCTCCTGTCCACATACTGCTGGCCCTGGGCTGAACGAAAGACAGCTTTGTGTAGTTGCACTTGGTAACGTCGCAGACATTTTTACGGGAATAAGTTTAAGTGATTTAGCAGACCAGTGGATGTGCGATAGCGCACCTGAGTGTGGGTCAAACCGGGACTGTATGCATGCAGCCGTGCGGACGCTGCTGTTGTCATTTTGGAAGACGGGAGTGTCCATACCGCCGGCCGAAGTGGCCGTGCGGTTAAAGGCGCTGTAGTCTGGAACCGCAAAACCGCTACGGTCGCAGGTTCGAATCCTGCCTCGGGCATGGATGTTTGTGATGTCCTTAGGTTAGTTAGGTTTAACTAGTTCTAAGTTCTAGGGGACTAATGACCTCAGCAGTTGAGTCCCATAGTGCTCAGAGCCAGCCAGTGTCCATACCATACTCGGACTGAACACGTACGAAAAACGGCAACACGTGGTCACCAAAAATGTTAAAAAACACATCCTGGTTAATATTTTCAGTAACCTGAAAGCGTGGGCGAAAGTCATGGTACGAAAAACCCTCCAAAAAAGCATAGAACAACCTTCGGCATAAACCCCTCCCTGCACACACAGTTGGTTGAACACCTTATTGGGCCGCAGGTCCAAGCGACGGCTTGTATCATTTGAAAACAGAGAAAATCGCTGTTCGTTGGACAATACTACATGTCTCTTAGTCTGCTCCTGTCGGTATGAGGTGTTGTATGGGCCTGTGATGAGGTACAGCTTCCAACATAAGCAATGGCCTCTGAACGCACATTGTGATGAGCGGAGTTACACTCCCGAGGGTGAGTGGTGGTGGTGACGGTTCGGAGGACCCTGTGGAAACAGTGCTGCCAATATACACTCCTGGAAATTGAAATAAGAACACCGTGAATTCATTGTCCCAGGAAGGGGAAACTTTATTGACACATTCCTGGGGTCAGATACATCACATGATCACACTGACAGAACCACAGGCACATAGACACAGGCAACAGAGCATGCACAATGTCGGCACTAGTACAGTGTATATCCACCTTTCGCAGCAATGCAGGCTGCTATTCTCCCATGGAGACGATCGTAGAGATGCTGGATGTAGTCCTGTGGAACGGCTTGCCATGCCATTTCCACCTGGCGCCTCAGTTGGACCAGCGTTCGTGCTGGACGTGCAGACCGCGTGAGACGACGCCTCGTCCAGTCCCAAACATGCTCAATGGGGGACAGATCCGGAGATCTTGCTGGCCAGGGTAGTTGACTTACACCTTCTAGAGCACGTTGGGTGGCACGGGATACATGCGGACGTGCATTGTGCTGTTGGAACAACAAGTTCCCTTGCCGGTCTAGGAATGGTAGAACGATGGGTTCGATGACGGTTTGGATGTACCGTGCACTATTCAGTGTCCCCTCGACGATCACCAGTGGTGTACGGCCAGTGTAGGAGATCGCTCCCCACACCATGATGCCGGGTGTTGGCCCTGTGTGCCTCGGTCGTATGCAGTCCTGATTGTGGCGCTCACCTGCACGGCGCCAAACACGCATACGACCATCATTGGCACCAAGGCAGAAGCGACTCTGATCGCTGAAGACGACACGTCTCCATTCGTCCCTCTATTCACGCCTGTCGCGACACCACAGGAGGCGGACTGCACGATGTTGGGGCGTGAGCGGAAGACGGCCTAACGGTGTGCGGGACCGTAGCCCAGCTTCATGGAGACGGTTGCGAATGGTCCTCGCCGATACCCCAGGAGCAACAGTGTCCCTAATTTGCTGGGAAGTGGCGGTGCGGTCCCCTACGGCACTGCGTAGGATCCTACGGTCTTGGCGTGCATCCGTGCGTCGCTGCGGTCCGGTCCCAGGTCGACGGGCACATGCACCTTCCGCCGACCACTGGCGACAACATCGATGTACTGTGGAGACCTCACGCCCCACGTATTGAGCAATTCGGCGGTACGTCCACCCGGCCTCCCGCATGCCCACTATACGCCCTCGCTCAAAGTCCGTCAACTGCACATACGGTTCACGTCCACGCTGTCGCGGCATGCTACCAGTGTTAAAGACTGCGATGGAGCTCCGTATGCCACGGCAAACTGGCTGACACTGACGGCGGCGGTGCGCAAATGCTGCGCAGCTAGCGCCATTCGACGGCCAACACCGCGGTTCCTGGTGTGTCCGCTGTGCCGTGCGTGTGATCATTGCTTGTACAGCCCTCTCGCAGTGTCCGGAGCAAGTATGGTGGGTCTGACACACCGGTGTCAATGTGTTCTTTTTTCCATTTCCAGTAGTGTAGAAGACTCTTACGCAATCTTGGCACATGCTTTGCCGTGCCTCGACGAGGCAAACACGCCTCACTCGCTTTAATGTGGCTGGCACTGACACACTAGCAGCGGCTTCCGCTGTGGTAACAGGATTCTGTGTAGTGCCCTACAGCGCTGAAGGCAGCCCGGAGGATGGCCGCTGACCATCAGAGGCATGCTGCTGTTCGGCGATGGTGCCTGGAACGGCCCCTCGGCTCCGCGCAGGTTCACCGTGGCGGCATTTCGAGGCTTCTGTACGCGGTATTCGATCTGCCGTTTCCTGGCAGTAGTCAGCCGTTGACTTATGCTGGGGTCCTAAGTCCCGGAAAGGGAACTCAGTGCTGATGCTTGCAGGTGCGGACTGCAGGTTGGTGGTGCTGTGACACGAAGTCCGGTAATGTTCGGGTCGGTAGGCGAAGCCTTTCTCGAACGTATGGCCGCTGCTGTCGATGCCCAGTCGTCTCACTGACATCGTCGTGTTGCTGCTGACCTCCGACGCCGAGAAGTGCTTCTGCTCAGAGCTACATTTGTTTCATTAAATCCTCACGCCCAGTCGCGTTGCCCTGGTATGGTGACATCGACTGACGCTATGGTCACTACCGCTGCGTGGTGCACTTCTACATTGAGAACACCAATCCCCTTATCTATAACTTACTCTGACACACGCGTTGCCACACTGCAGCTACAAGCCAATGGCTGCCAATGCAACACTTCACAGCGGCTTTCTTATTACTTCCTATTACTTCTGTGAAAGGAATTATTACTTTTGCTGAAAGACTTGGTAAGGACTAAATACACTCCTGGAAATTGAAATAAGAACACCGTGAATTCATTGTCCCAGGAAGGGGAAACTTTATTGACACATTCCTTGGGTCAGATACATCACATGATCACACTGACAGAACCACAGGCACATAGACACAGGCAACAGAGCATGCACAATGTCGGCACTAGTACAGTGTATATCCACCTTTCGCAGCAATGCAGGCTGCTATTCTCCCATGGAGACGATCGTAGAGATGCTGGATGTAGTCCAGTGGAACGGCTTGCCATGCCATTTCCACCTGGCGCCTCAGTTGGACCAGCGTTCGTGCTGGACGTGCAGACCGCGTGAGACGACGCCTCGTCCAGTCCCAAACATGCCCAATGGGGGACAGATCCGGAGATCTTGCTGGCCAGGGTAGTTGACTTACACCTTCTAGAGCACGTTGGGTGGCACGGGATACATGCGGACGTGCATTGTCCTGTTGGAACAGCAAGTTCCCTTGCCGGTCTAGGAATGGTAGAACGATGGGTTCGATGACGGTTTGGATGTACCGTGCACTATTCAGTGTCCCCTCGACGATCACCAGTGGTGTACGGCCAGTGTAGGAGATCGCTCCCCACACCATGATGCCGGGTGTTGGCCCTGTGTGCCTCGGTCGTATGCAGTCCTGATTGTGGCGCTCACCTGCACGGCGCCAAACACGCATACGACCATCATTGGCACCAAGGCAGAAGCGACTCTCATCGCTGAAGACGACACGTCTCCATTCGTCCCTCCATTCACGCCTGTCGCGACACCACTGGAGGCGGGCTGCACGATGTTGGGGCGTGAGCGGAAGACGGCCTAACGGTGTGCGGGACCGTAGCCCAGCTTCATGGAGACGGTTGCGAATGGTCCTCGCCGATACCCCAGGAGCAACAGTGTCCCTAATTTGCTGGGAAGTGGCGGTGCGGTCCCCTACGGCACTGCGTAGGATCCTACGGTCTTGGCGTGCATCCGTGCGTCGCTGCGGTCCGGTCCCAAGTCGACGGGCACGTGCACCTTCCGCCGACCACTGGCGACAACATCGATGTACTGTGGAGACCTCACGCCCCACGTGTTGAGCAATTCGGCGGTACGTCCACCCGGCCTCCCGCATGCCCACTATACGCCCTCGCTCAAAGTCCGTCAACTGCACATACGGTTCACGTCCACGCTGTCGCGGCATGCTACCAGTGTTAAAGACTGCGATGGAGCTCCGTATGCCACGGCAAACTGGCTGACACTGACGGCGGCGGTGCCAAATGCTGCGCAGCTAGTGCCATTCGACGGCCAACACCGCGGTTCCTGGTGTGTCCGCTGTGCCGTGCGTGTGATCATTGCTTGTACAGCCCTCTCGCAGTGTCCGGAGCAAGTATGGTGGGTCTGACACACCGGTGTCAATGTGTTCTTTTTTCCATTTCCAGGAGTGTAGTTGCTTGCAGATGCCTTTGTAGTGTCTGCCTGGAAACGGATTGAGAGGACAGCAGTAATTCCTGTGATATTTGAAACCGATTGTCATTGTGGAGGTGAGACACTCGGCTGTGGTCCCTGTCGGTTAGGATCTTATTACGGCCGTTGCTCTCACGCTACGTTACCTACTGCAAGTCGTATACCATTTCCTGTAGCCACACTGAGCAGTCCGCGTTGATACAACTTAAAATCGAGCAACTTCATTCACGATATATAGCCATGAGCCGTCCAAACACCGTAGCTCCTTTCTGCCATTCAATCAAGCCTCCTCCACCCATCTCAGTACGTTCTTTCCATACAACCGACTGTCACATACCTAACACTTCGCTGCCATGACCGACGTCAACGTTGGGCGATCACATGATAGCCTGGCGCCAGTTCTACAACAGCCATAGCGCTTCAGAGCGACCTCTGTGTTCTTTCTCGGGTGAACTTACACTGGGTAGGTGATACTGATAAGATTTTATGACAGTAACGAGCCCAACAACGATTTACAAAATTACTGAATAGGTACGTATGGTAACTGAATATACATCCTAATCGCTTCCAGAATGAGATTTTCGCTCTGCAGCGGAGTGTGCGCTGATATGAAACTTCCTTGCAGATTAAAACTATGTGCCGGACTGAGACTCGAACTCGGGACCTTTGCCTTTCGAGGGTAAGTGTTCTACGGACTTTTTTATTTATTTTTATTTTATTAATTTTTAAATATATTTGTAATTTGTATTTATTTATACCACACCGAAAATAAATGTACCTAGCACTGCATCGTGCTCTGAGTAGACAAAATAAATGTTTCGGTATTTTCCCACACCGAGGTAATATATATGGGGAAACGAAAAATATGCTTCGTACTCGATGTAGAAGGGTGTGTCGCTACTCTCCTGACGCTTTGTCAATCAGGTACATCTTGACGCATTTCGTATGTTGTTCCACCGATAATCGAACGTGTTATTTGCAGCTCAGTCAATGGGTATCTTCTCCTACCTGTTGATGATTGCCGGCCGCTGTGGTCGAGCGGTTCTAGGTGCTTCAGTCCGGAACCGCGCTGCTACTACGGTCGCCGGTTCGAATCCTACCTCGGGCATGGATGTGTGTGATGTCCTTAGGTTAGTTAGGTTTAAGTAGTTCTAAGTCTATGGGACCGATGACCTCAGATGTTAAGTCCCATAGTGTTTCGAGCCATTTGAACCATTTATTGATGATCCAGCTGCGTGGAGGGTCGCGTAGGGCACTCCCTAAGTAATTAGAAAAATACTGTCCATAGTTTGGGTTCCGTACGATCTTGCAATGACGTTCTTGTAGGTAGTTCCAAAAGTGCAATACATCTTAAGGTCCATGATGAAATAAGTATTGCACCGCATGCCCAAAGATCCAGGTGCGCGGGAAATACTGTTCATCCGGAAATAGTAGAAGCCGAGGTGTGATGTGTTTCGGAGTCAGCCGTAGAAAATACGACAAAATTTGTCGCACCAAGCGCTATACGTCTTCTGCCGCGCCACATTTGAGACGGTGCTCGTCCGTGTCCGGTATTCCGCAGTCTGCACATAGAGGCGATTCCGCCGTATTTATCTTGCGGAGGAGTGATCGGGTGATCTGTTTACCGTTGACTGTGTTGTACCATGTGGATCGAACGTCTGTATCCAGTGCAACCGAGTGTACTGTTCGCCAAACCACCTTCCAACTAACCTGAGGGTTTTTGGCCTCCACGATGTTTCGTGGCCGCCTCTGCTGTAGGACGCGATATATATCCCGCGCTGACGCCCGTTTCGTCGGTGGTACTGCGATACAGACATAACCGTGTTCAATGTAAAAGTGCCCGAAGTAGTGGAAGAGTGGGGGTATGTCTTGCGTCGTCAGTGGGGACATAAGGGAGGACGGAGCTAAGGACGCCAGCAGCAAACCTGTCAAACTTTCCGAGTGGTGCCGCCAAACCTTGACGTGCGAGCTGACAAACAGGGCCACCGCTCTGTCGTGGACATGGACTAGGCCAAGACTTCCCCTTTCTAGGGGAAGGGTCAGCGACTCATAACTGACTTTGAAGAGCATGCCTGCACTGACGTGGGCTCCGAATGCCGCTAATAGACGTCGAGTCATCAGTAACGGTACTGGAAGGACACGCGCTATGTGTGGAAGGCGCGATGCGAGGCAAACATTGACCAAGTGTGTCCTTTGAACAATGTCGAGGGTCCGCAAACGAAGGTTGGATATCTGGATCCGAATTTTTTGTAATAAGCGACGGTAGTTAAGGGCCACAGTGCGCCGTTAGTCGGCGTGAAACTCTATTCCGAGACATCTGAAAGTGACACTAAGCTGTAGGGGGTCGATACACGCTGGGGTCAACCCGTCTCCTATGGCCATGGAGACCGATTTGGTGACGTTGAAACACCTTCCGGAAGCCACACCGCGTGTGGTAATTCATTCTAGTGGGTTGGTTACATCGTCACGATTGCGGAGTACGAGAACCAGGTCGTCTGCATATGCTGTACAGCGAACTGTGTCGTCACGTAAAGTGAGTCCAGTGAAGCGTTGAAGGAGGCCTAAGAGGAGCGGTTCCAGTGCTAGAGCGTAGAGTATGGTCGACAGGGGGCAGCCTTGACGCACTGATCTGGAAATCGGGAGGGATTGCGTGAAACGCCCGTTAATGAACACCTTATAAGTCTCCCCTCGGAGGAGGCGCATTACGACGTCTGTGAATTGCTGTGGGTACTACATGTGTTGGAGAAGCTGTGGGTACTGCATGTGTTGGAGAACGGACGTTAGGTACGCATGATCCACTCGATCGAAACCTTGGCTAAAATGTAGTGATGCCAGCGCTCCCGGCATTCGGCGTGCCCTCGCTAGGGCCAGTATGACCACAGGAGATTTGTTCGCCGCTCCTTTGCCGATGGCGTCGATAACTTCGTCTTCCATAATGTCGTTCAATA
This sequence comes from Schistocerca cancellata, assembly GCF_023864275.1. Classification (NCBI taxonomy): domain Eukaryota; kingdom Metazoa; phylum Arthropoda; class Insecta; order Orthoptera; family Acrididae; genus Schistocerca; species Schistocerca cancellata. The sequence goes on from NC_064628.1 coordinate 123,992,314, forward strand.
ATTCAGTTTGTAAATACTGTGGGAATTTGGAAATTTATGGTAAGGTCTCATGGGACCAAACTGCAGAAGTCATTGGTTCCTATGCTTACAAACTAATTTACGCTAAGGACGACACACACACACATTCCCGAGGGAGGACTCGAACCTCCGACGGGGGGAGCAGCGCGGACCGTGACAAGACGCCCTAGACCGCGCGGCTAACCCGCGCAAATCCTGTGGGACAATGCCATAAACCAGTCGTGAACCTCCTGTCACCGTCGTCAGGTCGGAAAATTGAGCAGAATAAAGTCGTGCGTAATGTCGAAGAAGGCCGCACCAGTATCGCGTTGTGTCGTGTTGTGACGGCCGTCCGTAGTGGTGATAGCCTGTATCAGAGCCCGTCTTTGCACTTTACGTTCTAGAATGACGTGGTACATTGTGGATCTTTCTGTTGAGAGTCTGTCATGTATTCGCGCCCGGACGTTCGTCCCTCCGAGGTGTCGACGCATATGGGCGATGATCTATGCCTTCGCACGGTGTACTGTCATCTGTCGTTCCGGTATGGGTGGCAAGGAGGCACATTCGCGAAGCAAGGTGAAACAAAAATCGATAGTCTGCCGCCTCCAAGTAGCGGTCTCACGACCGTACGTAATAAAGGTTCTTCGTAGAGCTGGCTTGGTGCAGTTTAACCACCAACTAGGATACGTCGGGAGGTGGTGGACGCAAGAACTCCACGTCTCCTCGATGGCGCGTCGACAATCCGGAGAAGCGAGATGAGCTAGCTTTCATTTCCAGGGATGTCAGCTGCACCACACCCGTTGGCGACGAAGGGTAACGGCACATATCTAGGCCTCTTGATCAGAAAAGGCTACTGGTCACACCTCCGCGTCGCTCACTGTTGCAGAGAACGGGAGACGTAAATCCTAACGATGCGACTACATCTACATCTACATACATACTCCGCAATCCACCATACGGTGCGTGGCGGAGGGTACCTCGTACCACAACTAGCATCTTCTCTCCCTGTTCCACTCCCAAACAGAACGAGTGAAAAATGACTGCGTATATGCCTCTGTACGAGCCCTAATCTCTCATATCTTATCTTTGTGGTCTTTCCGCGAAATGTAAGTTGGCGGCAGTAAAATTGTACTGCAGTCAGACTCAAATGCTGGTTCCCTAAATTTCCTCAGTAGCGATTCACGAAAAGAATGCCTCCTTTCCTCTAGAGACTCCCACCCGTTCCTGAAAAGCGGTCTCCTTTACGGATGAACCACATCTTCCCAAAATTCTACCAATGAACCGAAGACGACTATCCGCCTTCCCCACAACTGCTATTACATGCTTGTCCCACTTCATATCGCTTTGCAATGTTACCCTCAAATATTTAATCGACGTGACTGTGTCAAGCGCTACACTACTAATGTAGTATTCAAACATTACGGGATTCTTTTTCCCATTCATCTGCATTAATTTACATTTATCTATAATTAGAGTTAGCTGTCATTCTTTACAACAACCGCAAATCCTGTCCAAGTCATCTTGTATCTTCCTACAGTCACTCAACGACGACGCCTTCCCGTACACCACAGAATCATCGGCAAACAGCCGCACATTGCTATCCCCCTATCCAAAAGATCATTTATGCAGATAGAAAACAACAGTGGACCTACCACACTTCCCTGGGGCACTCCAGATGATACCTCACCTCCGATTAACACTCACCATCGAGGACAACGTAATGCGTTCTATTACTTAAGAAGTCTTCGAGCCACTCACATATTTGGGAACCAATCCCATATGCTCGTACCTTAGTTAGGAGTCTGTAGTGGGGCACTGAGTCAAACGTTTTCCGGAAGTCAAGGAATATGGCATCCGTCTGATACCCTTCATCCATGGTTCGCAAGATATCATGTGGAAAAAGGGCGAGTTGCGTTTCCCAGGAGCGATGCTTTCTAAAGTCGTGCTGATGCATAGACAGCAACTTTTCTGTCTCGAGAAATTCATTATATTCGAAATGAGAATATGTTCGAGAATCCTGCAACTAGACGAGTAACTCGTAATATGAGTGTATCCCTGTCGATTTCCTCGGACATGTTCCCATGTCTCTAACAGCTGGAGATCGCTGATGAATGCCCCAAGTTCGGGGCACGGTGAATGGCACGTCAGCTGATCTTTATGTGCTTGGGTGTTATTGAAATCGACGAGTGGAACACATCAGCCGTATAACCGCACAAACCGGGGAAATCGGCAACGAAGACTTCTTGGAGAAAGACGATGTCAACGTCTGCTACATTGAGCATGTCTTGGAGTAGCGATAACTTTGTACGTGTCCGAATGGTGCTAATGTTGATGGTCGCTAAGCGATAGGTCTGTAGGTCGTTTCCTGCAATAGAGGCCGTCGTCAGCGTCGCCGTAAGAGGGGGGCCTGTGATCTGCAGGCCGCGTCCGCGCCGTCATCTGTTGCTACTTGGGAGGGGCTGGGTGTGGGAGGAGAGACCCCTTTCCTCATCCATCACAGTGGGCGTAGAATCGTCTTGAATGTCGTCCGCCCAAGGTCAGTAACTTAACAGTGCGGAGGAACACTTGCGAGCTACAGAGTGTTTCAAAAATGACCGGTATATTTGAAACGGCAATAAAAACTAAACAAGCAGCGATAGAAATACACCGTTTGTTGCAATATGCTTGGGACAACAGTACATTTTCAGGCAGACAAACTTTCGAAATTACAGTAGTTACAATTTTCAACAACAAATGGCGCTGCGGTCTGGGAAACTCTATAGTACGATATTTTCCACATGTCCACCATGCGTAGCAATAATATGGCGTAGTCTCTGAATGAAATTACCCGAAACCTTTGACAACGTGTCTGGCGGAATGGCTTCACATGCAGATGAGATGTACTGCTTCAGCTGTTCAATTGTTTCTGGATTCTGGCGGTACACCTGGTCTTTCAAGTGTCCCCACAGAAAGAAGTCACAGGGGTTCATGTCTGGCGAATAGGGAGGCCATCCACGCCGCCTCCTGTATGTTTCGGATAGCCCAAAGCAATCACACGATCATCGAAATATTCATTCAGGAAATTAAAGACGTCGGCCGTGCGATGTGGCCGGGCACCATCTTGCATAAACCACGAGGTGTTCGCAGTGTCGTCTAAGGCAGTTTGTACCGCCACAAATTCATGAAGAATTGCCAGATAGCGTGATGCAGTAATCGTTTCGGATCTGAAAAATGGGCCAATGATTCCTTTGGAAGAAATAGCGGCCCAGACCAGTACTTTTTGAGGATGCAGGGACGATGGGACTGCTACATGGGGCTTTTCGGTTCCCCATATACGCCAGTTCTGTTTATTGACGAAGCCGTCCAGGTAAAAATAAGCTTCGTCAGTAAACTAAATGCTGCCCACATGCATATCGCCGTCATCAATCCTGTGCACTATATCGTTAGCGAATGTCTCTCGTGCAGCAATGGTAGCGGCGCTGAGGGGTTGCCGCGTTTGAATTTTGTATGGATAGAGGTGTAAACTCTGGCGCATGAGACGATACGTGGACGTTGGCGTCATTTGGACCGCAGCTGCAACACGGCGAACGGAAACCCGAGGCCGCTGTTGGATCACCTGCTGCAGTAGCTGCGCGTTGCCCTCTGTGGTTGCCGTACGCGGTCGCCCTACCTTTCCAGCACGTTCATCCGTCACGTTCCCAGTCCGTTGAAATTTTTCAAACAGATCCTTTATTGTATCGCTTTTCGGTCCTTTGGTTACATTAAACCTCCGTTGAAAACTTCGTCTTGTTGCAACAACACTGTGTTCTAGGCGGTGGAATTCCAACACCAGAAAAATCCTCTGTTCTAAGGAATAAACCATGTTGTCTACAGCACACTTGCACGTTGTGAACAGCACACGCTTACAGCAGAAAGACGACGTACAGAATGGCGCACCCACAGACTGCGTTGTCTTCTATATCTTTCACATCACTTGCAGCGCCATCTGATGTTGAAAATTGTAACTACTGTAATTTCGAAAGTTTGTCCACCTGAAAATGTACTGTTGTCCCAAGCATATTGCAACAAACGGTGTATTTCTATCGCTGCTCGTTTAGTTTTTATTGCCGTTTCAAATATACCGGTCATTTTTGAAACACCCTGTAAGTGAACAAGGGTGAACCCGCATTTGTTTCTGGTTGTGTACTAGTGGCAAGCGCTGTGCTTGTGATCTGTTTGCACGAGACAGCGGAAACGGATGCGTCGAAATCAGAGAAAGTGACAGGTGAGGGCGATCCTGTGTCATCCATTTTTCTCGTCTCGTCGGCCGTCCCCTCGTCAAATGGAGAAGACGTCTGCTGGAGGCAATGGTCTGAGAGTGTGCGAGGTCGATTTTTATGTTTCCTCGGTGACCTTTTTTTTGCGGATGTGTGTTTCTGTGTCCGAAAGAGTGTGTGGTTCCCGCATCGCATCCCCCTCAGGGAGGAACGCAGAGGTCGGTACAACCCTAGAGTCGAGTTCCATTCTTTCGTCCCTATCTTCTTGCGGAGGCGATGAGCAGCTTTCTGCAATCTCTGTGGACTCCGTTATGGTGCTGGTCAATCCAGGACTGACGACGGGTGTGCATTCTAACGCCTCCTGTCTTTCAGGTGGTCTGTCGTCTGTCATGGTTCAAATGGCTCTGAGCACTATGGGACTTAACATCTATGGTCATCAGTCCCCTAGAACTTAGAACTACTTAAACCTAACTAACCTAAGGACATCACACAACACCCAGTCATCACGAGGCAGAGAAAATCCCTGACCCCGCCGGGAATCGAACCCGGGAACCCGGGCGTGGGAAGCGAGAACGCTACCGCACGACCACGAGCTGCGGACCGTCTGTCATGACGGCCGATCGTATCAACCCTGTGTAATTGAGGGGGGAGGGCCGTGAACGTAGGAGGTCGTGCCTGGTCATCTAATGGAATTTGTGCAACGCGACGTTGTTGAATATACGCCCAGCGTACATGAACATCATGGCAGGAACCAGAAGAAGTACGAGGCTGTCTATCGTACATTGCGATTGCTCGACATCCACCTATGACTAAGTAGGATGGCACGTGTTTCTTTAATTCAGTTTTGGCTTGTCGGATGCCAAGTGGCTAATTATCGTCCAATGTGGGCGGAAAGCTGCGGTAACTAAGTCCGGCGGCACTTCGAACGGGAGTCCGAAGACTATTAGTGTGCTTAATCATAGTCCTGCAAGGTCAACGGTAACCGCCCCGGCGTCACCACCGGAATGTTTGAACTTGAGAGTGTTTGCCATTTGCTCACAACAACGTGACATAACTCGTCATCGGCCATCTTGACGTAAACGACACTACTTGTGATTGACAGTGAATACCGATGGTGTGCTGTGGTGGTATTTGAATTTCATCATGGATGAATCGTTTGATTTCAAAGGCTCGAGGTCTTGCGTAGTCGGGCTGGAAGCTGATCTTGATGGTAGCTTTTCTGTACGAATGAGCCATAGCGACTCAATGTCAACGGACCCGAGTACTAGCTGCGGCGGGGAAGTAAACAAACTACACGTGTTCGCGACTCTGCGGACTGGACGAAAACAGGACGTCCTCGCCACTCACCTCCCGAAAGCAGACTGAACCGACTGAGATACCTAGGCACAACTGACGACTCGTCCTCCCAGCTTCAATTCTGCGCGTACCACGTCTCCCACCTTCCAAACTTGACAGAAGCTCTTCTGCGAAAGGCAAAGGTCCCGAGTTCAAGTCTCGGTCCGGCACACAGTTTTAATCTGTCAGGAAGTTTAATCGCCGGCCGGAGTGGCCGTGCGGTTCTAGGCGCTACAGTCTGGAGCCGAGCGACCGCTCCGGTCGCAGGTTCGAATCCTGCCTAGGGCATGGATGTGTGTGATGTCCTTAGGTTAGTTAGCCGGCCGCGGTGGTCTAGCGGTTCTAGGCGCTCAGTCCGGAACCGCGGGACTGCTACGGTCGCAGGTTCGAATCCTGCCTCGGGCATGGATGTGTGTGATGTCCTTAGGTTAGTTAGGTTTAAGTAGTTCTAAGTTCTAGGGGACTGATGACCACAGATGTTAAGTCCCATAGTGCTCAGAGCCATTTGAACCAATTTGAAGTTTCATCCTAATTGCTATTTCCCCCTCTCTCTCTCTCTGTCCATCCCTCTTTCCCGTCTCTTACTCCATCTCCTCCTCCTCCCCTCCCCTCCCAGGAATGGGTTCCCGTGTGCTCATCTCCTCTTCCCCCTACCCCTCTCACTCTATCTGTCCATCACGACCTACCCCCTCTCTCTGCAATATCCTCCTGCCCCCAATCTCTATCTACTTTCCCCTCCCCTCCTTCTCTATCCACTTCCCCATCTCTACAGGGTATTCGGAAAATTCCCGTTACAGGTTTCTAGGACTTGTAGAGGGGAGCGAATATATAATATTTTGAGTAGGAATCAATGCCGGAAACGTGCCGTTTCCGTGCTGCAGCCGTTTGAAAGACATGGTTGCTAGGTAGGTATACAACACAGTAGGCATAGTGGGAAGGGGTGGTGGTGGTTACATCGTATCGGCTGTTGTCACATGACGTCTCCTACCTCTCTGACCTGTTTCAAGCCTCATTCACGTGTCCGTGAGTGTTCAGCGGTTGAGTACACTTTTGCAGAACACACCAAATGATTCTTCTTAATGGCAATGGAAGAGATGCTCGTCACCTTTACCAAGATCGTTCTCCACAACGTCCGACTCAATCGCGTACCATTTTTTTTCACAATTACGCAACGGCTTCGAGAAAGGGTACCTTCACCGTTAGCCCACCAGCAGGTGCGATTTTGGAGTTGCAAGGAGATGCCGCACAGCCGAACTGGAAGAGGCCGTACTACATTAAGTTCAAGAGAACCCGTCAACAAGTATACAAGCAGTTTCTTTGTCCATGAATAAGTGGAATTGGAAAACAAGTGATGCACTGGATCACACCTAATCAACTACTTGTAAAAGTGGTCGCGTTACCAACATGTTTTCAAGTGGTTGTAGCACGGAAACGGTACGTTTCCGGATATTAATTCCAAATTCAGAAATGTTATTTACTCACTCCCGTCTACAAGTGCGAGAAGTTTGTAACAGGAGTTTCTGAAACACCCTGTATATTTCCATTTCCTCTCCCCACCCCCATCCCTTCCTCTGTCCATCTCCTCTTCTCCACTCTCATTAATCTTGAAGTTTTTTTATTGTTATTACCTCCTTGATAGGTCACTGAATTCACTTCAAATGTGAATGCGTAAATTGTACACATGGTATTATAACACATAGGGTTAAGAATGGTTCAAATGGCTCGGAGCACTATGGCACTTAACTTCTGAGGTCATCAGTCCCCTAGAACTTAGAACTACTTAAACCTAACTAGCCTAAGGACATCACGCAAATCCATGCCCGAGGCAGGATTCGAACCTGCGACCGTAGCGGTCGCGCGGTTCCAGAATGTAGCGCCTAAAACCGCTCGGCCACTCCGGCCGGCTAGGGTTAAGAACCCTCCCAAGAACGCCAAGTGCCATGACGAGCGCGTGGCCGACTGGGCAAGCCGGGAACAAAGAATGAGTCGACAATTAACTAATGAATATGAAATCAGATGACAGTTTCCGGACCCTTTGTTGACGACCAAACCGTTGCTGCATCGATAATTTACATATCAATGTTATTAGGACTTACATCAAAACTGAACCACAAATTGAAGTGCCAAAATATTTGCAGAACGGAAAGAAATCTTATATAATTATTCTCTAGGTACAGAGGAATAGGAAACTGACAACAGATTTCCTCTGTCATCATTTTGAGAGCAATTAATAAATTGTCCAATACGACGGCGGCCAATGAAAAGATCTTAAACGGAGCATAGTAGACAAACATATATATATATATATATATATATATATATATATATATATATATATATATATATATATATATGGATTTTAATGTACATGACGATTTCAGTTTCGTTCAAGGGAACCTGAGGTGAGTACGACTACAGAAAAGCCCGCCGTTCCAACGTCAAACGCTGCGCCAAGTTAGGAAACCTCTGGGGTGAAAGGAAGCCGTTACTTCCTTGACCCTGCAAGGCGACTGCTAGCCACTTGAGCGTCCAGCAAGTTGGCACCGGAACTACTTTCCTACAGCCGTAGCTATACTACAGTGTGTAAACTTTTAGATGGCAGACCTCTCCCATAGTCCTGAATCGGTAGAAGTCGGTAAACGTCGGGAGGCTTCGGTAGGCACGCAGTTACGACTGCTGCCAACATTACGTAGCTGACTGTGTTGTACAAGGTAGCCATTGCCGTCTGCTTCGTTATTGTTTTGCACTGTACTGCTCTGCGTGTTTTTATTGTGCAATTGTGCTAAACATTATCAAAATGAGTGAAGAGGCAATGTCGGTAGTCGCCAACAACCCCTACCGGTAGGCCTACGGTTAGAAGGAAACCAGTATTACGCAGCGATACTCGCAAAATTATATTGCGTGTGATTGAATGCTGCGAAAGGGAAAGGGAGCAGAAAAAATTGCTTCACCCCATTTACAAATCTTCAGTGAGAGCTGCTACATACACAGGACAAAGCATGCGTAGCATTGGAAGATTCATACAGCTTTCGTTGCAATCGGATGAATGGTTTGTGAGCGCATAGCAGACAAACATATATATATATATATATAGATTTTAATGTACATGACGATTTCAGTTTCTTTTACGAACAACATTTAAAACGAGTTTTACTTCCAAGCCTTTCGTCTGCTTTCGTGTAAGCATGACGCGCAATTTATAGTGCCAGCACTGCAACTGGTAGGCGTGCCTTGTCCTCCCCCCAACGGCTCCCCTCCCCTCGCCAGCCAATGCTTGCTTCCTCCTCTCCCCGCACTCCCCTCACAACTCTGCCGTCTTACAGTTAACACACTGTAGTGTCAGGTGCTGGGCACCTAACAAAGCCCCGCTCCGGGACATTCTGCAGCATCTTCTTGGAAGGACCACCAGCCACCGGCTCGGCCGCGACCGAGTCTTGTCTATAGATACGCTCCGCCACACTGCGGTGAAGTTCGCTCACAGTCTAGTACTGACGCTGGGTTTCCATCTCCATTTTGGTCGTTTGGCGAAGGCGAGTATCTCGCGACACTACGAGAGAGCGGCGGCGCCAGCCACGCGATAAAGTTCATCGGAGTCTGTCGTACCCTTCCCATATTTTTATTGCCTCGTTGTTTAGTATCCTCTCTCCGGACTATTCTAAAGTTAAACTTATGTACGAGGGTTGACTGAAAAGTAATGCCTCCACTTCCGTAAATCTTCAACAGTTGGCAGCATTGGTACGCGGCAGGTGCTGCCTTGTTCCGTAGCCTCTTCTCTACAGCTCCAGTTGGCGGGAAGCCTTAGCATTGAAGGGTTGTGTTGTTACAGAGTAAAGTATGGAACCCTGCGCAGACGGTCGGTCAATGCGATTTAAGCAACGTACAGTCACTGAGTTCTTGACAGCAGAAGGTTTCACCCCAAAGGAGATTCATCTGAGAATGAAAGCTGTATGGTGATTGTGTTGATGTGAGTACTGTGCGTCGTTGGGCGAGTAAGTTTAAGGATGTTGAGGCGGGAACATCTGACCTGCGTGACAAACAAAGAGTAGGACGTTCTGTGACAGCAACCACCGAGTTTCAGAAGCAAAATGTTGACGGACGTCGTATCACTCAGAGAGAAACTGCAAGCACAATCGGCATGTCAGAAGAACGTGTGGGTCACAATATTGCTTTGCTTGGCTATCGGAAAATCTGTGCACGATGGGATACCGTGGATGCTGACTCCTATAATGAAGGCGCACAGACTTGAAATTTGCCAGGAACTCCTCTCGCGTTACGAGAATGAAGGTAACGCTTTTCTCCATTCAATTGTGACAGGAGACGAAACGTGGGTACACCATTATGACCTGGAGACGAAACGTCAGTCTATGGAATATCGACACAAAGACTCGCTCCAGAAGAAGAAATTCAATACGCAGCCCTCAGCTGGAAAAATCATAGCCACAGTGTTCTGGGCTGCAGATGATGTTATCTATGTTTCCTTGGTCGTGGAACAACAATAAATTCAGAGCGTTACATCGCAACGCTGCGAACTCTGAAACGACGGCTAACAAGGGCCCGAAAGGAAAAGAGAACTGTTTTCTTGCAGCATGACAATGCCAAACCACACACTTCAGGTGCCACTACAGCAGAACTACAGAGACTGAATCTCACCAACGTACGGCATCCTTCATACAGTCCGGATTTAGCACCGTCTGACTTCCATCTGCTCCCGACAATGAAAGACTATCTGCGGCGGGGGCATCATTATGCTTCTGATGAAGACGTTGAGAGAACTGTGAAAGTGTGGTTGCAGTAACAGCGTGTCGACTTCTTCCGTGACGGCTTCTGAAAACTTGTTCATCGTTGGCAGAAATGTATCCTGCTGGTGATTATGTGGAAAAGTGGATATTGGTAATTAAAGATCACATACTAAGGATTATTTCTGCGTTTGATTTATTAAAATATTCCCATCCAAACCCAATAAACGAAGGTGGAGGCATTACTTTTCATTAACCCTCGTAGTTATAGGTAACTGAATTTTCTACACGTTGTTCTGTGAAAGTTTATGTCTGTGGAAGCTGTCTTCGGTTAAAAGTACCACGTTCTATATTGATTTCAGAATCTTATTTAACAGTGTTAAGATTTCTACCACCTTTCACAGTATCCATTCAATCCGTGGCTCCCTGCAAGTAGGATGGCAGCCCATGCCTTCCCCATGGTGTGGTGCTGCGGACAATGTTAATATGAGATCCCGATGGCCTATCAATATTTATCTCGCCCACTAGCTGGGGCAAACAAGTTCTCTTCACTCAGGCCGCCTGGGATACGAGAGCAGTGGCAGTCTGTTTAGATGAGCCAGTGCAGTATGACAGACCTCTCTTGTTGCTGCATCTTTGAGGATAGTAGATTCAATGACAGTATTTCGTGTAGTTTTAATCTGCGAACGGGATGATACAGATTCCGTACTAGTGTTATACTCATCTCTCCTGTTTTCTATTAAAACCCACAGTGAGGAAGAAAAAAAACCAGTACAATTATTGTTTGATATTATATATAAGGGGAATGAATATACTCGTGTATGGGAGAAAAAAAACCTAATGTTTAAATGCCGTGCAAAGGCAGTTAAAAATGAATGCGATAAAGGAAGTTGAACCGCACATTTTCACAGCACGACATAGCACAACATTTCTTCCAGACATTTGATTTCAACAGAAAATATGTACATTGTATTTTTAAAATAATATACAGCCTATGTCAGTCGGAATATCTATTAGAGTATCGTGTAAAACTTTCAAGTTCATTGATGGAGGAACTTTAGAGATTTTTGATAACAACGTTAAACAACGACTTGTCTTTATATAGTCGTATACATATAAATTTTATATAGATACTCATATACAGTATACATTAAATACACCGTATGAGAACGAAAGGATAGAGTCAGGTTTGGGTTTATTGGGATCCTGTCCAGCTCAAATGAGTTGTAGATGAACAATTGTCTAGGACAGAAGTGATGGATGAGAAAGAAAGTAAGAGTCAGACATGGTTGGTTGACTACAGAGGTGCTAATTCGGTCTTCTGCCTGTTCTTCGAGTCGTTTTCCCACGATTTTTCGACTGAGTGACTCGCTCTCTTCTTCAGGTGCTTCCTGAGCATCGGTATCACATGTAAGACCTCAATCGATACTGAAAACAGAATAAAAAATACGTAGAGTTAAATATAGTCTCAGGGAGCACTTGATTAAGACAGTAAGTCACTCCGTCGAAATGTCGTAAGTGAATGACACGAACAACCGGCAGAAGATCCGATACTCAACATGTCTACTTTATTTTTGTTTGTCTTAAACGGCGACACCAAGTCATGTGCAGAACCCTTGTAAAAGTGATCTACGGATGAACAGAGCTATTACTACGACTGCTGCTATTATTACTACTAGGAAGTCGGAAGCATACGTGTACTGCGGTTGCAAGAGTTAACCAGCACACACATCAGCCGTGCTAAGCAGTTATCGGCAGCCCACTCAGCTCGCACGACGTGTATATCGACCTACTGGTGCACCCTGTTCCCTGCTGATGGCTCGTTTACCAACCAGCAAGGCACCCCCTCCCCGTAATACTGTACAACGTCTCCTCGGCTGCTGCCTCTCTTGGGCACATTGAAATGATTCTCCTCGGTTAATTCTACCGCTGCGATTCCTCCGAACATTCCCACTGTTTCCAGATTCTAGTTCCACAAGTAACCGCCCATGTAATCTGTCTTAAGCCAACAAGAATTACTGCAAAATCGACAAGGTTTCGTTGTGCAGTAGCCAATGGAAAGCTTAGGAACTGTTTGGGAACTGGCTTGGCTGTTCTGATTTATTGTGACCGCTGAACATATTATCGTGCCGATCTTCATTGCAGATTACTCGACACCCTGTTGCCGCAAAGGAATTTACGTTGGCGCGAAGAATGGAATCTAGTCAGCTAAGCCTTACGAGAATAACCGACGAGCTATTTGAAATTGAGGAATCGACTTTCCTTTCGAAAGTCAACATTAAAGGCCAAGAGAGCGGTATGCTGATCTCTTGCACTCCCTCCTCCCCCAGCTAGTGCACCTTCCACATCCGCCCCAAATAATGTACGCAGAAAATACAACACTTGTTAGTCTTCTAGGCGATATTGCATTTCCCAACAACATAGTCTGAACTGGCGTAGCTGCTGCCAAAAAAAAGTACAAGACATCAAACGGACGAATGACAAGCAGATTTGAAATCACACTTACGACAACTCTGAGAAGCCAAAACACGATCTTCTGATTACTAGCAACTGGACTACGCAAGCACGAACAACCTTGCCAATCTGTAACTTAAAAGATTAAAATGCTCAAGTTGAATACTGTTCCAAAATTGAGCTTAATTCTTAAGTGAATGTTCATGGCCGCTATATCTTAGCAACAATAAGCGACGTTCCTTTTATGTATCAGTTTTCAGCCATTGATTCGATTGTATCCCATAACATTAACAAAGTATCGCACTTACCTCCCAATTTTCCAGTAGCAGCGTTGCTTATCACAAAATTTCATATTATTTGCAATGGTTAATCATGGCCATTTCCAGGACTTCCTGTAAGGAGCGGTTGTTCTATTAACGAACGAAAGAAATTTATTTCGTGTCGACCTTAGAGTTTCCTGCCATTTTTTAATACAATCCTGTCTGAGAACTTTTCGACGTCACTGTTGTAGAGCGTGTTACTAGGAAAGAAAATAAAAATACAACACAGAAGAATTTGGATCTATTGCCAGAGCCGCAGGGATTTTATGCAACACTTATGGTACAGTGGAGAACATAATACGACCATCTTTATGAGAAAATGATAAGCGAATTTTTAGTTATACATACTGAACATTGAGAACCAGCACTTATCACATCTTCAAAGAAGACGAACGAATACTAGAGAGGTTACTGAGTCAAGAAGTCCGGAAACGACTTTTTAAAGAAGAAGTCGTTGAAAGCTCAGTTATTTCTCGGAACTAGCGCTACAAGGACACAAAAAACGTTTTTTCTAATACTAGTCAGTTGTCAAACGTGCAATTAAAATGTCCTTCAGTACAGATGGTTTCCTGTAGATTTCGGTAAAAAAAAGACATAACCTAACCTAACCTACCCGAGTACGATTTAGTGTTTTATAATTTGACTTCCATTGATTCACACCGTTCAAGAGGATGCGAATGCATTTTTAGTTGTTCTGTTTCATTTACTAGTTCTCCGGCAGTTTTTTTCTGTGCAAGCTGCCAGACATTACTACCATCTAGTGTACTCGATGTGAGGAAATATGCAAGGGGCTGAGAGATGCGTTGCAGTAGTAAAGAAACTAACATATTCGGAAAGCGCTGGTTTCAGATCCCTGATGGTTTTCTTACTTGTTCTTATCGTACTTACTATGGATTCCCTAAATCGCTTAGAGCGAATAGCGAACCAGTTTCTTCAAAAGGTCAGTATTTGATTACTCGTCCCCAGGTGCGCTGCGTCTCAAATTACAGCAACTGGATGTTAAACTGTAACTACCAACATACGGGAGTGGAGATGCCTGGAAGTTGGGTTACACTTTCGAAATGCTAACTGACGTACAACTGTAACTTCGAAAAAAATGGAAGAGTGTGTGGTGCAACGGATCTGATAGGGTGCTAAGAGAAGAATTACGGAAGAAGCTGATCTTGTGCAGGTGTGGTAGATGCGCTTTGCTCGGATTACTTCGAAAGACACAGCGTGATTCCATGAACATTAAAATTCTATAATTCCTCCATCAGTTCGCTGATGCACAACAGAAATGTTCTTCACATAGGCTGCAGTTGTAAGCCACGTTCCGCGAGATTTTGTTTTTCTATGAAGAGTTCAGGCAATGCAAGGCCACGTACATTAACACATAAAAACTTGAATCAAGGTGAACTGCAGCGGTGATGTCCGTTGCTTTATAAACGTCAAGTAATGCCTGACGATGTGCACACTAAACTAACTAACTGCAATGGGAACCACTCAACATTTTTTTTAAATGTAGCAGCTGATTCGAGATGTTGACACACGGTATGGAAGAGTACATATATACCTTTACTCTCCTGTCACGTAATCAACATAAAAAAATGGAATGATTTGGTATATTGCACTACAACGAATTTATGAAATAAACACAAATGATCAGACGTCATATCCTTCCATTATGTCGTAGAATTGGCCCCTACTTTTGTTGATAAAATAATGTACTGCATCTGTTGCGTACATCATGAAGGACACGGTAACTTCCGTTAACAAGAAGAGAAACAGTACAGTTACTCATCTCTGTCCCTAATATGTCTACGCTTGAAACAAGGAAACTTAGGCTTCAATGTGCCGCCGACATTTAGAAAATTAGAGACGATGTGACATTTCTGACTGAAAGCCGAATGGGAACACCTAACAGAATAATTTATCGAACAGACACACCGTTTACAGAGACGCAGCATCAACTTATTATTGAATCTGCAAAAGCTTTCGACTCCGTATTGTGTCTTTGAATTGTTTTAACGTGTTGGCGATTTTATGCGAGAGAAGAGAATCTTCTACATTTTGTACGACTTTCCATGAATTATTGACAATGTCAACAGTTCTTATAAGCTGACAATGTAAAAAAGTATCCATGTATGACACTCTTAATACATACGAAGAGGAACAACTCCGAATATGGGTTTACAAGATGATTTTGATTTGTTTTGTTGTGAGAAACCCGCTCCTAAATTTTATGGTGCCCAAGTTGTATTTACGTTGTGACTCAGTATTTCACCGCGAATTTGTTTCTGCAAAGTGTTATGCTCGTGCATTAGTACCAGAAAAGATAGAGAGAGCCCTTAAGGGGCTTCGAGTAAGCAACGGCAGGAGCTGTTCGTATTGGAGATAAATGCTTGAAAGACTCACTTAATCGTGTGCTGACCTGCGAACGAGTTACAGATCTGAGTCCTGAAAAATATTATGATTTCTCAAGAACGGACGTTTATTTATTTATTTACTCAACATTATAGCCTTTTCCCTAATTTTTCTACAATAGGCCGTATTTTTCGTCTATCATTATATTTCTGTATTCACTTCACGTACAATGGAAACTACTCTAAACTATAAAATAAAGTAAAACTTATTATTACTATCACTATCATTAGTGTTCTTGTGTGGTCTTCACTCCGTAAACTGGTTTGATGCAGCTCTACACGCGACTCCACCCCGTGCCAACCTTTTCATCTCCGAGTAACTAATTTGCTTGAAGTTGATTACTGTATTCGACTCTTGGTCTCCCTCCACACTTCCTTCCGGTACTAAATTAAAGATTTTTGATAATTCAGAATGTGTCCTGTCAGCCGATTTCTTCTTTTAGTCAAGTTAGGCCCACAATTTCTTTTCTCCCCAATTATATTCAGTGCTGCTTCATTAGTTGCGCGCTCTACGACTCTAATCTTCAACATTCCTCTGTAGCACGACATTTCAAAAGTTTCTATTCTTTTCTTTTCCGAACTGCTTATGATCCACGTTTCACTTCCGTACAAGACTATAATTCGAACAAATACTGCCAAAAAATACTTCTTAACACTTAAATTTATAAGCGATGCCAACAATTTTCTCATATTCACAAACGATTTTTTTTGCCATAGCTAATCTACATTTTATATCCACACTACTGCGGCCATCATCAGGTATTTTGCTGCCGGAATAGCAAAACACATCTACTACTTTAAGTGTCTTGTTTCCCAATCTAATTCCCTCAGCATCACCTGATTAATTCGACTACATTCCATTACCCTTGTTTTGCTTTTGTTGATATTATCTTATATCCTTCTTTCAAGATACTATCCTTCCGGTTAACTGTGCTTCCAAGCCCTTTGCCGTCTACGACAGAATTACAATGTCATCGGCAAACCTCGAAGTTATTAATTCCCTTTACAGATTTCTCCGTGGTTTCTTCTACAGCTTGCCTTGCGCAAGGTACAGATTGAAAAACGTCGCCGATAGGCAACAATCCTGTTTCTCACGACCTTCTCAACCTCTGTTTCCCTTTGATGCTATTCCACTTATAACTGCCATCTGGTTCCTGTACAAGTTGTATACAGTCTTTCACTGCCTATGTTTTACCTGTGTTATCTTCAAAAATTGAAAGAGAGTTTTCCAGTCAATATTGGTCAAAGCTTTCTCTAAGCTTACAAATGCTATATAAGTTGATTTCCTTTGCAAAAGCTCTCTTCTCCTTCTTCTTCTTCTGCTTTTGCGGCCTCATTGGGCTACTTCAGTCAATCATTTTCTGGTCATCGTCTTAAGACGTTTTCTTTCTGAAGTGCCCAATATCTTTTCATTTGTTCTGTTCTTTTTTGTCGTTCCTTATCTGTAAATACACGTTTTATTTTTTGTTATTTGTCTGTTTTGGTTTAAATAGTATTTTTTATGAAGTAAAAATCCTTTGGGTTATTAGGCCGCGTCATGTTTCTTCTAAAATGTTCGACGTTTCGACCCCTCTGCTGGGATCTTCCTCAGGATCTTTTTGTGTCCACTACTGCTGGAACCCCAGCAAGGGGTCGAAACGTCGAACATTTTAGAAGAAACATGACGCGGCCTAATAACCCAGAAGATTTTAACTTCAGTGACAACGGCCACGAAAGCCTGCAGACTTAACAGTTTTTTTAATGTTTTTCGGTTTCTTTAAATTTTCTGTGTTGTTTTGCTTATCGTCTGGAGTTAATTCTAGCTTTATTATATCCTCCCAGATTTCCTTTATCCATCCTAGCTTCTTGCTTCAAGTTCCAAAATTTCTTTATACTTTTTCTTGGTTACCTGATTACTTGTGACCTCATAATTTTGACCAAAAAAGAGATTCTTTTTCCCGTTTAATATCTGTAATGTGCTCCAGTTCGCTGTACAGCGTTCCGTTTGACACTATGCGCCATTGTCCATCCTTTTGAAATTTCTCATTTATGCATGCTCTAGTTATTCTTCTCTCTACTTTTAGCATTTTGTCGATTCTGTTTTTCTGGGTGACTTTGAAGAGTTTCACTTCCGTATGTCACCACTGGTTGAACCACCGTCTTGTGATGTTTTAGTTTAGTTTTGATTGACAGACATTTTTATTGTACGTAAACCACGTTAATTCCTGAATTTTCATCATTTTGTTAGTTCTTTCTTGCTATGCAGGTTTCTCGTCCAAGTTACATGTTATAATTTCTCCAAGGTATTAAAAACGGTTTCACTACTTCTACTTTCCTGTTACTTACTGTTACGTGGTTAATCATAAGTGGATGAGCTACCTTTATCTCAGTCTTTTCGAATGGTATCTGTGGTCCTATAGTTGTGCTTTATTTCGTAGACTTTTCTTTGATTTCAGGCTTCTTGAATTTTATTAGCTGGTAATGATAAGGCATCTGCGAATCTCAGGGATTTTACGTTTATTTGAATTTTCTTGGGTCCAGTTCTTATGTTTTTAGGATTTTTCTTGTACCATTCCCTCGTCACGTTCTCTAGAGCACTGTTGAAAAATGATGGTGATAAACAGTCTCCCTTTCATAGGCCTATTTAAAAGTAAATGGCTCATAATTCTGGAAATTTGTGGTAAGTCATCGGTCCCTAAGCTTACGGACTACTTAATCTAAACTAAACTAAAGACAACACGCACACCAATGCCACAGAGAGGACTCGAACCTCCAACGGGGGAAGCCGCGCGGACAATGACAAGACGGTGTAGACCGCGTGGCTACCCCGCGCGGCAAACGGCTCATATTTCTTCTCTTCACTTTACTTTTGATTTGGTGTTTGTCAGACTTACGATTATCAGTCTTATTAATTTGGGATGGAGACCGAAATTCCTTAGTAGTAGCTTCATCACTGGAAATTTGTCTATGTACAATCATAAGCTTTTTTGAAGTCTACGAAGAATACGACTTTTTGAGTCTTGTTTTTTAGAAATCCATTACCAATTCCAAAGCGATTATCTGTTCTGAACAGGTTCCCCATGGTCTAAATCCTACTTGGTGTTCTCCTGGTTCCAGTTCAAGTACAACGATTGTATAGAATTATTGAGATGACTTGATGTGTGATATCCAAAAAGGAAATTACCCTATATGTCTGGATCTGATTTGTCTACTTTTTTGTGTAATGAACGGGTTATAGCTCTAATTCAATGTTCTGTAAATTCATCTATGGTCCAGAGTTTCCCTATGCATTGGTGTAATAATATCTCCACTAGTTGTACTGCATATTTCCAAAGTTCCGCAAATGCTTGATCTTCTCCACTTGCTTTTCAGAATTCGAGCTCTTACAACCCTGTGTAGACTTCATGGATTACAGGTCGGTTTAGATTTTCTGTTAGTGTTTTAATAGGGGTATGTGTGTTTTTCTGAAATAGGTCCGGAGGATCTCTGAAATTTATTAATTGTTAAATATTTCTGCTAAAATATCTGTATATTTTATACTGCTATGAGCTTTGTTATTATTTGTATCCTTTAACATTAATATTGGAGGGTCACACCTTTGTTGTTATTTGCTAAATATTTTACAGTAATCTCTTGAGTTTTTTCTCTCTATTTCTTTCTATCATCTTCAGCAGTATGTCTTTTTGATATTGGCTTTTAACCTCTCTATATATATTCCTTCCACCTTTCAGCTTTCCCTTGTTTGCTAGAAGTCGACCTTGGGAAAGATCAGTTGGGCTGTCGAAAAATGTAGGAGCACGTGAGGTGATGCTGACTCTGCACCTATTTTAGAAGACTGGTTAAGGAAAGCCAAAGCTACGTTTGCAAATGAAACAAATAAAACTAAGTTTTCCTATCTTTCGCCTAGCTTCTAAAACAAGCCCTGGAGTCAGTATGCCTCGTGTGTTTCTACATTTCTCGGAACCCAAACTGATGTTCCCCGAGGTCGACTTCTAGCAAAGAATGAAACTAAAATATACAGAGGGGTTATACAAAGGAAATGGGCTTAAGGGCAGTGTTATAGAAAGGGAAGATGATGTAAAGGAAGAAGCGATAGGGGTATGCGATACACGCAGAAGAATTTGACGCAGCATTGAAAACGTAAATGGAAACGTGGCCCCTGGAGTAGTCGACATACCTTACAACCAGTTACATGCTTGACATGACAGAAGTATCCCGGTTGGTGTGCAAACTGTATGAGACAGGCAAATACCTCAGACTTCAAGAAGAGTGTAATAATTCCAGTTCCAAAGAAAGCAGGTGCTGACGGGTGTGAATATTACCTTACTACTAGTTTAATAAGTCACAGTTACAAAATGCTATAAATAACTGCTGCCACTATTGTAATTATTAAAACTACCACCATCTATATACTTCCGCCGGCCGGAGTGGCCGAGCGGTTCTTGGCGCTACAGTCTGGAACCGCGCTAACGCTACAGTCGCAGGTTAGAATCCTGCCTCGGGCATGGATGTGTGTGATGTCCTTAGGTTAGTTAGGTTTAAGTAGTTCTAAGTTCTACGGGACTGATGACCTCAGATGTTTAAGTCCCATAGTGCTCAGAGCCATTTGAACCATCTTATATATTTCCGCACCCATCATTACTGCCTCTGCCACTGTGACGACGTTTAATTACATAAAACTATATATTTTACATCGTCGATCTCTCACACTGATTCACTGGGTAGGTACACTGCCGATTCGATGGGCACTGCGGAGGCCGTTATGAAGAGGTCTGAAATCTTTGTCCATTCGGACCTTACCAAATTGTGATGGAGAAACAAACACTATCATCTTAATAGCATTCAGTATATTTATAAGAGTTAACCAATTTCGATTCTAATAAGACATAATCAAAGTAATAAACCAGGAAGATGAAACTGTAAAAATGCGAGGGGTGTAAAATAAGTGAGGCAACACTTTGTTTCTGGAAGCAGGTTGGTTTTATTCAGGATTCCTATATACCATATTATTTCCCTCTATTTTCACTACAAAATCCTTATTTTAGCAGGTTGGTTTTATTCAGGATTCCTATATACCGTATTATTTCCCTCTATTTTCACTACAAAACCCTATATTTCAACACAATCTCCGTTCAATGCGACGGGCTTACTCCACATTACTGGGAGACCTGTATGCCCGCATGGTACCACTCCAATGGTCGAAGTCGGAGCCAACGTCTTGTTGCATTAATAACCTCCCCGTCATCCACGAGCCGCTTGTCATGGAGTGTACCCTTCAATGGGCCAAACAGGAAGAAATCGGAACGTGCGCGATTCGGGCTGTTGGGTGGATGAGAAAGAACAGTTCTTGAAGTTTGATGAGTTCCTCTCGGATGCGCAGACCTGTGTGAGATCTTGTGTTGTCATGGAGAAGCAGAAGTTCGTTTGCATTTTTGTGGCGACGGACACGCTGAAGCCGTTTCTTCAATTTCCCAGTGGTCGCGCAATACCCGCAGAGTTGAACGTTGCACCATACGGGAAGAAGTCAAGCGGAGACCCAGAAGACCGTCACCACGACTGTACCGGCTGAGGGTGTGGCTTTGAACTTTACACCACAGGCCATTAAAATTGCCACACCAAGAAGAAATGCAGATGATAAACGGGTATTAATCGGACAAATATATAATACTAGGACTGACAAGTGATTACATTATCACGCAGTTTGGGTGCATAGATCCTGAGAAATCAGTACCCAGAACAACCACCTCTGGCCGTAATAACGGCCTTCATACGCCTGGCCATTGAGTCAAACAGAGCTTGGATGGCGTGTACAGGTACAGCTGCCCATGCAGCTTCAACACGATACCACAGTTCATCAAGAGTAGTTACTGACATATTGTAACGAGCCAGTTGGTCGGCCACCATTGAGCAGACGTTTTCAATTGGTGAGAGATCTGGAGAATGTGCTGGCTAGGGCAGCAGTCGAACATTTTCTGTATCCGGAAAGGCCCGCACAGGACCTGGAACATGCGGCCATGCATTACCCTGCTGAAATATAGGGTTTTGCAGAGATCGAATGAAGGGTAGAGCCACGGGTCGTAACACATCTGAAATGTAAGGTCCAATGTTCAAAGCGCCGTCAATGCGAACAAGAGGTGACCGAGGCGCGTAACCAATGGCACCCCACACCATCACGCCGGGTCATTCGCCAGTATGGCGATGACGAATACACGCTTCCAATGTGCGTTCACCGCGATGTCGCCAAACACGGATGCGACCATCATGATGCTGTAAACAGAACCTGGCTTCATCCGAAAAAATGACGTTTTGCCATTCGTGCACCCAGGTTCGTCGTTGAGTACACCATAGCTGGCGCTCCTGTCTGTGATGCAGCGTCAAGGGTAACAGCAGCCACGGTCTCCGAGCTGATAGTCCCTGCTGCTGCAAACATCGTCGAACTGTTCGTGCAGATGGTTGTTGTCTTGCAAACGTCCCCATCTGTTGACTCAGGGATCGAGACGTGACTGCACGATCCGTTACAGCCATGCGGATAAGATGCCTGTCATCTCGACTGCTAGTGATACGAGGCCGTTGGAATCCAGCACGGCGTTCCGTATTACCCTCCTGGACCCACCGATGCCATATTCTGCCAACATTCATTGGATCTCGACCAACGCGAGCAGCAATGTCGCGATACGATAAACCGCAATCGCGATAGGCTACAATCCGACCTTTATCAAAGTCGGAAACGTGATTGTACGCATTTCTCCTCCTCACACGAGGCATAACAACAACGTTTCACCAGGCAACGCCGGTTAACTGCTGTTTGTGTATGAGAAATCAGTTGGAAACTTTCTCATGTCAGCACGTTATAGGTGTCGCCACCGGCGCCAACCTTGTATGAATGCTCTGAAAAGCTAATCATTTGCATATCACAGCATGTTCTTCCAGTCGGTTAAATTTCGCGTCTGTAGCATGTCATCTTCGTGGTGTAGCTATTTTAATGACCAGTAGTGTACTTCAGGGGCGAGGAGGTATGGCGCCATGCATGGACTGCCATTTTGTTTCCAGTTCGAAGTGACGAATCCATATTTCATCGTCTGTGACGTTGTTCGACAAAATTGTGCAATCACCTCGGAACGCGCAAGCAATGCCGCCCGTATAGTCCTTCGTTGGTCTTTATGGTCTCGACGACTGTGTCAGACGTTCTGTTGAGCAGCGAGGTGTTTGATTGTGATCATCACCTCGAATGTGAGTGTCCGCACGTCCAAAGCCGATCGGATAGATTTGCGTGAACTTGTTGCATTGGTGACAGACGCCTCGCAACGACTCGCCGTGCTTTTGTTCACTGCCAGGTCTCCGTAGACATTTTGCAAGCACCTATGAATATCTGCGTAGCTCTGGTTTTCCGCCAAAAGAAATTCCATGACAGCTCTCTGCTTGGGACGCATCTTCGTTACAGACGCCACTCATAATGGTCACTTTTTTCTCTTTGTCTCACACTTGTAGACTTTTTGTTGGGACAACTGTGGACAGAAAGCTCGTCGGCGACCGCTGCCAGCAGCCGGGGTCCCGTTAGGTGCGCGCCGTCAGTCAGCGAGGCCCGCGCCAGGTGTTGCCGTGGCGCCCTCCGCCACGCGATCACATCTGGCCAACCTGGCGCCGACCCCGCACGTGCCCCCGCCTGGGCCTGAATTAAACATGCCGCTACAGGCGCGGACGCTGAATTATTCCCGCCCGGTCGAACTGCGGTTATACCGGCGGTCCGGCGGTCTCTTCGCTAATAACGTCCCGTTAATTGTCCTGAAAGTGCTGCCACCATCACGGGAATTGGGGGGAATCGCTTTGTAGAATCGCTTTGTACGGGGTCTGCCGATCCGGAGGGCGGCAGCAGTTCCCGTGGAAAGTAGGTACTTGCGAGGGCAATCCCTTATGTACCTTCTATCGTAACACTCATAAACACTTTGAATATTAAAATACTTTTAGTTAGGCTGGTTATACATTAAGACACCAAAGTCCTTGTAATATCTCTTTATATTCGATGAATTATTCTGATACAATTCTACCCTTGAATGACGTTTACTAATTTTCTATCTTCATACTCGCAGAATCCATGCGAAAAGTAGTTCATACAATAGCTATGCCATGAGCGCGTAAGTATTCTTTTTAGTACTCTCTCTGGTGGTTGTTAGAAAAAAAAAGAAAGGGGGGCTTCCGAGATTGTCTTCGTGCCGATTAGCCTGAGCTCGGTTTGGAAGAACTGTAATCTGATTATTGAGATTTATCACAGAAGATAACTGACACGAACTGTACGATTAAAAGGAAATATATATAGATGGCTCCTTCAAATAAAAGGTGTGTATTTGAAATTTGAGAATTAATGATATTTATCGATATATTGCGTAGTTGTTAATCAGAAGGGACTTCCGAAAGACTGGATACGAACCTGCATTTGATAATCCAAGAGCTCCATTACTTCTTCGGAAGGTTAAACTTCATCAAAGCCAAATATCCGCTTGATCTGAGGTTTCACGACTGATTATACAACGCTCCCAAAATTACGAGGCATTTTATTTGTACAGATTAGTAGACTGCCGCAAAGCACGAGCCTGCAGAGAAGAAGAATCATCGCCTGATTTCATTCTAACAAGTAAAATTTCAGAATCATTTTGGAGTGGCTGAGCTATGACTGTGTTTCCTATCATGAATGATTGATTGCTCGAACGAATTGAGAGCTACAGAATTACGTAGATAGGAGAAAAAATTACATCCTCATTATCACATCAATTCCATAATTACAATGACTTAGGTGCCAGTGTCTAGCTACCGTTCCCTCATATTCACCTTGATTTCGCCCACATCCATTTACATAGCAAGGGGAGGGGGGGGGGGGGAAGGGTTAGTTATTAAGTTTCATGTAGAAACTTAAGAAAAATTGAGTCACTTAATGAATATTTCTTCTTTCTATTAGTAAAGGAAACGATATCCCGGAATGAGTCTGCGGTCATCTAGAATATATTGTGAATAAAACCGTCTATATCGCTAAGTAAAATGTCAATACTGATTACGACTTTTCGGTACCTGTTATCGTCAGATATCTGCAGTTACGATGAAAGAAACATGAATGAGTGATAGCCTTTTGTTATACAAAGTCCAACCGTCTCTAATGATCTCGACATCGACGGGACGTTTTTTTACTTCTTATACACGCGTAATTATTACAACAAATACTACTCAGATAGTCGCCACTTTTTGTTAATGTGAAAGGTATTTAATACTAAAATTTCATGCAACTGTTCTATACACATCGTGAAAGATTCAGTAATACTTGTACTCAAATTTAGGTAAACTCCCATGCGCTAAATGTCCTCATATGTGGTGTTGCTTGTTTCACCTAGGGCTCTGATTCCGAGGTACTTCCTAGAGTACCCGAGGCGGTGCATCCCTCTAACAGCAGGGTGGGTGGCGGCTGGTAATGCGTCCGCGCCGCTCTAAGCGTAGGGTCGATGTAAAGACTAGCCACCTGGACATGTAGGGCGCATTATGGAGCACCTTAGATACGCAGCGTTCAGCGCTCTAAGAAAGCCAATGTGCATTCGGGATGTCTGCCGGTGGGCCGCATTCGAAATCTGGAGGCAGCCTATCTTGCGGCTGTCGAGCGTGCAGGGTGCAGTCGTCTGCAAGTTTTGGCTCACGTCGACGCCCACGATGCCTGTCGCATGGGTTCTAAGGTCATCCTCAGTTCATACAGGCGGCTGGCGGAGGTGGTGAAGGCTGCCGGCCTCGCGCGCAGGGTGAAGTTCAAAATGGTTCAAATGGCTCTAAGCACTGCACTTAGAACTACTTTAACCTAACTAACCTAAGGACATCAAACACATCCATGCCCGAGGCAGGATTCTAACCTCCGACCTTAGTACGCGCGCTGTTCCGGACTGAAGCGCCTACAACTGCTCGGTCACAGCGGCCGGCATGGTGCAAGTCGAGCTTGCAATTTGCAGCATTGTTCCCAGAGTTAATCGGGGTTCTTTAATTTGGAGCCGAGTGGAGGGTGTCAAAAAAAGGCTTCGTTAACTCTGTGACGATCTTGACTGCAGATTTCTATACCTGCGTTATTGGGCGTGGATTTGTAGGACTCCCCTAGATGGGTCAGGTCGGTACTACAGTAAGGGAGCAGTTACCGGGCAGCCGAGTACCAGTGGAGTGCACGTGAGGTTTCTTTAAGCTAGGTGGTTGTTTGAGGTATTCTGATGAACACTCGGCATTCGCTACACAGCAAGGGAAATCAGACAGCGTTCAGAGTAAAGACACTTCGACTGTCAAAGTTTTATCGGTAAATTAAGGAACTGTTCGTAACAAAGCTCCCAAATTCGCTGTTTTCCAGGAACGTTCTCGAGCTCAAATTATTTTTGGAATCGAAGTGGAAAGCTCCGAGATATTTAGCGGAGAACGTATATCGGAAAGGCAGATTAGACGTCATAGGAGTGGGAGTGTTCACTGTAGCTAACAAAAATATTGTCTCTACTGAAGTCGAAGTTGAGTGAAGTTACCTGGTCGCGAATAACACGACTAGGCGAAACCAAGTTGATTATTCGATGTTTTTACCGGTCACCTGATTCCGCTTTGACAGGTACAAAGTCAGTCATAGAAATTATATGGTCAGTAGGGCGTAAATACGCAACTCATGCAATATCAGCTGGAGTCTATTTTAATCTACCGAGTATAGACTGACATGTCTATGGATTCACTGCGGGGCGTACAGACAGGCAGTCGTGTAAAGTACTTCTGAACGCCTTTTCTGCAAACTATCGTCATCAGTTAGTTCGGCAGCTCACACGCTGTGGAAATACCTTAGACCTTGTAGCTAGCTGGAAAAAGCAGATAAACAGTTGTTAGCATCTCACTTAGATAGTGAACTGACATTACTTAGCTTCAGTAAGATGGACGTAGAGGAATTATGGGCAAAGTTTAAGCAAATCGTAAATTCTGGTCTAGAGAATTATGTCATGAGTAAGTGGATTAATGACGAAATTCGGAAACTGCTGAAGAAGCAGAGGCTGCTGCAAAAATGACGATCGGAAAAGGTTAGCAGAGATTCGTGCGTCTGTAAAAAGATCGTTGCAGAAAGTATACAACTGTCACGGTAATACCTTACAAACGAGCTTGCCGAGAACCCGAGATAATTATGATCCCAAGTAAAATCGCTAAGCGGGTCTAGGGCTTCCACCCAGTCACTCGATGACCAGTACGGTGTGGCAGTTGAAGCCGAAGTTTTATATTTCGTGTTTAAGAAATCGCTCACGCAGGAAAACCGTACAAACGTACCGTCGTTTGACCATCGAACAGAGTCGCTTATGGACGACACAGTAATAAACATCCCTGTCGTAGAGAAACAACTGAAAGAGTTGAAAACAAATACGTCGTCGGGTCCGAATGGAATCCCAATTCGGTTGTACAAAGAGTATTCTACAGCACTGGTCGCTTGCTAAGCTTGCAATTATCGCGAATCTCTCGCTCGGCGCAAAATGCCACTGGAGATAACCACAGGTGACTCCTGTAATACACGAAGGGCAAAAGAACGGCCCAACAAAATGACAGACAAATGTTCCTAACATCGGTTTGTTGCAGAATTCTTCAACGTATTCTCAGTTGTAATACAATGAATTCTCTTCAGACGAAAAAGCTTCTATCCACGAATCACCAGCATTTTAGAAAGCATCGCTCGTGCAAAACTCAACTTGCCGTTTTCTCACAAGATATATTGCGAACTATGGATGAAGACCAACAAGCGCCGGCCTGGGTGGCCGAGCGGTTCTAGGCGCTACAGTCTGGAACTGCGCGACCGCTATGGTCGCAGGTTCAAATCCTGCCTCGGGCATGGATGTGTGTGATGTCCTTAGGTTAGTTAGTTTTAAGTAGTTCTAAGTTCTAGGGGACTGCTGACCTCAGCAGTTAAGTCCCATAGTGCTCAGAGCCATTTGAACCAACCAACAAGCAGATTCCATATTTCCAGATTTTCGGACACTGCAGACTGTCACCGAAGGTAGTTCCCAGATATGTGAGCGGCTCGAAGACTTCTTAAGTAATAGAACCCCGACTGCCGACTGTTGTCCTCGATGACAAGTGTTCATTAAGCCGCGTACACACTGCCACTGGAAACATGTTTCTGCCGGAAACATTGTTTTCTGCGATGTTTCGCAAATGTTTCCGACTTTGTTTCTGGTCTCTGTTTCCGTCCACACTGGCGGCAAACATTTCTCGTGTGTTCACGCCGTCTGCAGTGCCCCTTGTGTTATTGTGTTCGTATCGTCTGCTGCTGCGTTATGTCTGGTGTCGAAGAAACAATAATGATATGTGGAGCTGCATTATTAATGCTAGAAGGTTTACACAAACAAAATGAAAGGCGTCCTCGTCGTTGGTGGAGAAAAACATTCTATAGAAGAACTGGCGGAAATAACCTGCTACGTGAGCTGAGTATGGAAGACGGCTGTGGCTTCCGCAACTTCACTCGGATCTCACCTACCGATTTTGAATATCTGGCAAATATGATATCACCATTTGTTTCAAAAAAAGACACGAATTTCAGGAAAGCTATTTCAGTCAACCAAAGGCTTGCAGTTACTCTTCGTTTCCTGGCAACAGGAGATTCATTTCAGAGCCTTGCGTATTTATTTCGCATTTCGAAACAAGCAATATCTAAAATAGTACCCGAAGTATGTGGAGCTCTGGTGGAAGTACTGAAGGATTATGTAAAGGTAAGTAAATGAAAAACATCGTTAAAAGTTGACGACACACACACACACATACGCTAGCGCCGTGCAGCGGTGACAAGTGGTAGCTAGCCGGAAACATTGTTTCCTTTGATCTGTACCGACACTGCTACAGATAGATGTTTCTGTGTTTCCAAACATGTTTCTAAACATGATTCCAAATGGTGTCCACATCAAGCTACCGGAAACATGTTTTGAAAACATGTTTCAGTCTCAGTGTGTACGCGGCTTTAGAGACAACGGTATCGCCGGGAACGCTCGAGGGAAGTGTATACGACTCTTGTTATTTTTTGTACACGTAAATGATAGGGCAGATAGTGTGGGCAACTGTCTGCGCTTGTCTGCTGATGATGCTGCAGTGTCCGGTAAGGTGTCAAAGTTGAGTGACTGGAAGAGGACAGAATGTTACTTCGACAAAATTTCTGTTTGGTGTTTCGAATGGCAGCTAGCTCTAAATTAAAAAAAAAAAAATGTAAGTCAGTTCGGATGAGTTGAAAAAACAAACCTGTAATATTCGGGTACAGCAATAGCAATATCCTGCTTGATACTGTCACGTCGTCTAAATATCTGGGCGTGAAGCTGCAAAGTGATATGAAATGCAACGAGCATGTGTGGATTGTGGTAGGGAAGGTGAATGGTCGACTTCGGTTTATTGGAAGAATTTTGGGAAAGTATGGTTCATCTGTAAAGGAGAATGCATAAAGGACGTTAGTGCGACCTATTCTTGACTATTGTTCGAGTGTTTGGAATCCGCAGCAGATCCTATTAAAGAAAGACATAGCACAAATTCGGATGCCGGCTGCTAGATTTGTTAGAGGTAGGTTCGAACAACACGCATGTGTTATGGAGATGCTTCGGGGACTCAAACCAGAATCTCTGGAGAGAAGGCAATGTTCTTTTCTTCGAGGAACTATTGGGAAAATTGACAGAACCGCCATTTGAAGCTGACAGCAGAACGATTCTACTGCCGCCAACAAACATTTCGCGTAAGAACCACAAAGACAAGATACGAGAAATTAGGACTCATACGGAGGCATATAGATAGTCGTTTTTACCTCGTTCTGTTTGCGAGTGGAACAGGAAAGGAAATGGCTAGCAATAGGACAGGACAATAGGACAGGATACCCTCCGCCGTACACCGTGCGGTGGCTTGCGGAGTACGGATGTAGATGCGGATGTAGAAACGTTTTTTCAGTATGATCCCGCGATCATGAAGAATGTATTACGAATAAAACCGTCTAGATCGTTGACAGTCTACATTTATTAGGATGTTTCGGCATTTGCAATCATCAGATATTTGCAATTAAGATGAAATGAACTTAAAAGAGTGACAGGCGTTAGTTATACATCAGTCTCCAACCGTCTCTAACGACCTCGTTGTCGACCGCACGTTAAAAGCTAATATTCCTTTTTTTTTTCTAGTCCACAAATTTAAAAAGTTACAAATTACAAATTATTTTAAAATATTTTATTGTATGTTTTACAAGTCTTCATATTTATTGCACTGCGTGGTGACGTTGTGGTTCATAAGGCACAGTTTTTGGCTCATTATACACGCGTGATTATAACAACAACGTTTATAATCGCAACTTTCTGTTAATGTGAAAGGTTTTCAGATCTAAAATTTCATGTTACTGTTGTGTATATATTATTAACACACTCAGTGAATAGTTGTTGTCAAGTTTACGTAAACTCCATATGGACTAAACCTATCATCTGAAAAGTTAATGCGATTAGTATGAAATTACACTAATTTTAAACGTGTTTCATGATTTGACTCCACATGTTTGTAGCTTAAAGTATGCCTGTATTTTTATAATTATAAATGAAAGGGGAAAAACAAAATAATAATAAAATACAAACAAAATTTGAATGCAACGTTCCCCCTCCCCCCCTTACCCTCCCATGCCACGCCCACTCCCACCCCTGTGCCACTTGGGGCACCAGTCGGCTAGAACTTTTTGACCGATTCTTACTTGACGCCTAGGTTAGATATAGATTTTAATACTGGCAATGAACTCTGCTTCGCAAGTTCAAAGTTTTAGGTGAGTGAGCCTTTTAAAATACGTTGTAACTTTTCAAGTTTTTGGATCCCGATGTTGTGTAACAACCGCCTGTCACTTTCATATCCCGTTCGTCTTAAGTGCAGATATTTGATGATGGCAGATCCCGAAGCTAAGGGACAAAGCAAGGCGAGGGAACGTCGATTCGCCATTGCCGAAGAAATTTAAATCTCGGTCATTATGGAGCAAAGTAATTTTTGAACTGTTATTGTGTGGTGCTAACAGATTATACTAAAAAGTGGCGAACCGTTACAGGAGTATACCATCGAAATCTTCTCGACAATGCCACGCTATGTGTACATTACTCAGTCGCACGCGCTACTTTGGGCTACCAAACCTTGCCTCACCTCGTAATCTTCTGACTTGGCGTCTAGTGATTTCTTCTTCTTTCTTCGGATGAAGAAACGACTGCGTGGCAGGAATTTATGGAATTACGAAGAGGTTATTTCAGCGTGTTATAAGTTTCCCAAAGAACAAAAATGCAGACAACTACAACCAGTGGCTCCGCCAAATCATGTAACAGAGTAGGCTAAGAGTACGCAAGCAAGTACACAATCTTTTAGGCCACCTAACACGAAAATTCTTCTTTATTCGTACTCACTAAGAAATTTAACTTCGTGCAGCGTATGTCTTTTGTATCTTATATGCAACTGTTTTGTGTTGGACAGTGGGAGTGATTACTACACTCCTGGAAATGGAAAAAAGAACACATTGACACCGGTGTGTCAGACCCACCATACTTGCTCCGGACACTGCGAGAGGGCTGTACAAGCAATGATCTCACGCACGGCACAGCGGACACACCAGGAACCGCGGTGTTGGCCGTCGAATGGCGCTAGCTGCGCAGCATTTGTGCACCGCCGCCGTCAGTGTCAGCCAGTTTGCCGTGGCATACGGAGCTCCATCGCAGTCTTTAACACTGGTAGCATGCCGCGACAGCGTGGACGTGAACCGTATGTGCAGTTGACGGACTTTGAGCGAGGGCGTATAGTGGGCATGCGGGAGGCCGGGTGGACGTACGGCCGAATTGCTCAACACGTGGGGCGTGAGGTCTCCACAGTACATCGATGTTGTCGCCAGTGGTCGGCGGTAGGTGCACGTGCCCGTCGACCTGGGACCGGACCGCAGCGACGCACGGATGCACGCCAAGACCGTAGGATCCTACGCAGTGCCGTAGGGGACCGCACCGCGACTTCCCAGCAAATTAGGGACACTGTTGCTCCTGGGGTATCGCCGAGGACCATTCGCAACCGTCTCCATGAAGCTGGGCTACGGTCCCGCACACCGTTAGGCCGTCTTCCGCTCACGCCCCAACATCGTGCAGCCCGCCTCCAGTGGTGTCGCGACAGGCGTGAATGGAGGGACGAATGGAGACGTGTCGTCTTCAGCGATGAGAGTCGCTTCTGCCTTGGTGCCAATGATGGTCGTATGCGTGTTTGGCGCCGTGCAGGTGAGCGCCACAATCAGGACTGCATACGACCGAGGCACACAAGGCCAACACCCGGCATCATGGTGTGGGGAGCGATCTCCTACACTGGCCGTACACCACTGGTGATCGTCGAGGGGACACTGAATAGTGCACGGTACATCCAAACCGTCATCGAACCCATCGTTCTACCATTCCTAGACCGGCAAGGGAACTTGCTGTTCCAACAGGACAATGCACGTCCGCATGTATCCCGTGCCACCCAACGTGCTCTAGAAGGTGTAAGTCAACTACCCTGGCCAGCAAGATCTCCGGATCTGTCCCCCATTGAGCATGTTTGGGACTGGATGAAGCGTCGCCTCACGCGGTCTGCACGTCCAGCACGAATGCTGGTCCAACTGAGGCGCCAGGTGGAAATGGCATGGCAAGCCGTTCCACAGGACTACATCCAGCATCTCTACGATCGTCTCCATGGGAGAATAGCAGCCTGCATTGCTGCGAAAGGTGGATATACACTGTACTAGTGCCGACATTGTGCATGCTCTGTTGCCTGTGTCTATGTGCCTGTGGTTCTGTCAGTGTGATCATGTGATGTATCTGACCCCAGGAATGTGTCAATAAAGTTTCCTCTTCCTGGGACAATGAATTCACGGTGTTCTTATTTCAATTTCGAGGAGTGTATTTTCGTGTCCAGAACATCACATATTTTGGCATAAAGACAATTATCTATAAGGGC
This sequence comes from Schistocerca cancellata, assembly GCF_023864275.1. Taxonomy (NCBI): domain Eukaryota; kingdom Metazoa; phylum Arthropoda; class Insecta; order Orthoptera; family Acrididae; genus Schistocerca; species Schistocerca cancellata. The sequence goes on from NC_064628.1 coordinate 124,024,743, forward strand.
ATCAAAAAGTTGTCGGTCGAAGGCCGTATAATCCAGAATTGGTATGCCAATAAGTTATAATTGCCGTGGGCACTGAGGCCATCATCCCGCCAACACACCAGGTCGAGGATACACGGTTAGTAAAGCACCGTGTCTGTCCGGCTGCGTGAAGAAGTCCGTAACTGCCTGCTGCAAATCCTCCTCCGACAGGAATCGTCGACCCTTCAAGCCCTTTTTAAGGGACCGAAGGCGTGACAGTCGCATGGGGAGAGGACTATAGGGAGGATGCTAGAGTGTCTCCCACTGAGTTGGCGTAACTTCTGCGTTAAGACATTTGCGATTTGAGCAGGTGCGTTATCATGAGCAAGCAGCACCACTTGTCGCAGTTTTCCACAATGGTCGCTTCGGCAGACGTGCTGTCCCATTCACACCCTTCATTCTCCGATTAACATCTACTGGTCTTTGTCCTTCGGCAACCAGGAAAAGAATAACAGTACGTTGGTCTTGTTTGGACGCATATGCTAATATCGTCAAAATTGTTCAAATGGCTCTGAGCACTATGGGACATAACTTCTGAGGTCATCAGTCCCCTAGAACTTAGAACTACTTAAACCTAACTAACCTAAAGACATCACACACACCCATGCCCGAGGCAGGATTCGAACCTGCGACCGTAGCGCCTAGAACCGCTCGGCCACACGGCGGGCTAATAACGTCACCATAGTTCACATTTCCGCATTCATCCGTGTCAGAAAGACACGAATGCCATTCTAATACTTGTTCACATGTTGGTGCTTACATACACGCATCAGAGTCGCACTACGTTAAGTGTACGTTGCAAGCAACACTCTCAAATGAAAACTTGATGATCGTCCCCTATAGGTACGCATACAACAGAAAGCGCTACCTAATGTGTTCCAAAATGTTGCACATGAAAACAGGATTTGTCCGGGGCTCATACACTACGTGATCAAAAGCATCCGGACATCTGGCTGTAAATGACTTATAAGTTCGTGGCGCCCTCCATCGGTAATGCTCGAGTTCAGTATGGTGTTGGCCACTCTTAGCCTTAATGACAGCTTCTACTCTCGCAGGCTTACGTTCAATCAGGTCCTGGAATGTCTCTTGGGGAATGGGAGCCCATTCTTCACGGAGAGCTGCACTGAGGAGAGGTACCGATGTCGGTCGGTAAGGCCTGGCACGAAGTCGGCGTTCCAGAACATCCTAAAGGTATTCTATAGGATTCAGGTCAGGACGCTGTGCAGGCCAGTCCATTACAGGGATGTTATTGCCGTGTAACCACTCCGCCACAGGACGTGCATTACGAACAAGTGCTCGATCATGTTGAAAGATGCAATCGCCATCCCAGAATTGCTGTTTAACAGAGGGAAGCAAGATGGTGCTTAAAACATTAATGTAGGCCTCTTCTGTGATAGTGCCACGCAAAACAACAAGGCGTCCAAGCCCCCTCCATGAAAAACACGACCACACCGTAATATCACCGCCTCGGAATTTTACTTTTGGCACTACACACACTGGCAGAAGACGTTCACCGAGCATTAGCCATATCCACACCCTGCCATCGGATCGCCACATTGTCTACCGTGGTTCGTCACTCCACACAACGTTTTTCCACTGTTCAATCGTCCAATGTTTACGCTCCTTACACCAAGCGAGGCGTCGTTTGGCATTTAGCGGCGTGATGTGTGGCTTATGACCAGCAGCTCGATCAAGAAATCCAAGTTTTCTCACCTCCCGCCTATCTGTCATAGTACTTGTAATGGATCATGATGCAGTTTGAATTCCTGTGTGATGGTCTGGATAGATGTCTGCCTATTAAACATGACGATCCTCTTCAACTGTCGGCGGTCTCTGTCACTCAACAGACGAGGTCGGCCTGTACACTTTTGTGCTGCACGTGTCCCATCACGTTTCCATTGTGCTATGACATCGGAAACAGTGGACTTAGGGATGTTTAGGAGTGTTTAAATCTAGCGTATAGACGTATGACACAAGCGACACCCAATCACCTGACCACGTTCGAAGTCCGTGAGATCCGCGGAGCGCCCCATTCTGCTCTCTTACGATGTCTAATGACTACTGAGGTCTCTGGTACACAGTACCTGGCAGTAGGTGGCAGCACAATGCTCCTAATATAAAAAACGTATATTTTTTGGAGTGTCCTGATACTTTTGATCACATAGAGTACTTCGCTATCTGTTAGGGACAAGTGTTTTGGATAACCTTTGGGGTAGGGAGCATTTGAACACGCATCGAAGGATCGTCTTACTGTGACTATCCTACAGTACACGCACAAAGTTTGGATATTACATACTTCTTCCAGCTTAGACTAATGGAGAAAATTGGTTGGTTCTTTTTGCATTAGATGTTATCTACGGTGCGCCGTAAGGGGCGATTCCTGAGAAAACGAAAACAACAAGGGGTTTTGGGTACTAGAAACGAGCCGAGAATTCCAAGACGGCTATGCGCAACAAATGGCTGAAATACGATATATTCCTAAGATCTCTATCTCGAATAAGCTGGAAAATTTTCTTGATATCTTTATTCATTTACGATATACAGAGGTTCAAAGTTACCCTCCTTGTACATTCGAGTACGGACGTAATATCCGGTGTGAGGCGAAAACGTAGTTTGTAAAGTGACGCAACGCGGAGAAATGTACTGTAAAGTGTCTCCATTATCATCAGAATGGTTTTGGGAACCCCACTTTGTGGTACTGAAGCACATGAAAAATTTTTGTGCACGTAAAATCTGGTCTGAAGTGTAAAATTAGATTAACATTACTTCAGTTTCACATAAGGAAACGACCAAAATTTTACTAACCCATAAATTTATTTTCATATGACATGCCTTGCTGTAAGTAGGAGAAGAAGGAACTCAACGAAAAAATGCTGCTGTCGGAACACAAAAAAGGCTAATATGCTGCTGTTTTAAAAAACTCTGACTGAAAAGTGGAGTACCACCTGCCTCATTCTACCTTCCCCAACACCTCTACCAACTTCCCCAAGCATATGCGCGACTCGCATCTGACTCAAACGAGCCATTCTAACTGCAATTCTCTCACACCCACTAGTCCTCCACTGTAGGCCGCTCACACCCATCCACTCCCGCTTGCTCATTCTAACTCATTCAGCCAAATTCATTGTTGTTGTCTCGATGTGTCTCTCTGTCACGCTCTCCTATCTTACAGCCACAGCCTCCTTCATTCTGTTCTACTACTGTCTACTCTCACTGCTACTACCTTCCTCTTGGTCTCTCTTACTGCTATCAACTCATTCATCCCTTCCAACTGTTGCAGCCTCTTCTCGCTTTCACTGTGTCCCTCTTCATCGTTGTCATTGCCAAGGACACTGTCTCTGAGTGAAGGAGACAGTGCCAGTGGGAGAGGAATAAAGAGAAAGAGAAGGTGGAAGTGGGTGAGAACCAGTGGTAGTGAGAGACAAAGTCTATGACAATCACAAGGATGAAGAGAGAGACAGTGTCAGAGAGAAGAAAAATGGTTCAAACGGCTCTGAGCACTATTGGACTTAACATCTGAGGTCATCAGTCCCCTAGGACTTAGAACTACTTAAACCTAACTAACCTAAGGACATCACACACATCCATACCCGAGGCAGGATTCGAACCTGCGACCGCAGCAGTCGCGTGGTTCCAGACTGAAGCGCCTAGAACCGCTCGTCCACCGTGGCCGGCTCAGAGAGAAGAGACAGCACCTTCCATCTTTCCATGATGATATGGCTTTAACGTTATAAACTGTACAAGTATCTTTCACGTACCTCCAAAGTCCAATCGCTCGACGCTCAAAGAGACTACGGAAGTTGGTAGCTTATACTCTGAAGCGCCAAAGAAACTGGCATAAGCAAGCGTCTTCAAATACAGAGATATGTAAACCGGCAGAATACGGCAACGCCTATATAAGATAACTGTCTGGCGCAGTTATCAACATTTAAGTGTGTTTAAAGGCCGTGTTATAGTCGGCACATCAGCGATGCGACGCAGCCTCTCCAAGATAGCGATGAAGTGAGGATTTTCCCGTACGGCCTTTTCACGAGTGTACCGTGAATGTCAGGAATCCGGTAAAACATCAGTTCTCCGACATCGCTGTGACCGGAAAGAGAGCCTGCAAGAACGGGACCAACGACGACTGAAGAGAATCGTTCAGCGTGACAAAAGTGCAGCCCTTCCGCAAACTCCTGCAGATTTCGAAGTTGGGCCATCAACACGTGTCAACGTGCGAACAATTCAACGAAACGTCATCGATATGGCTTTCGGAGCTGAAGGTCCACTCGTGAAGCCTTGATGACTGGCACCGCAAAACTTTACTCCTCGCTTGGGCCCGTCAATACCGACATTGGACCTTTGAAGACTGGAAACATGTTGCCTGGTCGGACGAGTCTCGTTTCAAATTATATCTAGCGGATGGACGAGTACGGGTATGGAGAAAACTGGGGACTGTTCATGTTGGTGGAGGCTCTGTAATGGTGTGGGGCGTCTGCAGTTGTAGTGATATGGGGCCCCTGATACATCTGGATACTACTCCGACAGGAAACACGTACGTAAGGATCCTGTTTGATCATCTGCATCCATTCTATTGTGCATTCCGACGGACTTGGGCAATTCCGGCAGGACACTGCCACGCCCCACACGTCCAGAATTGCTACAGAGTCGCGCCAGGAACAGAGTTTAGACACTTCCGCTGGCCACCAAACTCCCCAGATATTAACATTACTGAGCATATCTGGGATGCCTTACTGCGTGATGTTCAGAAGAGATCTCTACCCCCTCGTACTCTTACAGATTTATGGACAGCCCTGCAGGATTGATGGTGTCAATTCCCTCCAGCACTACTTCAGACATTAGTCAAGTCCATGCCACGTCATGTTGCGGCACTTCTGCGTGCTCGCGGGGGCCGTACAAGATATTAGGCAGGTGTTCAGTTTCTTTGCCTCTTTAGTGTATTTTTCCTTCCTCAGTTCGAACTATTTTATACAAAACAAAAGAAACTTTCTTTTTACAGGATTTGGTGGCTACCATGGTTGTTCAGTTTTTGGTAGGTGGATACCTTTTAACGATTCCTTGCATCATATTGTTATTGTTTTATATGAGTCTTATCGTGCTATTGTCTTGTTCGTCAGCGGAAGGTGTGGGTAGTTCCAAGAGGGGAGCCAATTGTTGTTAGTGTCTGTCTGACGGTTACATCTTGACTGCCCAGTTTTAGTCGTTCTGTTTGTACTAGTAGAGTTATATGATGTTTTACCAAGTGGCTTTTAAATTTCATATCTAGGAATTTGCATTGTGGCGCAGGACAAGCTTTTATAATAACGACTGGAATATCTTCTGTTCAGAACGGGACAAAATTAGTCAGGCCACGTAATGTACATGAAATACGAACAATGCCTGTGACATAACATTTAAAAGATATGTCCCCGTTTACTTTTAGATTAAATCATCGCACTATCAGTATATCTATAGAAACTGCGACACAAAATTAACTGGTACTAGAAGCAGTTCGCTGATAATGCGGTTATCTGGAACGAAACGCCAGTACGGGGAAATCACATTAAGCGCAGCTCGATCTTGGTAATGCTGTGGCCTTGAATGTCGCGGCATATGTGTTCACCTGACATAACGTTAACTGCAGACTCAATGAGTCACGACTATAGCAAGTCACGTCATTACGATACACTTGAGCAGCACTGCGAGACCACATGAAAGGAATGATCAGATAAATGTTGAAAACGATAACAGGCGAAGTACTGCTTATCACAACTTACATACTATTGAACTGCTTACACTACGTTCACGCGATCTGTCAGCCAGGCTCTACAGTCAGATGTTGCAACTCTTGGCGACAATAACGATGACTGACTGTTCGATTCACAAGAGAGTGTTGAAGAAATAGTTAACAGTTGCAGACCCAAGGCAGTCTAAGAAATATTGTACAGTAAATAACACACTGAGCATATCAGATATCGTGTTGTAACTCCTTTAATACTTATATACAGGTTTCTTCCACAATTCGTAGAATAGACAACTGACACGAAATTAATGCACTAATAATTTCTGTACGCCATAACTGGCCAAGTTAGGTAGAGAGGAACTGTAACTGTGATGTGTGTTTCCGTGTCAACTCCGTAAAGCTTACAGAAATAGAAAAGCCTGAATGCCGGAAAGAGTATGTAACATGTCATGATTCGCGCATCACAAACATATTAAGATCACGTCTCGTAAGAGAGATAATCATACACGTAGGTACATTAAAGTTTGTGGCACAAGCCTGTGACCGCGCTATCGGCCTGACTGCAGAAAAAATGCAATCTATCCTCTTCACGGTGCTAGGAGAGGAGGGGGTGGTGGTGGTAGGCGCATCACTCTGACCGCCTTTTACCCCCGAGAAAGATCCCTGGTACAAATTTGACAGAACGCAGAGGGGACATGCGGCCATCCTGGAGGAACTGAAAAGAGGAAAAATCCAACACCAGCTGCAGTTTAATCCGGACTTCCAGGGCGGCGTATGGTGCTTTACTCGCTGGATCACCACGGCCGCGATGATACACCTAAAAGATAAAACTTTCGGGTATCTACACCGACGGTGCTAGCGCACCATCTGAATTTCACGAAGCAGCTACGAACCAGCAGTCAGTGGCAGAACAGCATTACGTAGAACTTACTGCACGTACCATCACGAACAACACACTCTAAGACAAGAAAAACGACGCACCACGAAGGAGTAATGAAACTGGTCACAAATTGATGTTCATACAGATATCGACGAAAAACGCAAAATTGTTAACTTTGGCGGCCTATGGATGAATATGCGACGCTGCAGCGCAATTTCACTGCACAAATGGTTCAAATGGCTCTAAGCACTATGGGACTTAACATCTGAGGTCAGTAGTCCCCTAGAACTTAGAACTACTTAAACCTAACTAACCTAAGGACATCACACACATCCATGCCCGAGGCAGGATTCGAACCTGCGACCGTAGTAGCCGCGTGATTCCAGACTGAAGCGCCTAGAACCGCTCGGTCACAGCGGCCGGCTTCACTGCACAGCTGGCAAGGTTAGTGAAGTGGTATAAGAGGGGGCCAAAATTACGTTACATATTTCTATTACAATAATTTAACACAGTAATTCTAACTTCAATATTAAAACCCAGAAACCTTGCTTTAACTTTTCACAGAATGAATAAAGCACAATTTTTCTTCGTATTGCAATTTATGATGACATCATACAACAAAAAATAGCAGTTTAACAGTCTGCTGGTGTTCCAGATGAAACTAAGCTGTAGCTACAAATTTAAGACACTGGCTACAGCTCAGGACAAGAGCAGGTGTCAAAACTCAAATGAGTTTCAAAGACTTTAGATAACAACTATAAAATGACAGATCCACTTCATATCCAAGTTGAATCCTGAATTGAGCAAGTAACTGTGCTTACGACATTCTGATGCATTCCAGTTACAATATTTCCACCTGATCAAGCTAACATTTATTTAACCTTGTAAATAACGTCACGCCAAAGTTCATTGCAATGAATAGATTTAAAAACAAAAAACACAACAGTAATCACATAACTTCAATTAGTGAACAACTCTCAAGAGTCTGAGTACACAAAAACGAAATAACATTAATCACAGACACATAGCCTTTTCAAAATGGTGTCTGTCTATAGGGGCAAATGTATTTTAGTACAAGGAACTCAATTTAACCAGACAATTAAAAAAAACGATAAAGACTACTTAGAACTAAATAGCAAATTTCTGTAACTAACAGTCCCCACAGTAGACAGAACTTGGATGGAAAAAAAATGGCTCCAACACTTTGGGACTTAACATCTGAGGTCATCAGTCGCCTAGACTTAGAACTACTTAAACCTAAGTAACGTAAGGACATCACACACAGCCATGCTCGAGGCAGGATTCGAACCTGCGACCGTAGCAGCAGCGCGGTTCGGACTGAAGCGCCTCGAACCACTCGGTCACTGCGCCCGGTGGATAGCAAAATAATAGTTACAACTGAGTAACATAAAACAGGATGACAAATTAAAAAAGCAGATTACTTAAGAGCGTGGCTCCAAATAATAACAAACATGTGTAAGTCCCACTGTTTAATGGCTGTTCAGTGCGGTCTTTTTTTTTGTTTTTTGTTTTTAACATCAGTCAGCAATGTGGACTTAACAATGCATAAATTTTGCATAGAAATACCTGAAACAAATTTTTTACCACAAGCTATCCACATACGTAAAACATGTGGGAAGGCACTTGCAAGCCAAACGAGGACCGTATTAGTGGTATCTGTTACACACAATAGCTACTGATTTAAAAATTAATAAAACACAACCAACTTGAGGTCACGACACTGTTCACAACTTGACAGGAACGTAAACTTATCACTCGGATTTCAGACACAACCAGGGAGTGAGAACAATATAATAAGTACAACGACTCCACCCGATTTCTGGAGAACCGGGAAGAAAATAACCACCGCGCCATAGCTTAGCTCTCAAGATAAAGCCTCCCATAATAGTCCGTCACAATATCACCAACTCGTTGCTCCAAAAGATTCAGCACCACAGAATTCCAGAATACCAAGCAGCACCTTGACTTGTTTTTCAGGATGTTGCAAGAGCCCTTCGAGACAAAAGCGCCTCTAGCAATCGCAAAGGGCCCACGCTAGTACTCAATACACCGCAGTCGACTGCTCCGGCCCCTGTCACCTCACTCCACCTCAAATGTTCAAATGTGTGTGAAATCTTATGGGACTCAACTGCTAAGGTTATCAGTCGCTAAGCTTACACACTGCTTAACCTAAATTATCCTAAGGACAAACACACACACCCATGCCCGAGGGAGGACTTGAACCTCCGCCGGAATCAGCCGCACAGTCCATGACTGCAGCGCCTTAGACCGCTCGGCTAATCCAGCGCTCACTCCACCTCAGTCACGTCACCTCGCGGAGTGTTTCCACAAAACCCAGGCGCTGCAATCCAAATTTCTCCAACGGCAATGACACGCGTCTAAGTTACCTGCCGCTCTCTACACAAGACACCCTCAGACGGGAAGTTTCGAGAAAACAATCGAACCAAACAAGGCGGTACAAAGCGCAGCAAAAATCGTCGCAAAAACCATTTGCTACAAGTTAGCCTTGGACGACTCGCATATTAGAGAGGAAACATCTCGATACCAGGGCATAAAGTCTTTCAGTTTCATTCTTCGTACACAGTTGGGCCGTAAGTAGGCCTCGCAGACAGGCGCGTGAGCAATATACGTATATGTCAGCGTTTGAGGGAGAACGTGTATTTGGGCTCAAAGAAGCTGGTACGAGTAATAGGCGAATCGCTCGACATTTCAATATAAGCAATTACTCTTTTCGGCAATGCTGGCAGGAATGGTTGAACCATGACCGGACACAGCGTCAAGAAGGAAGCGGTCGACCTAAAGAGACGACAGAACGTGAGGACCGAGCAGTCGTTAGAGGCACTCTGAGGCCCGGATTCATCATTATCATCGATCCGATGTGCTACTGTGACTTCAGTGACCACGAGAATCATTAACAGACAGCTCGCAGAAATGGGGCTGAGCTCAAAAAACGTGTCGCGCCTGCTACCACCGACCTGTGTACACCAACAAGCCCGTTTGCAGTGGTGTCGGCCAATCTGATTGATTAGAATAGAATTTTCTTCAGTTATGAGTCCCGCTTCGAACTGAGCCCCGATGGCCATCGAAGACTTCTCTGGAGACGCCCCAGACCGTGGTGAGATACCAACCTGACGGCCTGACAACCTAGAGTGATGGTCTGGGGTGCCATGTTGTTTCATGGTAGGAACACTTTGGTTGTCATCCATGCCACGCCACGCTACCCTTACTGCACAACGATATTCTACAGCCTGTTTTTTTTTTTCTAATGGCGAGCCATATTGGGCTTACATTTCAGCAAGATAATGTGCGTCTACACACGGTGAGAGTTTCTCCTACTTGTCTTCGTGCTTATCAAACCGTACCTTGGCCAGCGAGGTCGTCTGGTGTCTCTCCAATTAAGATTGTTTAGGATATTATGGGCTGGACTCTCCAAACTGCTCGGGATTTCGACGGTCTAGAGCACCAACTGGTTAGAATTTGGCACGATATCCCTCAGGAGGACACCCAACAACTCTGTCAATGAATACTAAGCCGAATATCTGCTCGCATATACACTCCTGGAAATTGAAATAAGAACACCGTGAATTCATTGTCCCAGGAAGGGGAAACTTTATTGACACATTCCTGGGGTCAGATACATCACATGATCACACTGACAGAACCACAGGCACATAGACACAGGCAACAGAGCATGCACAATGTCGGCACTAGTACAGTGTATATCCACCTTTCGCAGCAATGCAGGCTGCTATTCTCCCATGGAGACGATCGTAGAGATGCTGGATGTAGTCCTGTGGAACGGCTTGCCATGCCATTTCCACCTGGCGCCTCAGTTGGACCAGCGTTCGTGCTGGACGTGCAGACCGCGTGAGACGACGCTTCATCAAGTCCCAAACATGCTCAATGGGGGACAGATCCGGAGATCTTGCTGGCCAGGGTAGTTGACTTACACCTTCCAGAGCACGTTGGGTGGCACGGGATACATGCGGACGTGCATTGTCCTGTTGGAACAGCACGTTCCCTTGCCGGTCTAGGAATGGTAGAACGATGGGTTCGATGACGGTTTGGATGTACCGTGCACTATTCAGTGTCCCCTCGACGATCACCAGTGGTGTGCGGCCAGTGTAGGAGATCGCTCCCCACACCATGATGCCGGGTGTTGGCCCTGTGTGCCTCGGTCGTATGCAGTCCTGATTGTGGCGCTCACCTGCACGGCGCCAAACACGCATACGACCATCTATGGCACCAAGGCAGAAGCGACTCTCATCGCTGAAGACGACACGTCTCCATTCGTCCCTCCATTCACGCCTGTCGCGACACCACTGGAGGCGGGCTGCACGATGTTGGGGCGTGAGCGGAAGACGGCCTAACGGTGTGCGGGACCGTAGCCCAGCTTCATGGAGACGGTTGCGAATGGTCCTCGCCGATACCCCAGGAGCAACAGTGTCCCTAATTTGCTGGGAAGTGGCGGTGCGGTCCCCTACGGCACTGCGTAGGATCCTACGGTCTTGGCGTGCATCCGTGCGTCGCTGCGGTCCGGTCCCAGGTCGACGGGCACGTGCACCTTCCGCCGACCACTGGCGACAACATCGATGTACTGTGGAGACCTCACGCCCCACTTGTTGAGCAATTCGGCGGTACGTCCACCCGGCCTCCCGCGTGCTCACTATACGCCCTCGCTCAAAGTCCGTCAACTGCACATACGGTTCACGTCCACGCTGTCGCGGCATGCTACCAGTGTTAAAGACTGCGATGGAGCTCCGTATGCCACGGCAAACTGGCTGACACTGACGGCGGCGGTGGACAAATGCTGCGCAGCTAGCGCCATTCGACGGCCAACACCGCGGTTCCTGGTGTGTCCGCTGTGCCGTGCGTGTGATCATTGCTTGTACAGCCCTCTCGCAGTGTCCGGAGCAAGTATGGTGGGTCTGACACACCGGTGTCAATGTGTTCTTTTTTCCATTTCCAGGAGTGTAGATCAGAGGTGGAACAACACGTTATTGACTTGCTCAATCTGTGAAGCTCGTTCTCTTGAACATATCATCCAATTTTTCTGAAATTGTCATCGTTTGTACGTCTATACACGTACATCACATCTACCGATTTCCCTCCCTTTCAGACTATTCTTTCGTGATGTGCCGTCTTTTTTGTCTTACAGTGTATGAATGCCACTTCTACAGTGACAAATGAGACCCCTCCACCAAACGCAGACATGTAAATTCGAATGCATGAAGCATCATCACTACTGTTACCAGGAGACCACACTCAAAGAGCAAAAGTATAGGGACACAGCCGGGACAAGTTACAGCTACCCTGCATCCTAATCAACATCAAAAGGTAAAACGGTACGCTGCAGTGTGTGTGAATAGCATGACGTAGGCCCTTACATTATGACTGTAGAAAGAAAACTTCAGAACATAAGGAGGCTGCACCCCATAACCTTAGGATGTTTATTTCACTTGTCAGTCTCCAAATTAGACTACACTGTGAGCCACATCAACACGGATGGAGGAAATAGGTTCAGGATACAACTGACAATATCAGTGGCAACCAATAATCCTGCCAAACGTACTGCCTTCGATAAAAAGAACTCTTATGCTTTGATGTGTTTTCAGTCCGAAGACTAGTTTGATACAGATCTTCACACTAGTCCATTCTGTGAAAGATTCTGCATAGCTGCTGCACCCTACATCCATTTGAACCCTCTTCTTGCTGTCAAGTCTTGGTTTCCCTGTAAGCAGTTTACGCTCTACACTTCCCTCCATGACCAGAAAGATGCCTCAGCATGTATCCTATCAATCACTCCTCACTTTTAACTAAGCTGTGCCAAAAATTTAAATCTCCCCATTTCGATTCAGTACCTCATCATTAGTTATCCGATCCGCCCACCTAATCTTCAGCATTCGTGTATGTCGCATGTCAAAAGCTGCCAATCCCTTCTTATCTGAACTGCTTGTCATCCACTCCTCCCGCGCACCGCCACACACACACACACACACACACACACACACACACACACACACATCTCCATTATAAAATAGACGATTACTTGATGCCTAAGAATGTGTCTTATGAAATGGTCCATTCATTCAGTCAAGTTGTGCCCCAAATTTTTTTTACTTCAAAGCAAGTACCTTTTTAACTCCACCTTCTCATTAGTTACGCGATCTGCCTATCTAATCTTCAGCATTCTGCTGTCACAACATATTTAAAAAGCTTCATACTCTTCGGTCTGAACCGTTTACCGTCTGCACTTCACTTCCGTACAAGTCTACACTTCAGACAAATACCATCAGAAAAGACTTCGCAACACTTAAATGGCTCAAATGGCTATGAGCACTATGGGACTTAACTTCTGAGGTCATCAGTCCCCTAGAACTTAGAACTACTTAAACCTAACTAACCTAAGGCCATCACACACCCATGCCCGAGGCAGGATTCCAACCTGCGACCGTAACGGTCGCGCGGTTCCAGACTGCAGCGCCTAGAACCGCTCGGCCACGCCGGCCGGCTCCTAACACTTAGATTTACATTATACATCATAACTTATTTTGCTGCTCTACTAACAAAACTAAGTGTCTCCTTTTGTAATTTAATTCCCTCAGCAGCGCCTGATTTAATCGAATATATTCCATTATCTTTATTTTTGTCGATATTCGTCTTATAACCTCTTTTCATGGACATTCTCCATTCTGTTGAACTACTCTTTCAAGTTCTTTGTCGTCTCTGACAAAATTTCAGTGTCACGGAAAAACAAGTTTTTTCCTTCCCCTTATGTTAAATTACGTTTCCCTAATTTTCTTGGTTTCCTTCATAGCTTGTTCACTGTACGAATTGAATAACATCAGGGATAGCCTACAACCATATCTGTGATAACAAAATATGTTGTCACAATTTTATTGCAATACCAAAGTCCTGAAATTAAAATGTTACAAGCCTTCAAAATGACAATTTCAAAACACATCTCTGTTTTACAACATTCAAAGCACAACTGTAGCCGAGCCTGCAAGCTTGGCGCCCTCGCTCTAGTGGAGCTGTCGGCAACTGGCGGACCGTGGACCTGCTGAATAATTAGAATATTTAATGGTCAGATAAAGGTAGATTAAATACATAGTTGCTGTGCTGTGCAGCGGAAGAGAGTGCGCTGAAGAGCGGCGCCGGAAGGGAGCAGGCTGATGTCCATCAATACGAAAGCCCTATTTTGTAAATCGACTTCAGACTCTGGCAACCTCTGAAATCTCTGTTAAATTCATTTAAAGACCATTTTTGTGCTAGTAACTCGAATGATAGCTTAAAGCTAATTTATGAAACTTCCTACCGGCCGCAGTGGCCGAGCGGTTCTAGGCGCTTCAGTCCGGAGCCGCGCTGCTGCTACGCTCGCAGCTTCGAATCCTGCCTCGGGCACGGATTTGTATGATGTCCTCAGGTTAGTTGGGGTTGGGTTGTTTAGGGAAGGAGACCAGACAGCGAGGTCATCGGTCTCATCGGATTAGGGAAGGATGGGGAAGTAAGTCGGTCGTGCCCTTTCAAAGGAACCATCCCGGCATTTGCCTGGAGCGATTTAGGGAAATCACAGAAAACCTAAATCAGGAAGGCCGGACGCGGGATTGAACCGTCGTCCTCCCTAATGCGAGTCCAGTGTCTAACCATTGCGCCACCTAGCTCGGTCACGTTAGTTAGGTTTAGTAGTTCTACGTCTAGGGGACTGATGACCACAGATGTTAAGTCCCATAGTGCTTAGAGCCATGTGAACCACTTGAAACTTCGGGAGAGTTCACTCGGCGGTGGCCATCTTTGACGACGAAGCCCCTTCTTCGGAGTGCAGCTCCTTTGTGCTGCGGCTGCTTTGCGGTGCGGCAGCATACACTTTGACACGGAAGTAGCTCCTTCGCGGTGCGTCGGGACGTATTGTGTGGCGAGAGCCCGCAGCGGTTCTGGCGTTTCAGTCTGGAACCGCGCGACCGCTACGGTCGCAGGTTCGAACCCTGCCTCGGACATGGATGTGTCTGATGTCCTTAGGTTAGTTAGGTTTAAGTAGTTCTAAGTTCTAGAGGACTGATGACCTCAGATGTTAAGTCCCACAGTGCTCAGAGTCACTTGAACCATCCTTTGCGGAAAACTTAGTGAGACTCTGAAAGAAGTACAGGACAAGCTGATCAAGTCGATTAATTTTATGAAGTCTTGTTCTGGCCTTCAGCACAGACAGTCCAAAGAGTTTCTTTCCGAGTGTGATTCGGCGGTTTCTCACTTACTGCAGTACAACAATGTTCGTTGGGTAAGTAAAGGTCAAGTGATCGATCGTTTTTGGCAGATAGAAGAAGTAACACACTTTTAGAAAACTTGGATTCACAGGAAGCAAGAGACCATTTGCAATTCCTGGCAAATGAACGCAGTACACTAGCTGTGGCTGTATGGTTCAAATGGCTCTGAGCACTATGGGACTTAACTTCTAAGGTCATCAGTCCCCTAGAACTTAGAACTACTTAAACCTAACTAACCTAAGGGCATCACACACATCCATGCCCGAGGCAGGATTCGAACCTGCGACCGCAGCGGCTGCGCGGTTCCAGACTGTAGCGCCTTTAACCGCTTGGCCACCACGGCCGGCGCTGTGGCTTTATTGAAAGACATTCTGAAACCTTTAAATGCGCTCAGTACCGAGCTACAAGGATATGGAAAATTAATAAGTGATCTGATAAAGAGTGCCTTCTTTCCGTCGAAAGCTGGATATCTTTGGAAAGACATTATAAGTCAGGAATATTTTAGCTTTTCAACAATTTTTGAATATAAAAATTATTCTGAAATATGCGTTTCAGTATTCTCAAATTTTACGGCAGATCTTAAGAAGGAATCTGCAGCAAGATTCCAAGACTTTCCACAGACAGAAAAGCTGTCGTGATTCTTAAAATCGCCTTTGGAAGTTTCTCCAGCGGTAGAATGGACGGATGTGGCTGCGAAGTTGTCCTGCCTTTCAAACCCTTACTCCAAATGAAGAAAATGACTTGCACGATTTCCTTAAAAACGTATAAAACTGCATTCGCTGAAGGATTTTGGAGTGAACATGCCCCAGAAGAATACGAAAATTGCAAAAAACTAGCCTTATACCTGGCTACTATGTTTTGCTCCACATATATTTGTGAAATTTCATTTTCAAAAATGAATTTTTTGAAAAACAAGTATCGCTCAAGATTACGGTCGCCCGCCTTGAAGATGGTGTTGGCATAAGCTGTTCCCCATGAACCTAAGTTTAAGAAACTGTTTCAGGACCGCAAGTGCAATTTCTCCCATTTATTTTTATCAAAGAAGCCTATCTACTGTATTTGATATTTTGTGAGTAAAATTAATAAAAAAATAGTACTGAATATACATTTTTCTCGATTTTTCAATGTAAATGTCTATCTATCGTATTACATATTTTTGTGAGTGAAAATAAAAATAGTAAAGAGCATAAGTTATTCCTGTATTTTTTAATACAAATATGCCTGTCTTATTATATTTCATATTAGTTTGAGAGTGAAAATTAAAATAAAAATATACTAAGGAATATGAAGTTTTTCTCCTGCACCTCGATAAAAACTTTCAAAAGTATTCCGACCCCATCTAAAATTACTTGCCGACCTCTACTCTAGTGGATCCGGTTATGAAAGCTACGAGTGTTTAAGATACGGTCAAGCAAGAACGCAATGCCATAGCCAAATTCGTTTCGCCTGGTGTGCTGTTCCGCATGACATCAGTAACTGCGAGAACAAGGATGTCTAACTTCTCTTTACAGCTCGGAGCATCGTATGTACAACAATAGAAAGTGCTCAGAATATGCCCGCAAAAAGGCAACAGGGAACTATAATTGGAGTCATGAAAGATGGCGGTCGAGTTTAGACTTGTTCTGCGCACATGCGTCAAGCGTTCCCCGACAGCCAATGAGCGTGCAGTAGTATTCTGAACACCCTGCTGTGAATAATGGATGCGGTGCAAACATGCCACGTGAACGTAGCGAGTTCTTCAGCGAATTTTTATTCCATTTGTTACGAGTTGTCATGACTGATGGTAATCGCCAAGTTCTACACAAGCAAGCGAGAGAGATAATTTGCGGGCTACACGTTTTCTTCCAGCGCAAAGCTTGAAACCGGCAACAATGCAATCCCGTCAACATGCGCGAATCGCTGTCATTCTTGTGAATCGGACTATAATACCATTCGAGAAGCAATATATATTATGAAGAAGCGTTCTAGAAACTGAATAAACGGTCTTTGGTAAAAGTGTAGCCTGTGGGGTCTCAGGTTAAACGCGTACACTGATCGATGGCAAAGATTAGACAGACACAGCATAAGCATGTGGGATTTTAGACGGACCGAATGGTGGTGTTTTTATACCACAGGCGCTCAGAAAATAGCGAAGGGGAGCATCATAAATCCAGGGTCCAACACAGAAATCAGTTACGAGCAAGATATCACCTTCAAGCTTACCTTGCCCACATTGGTAGAAGACGCCTATCTGGAGGCCGCACATAGTACTTAACAGTAACAGTAGCCACTGGGAAAAAAGAGTGTGTGTGTGTGTGTGTGTGAGAGACAGAGAGAGAGAGAGAGACAGAGAGAGAGAGAGAGAGAAAGGGATGGCGTATTGATGCGATAGCACCGTGTGGCGGGAGTTCCCTTCTTGGAACGCATTTACAGTTGCTTTGAGCCGCAAGCGACCCGCGGGTTGGACACCCATCGTCAATGATACTAATATGCGCAAAGGATTTCTGAAAGAAATGTCAGTTGCGACACAAGCACGCTGAGCAGTGTTTTGTTGAACTTGCAGACACGCTTCTTTATGAGTTGAAAACAACATGTTCGTTCCATCAACTGTACAATTGCATGTTTATTCTCTACCGGTTTCTATTATTACAGTCATCTTCACGGGAGAAATGGTTCAAATGGCTCTGAGCACTATGCGACTTAACTTCTGAGGTCATCAGTCGCCTAGAACTTAGAACTAATTAAACCTAACTAACCTAAGGACATCACACACATCCATGCCCGAGGCAGGATTCGAACCTGCGACCTTAGCGGTCGCCCGGTTACAGACTGTAGCGCCTAGAACCGCACGGCCACTCCGGCCGGCTTCACGGGAGAAAACCACTCGAACCAACAAAATGTAGAATATACGTAACTGTCATAATAATCTGTCTTAACATAGTCCATATAGCCGGCCGGTATGGCCGAGCGGTTCTAGGCGCTTCAGTCTGGAACCGCTCGACCGCTACGGTCGCAGGTTCAAATCCTGCCTCGGGCATGGATGTGTGTGATGTCCTTAGGTTAGTTAGGTTTAATTAGTTCTAAGTTCTAGGGGACTGATGACCTCAGATGTTAAGTCCCATAGTGCTCAGAGCCATTTGAACCATAGTCCATGTAAACGCGCTGTGGCTCCACACTTAATAATTCACCCCCCAAGTGTGCATTACAGTAATTGTGTCTCCCGGGTCGAGTCCTCCCTCGGGCATGGATGTGTTCTTAGCATAAGTTAGTTTAAGTATTGTGTAAGTCTGGAGACCGATAACCTAAGCAGTTTGGTACCTTAGGAATTCACACACATTGAACATTTGGAATTGTGTCATAGCACATCGTATTTATATGGACTGTGTTAAGACAGATTATTATGACACGTATATTCTATATTTTGTTCGTTCATATCTGACGAAAATGTATTTTTGAGCCGTTGATCTACATTTTTCCCGAGACGATGATTGCAATAATCGAAACTGGTAGAGAATAAACACACAGTTGTATAGTTGATGACACAAACATACTGTTTTCAAATGATCTAACAGCTGTAGACAGTCACATACAAAAAGTTCTTTTTAAGCTTTCCACCTCATGTTTGCACAGATTACACAGCGTCAGTTTGGTGATGAGCAAGCACTTGGCTCTTGTAGTACTAATTGAGACTTTTCCATGGGTCAACAATAACTTTTTAAGTTTTCTATTCAGTACGTTGGAATTACAACAATGTTGGATATGACGGGATCGGTAAATACAGACTTCCTTTCAATGGCTACATGTTTTACCGTTTCGGCATAGTATTCAACATGCTCGCCTCCTTCCGTAAGCCGCTTGTGTGGCACACGACCTGGAAGTAGCCTTTTCCAAGGTGAGCGCTGGAAGAAATTTATAAACCCATAATCTGACCGGCAAGGAGAAGGCAGACTACGACCTACAATTCCTGATAATCAGACTGTGTTCCACCTTGCTGTGCGAAATCCTGACATCTCCGCTACGTTTCAGGGAGGGTGGACATCTAACACTGTTGATGGTGACTGGACAGTCGAATGCTTAGCAGTCCC
This sequence comes from Schistocerca cancellata, assembly GCF_023864275.1. Classification (NCBI taxonomy): domain Eukaryota; kingdom Metazoa; phylum Arthropoda; class Insecta; order Orthoptera; family Acrididae; genus Schistocerca; species Schistocerca cancellata. The sequence continues at coordinate 124,043,709 of NC_064628.1, forward strand.
CTCGTTGCTATTCAAGAGAAATATGCTGTGCGCCTCGGAACCGGAATCCAGTCCCAACTCACCATAAAAATTCAGAACTAACGTTGCACAATCACGCATCACAGTCTCCCACATGGTCGAAATACACACTTGTCGCACGATCCTACTGAAAGAGGGTTACCACATTTGGATTGCAAAATAACGAGTCGTAAGGCTGGCAGGCAGTGAACGTTTTCTGAGCACGCACTGCACTTTATATAGCTGAGACATTCTTCACTTACGAAGAGGAATTTGCCTTGTCGTTCTGGTTAATCTCTTTCTCTCTCTCTCTCTCTCTTTGTGTGGGTGGGTTTGTAGGGGGAGGGGGGGAGAAGTGCAAAATAATCGGAAAACGTTTCCCGCCATCTGCATATCTGCTAGTTAATGAGACCAGGAATGAATGAACAAGCTTTAGGGAAGAAATTATTTTATAGAGTAATAACAATAAAACAATAGCCGTAATTAAGGAAATCTGTTCGGAAGTGCGTCTCTTTGGACACCTGCGTAATCAAAATCCGCTTCCAGGCAAGATCAACGGCTTCACGTCGTGTATTTTAATGTTCTTCCATCCTCCTTGGAATACTATCCACATCATGACGGAGACGTTAAAGCTGGTGCCGGCCCAGCTCTTCGACGGTAGCTCCCCTTCAGTTATCCACCGTGTGATGAGGGTTTGTGTGTAAGTTTCAACTGGATCCAATAATGCACAGTTGGGTTCATGTCGGCAGATACCGGAAGCCATTCCATTTGGTTGATTCCTACCTGCAGGGACGATGGGCGTGGAGTTAGTGTGCATTATCTTCTGAAGACTAACCCATCTTTGAAATATTGGTTATAGCACTGAACAATGGGTTTGACTGTCCAGCCCCGATACTGCGTAGCTCTCAGTGGCGATAAGATGCGTCCGACATCCATACGTGATACCCGCTCAAAATTGAGACAGTCCCGTCTTGGTGCTGAAACGTTGCGACTCTACGCCTGGGACATGCGTTGTATTTGATCGCCTCCACTCTCTTCTATGACGATTACCAAATGTGAGACAAAGTCATTCGTCAGTGAAGAGAACCCGATTTATCTGATACAGATTCCATTCCATTTATTCCCTTGCCCTCACTACTGTGTAGGTAGGGGATGCGGGAGAGGTTGATAAACGCCTTAAAGTCGAATTTATCTACCATGAAGACCTTCAATGTTTTGTATTTTACGAGAGCGACTGAATGTTCGAATGATGTCGCTGCAGTGTGTGTCAATTCAGCAGCTTTCCGTGTTGACGACGCTTCTTGCGGTAGAGCGATAATTCGTGTGTGGTCTGTTCTTGAAATAGAAATGTGGGCAGACTGAGCACTGAACGCAAGTCACAAAGTCCCATTTAAGATTCTAGACACAGCGTGCTCTGTTGAAATGCGTTGAGAGTGCAGGATCAGATTTACTTTCATAAAATAACCTCCGTAGATGGAGTTTAAAATGTAACTCAAATAAAACAGGAGCTGCGGGTTTTCATCTGTTCAATAGATTGGTACAGGGAGCCCTTGATGTCTGTTTTCAGGGAGCGGAACTTCGTCATAAAATTCATCCAAAATACCCTGGGACCACGCTAGACAGGACACTTTCTTTCAAGGAGCACTTAACACGAACATCTGCTGAAATTCGGAAACAACATCCTTCATAAGCTCTGTGGCACTAGTTGGGGATCGTCAACAGACAACCTTTGAGTATCAGCACTTGGGTTGGTAAACTCGACAACAGAGTACTGCGGGTCTGTCCAGCTTAACAGTTCTTACGTGAAAAAGATACATGTACGACTTAACGCATCCATGTGCGCTATCAGAGAGTCATTACGATCTACCAACGTTTACCTATCTTGTGTCACATTCCACCAGAAGATTGTTGATAAATCGAAACTTCTAACATTGAATGATGTATGCTCTGTGGAACGAAAAAAATTAATACATCCCATGCTTACCACAGTCAGGACTCTTACTGAAACTGAATTCAATTGCATCGATGAATGGAAACGCTGTTGGCAACAGAAGTGTCCTCCACAGTGCCTGAAACTTTCCTGCATCCAGGAGAAGCCACCTGGATTTAACCAGCCTCAGGCAATTTCGGCCACTCTGAATCGTACTCGAACGGGCCATGGAATATTTCCAGACACACTCCACAAGTGGGTGTAATGGATCCGGGAGATGTAATTTTTTTTACCGTATTTGTCGATACCGAATTGTAAATGTTTTCTTATATTTTTGTCAGAATATTTTTTATTATAATTTGCCTTAGTATATGTTAATTTACTTATAATTTTGAGAGTGAAAGCATATTGATTACTATTAGAAAATGTGTCGAAGAACAGCAAAGAGACTGATTACAAGTGGAAGCTTGTGTGTTGTGTAAAACATCTTTGACTATAGTCAGTCGGCAGCTAACTCTTGGTGTGTGCTGACGGAAGAACAATGTGAAGGTCGCCGTCATAAATAATTTTGAATTATGTTATTATTATTTTTGTATTAACTAAAAAGAAGAAACTACATTTGAAGAAACTGTATTTGAAACACCAAAATGAGAGAAACACGTTGAACCACGTCTTTTCTGCAACCGACAAAGATGCATTGTGGAATCATACTTAGACAACTGAAGCCAAGACTAATATGGCCGTGTAAACGTCTAACGGAAAAGGTAGTCACGAAATATGGCAAATTTAAGTAAATAAAAAATAGTGAGCATATTTTCAACTTTTGTCTTAGCCGGGATACCATATTTCAATTGTGGACTGTAGCCGGGATGCCGTATTTCATGGGGCAGGCCTTAGCCCCACCTTGTGATTGTGATGGTAAACGACAGACATCTGATCAGGTGGAATGAACATATCTCACGCGTGCCTTTCGAAGATTTTCTGACAGTTACGAGCACTGTGATAAACTATATAAAAAGCGTTGATATTCACCTATGGGTATTGTTATTTGCACTGTATTACGCTGGATAGCTTTGTTGAAGCGCTGATACGTAGTAGTTTACTAATATGTATACACAGGATGTAACGGGTAGAAGTGCAAGTATTTTATATATGGCATCTGCCGGCCGGTGTGGCCGAGCGGTTCTAGGCGCTACAGTCTGGAAACGCGCGACCGCTACGGTCGCAGGTTCGAATCCTGCCTCGGGCATGGATGTGTGTGATGTCCTTAGGTTAGTTAGGTTTAAGTAGTTCTAAGATCTAGGGGACTGATGAACTCAGATGTTAAGTCCCATAGTGCTCAGAGCCATTTGAACGATTTGATGTATGGCATCTTAATATGTGTACATGTCGCTGTGTTAGTTGTATTTCCCTGTGCCAAACAGTCTTCCTACTAACACGTCACGAACTTTCATGCACGGGCGTGACTGGATCATTAATGTAAGTGGACTACGTCTATCAGTGAAGACTAACCTTTTTGCATCCATTCGTCCACACTTGAACACCCGATTTGCTGTCCAGGAGAAAATAAGTGATAATGGCTTGCCCATGCCACATGTGCTTGGAGGCAGTACCCAACCTAAAAACATACTATTTGCAATAGCTATCACGATTAATAAGCAAATGACGTAAATAATGATGTAATGTTGTTCAGTAAAACGACCTCGGTCACCAAAACAAATATCTCAAACACTCTTAATGTATTCCATACGATAGATAAATAATGCAGTAATCAGCGTAGTATTGAGAAGGAGGTTTCCGAGTTTTTTAAAATCTATAAAATATGGAACTCAAGATGCAAAACTTTTTGGGCAGCTTGCTTTGAGTAACTGATGAAAGGTTAGTGTGTCTGTCAAAAGTCCATAATACCTATGAGAGCAAATATTTCAGAAAAAGTCGTTTATAATTACGAAAACCATTTTGCGCGTTGTACTACACTAACTTAGCTCTATCTGACATCCTTCCGTCGTCATTACAAAATACACGAATTGTTTCAAGACGTGCCCGCCTCTTGCTTTCCGGAAACGTGCCAGTAGTGGTCTACCAGTTGTCGCAATTTGCTTCCCAGGGCTATATCCCCATGGGAGAGCTGTGGGCCGTGCCTGACAGCGGCTCAGGGCACATCTAATTGGTTGGCAGCAGAAGCAGAACGCAGCATTTGTATTAGGCCGTGTGCTACTCAGCCGTCGCTCGCATCCTTAACAACGGAGTCTGGGGCGTATGTTGATGTAGGCATCTCGCCAGGACCGGCTCCGCCGCACATCACAGCGGAAGTGCGTTCTGCACGAGCACACCTTTCCGTTTAATCAAAACCATACGTAATTTCGTGCTGAGAGTCCATCGATATTCCCTCAAAGCAAATGTAGCATGTCTCCTCCAAAACCTGTGATTGGTTAAGTAGTACCTCATCATTGTCGTAACGTTCCCTTACCAGTGACATTAGCAATGATAAAACTACGTATTCTTGCTGTAGGATTGCTCTGAATGCAACTCTTGTAGCATAGCTCACAATACAATCCGCCAAGATATGTAATAATGTCAGATTCGTCGTCGCATGTAATTAGGCAATTTAACTTTCACCCTACATAAATAATCTTTCAAAATCTACATTTATACATTTGTGCACATTCATGCTCAATCTTTGTCAAGGTCTAACTGGCAGATTTCCTTCGACTTTTTAAATTTTTTTAGTTACAACTGGTATGTAAGTTTCATCGTATTTTACATCCGCTCTCTTCCATAGACGTAAATGTCTACATTATTCTGAAAACAACGAAATATAGTTCACAGAATTCACCGAATCATTGAATGCAATAACAAAGGTAGCGGTATGAAATACATTGTAACTAATTGTTATGTCTCATTTCTTTAAAAGATCTTGCGATTTGTTGTAAGGTTTAGCGACAAAGTGTAATGCACAGTGCTGTCTGCCTTTGGCGCACGTCACTGTTTTTCTCTAAGTTTTCCAGTTCTGCAGTCGTTGTGCTTCCTTTTCTTATTCATATTCATCATTTTTTTAAATTTATATTTTCACTTTAGAAAGTGTTGTATTCGCAGCGTAATTATTTTTTTTAATGTGTACCTACTATTCCTAAGAGTCTGGCACTTCACTGCAACAAACAGTCTGGATACTACCGCATGCCATTACACTTTATTTAGTCGCGTCCACTTTGATTTGCAAAGTTTTAGAAAAAAATCCAAACTTTGATGAAAAAACTCTCATGAAAATTACTTTACCCTGCAACCTGTTCCTTACACGTTCTGCAGAGTGTTCTGGTAGAAGGGCGTTGACACATGTAGGTTTTGTGTCATGGTCAACGAATTTTTGTAGTTTACATGGATGCAGTCTTAGGATGTCTTCCAACATGAAATGAAAATCAACTTTATCACTAAAACCTGGAAAAAATGATGTGACGGATACACAGAAATCTACTGGCTACTTCGTAGACGAGCTCACGGTAACGAGATACCTGCCACCCGAAGGTTGCACGTCAGGCACAAGGCTGGTAATGACGTCCGTCACCTGGATGGGTATATTGCTACCTTTTTTCAAGACTAGATGTGTGCCTCCATTTGATTTCTCCCTCCCTCTCGTTCTAATTTAATCCAACGTTAAAGCTAATACACTGCAATGTACGAGCCATCGCCATCATAAACCATACAAAAACAATGCAGTTATGATATGGTTCGGAGCAGTTGCCGTTTGCCGTCATCGCCACATAGCTAGGCGAACTGGAAGTGACTGTTGGTTGCGTATACTGCTCTGCAGGTACCTGTTGTATGGCTGTTGAAAGGTGCGAGGAATGGTAACGAGGATGGTGCAGTTCCCACAGATATCTGATTGGATCTTGATCCGGCGACTCTGCAAGGCAACGGAGTGGTTTGAATTCTCTATCGAATATTTTCGTACGCTTCTTGCTATGCAACAAAGTACAACATACTAATAAAAAAATGCGATTCTCTCAAGAATGTCCAACATACAGGCATGAATGTGACCTCCTAGGACTGATTCTTATTAAAAAAGGCTTTCGCCTTAGAACGCGCAACAGAAACATCCCCAAACCGGAATATGTTCCGCTCACCTTGTGCTTTTCCAGGAATGACTACACAGTGTTTGTTTGCTCTACGGTGTTTCTTCACAGATACGCCGACGTCCATCTATAGCGGGAAACAGAAAAGGAGAAGTGCATACCACACGTCAACATAAAAGCTGAAGAGCTCAGCGGTTTTTTATGAATGGAAAATACTGCCAAAATGAAAAGCACAGCAAGTGTCAGAAGTATATTCTAGGACCAACCAAACTTAGAAGAGCCTGACTTCTGAGACAATCCTTTAAGACCAGACAATCTGCTATAACTTATATACACTCCTGGAAATTGAAATAAGAACACCGTGAATTCATTGTCCCAGGAAGGGGAAACTTTATTGACACATTCCTGGGGTCAGATACATCACATGATCACACTGACAGAACCACAGGCACATAGACACAGGCAACAGAGCATGCACAATGTCGGCACTAGTACAGTGTATATCCACCTTTCGCAGCAATGCAGGCTGCTATTCTCCCATGGAGACGATCGTAGAGATGCTGGATGTAGTCCTGTGGAACGGCTTGCCATGCCATTTCCACCTGGCGCCTCAGTTGGACCAGCGTTCGTGCTGGACGTGCAGACCGCGTGAGACGACGCTTCATCCAGTCCCAAACATGCTCAATGGGGGACAGATCCGGAGATCTTGCTGGCCAGGGTAGTTGACTTACACCTTCTAGAGCACGTTGGGTGGCACGGGATACATGCGGACGTGCATTGTCCTGTTGGAACAGCAAGTTCCCTTGCCGGTCTAGGAATGGTAGAACGATGGGTTCGATGACGGTTTGGATGTACCGTGCACTATTCAGTGTCCCCTCGACGATCACCAGTGGTGTACGGCCAGTGTAGGAGATCGCTCCCCACACCATGATGCCGGGTGTTGGCCCTCTGTGCCTCGGTCGTATGCAGTCCTGATTGTGGCGCTCACCTGCACTGCGCCAAACACGCATACGACCATCATTGGAACCAAGGCAGAAGCGACTCTCATCGCTGAAGACGACACGTCTCCATTCGTCCCTCCATTCACGCCTGTCGCGACACCACTGGAGGCGGGCTGCACGATGTTGGGGCGTGAGCGGAAGACGGCCTAACGGTGTGCGGGACCGTAGCCCAGCTTCATGGAGACGGTTGCGAATGGTCCTCGCCGATACCCCAGGAGCAACAGTGTCCCTAATTTGCTGGGAAGTGGCGGTGCGGTCCCCTACGGCACTGCGTAGGATCCTACGGTCTTGGCGTGCATCCGTGCGTCGCTGCGGTCCGGTCCCAGGTCGACGGGCACGTGCACCTTCCGCCGACCACTGGCGACAACATCGATGTACTGTGGAGACCTCACGCCCCACGTGTTGAGCAATTCGGCGGTACGTCCACCCGGCCTCCCGCATGCCCACTATACGCCCTCGCTCAAAGTCCGTCAATTGCACATACGGTTCACGTCCACGCTGTCGCGGCATGCTACCAGTGTTAAAGACTGCGATGGAGCTCCGTATGCCACGGCAAACTGGCTGACACTGACGGCGGCGGTGCACAAATGCTGCGCAGCTAGCGCCATTCGACGGCCAACACCGCGGTTCCTGGTGTGTCCGCTGTGCCGTGCGTGTGATCATTGCTTGTACAGCCCTCTCGCAGTGTCCGGAGCAAGTATGGTGGGTCTGACACACCGGTGTCAATGTGTTCTTTTTTCCATTTCCAGGAGTGTATATTATTGCCACGTTACACGTAAGTTGCATATAACAAATTCATCAAGCCTTGCATCGGTCAATCATAAATCAGAATAAAAGCTCACCAGCTGCCGTGTCACCCTCTGTCCAGACGTTATTTTCACAGATTCGAAAAGCAGACAACTTCTCGTTCAAGTTGTTCCCCAAATTTGCTTCATGAGGTATAGTGCAGTAACTTCCAGTCTTCCCAAAATTCCCCCCCTCCCCTCCCGCGAAAAAGACGTAGCACTACGGGAACTGAACTAATTCCCACATGTCACTCGAATGCCGATCACTCAATTACCGAGGTGGACAGTTAAATATTTATGCTCAAGCAAAAAGTCAAAAATCCTTTCGGCAGCCCGCTGATATCTTCAGGTTTGTGCATGATAGGTTTATAGTGACTAAAATGTTGGCAGTGCATATATTTTGTTTCCATTTACGATGTATCTGGTAACAGCTTCAGTCAAGTTATACGACGTTATACTTTCGCGTATGATCAGAAAGAATATGACACATAAGTTAATATACCTTAACTTTTTTTTTTTTTTTACAAATTACTTAACAGGGTAATACTGCTTTCACTGCATACTGGGCATTAATGAACTAATTTTGGTTTCCCACAATAATTTTTACGCCAGTCTGATGATGCCCCAAAAGGGCGAAAAGCTTCATTTACTGCAAATAAAAAAGATTTTGCAACCACGACTGTCTTACTTCAAGTACTCTACAGAGAATAGCTTACTTACCAATAGTTCAGAGACGATATTTCATCGTTACATAACCTGCGAATGGTCACAAAAACATGCCAAATAAAAACAGTTTTATGCTTTGATTATGTTTTATAATGAAAAGGAAAACAAGGAGAAATTTGGAAGGAGAATTTAAGTTTAGGGAGAAGGCATATGGACTTTGAGGTTTGCCTGTCACATCGTAATTCTACCAGAGGAAGCAGTTGTACGGAACAGATAACGTTTTGAAAAAAAGATAAGCTTCTTTCCTACAAAAGTAAAACAAGGACAACGTGATGAAGTTGAATGAGGTCAGGTGTTTTGAGAAAATCGGATTAGTATATGCCAAACTAGAAGTAGTGATGATGGTGATTAAGTACTTGCACGGACAAAGCATGTTCGTTGTTAGTCCCTCGTTGCAATGAAGAAAGAGAAATGTCAGTTCTATGGTCTGTGACTTTGTGGTTGAAAATGTGCGCCACAGAAGCTTTAGTCAGATAGTTAAAAGCGAAATTCAGACAGCTAAAAGCTGTGGCTGGTCACTGAAGGATACACCAAGAAGGGCCATCGTAGTCAGTAAGAATCAAATGGGCTGAGAAAATGAAGGCTGCGTGGTCTGGAGAACTAATTATCTTGAAGAGTTGTATAAATAAAATACGACGATGAAAATTTCAAAATGCGTTACTAAGAGTAGTGGGACGAGTTTTGCTGTTTGGGTTCTCGTGGAAAGCTGCATTAATCTAGTTTTCGGGCTGGAAACCATATCAACAACAACAACATAACAAAATATGAATTTATTTTGTGGGCAACCGAAGATGGCAGCGTACTGCCCAAACTTCTCAGCAAAGTCCTACTTGACGACTAAATACACTACTGGTCATTAAAATTGCTGCACCACGAAGATGACGTGCTACAGACGCGAAATTTAACCGACTGGAAGAAGATGCTGTGATATGCAAATGATTAGCTTTTCACAGCATTCACACGAGGTTGGCGCCGGTGGCGACACCTACAACGTGCTGCCATGAGGAAAATTTCCAACCGATTTCTCATACACAGACAGCAGTTGACCGGGGTTGCCTGGTGAAACGTTGTTGTGATGCCACGTGTAAGGAGGAGAAATGCATACCATCACGTTTCCGACTTTGATAAAGGTCGGATTGTAGCCTATCGCGATTGCGGTTTATCGCATCGCGACATTGTTGGTCGCGTTGGTCGAGATCCAATGACTGTTAGCAGAATATGGAATCGGTGGGTTCAGGAGGGTAATACGGAACGCCATGCTGGGTCCCAACGGCCTCGTATCACTAGCAGTCGAGATGACAGGCATCTTATCCGCATGGCTGTAACGGATCGTGCAGCCACGTCTCGATCCCTGAGTCAACAGATGGGGACGTTTGCAAGACAACAACCATCTGCACGAACAGTTCGACGACTTTTGCAGCAACATGGACTATGTGCTCGGAGACCACGGCTGCAGTTACCCTTGACGCTGCATCACAGACAGGAGCGCCTGAAATGGTGTACTCAACGACGAACCTGGGTGCACGAATGGCAAAACATCATTTTTTCGGATGAATCCAGGTTCTGTTTACAGCATCATGATGGTCGCATCCGTGTTTGGCGACATCGCGGTGAACGCACGTTGCAAGCGTGTATTCGTCATCGCCATACTGGCGTATCACCCGGCGTGATAGTATGGTGTGCCATTGGTTACACGTCTCGGTCACCTCTTGTTCGCACTGACGGCACTTTGAACAGTGGACGTTACATTTCAGATGTGCTACGACCGGTGGCTCTACCCTTCATTCGATCCCTGCGAAACCCTACATTTTAGCAGGATAATGCACGACCGCATGTTGCAGGTCCTGTACAGGCCATTCTGTATACAGAAAATGTTCGACTGCTCTCCTGGCCAGCACATTCTCCAGATCTCTCACCAATTGAAAACGTCTGGTCAATGGTAGCCGCGCAACTGGCTCGTCACAATACACCAGTCACTACACTTGATGAACAGTGCTATCGTGTTGAAGCTGCATGAGCAGCTGTACCTGTACACGCCATCCAAGCTCTGTTTGACTCAATGGCCAGGCGTATGAAGGCCGTTACTACAGCCAGAGGTGGTTGTTCTGGGTACTGATTTCTCAGGATCTATGCACCCAAATTGTGTGAAAATGTAATCAGATGTCAGTTCTAGTATAATATATTTGTCCAATGAATACCCGTTTATTATTTGCATTTCTTATTGGTGTAGCAATTTTAATGGCCAGTAGTGTATATGGATGATGTAGGAAAGGTAGGTGTGTGTGTGTGTGTGTGTGTGTGTGTGTGTGTTTGTATGTGTGTGTGGGTGTGCAAGAGAGAGAGAGTGCAAGAGAGAGAGAGAGAGAGAGAGAGAGAGAGAGAGAGAGAGAGCGAGAGAGGTGCAGGCTGTGAAAAGACAGCCATGAAGTATCATAAAAGTTCTACTGGAAACACGCGGCGACACCGGCGAGTTATTTATTCAGCTTCCTAACTGGAAACAGTGCGTGCAGTGCCGTTGCCATACGGAGCGCGCCCGCTACGAGATGTTAGTCGGCGGTGGACAAAAGGTGTAGTTAATAGCTTTTCCTTTCAGTCTGCGTGGCGCAAAAGCTTTCGAAAGAGCGGGTTTCGAGCCGCAGCTGTGTGCAGTCCGCCGAACGCACTCACCTCTTTTCGATTCTTTCTTGTTTTTTTATTCCCTCCACCTCCGTCTACTTACAGTCTGAGAGCTTTCCAATCCGAGAGTCGTTGAGCAACTAGAATGCTCGGTATGTAGCGGAGCCCCCAATTGTGAAGCTTTTGGCGTAAAAGGCTGTGTCCTGGAAACGAGCTGAGGACGCTCGGTGCGGCCCCGGGCCGCCGTCGCACAGTGGATCGGTGCGGGCCGCCAGGGCAGCGCAGAGGAGAGGAGAGAGAAGGGACGGGCGAGGAGAGGAGAGGGAATGGAAGGGAAGCGAAGCCCGCTGCGGCGCGGTCTTGACCCGGTTCTCAGCGCAGGCCCCTCCGCCGCAATTACACGCATTATGGCTAGACAAGGCGCGGCTAGTTTCACTTAGCTCTACTGCCACACCGCGCAGGTGACGGCGCTCAGGGACACGCACGCCGACGGGACCGAGACACACGGCGCTGGCTGGCGCGGTGGCACCTCCAAAGGTCTCGCCGTACGTCACTTATTCCCGACATGGCAAAGACCGTAATTGCTATAGCGTACCAAGTCGTCACGTTCAGAAACGGAGCAGCAATTTCTTACAGGGATTGGTGTTTGGATCCCTAAGCGCAGTGAAACACTGCCGGGCTTCTGGAAAACAAGGATTAGCTGGCGTCACATAGCCCAGAGGCGTCATAAATCTCCCCACAGACTGGAAACAGGCATCGAGATATCTGACGACGCGCTGAAAAACTAGTGTATCCTGGATGAGAAGCTGACTTAACGTTGGGCGTGGTGGCGTCCTTGGTAACAGAACGCAAGAACAAATGGTCTGCCAAGTGAAGAACTCTTGAAGGAACAAACACTGGTATCAGTTGCTTCTGTAAAATATCTGGGAGTATGCGTGCGGAACGATCTGAAGTGGAATGATCATATAAAATTAATTGTTGGTAAGGCGGGTGCCAGGTTGAGATTCATTGGGACAGTCCTTAGAAAATGTAGTCCATCAACAAAGGAGGTGGCTTACAAAACACTGGTTCGACCTATACTTGAGTACTGCTCATCAGTGTGGGATCCGTACCAGGTTGGGTTGACGCAGGAGATAGAGAGGATCCAAAGAAGAGCGGCGCGTTTCGTCACGGGGTTATTTGGTAAGCGTGATAGCGTTACGGAGATGTTTAGCAAACTCAAGTGACAGACTCTGCAAGAGAGGCGCTCTGCGTCGCGGTGTAGCTTGCTGTCCAGGTTTCGAGATGGTGAGTTTCTGGATAAGGTATCGAATATATTGCTTCCCCCTACTTATACCTCCCGAGGAGATCACGAATGTAAATTCGGAGAGATTCGAGCGCGCACGGAGGCTTTCCGGCAGTCGTTCTTCCCGCGAACCATACGCGACTGGAACAAGAAAGGGAGGTAATGACAGTGGCACGTAAAGTGCCCTCCGCCACACACCGTTGGGTGGCTTTGCGGAGTGTAAATGTAGATGTAGATGTAGATGAGATTCCACCAGGGAAACAGGAAAGATTCGTTGAATAATTCGTAGAAGAGAGAAATGTCGCGGCATAACAACCAATAAGACTTTCTTTTCCCTACAAGGAAAATTGGAAATTTGTGCTGTTCTGTGGGACCAAACAGCTGAGGCCATCGGTCCCTAGGCTTACACACAATATAACTTAAACTAACTTACACTAAGGACAACACACACACCCATGTCCAAGGGAGGACTCGAACCTCCGACGCGGGTACCTACAGGGAACATGAAAGTTTGCAGATCCGTATCCCCATACAGTGACTGGACAAAAATATGCAAAATGCACGCTTGAAGAGAAATGCAGATGCGCTGCATCTGACCAAGGACGACACCTGTGCTATGTCCTTAATAAGTTTCAAACGTCAGTCGCAGTGAAAACACTGTTCCGTTTAGCTGTGAGTGCACTATGTCGCAGCTAAGTAATTTCGAACGTGGGAAATTGTTGATGATCGTCTGGTAGGTGCTTCTGTAAACAAGGCAACCGAAGAGGTCGATATTTAAACAACCACAGTATCGAAGATTTATATCGAATACAGGGAAAGCGGAAAAATATCATCCGCTAATGCACAAAGCGAACGAAAGTGTCTGTTGCGTGATCATGGCGGATGGTCAATGAAGAGGGGATTTTGACGAAAAAGAAGAGAACATCAGTTACGAAAGTTATTGCAGAACTCAACGTCGCACTCGGCGAACTCTGGCACCACAAAAAAACGCGAAGGGTGTTCCATAACGGAATTGCAGAGCGAGCTGGGACTCCAAAACCACTCAGAAGTGATCCAAGTGCCAGTAACAGGAAATCGTGGTACCGAAGCCATACAAACTGGACTGCGGAGAAGTGAAAATCTGTCACTTTGTCGGATAAGTACGGTTTCACTTTATTTTCAGCTTCTGGCAGAGTTATTAATGTGCCATAAATACCTTATTCTTTTAAGAATTGAACTTCCGTGTACAAAGCAGCTTCTAACGTCTGTTCACTTTAAAATGATTCAAGATGTTAAATATTTGACTTTAAGCACATAAGCAGGAAAAGTTTAGAAAATGATTGTAACTACAATTAAATTTTTTTTTGGATGTCCCTAAGTGCTCTCATTATAAAGCACTGGATGAATATAATACGGGTAACTTGCGCTCTGTTTGGAGCAAAACGTAGTTTTTCGTTCTCCTAAATGTTTGTGAGCTCATATCCCCTGAATTATGTGTAGTACAATGATTTAATTTTGGACGCACATTCGGTGGCGTATTTAGACACTATCTGCAAAGTGCTTTTCGAACAGAGTTTGCAGTAAAAAGGTAATAAATTAAATCGTCATGCCTGATGCTGAAGTTTTACTCAGCACCATTTCAAAAAAAAAGTCAGTGTTTCACACATCTAAATATTTATGACATTGTGTAGTCTGTTAAGTAAGGCCGTGGTAGGGTTAATCAGTGGTATCTACGAGGCATGCCTGAAACCAAGTTTTCCGCATATTCACGCGGAAGAGATTTCCTGATCGGTCGAATCTGCGTTGACAGCTGTTTCAAAGCGAACTTTGCTTGCGCTTGACGCAATGTTAAGAATGGGTTTCTCCACTGTTGGAGTCACTTTACGGATTGAACCACGTTCTTCAAAGTATTCACACTTTTAACCGATTTACAGCTTGCTACCCACTTTTGTACAAATGACTTTGATTCCCCAGATTTTTAGACACCGCGACATGACTCACTTTCGGAACTTTGTGGTGGCTACAGAAAAACATAGCCTCAAAGCACGACGCGTAGGATGCACTCGTGACCTTTCTCGTGTTTCTCTGTCAAGAATTCAAAGTAAACTAATGCTTTATGAACATTGCATGAAGGACAAAGATTCCGTCTACTGGGCTGTGTAAGAACTATGGCGCTGTTTTCTAGTGTCTGTGTGTAATGCCGACCACGCTCTTTCTTAACAGTCTGTATTTCCTTAACAGTGTCGTACACTGTATACTTTGCAGGTACATTCAGTAGTGTATGTGGATACTTTCCACAAAATGTACTCCAAATACTGTAGGTAGTAATGAAGTAATAGGTTACAACGCCATATCTCATGCTGAAGTTTCCCTGCATGAACAGCAAAAACGTAGTAGGCGATAAACATTTTTTGTTTCGTCATTGTGTCTGCGTGTTTTGTGTGTGTGTGTGGGGGGGGGGGGATGTGGGTTGATGGGGAGGGACTTCGAGAGGAAAAGTTTTGTAATTAGGTGTAAAAAATGGTGCAAATGGCTCTGAGCACTATGGGACTTAACATCTGAGGTCATCAGTCCCCTAGACTTAGAACTACTTAAACCTAACTAACCTAAGGTCATCACACACATCCATGCCCGAGGCAGGATTCGAACCTGCAGCAGCGCGATCCCGGACTGAAGCGCCTAGAACTGCTCGGCCACAGCGGCTGGCCTTAGGTGTAAAGTTTGTTGGAAAACGCTAAATGGTCTCGTTCTCAGAAACTGGACGAATATAGTCCGAGTATTTGCACGCCATTAGGTACGCTGCCTCAAGATGAACAGAAAGTTTCTAACTGTAACACTCGTCTTATTGCGTTAAACATTTAATGTAAGAGTATTCCTCTTCATGGCAGCATATAAAATGTTTAAATTCAGCCAATAACTAAGCAGAATGCACTGGGATAGCGATGTGGCCATATACAGAAGGCGGTAGTATCGCACACGTAAGTTATAAAAGGGCAGTGCAGTCACTTAGGTGATTCATATGAAAACATTTCCGACGGGAATTATCGGACTTCGAAAGTGGAAAGGCAGTTGGAGCTAGAGGCATGGAGCATTCCATTTCGGAAATCATTTGGGAATTGAGCATTTTGAGATCCATACTGTCAAACGTGTGTCGAGAATACCAAATTTCACACAATACTTCTCACCACTGACAACGCAGTGACCGACGTCCTTCACTTACCGACCGAGACCAGCGTCATTTGCGTAGAGCTGTCAGAGCTAACGGACAAGCAACATTTCGTGAAATAGCCGCATAAATCAATGTGGGACGTACGACGAACGTATCCGTTAGGACAGCGCGGCGAAGTGTGGCGGTAATGGACTGTGGCAGCAGACGACCGACGCGAGTGCCTTTGCTAACAGCGCGATATCGCCTGCAGCGGTTCTCCCGGGCTCGTGACCATATCGGTTGCAAACTGTGGCCTGATCATATGACCGAGCGATGTGGTGCAGTGGTTAGCACACTGGATTTGCTTTCGGGAGCACGGCGGTTCAGACCCGCGCCTGGTCATTCTGATTTAGGTGATATCCCTCAATCTCTCCAGGAAAATGGCGCTATGGTTTCCTTGAATGGGCACGGCCGATTTCCTTCCCCATCCTTGACACAATTCGAGCTTGTGTTCCGTCCCTAATGACCTCGATGTTGACGGGACGTTAAACCCATTCTTCCTTCCTGGTCAGAAGAGTCCCGATTTCAGTTGGTAAGAGCTGATTGTAGGTTTCGAATGTGCCGCAGACACTACGATGCCATGGAACCTAGTTGTGAACAAGGCACAGTGCAAGTTGATGGTGGTTCCATAATGCTATGGGCTATGTTTACATGAAACTGACTTGGTCCTCTGGATGATTGGCTACATGGAGACAATTTTTTTTTAAATTCTTTATTCAATCATTATTATTATACAAATTAACCTACTACCTAAATACATTAGTAGGTCCTATTTTTAACTATTACAATTTACAAACTGCAGCTTTACTTTCTAACACTACAGGTTAATACTTAATATCTTCACCACTATGGGGATTATTCTACTATTATTTACTACGCATGTTGTTTTCATTATTTGATTGAGATTTTCTGCTACTGTCGGACTTGGATACTACTTTTAACAAGTTACTATAACTACTCTACCTGCAGCGTCACAGGTGTGCCAGAAGATACAGACCTAATTTTGCTGGCCTTTCCCACTGAGCTAATCCCAGTGGGAGTGCCTCTGGCACTGGGCTGGCCGATGACTTAGCCGCTGCAGTTCTATACTAATCTTATTATCATAATTCTGAACCCATAACTAATATATATCTACTCTCATAATCGGTGCGTTAAGTCCGGTGATGATGTACTCCCCCCCCCCTCCAACCTAATCCTAAAACATGGCGGGATCCAGCCGTGAGGCGGCTGACCAAGTCCACGTTCTGGCGGAACAGGGAGGGTGTACAGAGTCCTACTCTGGCGTTTTTTCATTGATTGTTTCTCAGGTACTCTTTGAGGACTTTGCCCGAGATTGCATCTGTTAGGTTTTTCAGGACGTTAAAAGTGTCTTCTTGCTTGAGAAAGTGGTGCGTGTCGTTGTTTGGTAGTTGTTCCCTAAACTGTTGTGCAACGTCGTCGAAGAGGGGGCACTCGGACACCACATGGTCTGGGGTGCCCTGCACTGCTCCACAGTCGCGCGCTGGTGTTGCCCTCTTCCCGAACCGACACAAATATGTCGGGTAGGGTCCATGCCCAGTAAGAAAATGCAGCAAGCATCTAGTTGGTTTGACGTATGTAAGTTTTAAACGATCCTGTATGTTTGGAAGTAGCTCATGTCTTCTTCGCCCTGTCTCATCGTTATTCCAAAGATCCTGCCATAATTCAATCCCCCTTCTTTTAATACTTGGTTTTTCTCCTACATATACCCCCATGATTTCTTCTACTTTTTTCTCTTCTGTCCTGCAATTGGTACCACTTTTCAGGATAGCGGTTCACGTTGAGAGGTCAGTCGTCGCTCGGTAGCATCGACGGCTGCTCGGGCATCCAGTGTGGCGACTAGCGGGCCAGCAGCAGCAACAGATGTGGGAAGCGGAACGGCTACGGCACGGCGACGGTTGCCTGGCTACGCGCTACGTGCGACCCCGCGATCACGATGCACAGCGCGCCTAGGCGCTCATTAGGAAGCGCGGGCCGGTCCAGCGGTCCTGCGTTCTTGGCACGACACTGGGACCCCCTACCGTACACCATCTCCACACCCAGCTGCTGCTGCTGCCTTTGCCGAAATCCGGTCGTCTACCTGTCTGCCTGCATTTAGTTCCGTGTTCGTTTCATATTCCGTATCCCAGTATCATACGATACTGGCTTCAAATCGACTCAGCTCACTACTTCCACTGTTCTCCACAGATGAAACCTTCAGACAGAGCCCAGTCGTTGTGAACTTTCGCGGTCGCAAATATCACACTCGTTAAGATATTGCGGAGTTTTATGCCGTGGTAAATAAATATCTTATTGAAAGGAAACGTTTCGTCCACGTCTGCCGAGGACATACTCAGGAGTTGAAGGTCCGACTCACCAACAGCATCCGAGAGCGAACATCGGACCTTCATAAACGCTACAACCACCTTTAGAGGTCACAGATGGGGACATAACCTTGAGTTTCAATAAGAAATTCATCCGACCACATCGTAACAGCGCTGAAGGCTTTAGTAAGATTCCAACTGTGTCCAAACAACATTCGGGCTGCGCCCCTCGCCTTACGCGGGCGACACTCCTACCATGGGCGATGTCCTTGCCTGAAACACAGCACAGCTCAAGCAAGACTTCTATCGAGCCGTAACACTATGATCACTCCAGAATGAGATTTTCACTCTGCAGCGGAGTGTGCGCTGGTATGAAACTCCCTGGCAGATTAAAACTGTGTGCCGGACCGAGACTCGAACTCGGGACCTTTGCCTTTCGCGGGCAAATGCTCTACCAACTGAGCTACCCACGCACGACTCACGCCCCGTCCTCACAGCTTTACTTCTGCCAGTACATCGTCTCATACCTTCCAAACTTTACAGAAGCTCTCCTGCGAACCTTGCAGAACTAGCACTCCTGAAAGAAAGGGTATTGCGGAGACATGGCTTAGCCACAGCCTGGGGGATGTTTCCAGAATGAGATTTTCACTCTGCAGCGGAGTGTGCGCTGATATCAAACTTCCTGGCAGATTAAAACTGTGTGCCGGACCGAGACTTGCACCAATGACGACCTCATAAACCGTTTCTGTGGCTATAATCTTAGCAAGGCTTGGCAACCAGCGATTGGGTTAATCAAGAGTAAATCGAGCAAACGTATAGTTGTGATGACCACGGCGGACAGAGCCATCACTCCGACGTCATCTCAGACGCCGTCGCAATCTGTTCCACCGCGCGACCGTGGCGCGGGGCGCGGACAGCGGAGGGGGCGCTCCGCGGGCGGAGGGTATTTAAATCGGCCGCCGCCGCGACCGAACCCAGTTCCCTCTGAGCAGCCATAGCGTACGGATCTCCGTGCCGGCACGTTCACAGGAGCTCAGTCCGTCAGTTCACCTGATGATGGCGACACGTATGATCGCCGAAATATTGTGCCCGCTGGACACTGTAGACCGGCAGTACACCCGTGGATATTTTGATTATCAAATACGCTGGGAGAAACTCAAGAATCACAACAATTAGAATTATTTAGAATACACATTATTACAAATTTACAATTTTTTTGTATTTGTTGTGAACAGTTACACTGGACATTAAATGTTGGTTGTACAACATCGATGTTTTCTTTGGCGGTTACATATTGTTATTAGAAAACTGTGCATTAATATTTACCAAATATTACATTGTTACAGCTAGGAATGTAGACACATAAGGGATATTACATTACATGGAGGTGTGAATTTGTTTACTATTGGCACACTTTGTTGTTAGTAGCAGGTTTACTTTAGTGTGTAAAGTTTAAGAGTGGTGATGTGCTCAGTTACAATTGGTCATTTAGGATCAGCTGGGGATTTAGGGCTAAGTGTTTGTTAATTTCAAGTGCTTCTAGCAGGCTGAGTTTTCTGCTTTAGTTGGCTATAAGTAGCACTTCTGTGTGTGTTAGATATTTGTGTCCTTCTTTGAGCACATGTTCAGCAAAGGTGGAGTCTGATTTATTTAATCTCCAGCTGCGTTCATGTTCAGTCAGCCTTGTTGATATGGTCCGGCCCGTTTGTCCAATGTACAGTTTATTGCAGTCAGTGCATGTTATTTTGCAGACCCCACTGTTGCTTAGCTTATCTTTTTTGTCCTTACTGTTGAATAGGAGATTAGCTGTAGTATCTCTTACATAAAATGATGTTTTATAGTTTTGGGCTTTCAGTGTTTTGGCTAGTTTGCCTGATAGCTTACCTAGATATGGTATAGTACACCAGTTGGTTTTTGGTGTAGTTGTTATTGCAGAGAGGGCATAAATGTAGGGCAAGATTTTCCTTCATTGTTTCTTGTGCAGGATTTTGTCGACTAATTCAGGGTTATAGCCATTGTTATATGCAACATATTTAATGGTGTCTACTTCTATTTGGAAATTCTGTTTTGTCATTGGTATGGATGTGAGGCGATGTACCATGGGATGGAAGGCTGCATGTTTGTGTGTTATTGGGTGTTGTGAACATGAGAGTATTACTGTGTCTGTTGTTGTGGGTTTTCTGTAAATTTTGAAAGTATGTGTATTTGTGGTGATATCTATGTTAAGGTCTAAAAAGTTAATCGATTTTTCACCTAGCTCCATGGTGAATTGTATGTTCTTGTGTTGTGAATTTAGATGTTCAAGGAATGTGTTCAGTTGTCTGTTGGTACCTGTCCACAGACACAGTACATCATCTACATATCTATACCAGTATTTAATATTATTACTGAGGGGTTCATTTTCTAGGAACTGTTTTTCGAAATTGTCCATGAATATTTCAGCTAAGAGGGGACTGAGAGGGGACCCCATTGCCAATCCTTCTAGCTGTTTGTAATGGGTACCTTCAAATTGGAAATATTTTGATTCAGACATGTTTGGGTGGCAAAATTTATGTCTTCTACTTGTAATGGGTTGGAATTGTAAACTCAGTGGACCTAGTTAACAAAATTAAAGACCTTCCAATACCATGTAGTGCCAAACTAGTATCCTTTGACGTAAGAAGCTTATTTACAAACATACCTACACAAGAGTGCCTTGATATTCTGACAGAACTATTATACAGAGCAGGTGTCGATCTGCAATTTTTCATAAGACATGATTATTTTAGAGATGGTATACTTTTGCCTGTCTCAATATTCTCAAATGACTTACCCAGGGGTATATACAGTTTCATGTTGAGTTCGTACCACGGTGCAATCCGGAAATTTTCACACCAAACAAATTCATTACTAGAGCTAAAAGGAGAAGTACATACGAAAACACCTTACGAACAACTGGGAATTTAACCTTATACTGAGACTCACTCATCATTATCGACAGAGTGTTAACGTCAGAATACTATTTCTCTTTTCTATAAAAACTCTGACGGGCTACACATATATTCCAGGCCTCTAGAGATTTCATCGATATCACTCAGTTGGTTATTACATGTAGATATCCAACATCCAACCGCAAACATATTAGCACCATACTTTTTTAAAGGACGATAGAACTGTTCGAAGCCTAGTAAGCGGAATTTCAGCACATAACTTCGGCTAGAGGGACGTAGGACCGTGTTTCCACCTTTCTGTGACAAGAATGTCTACTAAGTATTGCAAATGCTTATCGGACAGTGCAACGCTTCAGGAATACTGCCAGAGGCCATGGATGCTAGCTGGTCTCGTCAATGTGGTACAATCGAAGTGACGCCGCCACTCACGATGGATTATATTGGACACGATTACCATCTGTTGACTCAAATAAAAGTTAGAAACCCACTGCGGATGGCCACTCTTGCTCACTCCTGATCACAGATTGTTCGTGAAACATCAGCCTTCTGCGTCTCTACATCGTCTTCGATGTCATCTACCCATTTATTCATGGATTCCATCTAACATACACTACGTGATCAAAAGTACCTGGACACGTGGCTGAAAATGACTTACAAGTTCGTGGTGCCCTCCATTGGTAACGCTGGAGCTCAGTATGGTGTTGGCCCACCCTTAGCCCTGATGACAGCTTCAACTCTCGCAGCCATATATTCAGTCAGGTGCTGGAAGTTTTCTTGGGGAATGGCAGCCCATTCTTCACGGAGTGCTGCACTGAGGAGAGGTATCGATGTCGGTCGGTGGGGCCTGGCACGAAGTCAGCGTTCCAAAATATCCCGAAGGTGTTCTATATGATTCAGGTCAGGACTCCGCGCAGACCAGCCCGTTACAGGAATGTTATTGTCGTGTAACCACTCCGCCACAGGCCGTGCATTATCAACAGGTGCTCCATCTTGTTGAAAGATGCAATCGCCATCCTCGAATTGCTCTTTAATAGTGGGAAGCAAGATGGTACTTAAAACATCAATGTAGGCCTCTTCTGTGATAGTGCCACGCAAAACAACAAGGGGTGCAAGCCCCCTCCATGAAAAACTCGACCACACCAGAACACCATCGCCTCCGAATTTTACTGTTGGCACTAAGCACACTGGCAGAAGACGTTCACCGGGCATTAGCCATATCCACACCCTGCCATCGGATCGCCACATTGTCTACCGTGGTTCGTCACTCCACACAACGTTTTTCCACTGTTCAATCGTCCAATGTTTACGCTCCTTACACCAAGCGAGGCGTCGTTTGGCATTTAGCGGCGTGATGTGTGGCTTATGAGCAGCAGCTCGACCATGAAATCCAAGTTTTCTTACCTCCCGCGTAACTGTCATAGTACTTGCAGTGGCTCCTGATGCAGTTTGGAATTCCTATGTGATGGTCTGGATAGATGTCTGCCTATTACACATTACGGCCCTCTTCAACTGTCGGTGGGTTCTGTCAGTGAAAAGAAGAGGTCGGCCTGTGCGCTTTTCTGCTGTATGTGTCCCTTCACGTTTCCACTTCACTATCACATCGGAAACAGTGGACCTAGGAATGTTTAAGAGTGTGGAAATCTCGCGTACGGACGTATGACACAAGTGACACCCAGTCACCAGACCGTGTTCGAAGTCCGTGAGTTCCGCAGAGCACCCCATTATGTTCTCTCACGATGTCTAATGACTACTGACGTCGCTGATATGGAGTAGCTGTCAGTAGGTGGCATCACAATGCACCTAATATGAAGAACGTACGTTTTTGAGGGTGTCCGGATACTTTTGATCACATAGTGTGCGTGCGTTTTGTATGTTGAACTGATTCCATTGCTTTTGGGGTGTTCACCGAGACGCCGATTGCCAATTTACGGCGTCCGCAATCAATTGAGTCCTTACGTGTGTTGCATAGCTGTGCTTTTGTGTATCATTTGTTCTGAGCATTTATAGGCATCTCCGTTAAATGCGGAAGAAAGATCTAATTTATATCACCCTGCCGATTACCTTGCACATCACTGTCACCATAAATGTGCGAATCATATTAGCTTCAACAGCTAACTTACATTTAGTACGTGCCAGTCCTGGAATTAGGTCTTAGTCTCTCCAGCGACGGCGTTGGTTGTCTTCATAACTGATCTTCCGCTTCTAAGCCAAGAGTATAACACTGACTCCCCGAGAGTTTTCCTGCAATGAATGTACATTTGAGAAGGCCATTGCAAAGTATGACCCATAAATAACCGTATATGATCGTTATGAGCTGCGCTGTTGCAGGTGGTCCCCCTGAAACATTTCTCAGTCAGGATGAAGAACTACCGAAAATGCCTGCACTCCCATGTTCATATTCGCCCTACAATGTGTTATTACTCACGAGACTTTAGGTCGATACAAATGGTTACAGCAATTATGGTTTTCTTGTGATGGAACTACCTGGTAATATACTTAGTTCCAGCTAAAATATTCTGTTGGTCATAAATGGCAACACCGTAGTCTATAGCAGTGCTATGCACATCACATAATGCGTCACTTTTGAATTCCTTTCACAACTATTCGTCAAAGGGAAACAAGGAAGTAAAAATAAGTTTTAATGTTTCATCGGCGAAAAATCTGGCAGGCGATTTGTCTACGTTTATCTTAAAAATTTTAACGAAAGTTCAGTCTGGGTGACCGAACGACGATTTGATGTCAGCTCCCACAAAATACGAGTCATGTTCCTTGGCTGCACACCTAGACCCGACAGGCCATCTGGTTCTCTGTGAAGGTATATGGAGGACACAAGAAAGGAAGTTTTTTCTGGTGTTTTTACGTAGAATAATGTGCACCACAGCTAAAACATTCTGTTGGTCATAAATGGCAAAACTGTAGTCTATAGCAATGCTATACACATCATATAATAACGCGTCACTTTAGGATTCCTTTCACAACTATTCGTCAAAGAGAAACAAGGACGTAAAAATGAAGTTTAATGTTTCGTCGTCGACAAATCTGGCATTGATTTTTTTCAAAGGGGATTTGTCTACATTTATCTTAAAATTTTTAAAGAAAGTTCAATCTGGGTGGCCGAAAGAGGATTTTATGTCAGCTCCCACAAAATGCGAGTCATGGACCTTGGGTGCACAACTAGACCCGGCAAGCCATCTGGTTCTCTGTGAAGGTATGTGGACGACGCAAGGAAGGAAGCTGTCTCTAGTGTTTTTCCGTAGAACAGCGTGCACTGCAGGTGTAAACCAGCCCGAAGATTAACCTATTTGGTGCTATGATATACTGCAGTCTTCCTTCAGTAGTCTCTGTAGTGCAACAAGATTCCCTTCAGTGACGGTAGAAATATGACACCACAAAATCACTGAATGGGTAAACGTTGTCGCAAGACATACCCATTTGAAATTAGCCAAACATATGTATAATGTAAAGCGATGCACTATTCCAGTCATCTGTGGATAAAACGTCAACATCATTCACAGACGGAAGCACTGATCTGTCTTCTCTGAAGTCTCATACTGACAATCTTTCGTAGTACCCAATGAACACTGTCTACTGTTTTTCTCCAAAAGATCCTATTCACTATCCTTCGCAGAGTCAGGCTGACAATAAAATAACACCTGGTGGTGATGACCCACTGCGTTCAACATTACAATTTCTTATGTTGGTGATTTGCTGTGTCTGTGGAAAGAAGTCAGTTATAGGATATTTTGATGAAATAGTTGTCGATCCGTGGTTTTACAGTATCAGTACCGCAGTTGCGTTGCACCAAAAGGTTTTAACGGACGTCAGATATTGGCATGTAAAACAAAGCTGATATTGTGTCAGCACAGAGAAGGCATAGCTGTTTTTCCATCACGCTTCGATTCTGGAGTATTTGTGATACATATATTGCATGTGTACAAAGAGGTTAGCTCGGGTAGGCTTTGTGAATATAACTGTAAAAGTTAAAATAGAATGTCAGGATACGATTTCGTTAGCGAACTGAACTGAAGAGTTCCTGATACGATAAATGCAAATAGCTCGACACATTGTGTGTAAACATTACCCGAAAAACTTTTCTGAGGTACATTTCAATTTCTCTGTCAAACATTGCCCGATGCTCGGAAAATTACATTACTCCGGTCGATGTTTGCGCGACGCCCTTGTAAATAAGGATTCTGCAGTGGAACTTCCACGTCAGTGAATCGACGTTACCTCAAAAAAATCACTCCTGTCAACAGGAAATCGCCGATGAGTGACACCGGTCAGATGCGGGTTTCAAATCGAAGAGCATACGAGTGTGTGAAGTGGACAGTTAGATTTAAGGCACACATGGAAATATGAACGAATCTTTGTTAAATGATGTTGTAGATACAGATATCAATCCAGTCTGTGTGTTTCCTGATTGAACGTAACTGTTGTTATCAGCTAAGCGTTTAGGAATTTAGAAGACCATCTGATCTTCACTAGATGACCAGAAAGCATTAACACAAAGTATAATTATCAATGAAAAATGTGCACAGTTTTACGTTTCGTATCGCACATACGTCAAGACATCATTACTAAGATTTGCTTGATTGCAGCTTTAATGTTCTAAATTTCATACCTTGGGTAGTGTTATGCTCTGAAAAGTTCATACGTATTATCGTCATGCATAAACCAAATTTTGTTCGGATTCAAAGGTTATTGAAGTAAAAACAGATGATGCATCAGAGGCTAACCATGCGAGCGCCTCAAATCTTCTATTATGTTATTTTGAATATGATGGTTTGAGAGCACTGCGGGTCTTTTCGTAAATATTGCCGAAGGAAATATTGCAAACCTGCCTCACTTTTGAAAACTAAAATACGTAATTCACTGGTTGCAGTTGTTTCTTCATTAATACTTGTATTGTATGCTTTTAGGACCCCACTGACAGCATCTCATTTACGATGCATTCATGTACACTACTTTCATTTGAAACAATAACAAAAACTCCTCTGTGGTCGATGTTGCTCACATTCATTCGTGTGGTTTCGCTTGATCTCGAGTTGGCCTTGTCCAATCCGGAACGATAAAAATAATTTTTAACATCAGGAAGGGGAGGAGAGGTGGTACCACAAGGTTTCTGAATTACATGCCTTGAGGCAATGACTTCGGGTAAGCCGGCCGGGGTGGCCGAGCGGTTCTAGGCGCTACAGTCTGGAACCGCGCGACCACTACGGTCGCAGGTTCGAATCCTACCTCGGGCATGGATGTGTGTGATGTCCTTAGGTTAGTTAGGTTTAAGTAGTTCCAAGTTCTAGGGGACTGATGACCTTAGAAGTTAAGTCTCATAGTGCTCAGAGCCATTTGAATCATTTGAACCACTTCGGGTAAATTCCAAACATCTGCAGTCTCTTGGGGTCATGCGTCCAGAACTAGGCTGTAAGCTTTGTGGCCCCTTCTGATTCCACTACAGAGGAGTACGCTATGTAATGAGTCTAGCTTTAGGCCTCGTTCTCTACTTCACCACAACACCACAATACCTCGCACCACACGTACTCATAATGGTTGCCGCCATAAACAATATTTACGCTTCAGACTACTCTTAAAGAATTTCTTGATACAGTAATTTAAAAACAGCCGTATGTATTGCAGAAATTTATTTTATGAACTTCTTATATGCAACCAGTTTCGGCATTACGTTGATGCCATCTTCAGGCCCCACATCTAGTAGTCGTAAAATCGCTATACACGGAAGGAGCCATATAACTGGGTCCGTGAATCAAAGAGCTGTTGCATAGCGATTTGATTCACGGATCCAGTTATATGGCTCCTTCCGTGTATAGCGATTTTACGACTAAGACGTGTGGGGCCTGAAGATGGCATCAATGTAATGCCGAAACTGGTTGCAGATGAGAAGTTCATAAAATAAATTTCTGCAATACATACGGCTGTTGGTAAATTACTGCATCAAGAAATACATGTCAGCCGTTGTCCCACAGTCCATAATGGATCAACAAAGATTACTCTTCAAGAAGGTACGCTGACCCAGCTCGCGAGGAAGAAGACCTTGCTACTTGGGCTGTCGAGATTAACCCACTGAGTTTTTAAAGCAAAAATGGTGTGTGGCTTACCTTTTACTGGGATGTAATTAAAATCACGGTTTTAGTTGATAAAAAAAAGCCTTAGTGCCCATAATGACAGGTAAAATATCGATGTACACTGACCGGGAAGTTGATGATAATGCGTCATGGAGAATTCTTTGCAAGAACTGGAAAATCTGACTGGAATTGTCTGGAGGCGATAAAATATACATCAATTTCAATACCCGTGTAGTCACTTTACTATGACCATTGCCAGTGTTCGAAGTCAACGCGCAATAACCACTCACAGACGGCAAGTGGTAGCAATAGCGATGGACGGTATAATACGGTATGTCTGGAGGACGCAAGAACAGTGCAGTCGTGATCGTAATGAGGAAACAGAGCGATTTATCTGACGTACGAAAGGGCATCATCATTGACTTTCGGGCCAAGAGTGGAAGCATTTCCGAAATGGCAAAGTTTGTAAAACGTCCACGTGCCACTGTGGTTAAAAGGTACCGTGCATGGCAAAATGGCGCTATGCAAAACTGGCGCAGAGGCAACGGTGGTGCACCATAGGCCATCCATGACAGGGGAGAACGACGCTGCTGAGATGTGTACATATAAACTGATGTGCAGTTGTTGCGCAAATGACCACCCACATAAATCAAGTAGCTACTTCAGTGTCTCTTCAACGACGGCTCGGCAGAAGCTGCGTATGCGTCCATGCAGCAGGCGCCTGGTTACACACCCATGGTGACTGCTTTCATCGACGACGAAGACTGGAATTTCCACACTAATACCAACAACTTGACGTCCGCTGTGTGGCGACAGGTGGCCTTTTCAGATGAATCACGATTGATGCTCCGTCGAACAGATGGTCGATGGTGTGTAAGGCTCTGCAACAACTGTCGGAAGGGTCCAGGCCAGAGGAGAGAGCATTATGCTCTGGGGAATGTTTTCGTGGCATTCTCTGTATGATCTCGTCATTGTAGAACGCACAATGGAGCAATTCATTTACAATTGGGGACCATATCTGTCCTTATACGCAGTTTGTTTTTCCATAGGACGATAGATTCTACAAGCAGGACAGTACCTACATGTTGTTTGTTTTCCCTTGGCACTATGGAATGGATAGGCAGGACAATGCCACTTTTCACACGGCTCTCTGTGTACGTGCGTAGTTCAAAGGTCATCAGTATGAATTAACTCCCCTGGACACCAAACTCCTCGGATTTAGCCGGCCAGTGTGGGCGAGCGGTTCTAGGCGCTACAGTCTGGAACCGCGCGACCGCTACGTTTGCAGGTTCGAATCCTGCCTCGGGCATGGATGTGTGTGATGTCCTTAGTTAGGTTTACGTAGTTATAAGTGCTAGGGGACTGATGACCTCAAAAGTTAAGTCCCATAGTGCTCAGAGCCATTTGAACTATCCTCGGATTTAAACCCAATCGACAATCTATAGGATCACCTCGATTGGGATGCTCGCGTCATAGATCTTCAACTTTTGTCCGGTGGTCACGTTAATGTGAGTCGACCATGTACCGCAATGCTCATATATATGCAGTAACTTTCGAAGGACTGGTCTTATTATTAGAGGTAACTAACCAGTTCAAAGACTCACGTATCTGTGACTTTAGTTTCTCTTTCACTGTTGTGTTTGATTGTCCACCTCCATAAATAATAGCTGAGTGCGAAGGACCCGGGTACTGCCCAGTACTGCCAATAATTTTTTCTTGGTGGGAGTACTGGCAGGGGGTGCACTCAGCCTCATGAGGCCAACTGAGGAGCTACTCGACCACGTAGTAGCGGAGAAACCCAACAACTGCTGGAAGAGTGGTGTGCTGACCACGGGCTCCTCCAGATCGCAACCAATCACGCTCTTGACAGAGGATGAAACGATGGTTTGTCAGACCCAACTGGCCCACCTAGTGCCAGAACACAGTACTTTAAGTTTACCTATACCGTCTGATTGACGAACGTGTCCCACAAACCGTGTATACCATCAAGATGCTATATTCACTAGGTCAAAGTACGCTTGGCAGACACGACAGTGTCGTGGATACACCAACTAAACGTATACCTATAATTTTTCAGTCGGTGAAAGTCTGAAAGAGTCGTCAAGATTATTATTCTCGAGTCAGAAACACATAAATTTACAGTAGCCATACACATCAATTGTATTTATATTACATGTGCCCAGTACTTTGCAACCTCCAAGGCACTTGGAGTGGCTTGGAGGAGATCAATCTTCGTGCAGGATGTAGGGCACAAAGGGTAATGAAGCATGTGGCTTGTGGTTTGTCCTTGTCCACAATCACAGGACATATCTTCTGTTATGAAGCCCCACCTCTTCAGGTTGTCTCTGGATCGTCCAACTCTGAATCGTAATCTGTTTAAAGATTTCCACACCAGCCAGCTTTCATTGTGTCCAGGTGGTAGTTCTTCAGCTTCTGGCATCCATCGGCACAGGTGAGGCGTCGACTTCTTCCATAACTCCAGCCTTGCCTTCTCTGGTGAAATGGTGAGCTTCTCAGATGTCCTCAGGAAGCTCTTTCGCGATCTTAGCCGTTGCTGTGGTGGATTATGTCCGCGCATTGGATGGGCACTGTTCTGTTCCACTTTCAGTCTCTCCTTGTTGGTAGCCAATGCTCTGCGTACCCATGGTGGCGCTAATCCAGCCAGGTAGTAGAGCTTATCAGTTGGAGTAGGTCTTAAGAAACCTGTGATCAACCTGCATGTTTTGTTGAGAGCAATGTCTGCTTGTCTGGCGTAAGATGACCTGTACCAGACTGGGGAAGTATATTCGGAAGTAGAAAAGCACAGTGTCATTGCAGAAGAGCGAATAGTTATGGGTGTGAGCCCCACTGTGTCCCTGCTAGTTTGTGAATTAGGTTGTTTCGAGTGGAGATTTTCATTTTGATGTTCTTGCAGGAGTACACGAAAGGAGCCTCCACGAAGATTGCAGTGATTTCTGACCAAGATAAGACTTGCAATAGGGCATAGCCTGGGCGCCAGATTTCTCTGGCGGCTGATCCTTTCACACCAGAAACATCATCTTGGTCCTTTTCAAGGCCACAGTTGACCATCATATCGGTGAATATAGAAGTCGTCCCGATAATATTTGAACACAACTCCACAACCATCACAGGTGCACTGGAGCCTCGCGGTTTGAGGCGTCATGTCACGATCTGCGCGGCCCCTAACGCCGGAGGTTCGAGTCCTCCCTCGGGCATGGATGTGTGTGTGTGTGTTGTTCTTAGCGTAAGTTAGTTTAAGTAGTGTGTAAGTCTAGGGACCGATGACCTCAGCGGTTTGGTCCCTTAGGAATTCACACACATTTGAATATTTTTGCACTGGAGGCTCAGAACACAGGAAAACAAAAGTTGGTGTTTGTAGGTCACGAATGAACTGGGAGAAAAGTCCAAGAACAGTAACTGTCTCGCCATGGTATTGGTACTGTTATGTCTAGCGACTCCACACCTACAATCGAATCGGCATAAGAAGATCCCTGACAGCCAGCAGTACGTTCCAGCTTTCACCCCCACAGTGCTGACGGCTTCGAGAGAAACAAGTAGTCTTCTTCATACCTGCGACAACACTGAGGGGTTGCCATAGAAACGTAGAGAAATATCGTCTTACGGACTGGTTGAGGTAGGTACGTGAATCTGCTGCGCACAGCCCACTGCAGCTGTCAGGGATCTTCTTACGCCGACTCGACCACTGGGTGGTTGCAAGGCATGGACCGTTGGAAGGCTCACCTGTGACACCCCGCGGCCCGCGGTCTGCAGACGGCGCGTCCTGCCCCAGGCGCAGCAGCCGCTTCCAGTCCTGCGTCTTCCTGCAGACACAAAGCGCAAGCCAGCCGATTAGCTTCTACTGCGAGACGAAACTGTCAACGAAACAACTCGAATAAGGAAGGGCATTATTGTTCTAAATCTTCTAACCAACGGTGTCTCAGATAAAGCAAAGCGTAACTTTTGTCAACACACACCATAGCAAAGGCAAGAAAAGCCAGTAGACTCGCATACGGAACGAGAAGGGAGCCAGATAGCTCTACGATAGCTTGGCTCTGTAACAGAACATTGCAGGGAGGTGCGTACACGCGTACCTGAGGAGAACGAGAAGAATCGCCGGTTCTCGATGAAAATGATGACGCCGTGCTATCTACAAGCAGCGAGGTATTGCTGGACCCGACGGAGTTGTCAATCAGAAAGCAGAGATACTAGATACAATCAGATGATAGTAGCATGTGTGCGTCTATCTCACAAGGAGACTGCACGACCGTGGGGTCGGAGATTTGTCCGCAATTTTGTGTGGTGAAAGAGGACCCCTAACACTTCACGTGGTTAAAATATTAGGACGTACTACTCGGAAAATCCCGAGAAAAATCGATTCAAAGTTTCTTAGATGCCTTTTGAGTATAAAATGTTATTCCACTGCCGAGCCGCCGTGTGGCCTACATGGTTAGCGCTCGTACCCTTACGCCAAAGTTCTCGGGTTCGATTCCTCCCGTGGCACTTTTTTTTCCTTCTGTTGCTTGCAAAATTGCAGCGCATTGTTACAGGAGAATCGCGAAATTAATTCCCGGGAAGATTGTATAAAAATTCATTCTATAATTCACCATCAATTTTATTTATTTATTTATTTATTGTTCCGTGGGACCAAATTAAGGAGAAGTCTTCATGGTCATGGAACGAGTCAATACATGAAATTATAACACGATATTAGAAACAGAGAAAATGAAATATAAAAAAAACATATTCAGGTGACAAGTCGTAAATTTAAATAAAGAAAATCAACAATGTAACACTGGAAATTGCTTAATTTTTTAGCTCTTCCAGGAGCTCCGCGACAGAATAGGAG
Source organism: Schistocerca cancellata (assembly GCF_023864275.1). NCBI lineage: Eukaryota > Metazoa > Arthropoda > Insecta > Orthoptera > Acrididae > Schistocerca > Schistocerca cancellata. The sequence goes on from NC_064628.1 coordinate 124,075,483, forward strand.
TGAGCCACGAGGAAACTCTTAAGTTTAGACTTAAAAGAGTTTGGGCTACTGCTAAGATTTTTGAGTTCTTGTGGTAGCTTATTGAAAATGGATGCAGCAGAATACTGCACTCCTTTCTGCACAAGAGTCAAGGAAGTGCATTCCACATGCAGATTGGATTTCTGCCTAGTATTAACTGAGTGAAAGCTGTTAACTCTTGGGAATAGGCTAATATTGCTAACAACAAACGACATTAAAGAAAATATATACTGCGAGGGCAATGTCAGAATTCCCAGACTATTGAATAGGGGTCGACAAGAGGTTCTCGAACTTACACCACATATAGCTCGAACAGCCCGTTTTTGAGCCAAGAAAACCCGAATTGAATCTGAAGAATTACCCCAAAAAATAATACCATACGACATAAGCGTATGAAAATATGCGAGGTAGACTACTTTTCGTGTTGAAGTGTCACTTATTTCAGATACTGCTCTAATGGTAAATAAAGCAGCGTTTAGTTTCTGAACAAGATCCTGGGCTTTCCACAACAGCTTACTATCTATCCCAACGCCTAGGAACTTGAACTGTTCCGTCTCGCTTATAATATGCCCATTCTGTCTGATGAAAATATCGGTTCTTGTTGAATTGTGAGTTAGAAACTGTAAAAACTGAGTCTTACTGTGATTTAGCATCAAATTATTTTCCACAAGCCACGAACTTATTTCATGAACTACATTATTTGATACTGTTTCAATATTACACACAAGATCCTTCACTATCAAGCTGGTGTCACCAGCAAACAGAAATATTTTTGAATCACCTGTAATACTAGAAGGCATATCATTTATATAAATAAGAAACAGCAGTGACCCCAGCACCGACCCTCGGGGAACGCCCCACTTAACAGTGCCCCATTGGGACTGAACATCACTACCACTCTCAATATTGCGGAGAATTACCTTCTGCTTTCTGTTCTTAAAGTAAGAGGCGAACCAATTGTAAGCTACTCCCCTTACTCCATAATGGTCCAACTTCTGCAGTAATATTTTGTTGTCAACACAGTCAAAAGCCTTCGTTAAATCAAAGAAAACACCTAGCGTTCGCAACCTTTTATTTAATCCTTCCAAAACCTCACAGAGAAAAGAGAATATAGCATTTTCAGTTGTTAAACCATTTCTAAAACCAAACTGAACATTTGACAGCAAATTATGTGAATTTAAATGCTCCAGTAACCTTGTATATACAACCTTCTCGATAACTTTAGCAAACATTGATGGCACAGAAATAGGTCTAAAATTGTCATCATTATCAATGTCTCCCTTTTTATAAAGTGGCTTCACTACCGAGTACTTTAACCGGTGAGGAAACCGACCGCTCCTAAAGGAAAAGTTACAGATATGGCTAAGTACTGGGCTAACATACATAGAACAATACTTCAGTATTCTGCTAGATACCCCGGCATATCCATGAGAGTTCTTAGTCTTTAGTGATTTAATTATTAACTCAAACTCACTCTTTTGTCAGTATCATGGAGGAGCATTTCAGGTAACAGTCTCGGAACACTTTTTTATAAGAGCGCTATATGATTCCCTGTTGGGACTAGGTTTCTATTTAGTTCACCTGCTATATTCAGAAAGTGATTATTAAATACTGTACATATATGCGACTTATCAGTAACACGGACATTCCCACTACGCACTGATTCTATATCCTCGATCTGTCTCTGCAGACCAGCCACTTTCTTTACGACTGACCATATGGTTTTAATTTTATCCTGAGACTTAGCTATTCTATCTGCATACCACATACTTTTTGCCTTCCTAATAACATTTTTAAGCACCTTACAATACTGTTTGTAAGGCTGCCTGTTTGTGCCAGTACCCTGTTTTGAACATTCTAACGGAAAGCAACTTTCAAAGAGCACGAGAAAAGTCTTGAGAAAAGCATTATATTTATCGTCTACTGTATCAGCGCTATAAACATCTTGCCACTCTTGTTCTTTGATAAGGTTTACAAAGGTCTCTACAGCAACTGAATCAGCTTTCCTAAACAGCTGATGACTATATTTAACACGTGTTGCAGCACAAAAATCTTTTAGAGTTAAAATTTGTGCATCATGATCTGAAAGGCCATTCACCTTTTTGCTAACAGAATGCCCTTCTAGTAATGAGGAATGAACAACAATGTTGTCTATGGTTGTTCTACTGTTCCCTTGCACTCTCGTTGGAAAGAATACGGTTTGCATAAGATTATATGAATTAAGGAGGTCTACCAGCATTCTCTTCCTTGCACAATCACTTATACAATTAATATTGAAGTCACCACATATAACTAACTTTTTGTATTTCCTATAAAGTGAACGAAGAATTATCGTCACCAATATTGCGAGACATGATTCAATATGCCTGGTTTGCCTCAAAATTGTCAAAAACTCGAAACATCTTCGTAAATATTAATGGGGCATGTTTTTCTACAGATTTATTGCAAACGCCCTGTGATTGTAAAAAATCCGCTTTTATATGTTGCGCAAGATGTCACAAAAATTATTGCTTTGTTTGTTTTTTACGATAATTACCACTGCGGTGCTTGTTTGTAATTATTATATGTATAAAAATTGAATGTTTTCCAATCGACTTTGTTATTATGATGAAAGGGGCAATGTTTCTCCTCATATACTTTACAATGAAAAACGGAAAACCCACCGACATGAATTATGATGTTGGACAAAAAGAAAATAATTTTTATTCAATAATTAAAGTAATTTGTTAAAGATAATGTAGGATTGGGAAACGATCTGAATAATTGGTGGAATAACCAAACAAAATGAAACAGAAGAAAAAAAAAGTGCCAGAGGAGGAATCGAACACGAGACCTCTGGTGTAAGAATTCGAGCCCTAAACACCTATGCCCGACGGCGGCTCGGCAGTGTACTAACATTTTATACTCATAAGGCACCTAAGAAACTTTGGATCGATTTTTCCCGGGATTTTCCAGGTAGTGCGTTCTAATATTTTAACCACGTGGGTCCTCTTTCACCACACAAAATTGCGGACAAATCCCCGACCCCACGGTCGTGCAGTCTCCTTGTCAAATAAGTAATTTAGAATATAGTGAGAAGCCTTTACGCCGAAAAAGTGAAGTCTGCCTCCGCCATGTCGGTGAGTCTTAGGAAAGTGTTCGAATGGTACTGCTGCTCTTCGATCTCACTTAAAACAGAAGTAAAACTTTTTTTTTTTTTGCTGCTATGTATACCATGCTCGACTCTTGAAAACTGTATCAAAAAATTTTCAGCTATCCGATCATGAGTATTCATTCATGAAAGTAAATTTTTCAAAGTACATATTCAGAACTGACTGTCAGTTCAACGTTTTAGCTCTAAGAGGATATATTTAACACACGGCTTTAACGCAGGAACAGACGCCTAAGGCTCACCAATATGCCAGACAGGCTTCAACTGACGTCTGTGCTCGGCACACACAACGCCATGTCCCCCTAAGCGCCTTGATCTCAGCCTGCAGCAAAGACTGAGTGTAGCGATGCAAGACTGAAGACTAAACTGCGCTCCGAGGGCCAGCGACACAAACTTCAACAAAAGTAGGCTAATCGTATTGGAAGCACAGTAGTAATATTAGAATTTGTAACATACGTTTTAGTAGGTAGTTATTCATTTAGTAATATGAACTTAGTGGTAGTAGTAATAAATGTTCTTGTTGTTCTTATATTACATGCACTTGCAGGCATAGTTCTAATAGCAACATGTGATGAAGATTACAGAAAAATTAATTAAAACAGATTGAAATAACGAAAACCTATGGATCTAATTTTTTAACAGATTAGGAACATCCGAATGACTGTGGAAGAAGATCCCACAGGATGACTGTACATAGCGTAGCATATTGGTAGCCATCTAAATGTTAACAGTGGTAGTAGCAGAAACAAAAAAATATAAGGACAACTGCTTTGACAGATATGGTAAGAAGTTCGGTATATATCGACACGACTCGGGTGTATGAGTTGCATGTGTGTGTGTGTGTGTGTGTGTGTGTGTGTGTGTGTGTGTGTTTGTGTGTGTGTGTGCGCGCGCGAACGCGCTCGCGCTTTCGCGCGTATGTGCCTGTTGTTGACGAAGGCCAGTGGCCGAAAGCTTCAAAAATGTTCAAATGTGTGTGAAATCTTATTGGACTTAACTGCAAGGTCATCAGTCCCTAAGCTTACACACTAATTAACCTAAATTATCCTAAGGACAAAACACACACACCCATGCCCGAGGGAGGACTCGAACCTCCGCCGGGACCAGCCGCACAGTCCATCCATGACTGCAGCGCCTAAGACCGCACGGCTAATCGCGCGCGGCCCAAAAGCTTGAATTATGAAAGTCTTTTTGTTGTACATATCTGCAACTCAGCATCTCCGCTGTATGGTGAATGGCAACTTTCCTTCTCATAATATTGTTACATTCCATCCTGGACTTGCCATTGTTTGTGTGTTTCGTCTGCTAATTCATATAAATGTAATTTTATATGTATCGACCCATTGTTGGTGTGAAAATAAGCAGAGAAACGACCCAACATACACTATTTATGAAACAGCTGACGTCATGCAGTGAGTCTGCATTACTTCATCAAGAATCTTCGTTACAAGTACTCATCCTCCCCCAACACACAGCAGACTCATCAGTCCAGAATCAGTGTGGAGAAAGTCAGACTGGTGGTCAGTGTATCCAGAGCCATTTGTAGTAAAATATCAAAAATATTCTCCTCGCAACTGAAAATACGTATGGTTCTGGGTTCTAAATGCTTCCAGTAACGAGTTGTGCCTCAAAGTCACGATGTTGTGCCTCGTTACTTGCCGATGTCAAAAATGTGCATGTAGAAAATGTTCGAACGTATCTGAAAGTTACCATGTTTTAAATCATCAGCAGCACACGGTTTGTTTAAATAGCCCAAAGAGGAAACCAGTGGAATGAGATCTGGATACCGACTCCACTGGCGAAACTAGCTTCATATATACTATGAAAATTAGTGTCCTTTACGACCTAAGGATTTCAAAAAATTAAAATGTCTCTAATTTAGGTGCATTCATTAGAGTCACACAATTGGGCAGAATGCAGAGCAGTACGCTGTTTGCGAAATACTTTGCACGTGCTACGTAGTATAGGAGTTTATAACATTTCTACACACTTGCACGTTACTCTTTTTTGCAGACTTTGTGATTACTAAAGATAGAATTTTTGTGACCTGAAAATCACCATAATATTCACAAAACTAGGCTGTTGTGACAAAAAATTTACAAAAATGTGCACAATAACGTAAAAAATATGGCATAAAATATTAAAATGATGTAAAATTTCTGTTGTAAATAAATTACTAAATCAGGTTATCATAAGGAAGTATTTATTCAAGAATAAAATTTACATGAGAATCAAGATAAACTATAGAATCTTGATTATAAACAATAACTGTAAAGCAAGAGTCTTGGGAAGGATGTAAGAATCAGCTGACGAGTTGCGTAACATAGGTTTATTAGAACCCTTCACCTAGGTTTCGATAATTATAAAATCATCTTCATCACAAGGATACTGTTACCCCTACAAATTCCACATTGGCTACAAATTGTTTAAGTAAAACGGAAATGATAAATGCGGGATAAGCTACTACAATCCAAGAGCAGGCACTTACCTGTTACATACTGCGCTGAAAACATCCGTTAGAATAAAGCCGTTTGGTTTTCGTGAAGTAAAAGTTCATCCTATCTGGTGACAATGACTTGTTATTTTATTGTTTCTGAGGTGAACTTCTACTTGACAAGAGCCAAACAGCTCCAACACAGTACGAAACAAGTAAGTGTGTACTCTTGGTTTCTAGTACTTTTTCTGCGTTTTCTATTTATGTTTTACTTGAACCTTTCGTAACCCATGTCTACTTTCTAAGTAATACATCACTTTCTGATGAAGATAATTTATAAGTATCGAAACCTACGTCAAGGGTTCTAATAAATCGATGTTAGGCTGATTCTTTCATCCTTTCCAAGACTAAACTATAGAATTTGTTCTTGTAATATGCTTTTTATTAACATTAGCAGAACATAGTTAACCTATGACGTGTGTTTGTACATCCTGATTTTACTTCAGTTTATAAGTTCTGAGTTGCAATATACAGTAAACACGTTATGCAGACTTTCAAATAAAAAGGTACCCTATACTCAGCCACCAAAGCCTTCTATTTCGAAAAACTTCTTTCTACTTCAGCTGACAGAAAATGAACATATTTAAAATGGGCATTATCATTTGAGCTTAAGTCTAAATGATTAAGGGAGAACTTTTTTTTTTTTAAAGTCAGTACCGCCATTAGACTGTTGTTTATTTACAGTGTTACATTTACACTTACAATATCACAATTTCGGCTTCAAAGTGCCATTATCATGATAGTGTACGAGTAAATGTAACACTGTAAATAAGACCCATTTTCCATTTTTACCACTTTATCACAAAGATTTCAATTTATTCTTTTTTTCATTTATTGAGTGATTAGTTGACATGGAGGATGGGACCAAACAGCGAGGTCATCGGTTCCATAGGATTATGGAAGGATGGGGAAGGAAGTCGGCCGAGCCCTTTCAAAGGGACCATCTCGGCATTTGCCTGAAGCGATTTTGAGAAATCAGGGAAAACCTAAATTATGATGGCCGGACGCGGGTTTGACCCGTCGGCCTCCCGAATGCGAGTCCACTGTCCTAACCATTGCGCTACCTCGCTCGGTTTTCATTTTCTTTTATCTGCTTCGCTAGTGCCACTTACGATTGCTCCAATGCAATTATGGCACCAGGAATATACCCACAATTTGATTTTATGTACGAAATTGTAACTGAAATTTCGGTATTATTCTCGGGCTAGTATAATTAAAGAGGCTTCACTGCTATCGAATGAATCAATGATTCTTGTCGCGACGTTGAAGTTCTGGAACTAATAGTTGAAGACATCAAACCAGGACGCTCCCCTTCCCCCCCCCCCCCCACCCACTTTGTCAGGAGTTAACAACTTAAATGCTGCAACATGTGAGTGGTTTTCAAAAATATATTTTTGACACAGCCTATACATTTGTCAGTATCACTGAATTTACTATGAATCTCTTCTGTAGCTCTGCGTACGGCGTGATTTAAACGTGCACCATTTCACTGTCAAACGCTTTCAGCGAATCGGCAGTTTTTACCGTATAATGGTGAGAAAAATTACTTTTTCTGTTCACAATTTATTAGAATCTTTTCGCCTGGACCATTTTCTGTCATAGTTTCCCCAATGTCATTTGCAATCTATCTTTCCATAAACTCTACAGTTTCATCAGTTCATACCAGTATCTTTCTCATTTCGAACCCGTAGTCTCATTTGTTGCATTGCTTCTTCAGTAGCTTCGGCTGACATACTTATTTCTTAATGTGGAAGAATCAGGAAGAGATTTGCCCTTGTATTTTTCTGATAATCCATAAGAATTTTATGGTTCAGTTTACACAAGGGATTCTCACCACAAAGGAAATCTGTACAAAATTTTTCATAGAATGGTGCATAAGATTGGCGGGATTCCTCTAGGAGGGTTTGTTGTATTGTTCTTCCATTTTCAACACATTGTACTCCACGTTTGTGCTTTTCTGTAGCCACATGCGTTAAATGCATTAAAGGACTTCTCCGCAGTTACTCTAACGTCACACAGTTTACAGTACAGTATTTTACCATCAGTTGAAAATACTTTCTTTCCATATTGAAATGGAATGTCCGTCGGTAAAGGAGGTGGTAAACTTCGGTTTATTGGTAGAATACTGGGGAAATGCAGTCAGTCTACAAAGGAGATTGCTTCCAAACTAATCGTGCGATCCATTCTAGAATACTGCTCTAGTGTGTGGGACCCATGTAAAATAGGACTGACAGAGGATTTTGAACGTATACACAGAAGGACAGCACGAATATCACAAGTTTATTTGACACGTGGGAGAGTGTCGCAGAGATGCCGAAGAAACTGAATTGGCAGACTCTCTAAGATAGCCAACTCCCCGGATAAAGCTTCTAAGTTTCAAGAGTCGGATTTAAATGATGGTTCTAGAAGTATATTATAACTCCGTATGTATCGCTCACATAGGGATCGTGAGGACAAGATCAGATTAATTAAAGTACGCACAGAGGCCTTGAGTAACAGAATAAGACAGTACAGGGTCCAGAATGGCGTAAACAGCTACTTGCTCTAAGAGTAACAACAGGCTACACACATTCATTGTTTCCAATAAACAAAGTGAGATACCCTGTTCTGGAAATGTAACGCGGAAGGAAGAAAAAGCATGAAAATAGTTTTTCAGTTCTTGAAAGAGAGAAAATATAACAAGTATGATCATTTCCTACTAAAATATGTTCTCTCGGAGAGAAATGGCGGTTATGAATAGTAATTCATAACAAGCATTTACACGTATTTAAGCAACGTGTCAGTGTTAACCGAAAAATATCTGTCCTATCACAAAAATCGTAGCTCTAGATTGCATTAGTCATGCGCACTGCAGATAGTGACGGATGACAAGAACTAGGATTCGAAATTTAATTTTATATTCTGCTACAAGACCAGGAATCAGATGAAGATAGTAATACCACCTAGATACAGGAAAATACCTGTGAGATATTAGAAGTTTGTGTCGTACTGTGTAATTTTCTTTACCTCAGTGAACGAACATTGGACAGTACAACATATTTCATCCTTTTTCCGATGATAAAATTAATAGATTGGAAGCTTCCACTACATTAGGACTCTGACAAAAACACCGACAGAGCGCTAACTTACAACACACAGGGGCGTGCGATCCTGGGTAGGCAATATCCAGAGCGACTAGCTCTGTCCTGTGATTGGTCCCTGAGTCGTAGTTATCATGCAGTTTTACAAGAAACTTGACCTTTAACCTTTGTCTACTGAGTTAACGAAGTTAGATGACCATTAAGAATTCGTGAGACAATTACAAAAATGGGCTGTTATATCCCATTAATGTCCGCTGTTCCTGCGCTATAAATCACGCTTTCCCCTTTTTGTGCTAGCCGTCTCAGAATTTCCCGTGCGCTTTGCCATTTTATTTGAGAACTTTCGAGCGAATTGCGGGAACGCCCCTTCGCAGAGGGAGGGAGCAAACCGCAGATTTCTCTCGAGGACCAGCACTTAAGCGCTGACCGGTAATGGTATAATATTATTGTAGCCAATCTCTTTACGACGGCCATTCGCGGTTTCCCCAAATGTTCAGCGGCCTATTTGGCCGGTGTTTCTACGCTGAAGTGGAGCGGCGCGCACACCTGGTACACTCACGCAGGCCCTGCCTTATAAGTCTGCGGCAGCTACTCTTTCAAAACATTCCAGCGCTCGCTAACAGTTGCCACAATGTTCCACACGCAGCGGCCAATTTCGTCACTTTACTTCCTGCTGTCTCAGACTGTAGCAAAGGAGCTGTAACGCCATCGCTTAATTCGTAGACGGCGTGAAGTACAAACGATTTAGAAAAGTTCGCAATCAGTTGGAGGACAAATGAACAATTCGACTAAGTGAAACTAAGTTTTCTTATCTTTCTTTGTTTCGAAATTAGAATCTCGCGAAATTTATTGCGGCGGCTACATAGTTTGTTTATTTAATTTATTTGCTCTTCAGCGTCACTGTGCTGCTTACACTGGGGGTAAAAAAATTATTGCCTAACTTTCAGGAAAAATTCCTCATACACAGAGGAATAAAATGTGTTACATGGGCATAGGTCCGGAAACGCTTTACCGAGTGGTTATAAATAAACTTTCCCCATTTGACACGTTACAACACGGATAATAATTACCGTACGAGGACCAAACTCGGTAGCGTTAATGTCAACCACACGGGGATGAGAAATAATGCAAATCAATTCAACTGAAACACTTTTAATGTTCTGCTACGGTACTACGTCATAGCATTACAAATGGTTCAAATGGCTCTGAGCACTATGGGACTAAACTTCTGAGGTCATCAGTCCCCTAGAACTTAGAACTACTTAAACCTAACTAACGTAAGGACATCACACACATCCATGCCCGAGGCAGGATTCGAACCTGCGACCGTAGCAGTCGGGCGATTGCGGACTGAACCGCCTAGAACCGCTCGGACACCGCGGCCGGCCATAGCATTACATACCGATACCACTAGCGCTACAAAAGGGGCTCAATACAGCTCCCTTCAGTGTCCAGAAGAGTCTGAAACAGCAGGATTGCGTTTTGCACAGCAATGCGAAGCATGTCTGTAGGTGTGCTGGCTACCTCTCCTGATATGCTGCGCTTCGTACCAGAACATGTGTGAATGTCTCCCTGGTAAACCCTGCTGTCGTATCGGCCGCCGCACAGCAGCCGTCAATTCGGGGCGGCGTGCTACAACACGCGCGGCACACAGCGAGTACCGCTGGCGCCGCACACGATGTCAACAACTGGCGCCAGTGAACGCGTCGTCGCGGGGTTAGCGGCAGCGTACACACCACTATCGATACGGATTACCCTGGCGGCGCTGCCCTTGCCAACAGAGTGAGCAACCGTATAAGGGCGCCATCTACCAACACTCTGATTGGCCGGACCTGCGGATTTAAGCGAGCTCCCTGAGCCCGTTTAACCAGTTCAATCTTCGCCGATGACTTTGTTACTACCCGGCTGCTGGATTCATGACGACCTCCCTGGCTGGAAACTTGCGACGCGTCGGTATCGACTGGTTGGCAGTGGTTTGGACTTGTATTCTCTACTAGTGACTCTGATTTCTCCTTGGCGCTACAGCCAGCGAAGTGTTGTGTAGTCGAACTTAAGTTTTGTTTTGAGTGACAGAAGGTCAAATAAATTTGGTTATCACGGAATATTTGTTGTGTTATAGTGCGGACATAACACCTGCCCTTCAGGTAGCCCCACAATCAGGAATCACAGGGAGTGAGATCAGGTGATCGTCACTGCCCAGAATTTGGAAATGATCGCTGATAATTCGATCGTTTCGAAATGTGTTTCGGAGAAGAAGGAGCTCGTGGTCGTGCGGTAGCGTTCTCGCTTCCCACGCCCGGGTTCCCGGGTTCGATTCCCGGCTGGGTCAGGGATTTTCTCTGCCTCGTGATGACTGGGTGTTGTGTGATGTCCTTAGGTTAGTTAGGTTTAAGTAGTTATAAGTTCTGATGACCACAAATGTTAAGTCCCATAGTGCTCAGAGCCATTTAAACCATTTTTGAGAAGCAGGAGAACTTCACGATCGATGTGCGGTGGGGCCCCATCTTTCGTGAAAACTGTTGAGTGCAGTTCGTCTCTCTCCTGCTGGCCAAGCATATCGCAGTAACGTTGGCCAGTCGCACTGCACGTCTTTGGTCCTTGAGGGTCAACCTGTTCAAAAAAGAATGGGCTTATGATGAACGTAGCCGCGAAGCCACACCTTACGGTGACACGTTCACCATACAGAAGAACTTCATGTGGAGTGACTGGAGGTGAAGGTCCCCACTTTGAGAAGTTCTGTGTCTTCGCCTCACCTGTCAGAGTAAAACGAGCTTCGTCTGTCCACAGGATGGTCCAGGGCCAGACCTCGTCAACTTCAGTCCTTACGTAGAGCGAAGTCAACACGTCGTCGTGCGTCCTATGGGGCAAGCTGCTATACGATATGGATCTTGTACGAATACCATTTGTGAACGGTTCGGAGCATCTTCCGCACAGTAGACCACGGGATGCTCAACTGTCGTAACACAGCACGCGCACTGCCTGACGATCGGGAACTGTGAGCAGCGTTGTCTGCGGTAGCAACAGCGATTTCATCAACCACCTGAGGTCAACCGGTCGTCAACCTCTTTCCGGAGCGACGCCCAGTTCTCCAGTTGATTCGAACTTTTCATAATGCTCCGCACAGCAGATGGAGGAGGAGGATCCTTCCGTAATCCTTTCAGCCGGCGATATTCTATAAGTGCAATTGCAGCAATACTGTTGTTTTGATAACAGAGCTTCAACAATAATGTCCTGCTCCTTTTGTCCAAGCTCATGTTGACACGTCAACAAGTACACTGCGAGTGGTCAGGAGTTTGAGAGTATGAATCACGATGACTGATCACGGTACCTGGTGGCCACGGTTGGAACCGGACGGTGGCGCTGTGATGCATGGATATCATGCGGCCCATACTCTGGACATTACTGATACCAAGTTTGGTACTAGAACGGCAATTAGTTTCAGTTTTGTAACGTGTTAAATAGTGAAAGTTTAATTATAACCACCCAGTATTTCCAAGTTAGAGCTCATTTTCCGGTTCTGTTTATAACCACATTAATCGTGAGAAATACAAAGATACAGAACGTACCCCAGCCTTAAACGAAACGATTTCTTTCATGCAATGTTCAAAATACCCTCTTGGTTACTTCTGGCTAGAAGGTACATTAACTTGTAATTCTTGGGTTCACCGCCAGTGTTTGTTGTCCCATTGTTTGATGTTACTCACTTCACTACTTGTGGTTACATCTGACTAATTCCACTGCCTAATGAGCATCAAGTACGTAGCATCAAAAATGTTTCAAATGGCTCTAAGCACTATGGGACTTAATATCTCAGGTCATCAGTCCCCTAGAACTTAGAACTACTTAAACCTAACTAACCTAAGGACATCACACACGTCCATGCCCGAGGCAGGATTCGAACCTACGACCGTAGCAGCTGCGCGGTTCCAGACTGAAGCGCCTAGAACCGTTCGGCCACAGCGGCCGGCTCACGTAACATCAGCTGTTTACTATACATATTTGTGGTGTCCAGAGAAACGACGCAAACAAATATATGCCTCTTGACGGCAGTTAAAGATCATTCAATGCTGATGTACTCTTCGTCCGACCTCTTGCGGGCCGCGCGGGATTAGCCGAGCGGTATCGGGCGCTGCAGTCATGGACTGTGCGGCTGGTCCCGGCGGAGGTTCGAGGCCTCCCTCGGGCATGGGTGAGTGTGTTTGCCCTTATGATAATTTAGGTTAAGTAGTGTGTAACCTTAGGGACTGATGACCTTAGCAGTTAAGTCCCATAAGATTTCACACGCATTTGAACATTTTGAACCCTTTGCGGGAATCAGCGTTCGGCTGCGAGAAATAAGGGCAATGGCGCACGTAGTGTGAGACAAGTTGTGAATTTTTGTCGGACGTGAAGACTGCTGGAATATCCGATGCGGCTCAGAGACCGCTCACGTAAAACAGAAAATCCTGGTTCGATTCCCGGTCCGGCACAAATTTTTGCTTGTCGCCACTGAAGTTCTTTCAGTGCCGAATTGCGGCTAACGTCGGAATTAAAATTGCGTCGAAAGTACAGTGCATTGGGAGTCTACTCGAATGCCGAGACGGCAGATGCTCATTTTGCTGTATCGATTAGTAGACGGTACTGGGGTGGCGCGCATGGTTTGTATCGGGAGAGATGTCCAGAACGACAGTGCTCCGACTGGATGATGTTTTAAGCAACGGATCGTCATCTTAGAGAGAGCGGGACGTGTAAGCCTAGTACTCGCGACTGGAGGAGGCCTGGAAGGACAGGACACTTCAACTGGAGGAGGACCCTCTTCCTCCAGTTGACGAGGACCCTAGCGTCAGCGTAAGACTATTACGAGTAACTGCAACAAGTAATGTTGACCACATGACAGTCCGGAGAGTGCTGCATGAAAACCTACTGTATCCGTATCACGTACAGCGTGTGCAGGCACTGTCAGCAGCTGCACGGGTACACTCCTGCGAATGATTCATTCAACGATGTGTCAACCCTCGCTTTAGTGCAAACGTGCTGTTCACAGATGAGGTTCCGTTTCATAGTAGGTCATTAATGGACTGAAGAGTTGTAGAAACTGAGCTCTAACATCGAAATAAAGCGTTTCCGGACCAGCGCCCATTTAACATACACACATGCTCATAAATTAAGGATAGTGCTGATATATGGTGAAAGAACGCTCTGGTGGGCGGTTTGCGGGTTTAAATCACCTCGGAATATGACCATGACGTGCATTTGACCTGCGGTCCTTGCACGGTGGCGCTGGCAGCAGTCCAAATACGCAGAGGTGTGTTGGTCCATGTCAGAGTCCGGTGCAGCGAGAAAGTGTGCAGACGTTTTCAGACGTGCTAATGGTGACTGTGTGTTGAAAATGGCTCAAAGAACACATACTGATGACGTTAAGAGGGGTAGAATACCAGAGCGACTGGAGGCTGGTCAAACACAGCAGGTCGTAGCACGGGCCCTCCGTGGGCCACAAAGTGTGATCTCAAGATTATGGCAACGATTCCAGCAGACTGGAAACGTGTCCAGGCGCTACAGTACGGGACGTCCACACTGTAAAACACCACAAGAACACCGATACCTCACCATCAGTGACCGCAGACGGCCACGGAGTACTACAGGTAGCCTTGCTCGGGACCTTACCGCAGCCACTGGAACAGTTGTCTCCAGACACACAGTCTACAGACGACTGAACAGATATGGTTTATCCATCCGGAGACCTTCAAAGTGCATTCCACTGACCCCTGGTCACAGGAGAGCCCGTAAAGCCTGGCGTCAAGAACACAGTACATGGTCATTGGAACAGTGGTACCATGTTATGTCCACGGACGAGTCCAGGTATAGTCTGATCAGTGATTCTCGCCGGGTTTTCATCTGGCGTGAACCAGGAAGCAGATACCAATCCTTAATGTCCCTGAAAGGGACCTGTATGGCGGTCGTGGTTTGATGGTGTGGGATGGGATTATGACTGGTGCACGTACACCCCTGCATGTCTTTGACAGAGGAACTGTAACAGGACAGATGTATCGGGACGTCATTTTGCACCAGTATGTCCGTCTTTTCAGGGGTGCTGTGGGTCCCACCATCCTCCTGATGGATGATAACGCAAGGCCCCACCGAACTGCCATCGTGGAGGAGTACTTTGAAACAGAATATATCAGGCGAATGGAGTGGCCTGTTCTCCAGACCTAAACCCCATCGACCACGTCTGGAATACTCTCGGTCAACGTATCGCTGCACTTTTTCAAACCCCTACGACACTTCTGGGGCTCCGACAGGCACCGGTGCAAGAATGGGAGGCTATACCCCAGCAGCTGCTCGACCACTTGATCCAGAGTATGCCAACCCGTTGTGCGGCCAGTGTACGTGGTGTGCATGATGATCATATCCGATACTGACGCCGGGGTACATGCGCAGGGAACAGTGGCGTACTGTAGCACATGTGTTTCAGGACGATTTTCTCAACTTATCACCAATACCGTGGACTTACAGATCTGTGTCGTGTGTGTTCCCTATGTGCCTATTTGTGTAGTGCCACGTTGTGTGACACCACATTCTGCATGTATCCTTAATTTATGAGCATGAGTGTATTTTCTTCCTCCACGAGCGGGGAATGGTTCCTGAAAGTTTGGTCATACTTGTTTGTTACATCCTCACGTTGTGGATGTTACAAGGGGGGTTGTCATATAAAGTTTTATCGCTGCGAAAAAAATGAAGTAACGTAATTAATTTTACTCTGCTTGCAGGTACACGTTTACAGTCCCGCTTACACACAGGAATCACCACGCTGCAGTACCATCGACGCCGCTAGACGACCAAAATAAAATTGCGCAGTCCAGCTGTGTTCTATATTCTACATACATGTAATAAAACTGTAACAGGCCGATGTCTGTACTTAAGAGATACTTAAGAAAATTTAATTTGAGGTGTCTTTATAACAGAGTAGGAGCAAGAAAAAGGGATATGTGTGTCACAGGAGTGTTGGCAGCAGTTACCAGGTTTTTAAGTACTTTTTCTGCAACTAATTTAGCTATTCAGCGATGGAAAACGTATTTACAACATTCAACTACAACTTTCAAGTAACAACAGAATGTAATTTTGTGAACACTGATAGCGAAAACCTTACGAAAATGAATGCGTTAATGTTCTACTCATTTACAGCGGCGAAATGTGCAACGAAGGACATTCTTTTCCTTGCTCCCTGCAACATCATTAAACCCGCTCAAGACTATGGAGTTGTGGAACTTTTGAAAATACGCTCGTATCTTGTTTCTAGATCGTCGACTATCACTCATGAAGTGCGACCCAAAGTACCATAAAATAATTCTTGGAAAATCTTAGTACTGCTTTCCGATGTACGAGAAATTCAGCAGAGGCACTGCGAGAAACACGAACTCTGTGGCGCAACAATAACAACACACGTTGATATCCTGGAACTGTTATAAACTTTTAAAAGTTGTACACGAAATTTTGAAAATAGCATTAGCAAGAACTCATTGCAGCAGTTTTTTCGATGGTGGGTTTATGTTGTTGCTGTGGTCTTCAGTCCTGAGACTAGTTTGATGCAGCTCTCCATGCTACTCTATCCTGTGCAAGCTTCCTCATCTCCCAGTACTTACTCCAACCTAAATCCTTCTTAATCTGCTTAGTATATTCATCTCTTGGTCTCCCTCTACGATTTTTATTCTCCACGCTGCCCTCCAGTGCTAAATTTGTGATTCCTTGATGCCTCAGAACATGTCCTACCAACCGATCCCTTCTACTTGTCAAGTTGTGCCACAAACTTCTCTTCTCCCCAATCCTATTCAATACCTCCTTATTAGTTATGTGATCTACCCATCTAATCTTCAGCATTCTTCTTTAGCACCACATTTCGAAAGTTTCTATTCTCTTCTTGTCCAAACTATTTATCGTCAATATTTCACTTCAATACATGGCTACACTCCATACAAATACTTTCAGAAAGGACTTCCTGACACCGAAATCTATACTCGATGTTAACAAATTTCTCTTCTTCAGAAACGTCTTCCTTGTCATTGCCAGTCTACATTTTATATCCTCTCTACTTCGACAATCATCAGTTATTTTGCTCCCCAAATAGCAAAACTCCTTTACTACTTTAAGTGTTTCATTTCCTAATCTAACTCCCGCAGCATCATCCGACTTAAATCGACTACATTCCATTATCCTCGTTTTGCTTTTCTTGGTGTTCATCTTATATCCTCCTTTCAAGACACTGTCCATTCCGTTCAACTGCTCTTCCAAGTCCTTTGCTGTCTCTGACAGAATTACAATGTCATCGGCGAACCTCATAGTTTTTATTTCTTCTCCATGGATTTCAATACCTACTCCGAATTTTTCTTTTGTTTCCTTTACTGCTTGCTTAATATACAGATTGAATAACATCAGGGAGAGGCTACAACCCTGTCTCACTCCCTTCCCAACCACTGCTTCCCTTTCATACCCCTCGACTCTTATAACTGCCATCTGGTTTCTGTACAAATTGTAAATAGCCTTTCGCTCCCTGTATTTTACCCCTGCCACCTTTAGAATTTGAAAGAGAGTATTCCAGTTAAGGTCGATAAGTGAGGGGGAGGTTACAAGGTCAGTATTGCCTCACGTGTTCCAACATTTCTACGGAATCCAAACTGATCTTCCCCGAGGTTGGCTTCTACCAGTTTTTCCATTCGTCTGTAAAGAATTCGCGTTAGTATTTTGCAGCTGTGACTTATTAAACTGATAGTTCGGTAATTTTCACATCTGTCAACACCTGCTTTCTTTGGGATTGGAATCATTATATTCTTCTTGAAGTCTGAGGGTATTTCGAGTGTCTCATACATCTTGCTTACCAGATGGTAGAGGTTTGTCAGGACTGGCTCACCCAAGGCCATCAGTAGTTCTAATGGAATGTTGTCTACTCCCGGGGCCTTGTTTCGACTCAGGTCTTTCGGTGCTCTGTCAAACTCTTCACGCAGTATCGTATCTCCCATTTCATCTTCATCTACATCCTCTTCCATTTCCATAATATTGTCCTCAGGTACATCGCCCTTGTATAGACCCTCTATAAACTCCATCCACCTTTCTGCTTTCCCTTCTTTGCTTAGAACTGGATTTCCATCTGAGCTCTTGATATTCATACAAGTGGTTCTCTTTTCTCCAAAGGTCTCTTTAATTTTCCTGTAAGCAGTATCTATCTTACTCCTAGTGAGACAAGCCTCTACATCCTTACATTTGTCCCCTAGCCATCCCTGCTTAGCCATTTTGCACTTCCTATCGATCTCATTTTTGATACGTTTGTATTCCTCTTTGCCTGCTTCATTTACTGCGTTTTATATTTTCTCCTTTCATCAATTAAATTCAGTATTTCTTGTGTTACCCAAGAATTTCTACTACTCCTCGTCTTTTTACCTACTTGATCCTCTGCTGCCTTCACTACTTCATCCATCAGAGCAACCCTTTCTTCTTCTACTGTATTTCGCTCCCCCAGTCTTGTCAATTGTTCCCTTGTGCTCTCCCTGAAACTCTGTACAACCTCTGGTTTAGTCAGTTTATCCAGGTCCCATCTCCTAAAATTCCCACCTTCTTGCAGTTTCTTCAGTTTTAATCTTCAGTTCATAGCAAACAGATTGTTGTCAGAGTCCACATCTGCCCCTGGAAATGTCTTCCAATTTAAAACCTGGTTCTTAAATCTCTGTCTTACCATTATATAATCAATCTGATACCTTCTAGTATCTCCAGGATTCTTCCGTGTATACAACCTTCTTTTATGATTCTTGAACCAAGTGTTAGCTATGATTAAGTTATTCTCTGTGCAAAATTCTACCAGACGGCTTCCTCTTTCATTCCTTACCCCCAATCCATATTCACCCACTATGGTCCCTTCTCTTCCTTTTCATACTCTCGAATTCCAGTCACCCATGACTATTTAATTTTCGTCTCCCTTCACTACCTGAATAATTTCTTTTATCTCATCATACATTTAATCAATTTCTTCATCATCTGCAGAGCTAGTTGACATATAAACTTGTACTATTGTATTAGGCATGGGCTTCGTGTCTATTTTGGCCACAATAATGCGTTCACAAGCTGTTTGTAGTAGCTTACCCGCATTCCTATTTTTTTTATTCATTATTAAACCTACTCCTGCATTACCCCTATTTGATTTTGTATTTATAACCCTGTATTCACCTGACCAAAAGTCTTGTTCCTCCTGCCACCGAACTTCACTAATTCCCACTATATCTAACTTTAACCTATCCATTTCCCTTTTTAAATTTTCCAACCTACCTGCCCGATTAAGGGATCTTACATTCCACGCTCCGATCCGTAGAACGCCAGTTTTCTTTCTCCTGATAACGACGTTCTCCTGAGTAGTCCCCGCCCGGAGATCCGAATGGGGGACTATTTTATCTCCGGAATATTTTACCTAAGAGGACGCCATCATCATTTAACCGTACAGTAAAGCTGCACGCCCTCAGGAAAAATTACGGTTGTAGTTTCCCATTGCTTTCAGCCGTTCGCAGTACCAGCACAGCAAGGCCGGTTTTGTTAGTGTTACAGGGCAAGATCAGTCAATCATCCAGACTGTTGCCTCTGCAACTACTGAAAAGGCTGCTGCCCCTCTTCAGGAACCACACGTTTGTCTCGCGTCTCAACAGATACCCCTGCGTTGTCGTTGCACCTACCTTACGTCCATCTGTATCGCTGAGGCACGCAAGCCTCCCCACCAACGGCAAGGTCCATGGTTCATGAGCTTCAAATTAGTCTTAATCTGAGAAATGAACGACTGAGAATAAATGCGTCTACTTTGCTCAAAAACAATTACCTTTTTGTTTTGAAAGAATTGCTAGTATTGAACATGTGTTGATACTCTCGCAGTGCAATGAGGTGTAGGACGATGAAGGTTTGTATGCAGAGAGATTTAAAGCATGTACAACATGCAGGTAACACAAACGTAAGGGCTCTGCTGTTTGTGAGCGTAAACTAACATGAGTGTCTGAAACAGACTTAACTTCAAGTTATGTAAGATGACGAAACTCCAAACACTTAAACAATAAGGATCCTAACTGGACACTATGAAGATAAAAAAACGTTGTCTCTAATAAGTTAAAAGGTGTGTGGCCACGTTAACTAGAAAAATGTTTTTGAACATGACGTGTGTGAACAGCTGTTGCAAATGTAAGCTCATGTAAACGCCAAGGGAAAAACAATAACACTCTGTTTCTAACCGGTGTCGTGAAGTTTTACAGAGTGCAAGACTTTTTAATTAAGTAAGGGAACTTGGGCATCGACGTGGTGGAATTTTTCTGATGTTATTTGCACAGTAGTGCACTACATACCATTTGTAACCCACTTTCCAAAACAAGACATCACTGTCAATTAGCTTTATACCAGTAGGGGCAGCGAGCGAGCCAGTGGCGTCACAGGCGTCACATGACTCGAATGGAGCGTTTTAGCGGGCTTTCGAATTCTTTGGATTTCATTTACGTTTTTATGAAACAATACTGAAATTAAAGAAGAAGAGAAGCATGTTATGAGCATAAAATGACATAGTTAACCATTTAAGACGATTTCCAGAAAACAGTCAAATACCCCTTGTGCACGTAATCTGCGAATGTTCGTTTCCCATACAACTTGAAATGCAATATACCGGGTGATCAAAAAGTCAGTATAAATTTGAAAACTGAATAAATCACGGAGTAATGTAGATAGAGAGGTACAAATTGACACACATGCTTGCAATGACATGGGGTTTTATTAGAACAAAAAAATACAAAAGTTCAAAAAATGTCGGACAGATGGCGCTTCATCTGATCAGAATAGCATTAATTAGCATAACAAAGTAAGACAAAGCAAAGATGATGTTCTTTACAGGAAATGCTCAATACGTCCACCATCATTCCTCAACAATAGCTGTAGTCGAGGAATAATGTTGTGAACAGCACTGTAAAGCATGTCCGGAGTTATGGTGAGGCATTGGCGTCGGATGTTGTCTTTCAGCATCCGTAGAGATGTCGGACGATCGCAATACACTTGCGACTTCAGGTAACCCCAAAGCCAATAATCGCACGGACTGAGGTCTGGGGACCTGGGCGACCAAGCATGACGAAAGTGGCGGCTGAGCACACGATCATTACCAAACGACGCGCGCAATAGATCTTTCACGCGTCTAGCAATATGGGGTTGTTTTTTTTTTGTTCTAATAAAACCCCATGTCATTCCAAGCATGTGTGTCAATTTTTAACTCTCTATCTACATTATTCCGTGGTTTATTAAGTTTTCAAATTTAGACTGACTTTTTGATCACCCGGTATATGTGCAGCAGTCACTTCTGGGTAGGTGTAGTACAGTTTGAGCCAAGTCATTTCAGTCAACTTGAGTTCTATAGCTATCTACATTTTTGTATATGATTTTTTGTAGATATCTGACGATGGATAAATTCCGAAACGTGTCATGTGAGCAATAAAGTCATTCCTTGCCTGATGTGTTTTTATCTACTATAGCTATTACTGTTACCACTGTTGTTGTGGTCTTCAGTCCTGAGACTGGTTTGATGCAGCTCTCCATGCTACCTTATCCTGTGCAAGCTTCTTCATCTCCCAGTACTTACTGCAACCCACATCCTTCTGAATCTGCTTAGTGTATTCATCTCTTGGTCTCCCTCTACGATTTTTACTCTCCACGCTGCCCTCCAATGCTAAATTTGTGATCCCTTGATGCCTCAGAACATGTCCTACTAACCGGTCCCTTCTTTTTGTCAAGTTGTGCCACATACTCCTCTTCTCCCAAATTCTATTCAATACCTCCTCATTAGTTATGTTATCTACTCATCTAATCTTCAGCATTCTTCTGTAGCACCACATTTCGAAAGCTTCTATTCTCCTCTTGTCTAAACTATTTATTGTCCGCGTTTCACATCCATACATGGCTACACTCCATACAAATACTTTAAGAAACGACTTCCTGACATTTAAATCTATACTCGATGTTAACAAATTTTTCTTCTTCAGAAACGCTTTTGCCCGCATCTCGTGGTCGTGCGGTAGCGTTCTCGCTTCCCACGCCCGGGTTCCCGGGTTCGATTCCCGGCGGGGTCAGGGATTTTCTCTGCCTCGTGATGGCTGGGTGTTGTGTGCTGTCCTTAGGTTAGTTAGGTTTAAGTAGTTCTAAGTTCTAGGGGACTGATGACCATAGATGTTAAGTCCCATAGTGCTCAGAGCCATTTGAACCAAGAAACGCTTTCCTTGCCATTGACAGTCTACATTTTATATCCTCTCTACTTCGACCATCATCAGTTATTTTGCTCCCCAAATAGCAAAACTCCTTTACTACTTTAAGTGTCTCATTTCCTAATCTAATTCCTTCAGCACACCCGACTTAATTCGAGCACACTCCATTATCCTCGTTTTGCTTTTGTTGATGTTCATCTTATATCCTCCTTTCAAGACACTGTCCATTCCGTTCAACTGCTCTTCCAAGTCCTTTGCTGTCTCTGATAGAATTACAATGTCATCGGCGAACCTCAACGTTTTTCTTTCTTCTCCATGGACTTTAATACCTACACAGAATTTTTATTTTGTTTCCTTTATTTCTTGCTCAATATACAGATTGAATAACATCGGGGAGAGGCTACAACCCTGTCTCACTCCCTTCCCAACCACTGCTTCCCTTTCGTCTCCCTCGACTCTTGTAACTGCCATCTGGTTTCTGTACAAATTGTAAATAGCCTTTCGCTCTCTGTATTTTACCCCTGCCACCTTTAGAATTTGAAAGAGAATATTCCAGTCCACATTGTCAAAAGCTTTCTCTAAGTCTACAAATGCTAGAAACGTAGGTTTGCCTTTCCTTAATCTTTCTTCTAAGAAAAGTCGTAAGGTTGTAACGCCGGAAATGCATATCCTCCTATTTCCATCTATTGTACTATTTTTTTTTCCTTGTTTTGTTACCTCAAGATATGACATTTCTGTCTCTTTATACATTGTAATTGTTTTACTGTTTGTATATATATATATATTTATGCATTTATGTCGATGTATCATTGGTTGTTTTGTAAATATTATTTGTATTTTTACGCTGGGTTTTGTCTAGGGAAAACTATGCTATCGAACGAATACATCGATAGGTCGTGTGGAGAACCAAAGTGTTTAGGATGTTTGGTAGTGTTAACTCTGTCGCGTGGAGCGCGGGCAGAGAGAGTCTGGCTGGGGTAGTGCAGTGGAGCAGGGGTGTTGTGTGAAGCTCCCGCGAGTTGTCGCGCTTTCGGGGTTTGCAGAATGTAATTGCGCTCGACTTGCGATGATAGCCTCTGACATGGTGTCGCGGACGGATAGCATTAGCTGGCGCACATCAAGAGCCCGTTTCGTCTGGTGACCGTGTCGAGAAGAAGGCGCGCCAACATCCAGATTCAGCAACAGCGACGGCCGACAATGAGTGACTGTCGCCACCTCCTCGATCGACGGCTTCAAACCTTCAATCAGCCAACAAGGAAGACTGGAAGCACGTAAAGTTTTAGAACTGTATGGCAGACCTCAGCTTTTCAAACTTTTGAAATTGTTGCATCACAAAATTACAGCAACTTAGCATGAACGTTTGTTGCTCATTGTCCCAATTGCATTACCAAGCAGAGTCCCTTCCTTTTCCGGAATGAACCTGAGTGTCGTTGAAATTCAGACGCCAGTATCATTCGATTTCGCTGCTTCAATTTCAAAGTTCAGTTAAGGTATTCATAGCTGGCTACAAAAATTCAGATTACACAAGCACAAATTAAGAGTGCGAGTTTTGTTACCGTATTTTAGCTTACCTGTGACTGCAGCTCAGCTTGGTACGTACTAAATTTTACTACTGTTAATTGTTCAGAATCATTTAATTCAAGTTCAAAGTTAAATCCCTTATTTCTAAATTGCGTAGATTCAAGTAGCTTTTGAAATGATTGTTGAGGTAGTCCAAGACTAACCGCATTTTACTGAATTTCGATGTGCTTCAGAAAGAAAGCTCATTATTAACTTCAGTCACTAAATTAACTTTCGATTTTCCGGTTTTATTAATTCTTTTGCTAAATTAAGTCAGAGGGTAGCGAAATTTATTACTTCTGACAAACTTTCAGTTTTCACACTACACGTGTCAACCTTCACTTGCCACGCTTCTAGTGCTAATTATATGTGTAATAACCTTTCTTTTTCAGTTACTATAGTAATTGTCCTTACGACTGGCAACCGTAATTTCCCCCAAATCTCAAATATCTAATTACCGCTAGTTAATTGTTAACGTCACGGCCGCACATTTACTTTCTTTATTAACTTTACCCCTTTTCACAATTAATTTCCACCAGTTTCATTTGCATTTTTCCTTTCATTTAGATGTAACCCTTTCCTCCCTCTTTACCGACAAATTAACTTCGGTGACGATTGCTTTTCCCAAATTTCCATTAGGTACACGCGGTTTAATTTTTCACTGTCATTAAGGTCGATAAGTGAGGGGGAGGTTACAAGGTCAGTATTGCCTCACGTGTTCCAACATTTCTACGGAATCCAAACTGATCTTTCCCGAGGTTAGCTTCTACCAGTTTTTCCATTTGTCTGTAAAGAATTCGCGTTAGTATTTTGCAGCTGTGACTTATAAAACAGATAGTTCGTTAATTTTCACATCTGTCAACACCTGCTTTCTTTGGGATTGGAATCATTATATTCTTCTTGAAGTCTGAGGATATATCGCCTGTCTCATACATCTTGCTCACCAGATGGTAGAGATTTGTCAGGACTGGCTCTCCCAAGGCCGTCAGTAGTTCTAATGGAATGTTGTCTACTCCCGGGGCCTTGTTTCGACTCAGGTCTTTGAGTGCTCTGTCAAACTCTTCACGCAGTATCGTATCTCCCATTTCATCTTCATCTACATCCTCTTCCAATTCCATAATATTGTCTTCAAGTACATCGCCCTTGTATAGACCCTCAATATACTCCTTCCACATTTCTGCTTTCCCTTCTTTGCTTAGAACTGGGTTTGCATCTGAGCTCTTGATACTGATACAAGTGGCTCTCTTTTATCCAAAGGTCTCTTTAATTTTCCTGTAGGCAGTATCTATCTTACCCCTAGTGAGATAAGCCTCTACATCCTTACATTTGTCCTCTAGCCATCCCTGCTTAGCCATTTTGCACTTCCTATCGATCTCATTTTTGAGACGTTTGTATTCCTCTTTGCCTGCTTCATTTACTGCGTTTTTATATTTTCTCCTTTCATCAATTAAATTCAATATTTCTTCTGTTACCCAAGGATTTCTACTAGCCCTCGTGTTTTTACCTACTTGATCCTCTGCTGCCTTCACTACTTCATCCCTCAGAGCTACCCATTCTTCTTCTACTGTACTTCTTTCCCCCATTCCTGTCAATTGCTCCCTTATGCTCTCCCTGAAACTCTGTACAACCTCGGGTTCTTTCAGTTTATCCAGGTCCCATCTCCTTAAATTCCCACCTTTTTGCAGTTTTTTCAGCTTTAATCTACAGTTCTTAACCAATAGATTGTGGTCAGAGTCCACATCTGCCCCAGGAAATGTCTTACAATTTAAAACCTGGTTCCTAAATCTCTGTCTTACCATTATATAATCAATCTGATACCTTCTAGTATCTCCAGGATTCTTCCATGAATACAACCTTCTTTCATGATTCTTTAACCATGTGTTAGCTACGATTAAGTTATACTCTGTGCAAAACTCTACCACTGTTGCCACTATCACAGTTAATTCGAAGCAGTGGACTTCAGACTAAATGAAGACTTCTTATAACATGTGAGTCGTAGTGAAAATAATGTAAAATAATTAGAACGCCTAATCAGACGTAAAATAGTGTCCGATGATTATGATTTTAGTAGGATAAACAAATAAATAAAATTTGTATTTATTTTTTCTCTTTTTCTTTCATAGTACTTCTGAGCTGTTTCCTATTCCTGTATAAAGAAAACAATACTGAAATTAGTACATAAAATTAGACTACGGTGATTGTACAGTCTGTGGCTGTTTGGCATAGAGGTCCCGTTCCATACTGACAACAGTAACAGAGTGGGATGGGAAAGAGAAGCGAGCGTTTTCGTGCAAGTGTACTGAAATAGCAGTATGCGGTTCGAAACTCAGTAAGCACTGGAAAGATTTCGGAAGCGGTTCACGGAACGGAAGCCGTGACGCATTTAGGAAATTCCTCGAGCGCGTGGCAGGATGCGTGGTGGCCGCCGGTCGCGTCCGCCTACCGGACGAACTTCGGTCGCCGTCTCTGGCGCCGTCGCTCGTCGCTTCCTGCCATGTAGGCGGCGAGGCAGATTAGCAAGGGCCAAGATAGTCTTCCAGGTGACGGGTGCAGTGACTCGCCGAGGAACAGCAGTAGGAGTGGCGAGAATCAATGACTATTGGCTCACAATATTCACCTCGTTAGAGGTCACTAGGGAACGTTGTAGTGGTTGCTTTTGATTCTTGTATAATCTTCAACTACATCATTTTGGTGTAAAAAAAAAAATTGATCATCAGTATTTAGATTATACAGGGTAAATCTGCTGCCCCTACCGTTGTCGTTTTATACAACCCGCAGTGTTATAGCTGGCCTTCAGAAGCGTGTGCGAGAATTTCATATTCTGTCACTCGCTACGCTCCTACAGAAAAAAAAGAGCGGTACCTTTTTGTATAAAATTTAATGCAGTTACGTTTTGTACTGGTATAGGTTTTCACTGGAGACCACGTATGAATTACTAAAGGAAAATGTACGAAAAGCGACCTTCAAAGCTCCTCTACCCTCCCATTCGTCCCTCACATCACGATATCTAGTATGATGTCCGTGGCACTCCCTCCTACCACTGTACGCAAATTTCCGACTACACGATCTACCCTGATATTCGACCTTTTTGGTCCACCAGCATAGTCGGCTACTTCGTTCAGTAGGCTCTTTAGGTTTTTATGTTGGTAACGCGACGTAGCGCTCTGTATCAAAATCACTGACTGTGCTGTGTGCAGCCTGTGGCTCGTTGGCATTGTTGGAATATTCGCTACTGTAGTGTTGGGCAGTTGGATGTGAACAGCGCGTAGCGTTGCGCAGTTGGAGGTGAGCCGCCAGCAGTGGTGGATGTGGGGAGAGAGACAGCAGAGTTTTGGGAGTGGACGATCTGGAAGTGAGTCCGTCAGAAAACGGATATATATATATATATATATATATATATATATATATATATGACTTTTGGACACTATTAAGGTAAATACATTGTTTGTTCTTCCTAACTATGCCTATCAGTAGATAGTGCCTTCAGTAGTTAGAATCTTTCATTTAGCTGGCAGTGTTGGCGCTCGCTGTATTGTAGGAGTTCGAGTAACGAAGATTTTTGTGAGGTACAGGATTCATGAAAGGTATAGGTCAGGGCCATTCTTTTGTAGGGATTATTGAAAGTCACTATATATATATATATATATTGTGTGACAGTTTAGTGATGATCAGAACAAGTAAAGAGAAAAATGTCTGAGTACGTTCAGTTTTGCTCAGCTATTAGAAAATCAAATAACGTAGGACGTTTATCAGGACTGTCATTTATAATTTTCTAAGGGGACGTTACAAGCGTGCCCGTTAGGGCAACGAACGGAAACCGATTTTTGTTTACGTTGAACTAAAACTGATTACGTCGAATGTGGAAAATAATTCGTGCGCAAATATTTGTATAGTGGTAGAAGCGAGTGTAATGAACAACATACTAGAAATCCTGACCGGTGGGAATTGAGGTGCGTTTGAAGTACACTTTTGTACATTTTTCATGAATATCCCGACAACTACGGCCTCCATCGAAAACGTATAGCAGTACAAAATTTATCTACATTAAACTTCCTACATAAACATCCTGTTCATTTTTTCTCAAAGGCTAAAACTTTGCGCGTAGCAAGCGAGAGAATATGAAAACCTCGCACGTGGTTTATGAAGGTCAGCCATAAAATTGCAGACTGCATAAAACGACAGTGGTGCGGGTAGCCGAATCACCCTGTATTAGGGGGAAGGGTGCTGGCATTGAATGTCTGGTGACAAAAGTGCACAAATGTATCCATTCCACAGTCTGTGTTCCCAAGATTCATTTGAGGCTTTTCGTCGCGATCTGATGAAGCAGTGATACCTTAGGGATGTTATGTTTTTATATTAACGGAAAAACACACTAGCGTTACTACATTGCTATAAAATACCTGCCTTATTGCGAGAACCTGCTTCATGGTGGCCCAAGGAGAAACTGTTCTAATTGCAAGTTCTTTTGTTTTCATTGCATATCATTAATTATCTTAAATATGAAAACATTGAGACAAATATGCAGTATAAGCAGAGATATTCGCCTAAAGTTGTTGCGCTCCATAAAATCTGCGTCTGAAACATCGCATTTACAGTATTCTACGTAAGCCAGTTCACAGATGCTTGCTACGAATGGGATCGTGAATACGAGTCACTGAAACTGGTTGCAGTATAATAAAATACCATAAAAACGACGGCTGTAGGTGTTTCATATTCTCACGTAATTAAACGGCCGAAGTCCCTCAGGCCATCAGTCACAAGGATGGACATACAAAACCGTGCGGTTCTGGACACTGCAGTCCGGAACCGCGAGACCGCTACGGTCGCAGGTTCGAATCCTGCCTCGGGCATGGATGTGTGTGATGTCCTTACGTTAGTTAGGTTTAACTAGTTCTAAGTTCTAGGGGACTAATAACCTCAGAAGTTGAGTCCCATAGTGCTCAGAGCCAAAATCTTTCTGTAAAACCTTCGCAGTTTTGGCATTTGATCTTATATACTCCCGAATGAGCAAGTTGGTTTGTGTTATCTGGTCTCTTTAGTATCTCCAGTGATAGGTTTTCTTCAAAACACGTAAACGTAAACATCACTCAAGGATTAGGCTTGTTCCGAGTGGCCGACTGCTATCTACAAGGCTACACGAGGCGTGTCTATGAACATGGGGCATGTGATCATCAAGTCAGCAATCGCTCCAGCCGTTATTGCCTGATGACGCCGCAGCTTCTTTATTCAAGCAGCTCTTCGGTTGCCTCAAAACTGCTGACTGCACCCCAGATCTGAGGAAATACCGGAAATCGAATAGGGAACCTTCACACCTGAGACAGTGACGCCAACAATTCGGCTATGGAGGCACACCTGGTCATGATGAATATCATCATGTGGATCTCGAATACCCTGACGATCGAGCATTCGTTCCTAAATACGTATCGGAAATAAAAACCTAAAAAAATAAAGATTTTCATTCACTACTGGCCATTAAAATTGCTACACCGAGAAGAAATGCAGATGATAAACAGGTATTCATTGGACAATTATATTGTACTATAACTGACATGTGATTACATTTTCACGCAATTTGGGTGCATAGATCCTAAGAAATCAGTACCCAGAACAACCACCTCTGGCCGTAATAACAGACTTGATACGGCTGGGCATTGGGTCAAACAGAGCTTGGATGGCGTGTACAGGTACATCAGGTACATCAACACGATATCACAGTTAACCAAGAGTAGTGAGTGGCGTATTGTAACGAGCCAGTTGCTCGGCCACCATTGACCAGACGTTTCCAGTTGGTGAGAGATCTGGAGAATGTTCTGACCCGGGCGGCAGTCGAACATTTTCTGTATCCAGAAAGGCCCGTATAGGAACTGCCACATGCGGTCGTGCATAATCCTGCTGAAATGTAGGGTTTCGCAGGGATGAAGTGTAGAGCCACGGGTCGTAACACATCTGAAATGTAACGTCCACTGTTCAAAGTGCTGTCAATGCGAACAAGAGGTGACCGAGACGTGTAACCAATGGCACCCCATACCATCACGCCGGGTGATACGCCAGTATGGCGATGACGACTACACGCTTCCAATGTGCGTTCACCACGATGTCGCCACACACGGATGCGACCATCATGATGCCGTAAACAGAACCCGGAATCATCCGAAAAAATGACGTTTTGCCATTCGTGCACCAAGGTTCGTCGTTGAGTACACCATCGCAGGCGCTCCTGTCTGTGGTGCAGCGTCAAGAGTAACCGCAGCCATGATCTCCGAGCTGATAGTCCATGCTGCTGCAAACGTCGTCGAAGTGTTCGTGAAGATGGTTGTTGTCTTGCAAACGTCCCCATCTGCTGACTCAGGGATCGAGACGTGGCTGCACGATCCGTTACAGCCATGCGGATAAAATGCCTGTCATCTCGACTGCTAGTGATACGAGGCCGTTGGGATCCAGCACGGCGTTCCGTATTACTCTCCTGAACCCACCGATTCCATATTCTACTATCAGTCATTGGATCTCGACCAACGCGAGCAGCAATGTCGCGATACGATAAACCGTAATCGCCGTAGGCTACAATCCGACCTTTATCAAAGTCGGAAACGTGATGGTACGCATTTCTCCTCCTTACACGAGGCATCACAACAACGTTTCATCAGGCAACGCCGGTCAACTGCTGTTTGTGTACGAGAAATCGGTTGGAAACTTTCCTCATGTCAGCACGTTGTAGGTGTCGCCACCGGCGCCAACCTTGTGTGAATGCTCTGAAAAGTTAATCATTTGGATATCACAGCATCTTCTTCCCGTCGGTTAAATTTCGCGTCTGTAGCACGTCATCGTCGTGGTGTAGCCATTTTAATGGCCGGTAGTGTATGTCCCCGCTTGGTTCTCAATCATCTCTGCAGTGTGTCATCGTGACTAGACAAACAAATTGCTAAACTGAAAGAGTCGGAACGTGGAACTGCTGCTGGGTGAAGACGGGAACTTCCAAGTCTTACATAACGAGACACAACTTTCCAATCAATTTGATATCGTCAGTAGAAACTTGGGTACTTAAGTACAGATGCATAAGATTTCCGAAATTCGTTTCTATTGCCCAAACTCTACTGCTGCCTGGAAATACTAACATACCTCGTCTTAACTTCTAAGCTACATATATTGGACGGCTGGCTTTGGAAACGAATTCTTCACAGAAAGTTGCAGCGAGCTGGCTTACGTAAGATTCGAGGTCTCGCCTGGATTCTGCAATTATCTAGGTATCTCGTGACTGTGGTTTTCATCGAAATGACCTCCAGTTACGCTTTGCACCAGTTCGCTGTGACGTTCGCACATTGCTTTCCTTCGACGCACCACATTTTTTTTTCCAGTATCAAACGTTCGTACTGTTGCAGTCTGATGTGAAATCTGTTAATACTTCTTTTTCCTAAGTCATTAACTTTATGTAATGTGTCATATTATTTGTGTTTCGTTTGACCGGGTAGCAACTGTCCTTTACGCCACTTCATTGGAACGTATTTATGCTCCCAACCCGGATGATGAATCACTCCCTTCTGCGTCGCTCATTATGTGGCTTTGCCGTCATCGTCGAACTCTTCGTAGCTTCGCAGTACTCGATAATGTTTCGTTTTTCTTAACAACTCCTATTAAATTGACACATCTTTTCTGTCTTCACAACTCTGGCATGTAGAATGTAAAGCCGGCCGAAGTGGCCGTGCGGTTAAAGGCGCTGCAGTCTGGAACCGCAAGACCGCTACGGTCGCAGGTTCGAATCCTGCCTCGGGCATGGATGTTTGTGATGTCCTTAGGTTAGTTAGGTTTAACTAGTTCTAAGTTCTAGGGCACTAATGACCTCAGCAGTTGAGTCCCATAGTGCTCAGAGCCATTTTTTGTAGAATGTAACAAAACAGCTTCCTTACTTGCTGTTGGAAAAGAAACTTCTTTACTGTAGATATTTTTTTTAAGTCATCAGTCTTTCGACTGGTCTGAGAGCGTTTGTATGTTTTTTCTTATTTTGGGCTAATCTTTTCACCTCTGTGTCTTTCTTCTTAAAAAAAAATGGCTCTGAGCACTATGCGACTTAACTTCTGAGGTCATCAGTCACCTAGAACTTAGAACTAATTAAACCTAACTAACCTAAGGACATCACACACATCCATGCCCGAGGCAGGATTCGAACCTGCGACCGTAGCGGTCGCTCGGTTCCAGACTGTAGCGCCTAGAACCGCACGGGCACTCTGGCCGGCGTGACTTCTTAACCTCACACCTCCTTTATAACCTGTATTGCATATTATCCTCTTCGTCTGCTCTACTGCTTAACCCGTCTACTATTCCATGCAGCGGAACGTTAACCATTCCTGAATGCCGTTGTAGATGTCCCACTGACCTGTCCCTTCGTCCGGTAAGGGTCTACCATAGATTTCTTTCCGCATCTACAGTTTTAGTACTTCATTATCTCGTAGTTTATTTTTTCAGTTGTTTTTTCTTTCCAATTTCTATGACAGCACCACTCCCAAACGCTTCCAGTTTCTTCTTCTCCAGTTTTCCGCAGTTTCTTCTTCTCCAGTTTTCCGATGTTCCTACGCTTTACTACATGCATTGTTGCGCTCTAGATGACACCTCAAGTAACGTCCTCTTCATTTCCATATCAGTATCTGATACCGGTATATTTTACCGGTATAGTTTACCTTTGCCTTTATCAATATACTTTTGTTGTCTTTCTTGCTTCGGGCTTCTCGTACTTCCCTGATAGGCTAATTCTTTCACGTCTTCCACTACTGGGTCGTTCTCAGTTTCGATGCTAAGTAAGGTATTATACACTTCTCTACCGCTTTTGAATACCTTCGTCTTTGCTTGTTTTAGCTATATACTGTACGATACGCATTCTTCATTTCTTACTGCAATACGTACATAACCTGCAAGCCAAAGGTTAAACGAATGTCCATATGCTTCCGTGCGAACCCTACTTTAATCTTATCCAGTGGGGATACTCAAGAATAGGTCGCACTTGTCTTCTTTATAGATGAGCTACAATTTCCTAAAATTCTCCTAAAAACTCGAAGTCGGCCATTCGCCTTCTCTACTACCGTCCTCACGAGCTCGTTCCGTTTCAAATCGCTTTGCGATGTTACGCTTAGATATTTAATAGAATTTACTGTGTTAAGCAACGCACAAACAATTATGTATTGAAACATTAGGTTTTTTTTTATAATCAACTGAATTAACTTACATTTTTCTGTATTTAGAACAAGATGTAATGCATCACATCAACTAGAAATTTTGTCTAAGTCATCTTGAGTCCTCCTACAGTAAGTCGACGACAACACCGTCCCGTGCTCCACAGCATCAATAGCAAAACACCCGCATTTTGGCTGGCTGGCTCTGAGCACTATGGGACTCAACATCTTAGGTCATACACTCCTGGAAATGGAAAAAAGAACACATTGACACCGGTGTGTCAGACCCACCATACTTGCTCCGGACACTGCGAGAGGGCTGTACAAGCAATGATCACACGCACGGCACAGCGGACACACCAGGAACCGCGGTGTTGGCCGTCGAATGGCGCTAGCTGCGCAGCATTTGTGCACCGCCGCCGTCAGTGTCAGCCAGTTTGCCGTGGCATACGGAGCTCCATCGCAGTCTTTAACACTGGTAGCATGCCGCGACAGCGTGGACGTGAACCGTATGTGCAGTTGGCGGACTTTGAGCGAGGGCGTATAGTGGGCATGCGGGAGGCCGGGTGGACGTACCGCCGAATTGCTCAACACGTGGGGCGTGAGGTCTCCACAGTACATCGATGTTGTCGCCAGTGGTCGGCGGAAGGTGCACGTGCCCGTCGACCTGGCACCGGACCGCAGCGACGCACGGATGCACGCCAAGACCGTAGGATCCTACGCAGTGCCGTAGGGGACCGCACCGCCACTTCCCAGCAAATTAGGGACACTGTTGCTCCTGGGGTATCGGCGAGGACCATTCGCAACCGTCTCCATGAAGCTGGGCTACGGTCCCGCACACCGTTAGGCCGTCTTCCGCTCACGCCCCAACATCGTGCAGCCCGCCTCCAGTGGTGTCGCGACAGGCGTGAATGGAGGGACGAATGGAGACGTGTCGTCTTCAGCGATGAGAGTCGCTTCTGCCTTGGTGCCAATGATGGTCGTATGCGTGTTTGGCGCCGTGCAGGTGAGCGCCACAATCAGGACTGCATACGACCTAGGCACACAGGGCCAACACCCGGCATCATGGTGTGGGGAGCGATCTCCTACATTGGCCGTACACCACTGGTGATCGTCGAGGGGACACTGAATAGTGCACGGTACATCCAAACCGTCATCGAACCCATCGTTCTACCATTCCTAGACCGGCAAGGGAACTTGCTGTTCCAACAGGACAATGCACGTCCGCATGTATCCCGTGCCACCCAACGTGCTCTAGAAGGTGTAAGTCAACTACCCTGGCCAGCAAGATCTCCGGATCTGTCCCCCATTGAGCATGTTTGGGACTGGATGAAGCGTCATCTCACGCGGTCTGCACGTCCAGCACGAACGCTGGTCCAACTGAGGCGCCAGGTGGAAATGGCATGGCAAGCCGTTCCACAGGACTACATCCAGCATCTCTACGATCGTCTCCATGGGAGAATAGCAACCTGCATTGCTGCGAAAGGTGGATATACACTGTACTAGTGCCGACATTGTGCATGCTCTGTTGCCTGTGTCTATGTGCCTGTGGTTCTGTCAGTGTGATCATGTGATGTATCTGACCCCAGGAACGTGTCAATAAAGTTTCCCCTTCCTGGGACAATGAATTCACGGTGTTCTTATTTCAATTTCCAGGAGTGTAAGTCCCCTAGAACTTAGAACTACTTAAACCTAACGAACCTAAGGACATCACACACACCCATGCCCGAGGCAGGATTCGAACCTACGACCGTAGCAGTCCCGCGGTTCCGGACTGCAGCGCCAGAACCGCACGGCCACCGCGGCCGGCCGCATTTTGCTCCTCACCCAGTACGTCAGGTCGTTTTGCATGCAGAGATCGAGTGCGGTCATATCACAAGTCCCTGGTGCACTCCTGACGATATCTCTGACGAACACTCGCCGTCGAATACACCCTACTGAGTTCTGTCAGTTAGTCTTAGAACCACTCACTTATCTGAGAATCTATTCCGCATGCTCGGACCTTCATTCGTAGTCTGCTGCGAGACACAGCGTCAAACGCTTTTCGTAAATCTAGGAATATGGAACCGACCTATGTCTCTTCCTTTCCACTTGTCTTCCAAGGCTTCCTTACAACCCAGGAGAAGGTCTAAGTCAACTCCGAATCTTAATACTGGTATCTACTGCCCTTGGAATTTTATTGTTCTTCCGAAATGTTCTACCACGTTCTTCATTGATTCCTTGATCTGAAAAGTTGGCGATACGTTGCAACCATTCTTCACTCTTAACACGAAATTGTGTTCCTTGGTGGTAATTATCACTCTTGTTCGCTATCTATGTTCTGTCTCTGTACTTTAAGCCCAATCCTCTAACGACTGGGAACAGATTATTCTAGGTTACGTTGCGAAAAGTGATGTTCACCAAACTAATCTGCGTATAGTAAATCTCGTATTTTTTCTGTTCTTCTATATACCATTCTGCTCATTAGTTTACCGGCAGGACTTGTAACATGGACCGATTATTTTCACATTTCTCTCCATTTACTTTCTCTGATAATGTAATGATAATGCTGCTTTGTGAATCTGATGGCAAGTCATCTTCATCATAGATTTTTGTTAGAATCTCAGAAACGCTTCTAGTTTCTACACCTCCCACGGATTTGAGTAACTTTGAAAGTATATCACCGGATCCAGCTGACTTGCTGAGCTCAGATCATTCAGTGCACTGTCAATCAGCACATTACTGAATAACTTATTTCTTCCGCGTCGACTTCTTCCTCCTCTTCTATCACATTACAGGTTGATGTATTCTTGACACTTGTCTGTCGTTCTTCTGAATGTAATAGGGGTCATCACGTTGTAGCTTAACATGTCTAAATTTTAATCATACAAAGTTTTGTTAGATCTTACTGTAATCCGCGTCGATTTGTCCTACAATCATATCTTTCTGAATATCTATACAAATTTCTTTCACCCATTCTAGTTCACCCTGTTTTCACTAACTGTTAATTTCGCAGCTAAGTAACATACACTGCCGCGTTCCTAACTGCTTTTTAAGGTTCTCAAATGTTCTTGTTTCATCCACTAGCTCACGTATAGTCCTAATCATCCAGGACGTCTTCGCCTCCGCTTTCGTTAAATTTAAAGTGACGTTTCTTGACAGAATTATTTCGTTCTTTACTACACGGTCCTGTCACATTAATGTAATCACCTCCAATGTTCGACGTCAATAGGCAATAACCAATCACAGACGGCAAGTAGCAGCACTAGCAGTGGATTTGTTGGGAAAGAGCGAGGCGTGGATGGGGGGGGGGGGGGGGGGGAGAGGGTGAGTGTGCTGTCGTTTTCGTATTGCAGAAACAGAGCAATTTATCTGACGACATAAAGGACAAGCTCATTGGCGTGCGAGCCCACAGTGGAAGCATTTCTGAAACAGCTAAGTCCGTAGACTGTTCGTGTGCCACCGTTGTTAAAGTACACTACTGCCCATTAAATTTGCTACACCACTAAGATGACGTGCTACAGACGCGAAATTTCACCAATAGGAAGAAAATGCTGTGATATGCAAATGATTAGCTTTTCAGCGCATTCACACAAAGTTGGCGTCCGTGGCGACACCTACAACGTGCTGACATGAGGAAAGTTTCCAACCGATTTCTCATACACAAACAGCAGTTGACCGGCGTTGCCTCGTGAAACGTTGTTGTGATGCCTCGTGTAAGGAGGAGAAATGTGTACCATCACGTTTCTGACTTTGATAAAGGTCGGATTGTAGCCTATCGCGATTGCGGTTTATCGTATCGCGACATTGCTCCTTGCGTTGGTCGAGACCCAATGACTGATAGCAGAATATGGAATCGGTGGGTTTAGGAGGGTAATACGGAACGCCGTGCTGGATCCCAACGGCTTCGTATCACTAACAGTCGAGATGACGTGCATTTTATCCGCGTGGCTGTGACGGATCGTGCAGCCACGTCTCGAACCCTGAGTCAGCAGATGGGGACGTTTGCAAGACAACAACCATCTTCACGAACAGTTCGATGACGTTTGCAGCAGCATCGACTATCAGCTCGAAGACCGTGGCTGCGGCTACACTTGACGCTGCATCACAGGCAGGAGCGCTGCGATGGTGTACTCAACGACGAACCTGGGTGCACGAACGGCAAAACGTCATTTTTTCGGATGAATCTGGGTTCTGTTTACAGCATCATGATGGTCGCATCCGTGTGTGGCGACATCGCGGTGAACGCACATTGGAAGCGTGTAGTCGTCATCGCCTTACTGGCGTATCACTTGGCGTGATGGTATTGGGTGCCATTGGTTACACGCCTCGGTCACCTCTCGTGTGCGCATTGACGGCACTTTGAACAGTGGACGTTATATTTCAGATGTGTAACCACCCGTGGCTCTACACTTCATCCTTGCGAAACCCTATATTTCAGCAGGATAATGCACGACCGCATATTGCAGGTCCTATACGGGCCTTTCTGGATACAGAAAATGTTCGACTGCTGCCCTGGCCAGCACATTCTCCAGATCTCTCACCAATTGAAAATGTCTGGTCAATGGTGGCCGAGCAACTGGCTCGTCACAATACGCCAGTCACTACTCTTGATGAACTGTGGTATCGTGTAGAAGCTGTTCACGCCATCCAAGTTCTGTTTGACTCAATGCCCAGGGGTATCAAGGCCGTTATTAAGGTCAGAGGTGGTTGTTCTGGGTACTGATTTCTCATGATCTATGCACCCAAATTGGGTAGAAATGTAATCACATGTCAGCTCTAGTATAATATATTTGTCCAATGAATACCTGTTTATCATCTGCATTTCTTCTTGGTGTAGCAATTTTAATGGCCAGTAGTCTATGTCTTGAATGGGAAAATAGCGCTATCCAAAACCGGTGCCCAGGCAACTGTCGTGCACCACGGGCCATAGATGACAGTAGTGAATGGCGTCTCCGGAGATGTGCACGGGCAAACAGACGTGTAACTGTTGAGCAGCTGACCGCCCAGCTAAGAGGGTACCAACAGTGTATCCTCAAAGGCCGTTACGTAAACGTTGCTGTGTCTGTGCCTTCGTAGCAGGTGCCTGGTTCATGCAGCCATGCTGACTGATGCTCACAGGAGACGAAGGCTGGAATTTGCACACGCAAATGGAAGACCATTGAGTGGTGATCAGTGGCCTTTTCAGATGAATCACGTCTTATGCCTCATCGGCGCGAAACGTTGAAAGCAGTCGCCCTGCAACTAACGTCGGAAGAGTCCAGGCCAGAGAAGGGAGTTTGTCTGCGGAATGTTTTTGCGGCAATCCGTGGGTGAGCTTGTCATTCTGAAAGGCATAATGGACCAACGCAAGTATGACTCTATCCTTAGGCAGCATGTCTACCCTTATACGCAATTTGTTTCTCCTTGGCACGATGGCATCTACCAGCAGGACAATGCAACGTCCCACCCAGCTCGCAGTGAGCGTGTGTGGTTGTAAGAGCACGAGGGTGAGTGCAGGCCCCCAAGCCCCCAGGATTTGAACCAAGTCGAGAATCTGTGGAGCCACTCTGATCGTGCTGTTCGCGCCACGCATCCTCAGTCGAGAATCCTAAGGCAGCTGGCCACGGGACTAGAGTCGGCATGATTCTACACCCCTGTCGGTACCTTCCAAACATCACTGACTCTCCACAACGAGATTTTCACTCTGCAGCGGGTGTGCGCTGGTACGAATCTTTCTGGCAGATTAAAACTGTGTGCCGGTCCGAGACTCGAACTCGGGCCCTTTGCCTTTTGCGGGAAAGTGCCCTACCATCTGAGCTACCCAAGCACGACTCATGCCCCGTCCTCACAGCTTTACTTCTGCCAGTACCTCGCCTCCTACCTTCCAAACTTTACAGAAGCTCTTCTGCGAACCTTGCAGAACTAGCACTCCTGAAAGAAAGGATACTGCGGAGACATGGCTTAGCCACAGCCTTGGGGATGATCCAGAATGAGATTTTCACTCTGCAGCGGAGTGTGCGCTGATATGAAACTTCCTGACAGATTAAAACTGTGTGCTGGACCGGGACTCGAACTCGGGACCTTTACCTTACGCGGGCAAGTGCTCTAGCATCTGAGCTACCCAAGCCCATTCTGGAAACATCCCTGAGGCTGTGGTTAAGCCATGTCTCCCCAATATCCTTTCTTTCTGGAGTGCTAGTTCTGCAAGGTTCGCAGGAGAGCTTCTGTAAAGTTTGGAAGGTAGGAGACGAGATACTGGCAGAAGTAAAGCTGTGAGACCGGGTGTGAGTCGTGCTTCGGTAGCTCAGATGGTAGAGCACTTGCCCGCGAAAGGCAAAGGTCCCGAGTTCGAGTCTCGGTCGGGCACACAGTTTTAATCTGCCAGGATGTTTCATATCAGCGCACACTCCGCTGCAGAGTGATAATCTCATTCTGGAAACATCCCCCAGGCTGTGGCTAAGCCATGTCTCCGCAATATCCTTTCTTTCAGGAGTGCTAGTTCTGCAAGGTTCGCAGGAGAGCTTCTGTAAAGTTTGGAAGGTAGGAGACGATGTACTGGCAGAAGTAAAGCTGTGAGGACGGGGAGTGAATCGTGCTTGGGTAGCTCAGTTGGTAGAGCACTTGCCCGCGAAAGGCAAAGGTCCCGAGTTCGAGTCTCGGTCCGGCACACAGTTTTAATCTG
This sequence comes from Schistocerca cancellata, assembly GCF_023864275.1. Lineage (NCBI taxonomy): Eukaryota > Metazoa > Arthropoda > Insecta > Orthoptera > Acrididae > Schistocerca > Schistocerca cancellata. Next base: position 124,114,816 of record NC_064628.1, read on the forward strand.
CCAGGAAGTTTCATCACTGACTCTCTTCCTGGACGTCCGCGGTGCAACAGGTCGTTGATCAGGCTTTTCATAGGCAGTTACTTTAATATGACTGTACCGTGTAAAATTCATTTCTGTCATATGCGACAAATGTTTGCTTCAAGTTAAATGTGCAAACAAGTATCACCACTGTTATAATAGGCCGACCAGCCTGACTGTGGTTTTCAGGTGCTTTCCGAAGCCCGTTTAGGAAAATGTTGGAATGATTCCCACTTTCTGCCTCAGAAAATATGCCACACAAACAATTAAATTACGATAGCACACAGAAAAAGGTTGCACAATTCACAGACAGGTGGAACATACGACCTTCGCCTCCTCCTTCCCCCACCCACCACTCCTTTCCCTTAGGTAACTGACGATTACGACGACAGGAAGTGCATCCGGCCGCAACGATAGATAAAGGATATTTCCGCCTGAAGTTCCAGTAAATTTATTTACTCACAACGATCGCGATTGCGGCTTATTATGCAATTTTCAAATGACAACTGTAGCAAATGCTAGAAGATCAGTTCCATTAGGGAAACATTCTGTTACAAATATATTTTACAAAAAATATGCCAGGTGCGAGTAGGATTCGCGCACTGAGGATTTCGTGCAAATGTAATTATGTTCCTGTACAGAATCGACGATACTGATGATTATTGCCTGTTACAGACTTTGACACTGGAAAGATGTCGGTGCCAGTGATTCCAAGACTTTCATTTTTGACAAAAAAATGATAAAAGAAGTATTTTTTAGTGTTATATAATTACAAATTAACAATTTCGGATTTTTTCCTTTGCCTGAACTGTGAAAAGTTGCTTCTTACCAAATTTCCTGATTGTAGGTCAACGGGAAGCATCCTACAGGTTTTGATGAGTGAGTTTTCTAGTTTCAAATTATCTTATATAAATTGCCGTAGCTTTTGATTGCATTGACCTAGGAACATACAATTTTGACACCGCCAAGGAACCATAGACATTCATATGTGACATAAATTTGAGCTTAATAAGACAACTTGTTCCAGAGAAAAAAGGGTCTTAACAGGAGCACAGACAGACAAGATTAAAAATTATAAAAATATTTTTTGGGTTATATAGCTACAAATTAACATTTTTCGGAGTTTTTCCTTTACTTTGACTATGAAACCTCGCTTCTTGCTAGGTTTCATAATTCTAGGTCTAGTTTTTTTAAGAGTGAGTTTTCGAGTATCAAAATATGTGACGTAAATGGCCGTATCTTTTGTCTAAATTGACATAGAAGTTTAAAATTTTTACGCCCACAAGGGACTACAGGCTTTAATGTGTCACTTAAACTTGAACTTGATATGTCCATTGGTTCCCGAGAAAAATGGTTCTTGACAGTAGGACAGACACACAGACAGACCGACAGACAACAAAGCCATTTTATAAGGGTTCGGTTTTCACAGACTGAGGCACAGAACCTTAAAAAAAAGGAAAAAAATCTTTTTAAAAATTTTCTCTCATTCCATCTCACTATGAAGTGCGTTAGTGCATTGTTCTTTTCAAGGGGCACTGTCCTCCTGTCAGTCGATTTTAAATATTCCGTGTGTATAATAACACAGGAGACTTCCTCATTTTCATTAAAAAAAAGAACACAGCACTCAGCCAAAACGGGAACAATATGTCAAACTGGATGTCGAAGCCAGAATTCGCTCAGTGTCTTGTAAACATGTTACTTACAGTAAGAAAAGCTGCCTAATCCATGTCATTTGTGCACATAATTTCCACAGTGGATCCACCTTGTGTGATCTTTGACAACTGAAGTTGTACGAACGGTCTGGCTGATACTAGTCCCTACTACGAGTACCAAAGACGCGCCTTTAAGGAGTGAGACAGTCTGCTTTCTTTCGCGATGTATGCATCATCACCTCTTAGCGCCGTCCAGTTGGGGCACGGTCCGCTTTTTGGGTCAATGCACGCCATTTCTTACGGGCTAACGCTTCCTGTAGATTTTGGTTTCTTGATAATACAGCTACGCTTATAGTATCTAGCCACTGTAATTTAGATCTTCTACGTTGTCTCTGGCCTCCGACAGTGAGATGATAGGCTGAGGTGATGACTTAAGTAGGTGGTGGCCGTATGATGTATCCATAGCACCGAAATATCCATTCTTGCATCTTTCCATGATTGGAGCCACTCCAGCTAATTATTGGGTCGTTGTACTGTTGATGTGGTAGAGCAAGGAAGTGACTAGCGATTTTCTCACTATCCGCATTGCCGTTACATGTAGTGAGTGCTCAGCACTTTCAGATGTAGGCCAACACTTGGTATCATATAATGCAACTGGCCTCTTCACTATGCGGTATATCTTTATTTTTATGTGGATAGGTATTTTCTTACCACAAATAACACCAGAGATGTCCCTGAATCGGATCAAGGTCGCTTTGATACTTGCTCGCATATCCTTTATTCACATAGCCGCCATTTTGTAATCGAGAAACTAGATACCTATCGGAATTTGTTGATAAGATGAGCTCCATTAATTTGCATAGTTCGAAGAGGTGGAATAATTTCGAAGTATTCAACGTTATGGATCTTCAAACGGAGGTCAAATCTTTGTAGACGATCATACCACTTTTTGACCTGAGTATAAAGATCCTCTCGGGTGTCCGACGCAAGAACCACATCAACAGCAGATAGCACTGTCCACGTACATTTGTAGTCCAGCAAGGCTGTTCATAGATGGCACAAGAGCGTACAGGGAAGTGACGTAGTTGGGCAATTTACAATGGAATGCAGGGACATCTGCAAATGATTAGCTCTTGGTGCAGAACTGGCAGGTAAATCCAAACATAAATAAAATAGAATAATATGCACACATTTCCGCAGAAATTATGTCTGTGTCCTCGGTCCGTGAAGTGGCGAAAAGAAAGGGAGATTAGAGTTTAACGTCACATCGACAACGAAGTCATTAGAGACGGAGCGTAAACTCGTATTAAAGATTGAGTGAGACGGAAATCGGCCGTGCCCTTTCAAAGGAACCAACGCAGCATTTGCCTTAAGCGATTTGAGTTAATCTCGGACAGCATGAATGGCTGAGCAGGGATTTGAACCGTTGCTGTCCCAAATGCGAATCCAGTGTGCCTACTATTGCGCCGCCTCGTACGGCCTGAAGTGGCGAAGACCATTATCGTCGCTCGCGGGTGTGAAAGCACAGTTTGTAGCCTCGCCCCTAGGACTGACTGCAGATCTCTGGTCCGAAGCCGACATAAAACAGGTGTCCCGTCAGTTCTGCAGCGATACATCAGGCGTGATCTACATTCTGCAAAGAGGTACTCGGACAGGATGTGGCGTGTACATGCCTGATTTTATGTTAGAGAAACCCCTCCTTACATCGGACGGGAAGTCAGGCGTAACACAGGGTGCCCAAAAGATAACTGGTCCAGAAAATACTTACAATAAAACTGACGGATTGACCGTTATTACTGAACATTACAGAAGATACTGGAAATGCCACCGCTGACGTCGATGGGGCGCTGTGCTCGATTTATCTGTGGGACACGCGTAGCAGCTCTGCCCGAGAGATAGCAGCAGCAACTGCGTTTTCAATGTTCTACTGTATTCTTCCAGTGCGAGCATTTCTTGAGTACACCTGATCCTACAATTCGCCCCGCAGGTAAAGATTACAGGGGGAGATATCCGTCGAACGTGGCGGCCAGGGCACTGCACTGCCTCTGCTGGTTTACTCTCCTTACCGAACACCTCACGCACTGGTTAGAGGGTTGTGATTGCGGCGCGTGCTGTTGCCCCGTCTTGGTAAAAATACCCATACCAGTCGCACATCTTCTAGCAGCTGGCCCACGTATGAGTTAAATAGTTTCTAGACACACCGTTTAGCATCAACAGTTCAGCAAATGAATCGTATTACAAACGGATATCAGACATTAGGCACCCAAACATCGGTGATGCGATTATGCAACTGCTCTTCAGAGTACAGATGGCGATTTTCTGATACGTAATAGCGCATGCTTTGTGAGTTGATACACCTTGACAATCTGAACGAGGCCGTGTCTAAAGAAATGAAAAAAATAAAAACCAAGACCCTAAGGTACTGATTCGACTCTACTCAGCAACCACTTTAAAGTTCAGTTTCCATTGATGCTTCATGGACAGGGGACATCGGCTGATTAAGTAATTGTCAATATCAATGAAATTCTCCAACAGCCTTGTAGCTATGATGTTTTTTTATTTTTTTTATTTTGAAGGCTACCAGTTTCGACATTCCACCATGCCACCTTGAGGCCCAATATGCGTCTCTCCAAATAAACGATAAAGTCATATAGTGACGTAAATCCCTGGATGCCGTGAGTTCATTCGAAGTATTCGCATGAAGACTAGTGAAACGATTGTATTCACGGCGTCCATGGATTTATAGCAGTATATGACATTGCCTTTAATTTTGAGAGATGCATATGAGTCCTGAAGATGGCATATTGGAATGCCGAAACTATTGCCCTTCAAAGTAAAATAAAATAACACATTATCTAAACGGCTGTTGGAGAATTTCCCGGATATTGAAAATTGCTTGAAAGTTCGTTTGCTCAATTTAATTGATGGTTTAAAGCACTAACTGTGATTTGGGAGTTCTGTTCATTAATATGGATCCGTTGCCGCGTCTGTCTTGTAAATATTTTCATTTATACAACGAGTACAACGTGTACGGGTCATCTGTATTCGTTATTTAGATGATAAAAAGAAAATTTGTACCTAATATTAGTTAAATGTAGAAGCGTTCAGAGAAAAATCACAGAGTTACTGTCACTGTTTATTTTGAGTTGTTGGTAGGACAGCCCACCCGATAGGGAAACTTAGTGAACCTAATGGAAATGGAAAATAGTGAACTTATCGATTCAGTGATCGAACTGAAAGTTAAAAGCAGTTGAAGGCTATATCTGCTAAATAAGTATGATACGAAAAGCATTAAAACTACCTGAGGATTCGGCGGCTAACACTCAGCTATGCGGAAGAGAAAGTAGACAAATTAGAAACTAAGAAGTACATAAGACAGTTGCTTGACGCACTTTGGCGTTCACGGTTCTAGGATGTAAAACGAGATTAGGAATGACGTACTCCGGTTAATAACGCTCTCCAATACGATCAATAGGAACGGCACAGTATTTCTGGAGCCCAGCTAACCAGTACCTGTTTTAGTGAGAACGCAGTCGGCCGCGTGCGCACAGGTTTATGTCTGCTGATTTTTCCTGCATAGCTCGCTCATGGAATTCTTGTATAAACACCTGCAGACGAATAGCGCGAGCACTGGCAGCGTGCCAGTTTGAAATTTGTAGCTTTGTTTTCTAATAAAGCTTACCTGACGCTCGAGTTTCATCATACGTAAGTGTCTTTGACGGTCCCTCTATCGATATTTTGGTCTTTACCTGACTGTCTTTCAGCCACTAGAGAGAAAGTCCACACAATGAGGATCATAGTGATCTTGAGAAAACAAAGCCAAAGTGACTGACTGAGTAACAAATCTGTACAGAGGTGACGTAGAAAGGTGGGACGACAATAGCTGAAGCAAAGAACTTCCATTCAGAAGAAGCGCCTTTCAAATACCAGCCTTGCGAACTACGTTTATATTTTCAAAAGTGTTCAAATGTGTGTGAAATCTTATGGGACTTAACTGCTAAGGTCATCAGTCCCTAAGCTTACACACTACTTAACCTAAATTATCCTAAGGACAAACACACACACACCTATGCCCGAGGGAGGACTCGAACCTCCGCCGGGAGCAGCCCCACAGTTCATGACTGCAGTGCCCTTGACCGCTCGGCTAATCCCGCGCGGCTTTATATTCTCCCTACCTTCCCTAAATTCCTGCAAAGTCTTTGAATGACCGTCGCTAGTTTTCTTCTCTGTCCTTGCTCTCATGACCTCTAGATCGACGAAACGTTAAATTAAAACCTCTTGCACATCGTTTCTTCTGAGTGTATGAAGCAGCTATTGAGTTATTTCTTTTTTCTCTATTTGTAACAGAGACAGATATGTAACTAATGAAATGGATGCTCATTGAACGTGTTAGCTAATAAGTAACTTCGGATATAGGTTTCACTTGTAAGAAATGAAACTAGAACATAATTTATCAGGAAATGACAGTCTGGAGAGCGATCATGACGTACACAATTTTTATTTGTCTTGATCGCACAGCTTTTTGAATAGATTTACCTGTTTTGGCAGTGCAATTCCCATATTCGGACTCTACAATGGAAGTGAAAGGAACTACATTACTAGATACTACATTAGGGAGATTAAAAACGAATGACAGAAGGTGTTACAGTAACACAACATACCTCTCATTCCGCTGCGCTCCAACACGTTGTGACATGTAAAAATAACACGAGTGCCGGCCGGTGTGGCCGAGCGGTTCTAGGCGCTTCAGTCTGGAACCGCGCGACCGCTACGGTCGCAGGTTCGAATCCTGCCTCGGGCATGGATGTGTGTGATGTCCTTAGGTTAGTTAGGTTTAAGTAGTTCTAAGTTCTAGGGGACTGATGACCTTAGATGTTAAGTCCCATAGTGCTCAGAGCCAATAACACGAGTCAGAACTGCCATGTATGCTTCAACCAGTTATGGCTATATAGGATGCAAAGCGATCGTGGAGGTCGTTGATCCATGCACAACGTATAAAGAAATGTACAGATTAAATAAAAGGAAATTCATTTAAAAGCACAGTTCCTTAAAATATTCTCAGCTGTATTTAGGAAAGCAAGATTTTAAAAAAATAAGCAAGATTTTAAAAAAATGTCTAACTACATGACAAATGTATTCGTCTTCTGACAGTTTAAATTGGTCAGAGTTTAACAAAATGTTCAAAAACTAAAAACTGATTACAGAAATCGTTCTAAAATTGAATACATTGTGAGGGCTTTAGACATATCAAGGAAAAAGATCGACTTTAAATGCGAACATTTTAGGTTAGGCTTTACCGTGACTGTTATTGACATTAAATGAAACAACAAGTTTACTGCTACCAGTCACTGTTTGTTTATATCCACGACGCGTTTCAAAGGTTTAAACCTCCATCATCAGGTGGACTTACATCTGTTAGTATGACATTTGTGTGTGTGTTGTATTGTTATTTTGTAAACAAATATTTTGCCAAATTTGTTTACAAAATATGACAGTATACATATGATGCATTACGACAGTGAAAGGAACCTGTGGACACTGGAGACAGTGCCACAAATTCCTCCGAACGGTCTAACACATTTGTGTGTGTGTTGTGTCATACTAACAAATGTTAATCCACTTAATGATGGAGGTTTAAACCTTTAAACCTTTGAAACGCGTCGTGGGTATAAATAAACAGTAAAAAGATGGAATTAAACTTCGAGACCATGCAAACTGTCATATTTCTCATTTTCCAGTTTATATTTTTATTACTGCAGTAAGTAATAAATATGAAAATGAAACGTTCTTACGTACAACTGTGAATATTTTAAAGAACTGTAATGTTCAATGAATTTCCTTTTAATTACTTCGTACATTTATTTATGTTATGCGTCCACTAACGGCTTCTAGGATCGCTTTGTATCCTGTATATAACTGGTTGAAGCATGCTCGGCAGTTTTGACTCGTGCCACTTTTACATGGTATCACTTGCTGCAGTGCAGCAGAATGAGAGGCATAATGTGTTGTTCTTAATCTCTTAATGCGACAGCTAGTAATGTACCTTCTTTCACTTCTGTTGTAAAGTCTGAAGATGGTTATTGCATAGCCGAAACCGGTGATTCTATTCGAAAAGATAGGTGATCAACACAATTAAATAAAAATGAAAAATAAAACGGGCTATAGTTTTGCTACGGACGTACAAAATATCTAGTTTAGATCAAGGAAGTCTTGACGTAAGACTATACATCTCTCGATACCGGCATACAACTTCCTGGGTCTACCCGTAACACATAGTCATAATTTTCAGTCCTTTATAGAATATGTTTGCCTGCGTTTTATGTATAATCCGTTACTATTTATGTTTATTTCTGATTTTGTACCAAATATGAACTATACAACGTAAGCTGTGAAAATACTGTGCGGTTTACTGGTCCATGTATAGGGTCGACAGAATTGTAACGATAGGGTTAGGTAAATCTGGAGTGAAGTCTCCCTGTGTTACAGATGCGACAGTGCGCCAATGGAAAAACTGGAAGACGCGTGGAGAGAGCGTCAACTGAGGGCAATGGGCACATTCTCGGAACGTGTACGAGGTATAAACTTTTTAAAAAGTGTCTCATGGCAACCGATAATTAGAAGAAGAGCTGTGTGCAAGGATGACCGACTATAGTTTGTGGAAAGGGGGGGGGGGTGAGGCGGTAGGCGTGGGGGTGTGGTGTGCGTTTCTCATTTCAGAAGACGAATGGCGACTTGTAAGTAGCCATAAACAAGTTCCAGTTCCGAGCTTCTTAAAAACGTCCGCAATACCGACTCTTAAATCATTTTCTTAAAAGAAAACCACCTGACTGCACTAAATGTTTACCTTTCCCTGGGGGCTAGGGGGAGGGGCAGGGGTTACGGCCCATGTATGGGCGCGTTTGCTGTTTGTGAGCCTTGTAAATGCTGAGGCTGAAACTGCGCAATATTCGACGTCAGCGATGACGTAGTGCTTGCATCGACGTCTCTAGGAAATACACAGTTTTCTTTGTTGCATGGTAAAACACCTGTGCCGGTATTTATTGTGCGTTCTTTCACCCATATACACTCCTGGAAATTGAAATAAGAACACCGTGAATTCATTGTCCCAGGAAGGGGAAACTTTATTGACACATTCCTGGGGTCAGATACATCACATGATCACAATGACAGAACCACAGGCACATAGACACAGGCAACAGAGCATGCACAATGTCGGCACTAGTACAGTGTATATCCACCTTTCGCAGCAATGCAGGCTGCTATTCTCCCATGGAGACGATCGTAGAGATGCTGGATGTAGTCCTGTGGAACGGCTTGCCATGCCATTTCCACCTGGCGCCTCAGTTGGACCAGCGTTCGTGCTGGACGTGCAGACCGCGTGAGACGACGCTTCATCCAGTCCCAAACATGCTCAATGGGGGACAGATCCGGAGATCTTGCTGGCCAGGGTAGTTGACTTACACCTTCTAGAGCACGTTGGGTGGCACGGGATACATGCGGACGTGCATTGTCCTGTTGGAACAGCAAGTTCCCTTGCCGGTCTAGGAATGGTAGAACGATGGGTTCGATGACGGTTTGGATGTACCGTGCGCTATTCAGTGTCCCCTCGACGATCACCAGTGGTGTACGGCCAGTGTAGGAGATCGCTCCCCACACCATGATGCCGGGTGTTGGCCCTGTGTGCCTCGGTCGTATGCAGTCCTGATTGTGGCGCTCACCTGCACGGCGCCAAACACGCATAAGCCATCATTGGCACCAAGGCAGAAGCGACTCTCATCGCTGAAGACGACACGTCTCCATTCGTCCCTCCATTCACTCCTGTCGCGACACCACTGGAGGCGGGCTGCACGATGTTGGGGCGTGAGCGGAAGACGGCCTAACGGTGTGCGGGACCGTAGCCCAGCTTCATGGAGACGGTTGCGAATGGTCCTCGCCGATACCCCAGGAGCAACAGTGTCCCTAATTTGCTGGGAAGTGGCGGTGCGGTCCCCTACGGCACTGCGTAGGATCCTACGGTCTTGGCGTGCATCCGTGCGTCGCTGCGGTCCGGTCCCAGGTCGACGGGCACGTGCACCTTCCGCCGACCACTGGCGACAACATCGATGTACTGTGGAGACCTCACGCCCCACGTGTTGAGCAATTCGGCGGTACGTCCACTCGGCCTCCCACATGCCCACTATACGCCCTCGCTCAAAGTCCGTCAACTGCACATACGGTTCACGTCCACGCTGTCGCGGCATGCTACCAGTGTTAAAGAATGCGATGGAGCTCCGTATGCCACGGCAAACTGGCTGACACTGACGGCGGCGGTGCACAAATGCTGCGCAGCTAGCGCCATTCGACGGCCAACACCGCGGTTCCTGGTGTGTCCGCTGTGCCGTGCTTGTGATCATTGCTTGTACAGCCCTCTCGCAGTGTCCGGAGCAAGTATGGTGGGTCTGACACACCAGTGTCAATGTGTTCTTTTTTCCATTTCCAGGAGTGTATGTTAATCATAAATTGTAAAATAACGAAAGTAATATTATATAAGAATGACTCTTTAACCCCAGACAATCCCTTCCTGGAAATTTATTGGTAGTGTAAAATTTTCCATTGCCTTCCTTTTCGTGCCTTTTATGAAAATGTAAATACATCCAATATACTCGTATTGAACATTATTTTAGTTTATTTGCAATGTAAGTGATGTAAAACTGCAAAATAAAAAAAAGGAGTTCTGTATAGAGTTTCGAAGTCACGGCCCTCGAATTAGTGCTCTCTATTCTTTCCTCTACGGCAGCCGTTGTCTCTGAACAACGCTAATACCGGTAGCTCATGCCGCAGCCGATCCGCGTCATAAATGCTTTTTCTAAGCTCTTGGTCATCAGGATTTCCCACTTCTATCACTTTCATTCCTGGCCAAGTGCTGTACATACCATGAATTTGGACGAAATCGTTGATGACGAGTAGGCGAGGTCACCTGGTTAGCTCATAATTTTAGAATAATATTTTCATGAGGAGTCAACCAGTAATCTAAAAGTAGCCCAACTCCGAAAGTATTATTAAACTAACATATTACACATAAAGGTTTGTTCAACAGCTTTCTCATTAAATAAGGAGTGCAGACAGTTCACTAGTCACTGAAATTAGGGACCGGCGATCGAAGTTCTACCTTGCTAAGCGACATGTAACTACAGATTTGTGTGACATAACAGCAACGATTTGCTATCCACGTAGTTTCGTAGACTAACAAACTACAGTATATTTTGGAACACAAAAATTAATTTTAAATCTGGCTGGCTAAATTAAACATTGGTAACACAGATCACGGTCAAACTTTCAGTAAAATAACAACTCACGCAACTTGCACATTGTTGTTTATAGGAGGGCATTATACATCTACCATTCACTTGCGTGACTACATGTCTTGTTCAACGTAATTTAATTTTGATTAGAATCATAATTGAACCTCTCACTCCAGCTATTTCCAATTTTTTTTTTCATTTTCCTGTCTCTTACTGGTATTTTCATCATAAATCTTTTGAATTTCTCGTGGGGGTAACCTCCGTTGATAACTAGTTTTCGCATTGAAAGGCCACGTCGGAGTACTGTAAAGTCAAAAATGATAGAACAAACTAGCTAGAAAGTTTCCAGATTTGCTGCATAGGGAATTGAGCTCTGGAAACACTATTTAGTTAATCGAAGGTACTGCATTCTGTTTTTTCCTTCTATTTATTTCATTTCTGATCCATTAAGTTGTTATCAACTGTCTAAAACATACTCACTAGATAGTTCATAGATTTTATTGTTATTTGTTTTTAATTTGGGCAATGTTAACATCTAGTCACGATTTACTGAATCGTTTCCAACGTTTATTTTCATGATCTTTTCATTTTATTGCTGTTTTGTTCTGTTTTCTTACCTTAAATTGATTATAGAGAAATTTAGCCTTGTGGCAACTGATTTTGAAGTCGTGTTTCAAACTTGCTCTGTTAAGTTACTTCATTCCTTGTTGAAGTTTATCTGGACTAGAGGCAAGCATCACATCGGCGTCAGCAAAACGAAGCCCGTTCTGACATATCACACTAACAGGTATTCGTTGGCCTTCTCGCAGTGTAGGAGTTTGAGAGCTTCCTCTGGAACTGCCGAGGATATTTTTGGTAATATGCAATCTTCCACCGTCCTTGAGGCTGTAATATTATTGTACGAGTACGTCTTCTTGGGTATACTAGCATAGTTGAGGTGCCTTGTTTCTCAATGTGCGTCAATAGAGATTTGGTTAAAATTGAGTTACAAATCCATGAGTCTCATGCAAAATGGTGTACCGTACTGATTGCTCTGCTCCTTTTTCGTTTACTACTTGCAAATCGGCCACTGCGCATTATCCATTTCAAAACAGAAGATTTTTTTTAAATTTATTATTATTATTATTATTATTATTATTTTGCTTGATTATAATCCAGTGCCTATTTTTCTACGCAGTCGATAATGATTTTGTTAGCGTCTGTCTTGTGAATTATGGACATGAGGATAACAGGCCCATAGTTTTTATTTCTTGCTTGCATCCTTTCTTATGGAACAGAAAAATCAAAATGTATTCTGGCTGTAAGGAACTGTCTTCTTTCGCTGAGATTCTGTAAATAACTCTGCAAGATAATTTTTCTTCAGTGCAAAATATTTAATGTCACTTGTGATGAATGCATCCAGCCACAAATACTTTTAAAAAGTTTAGTTTGAATATCATAACCAGGTACGAGTAATCACCCCATCTAGATGACTAATTTTTTTCCAATTAAGTTAATGTTTTCTTTGGCAGCATGTCAACCTCTCCGAATCTGCACAAGCACAATTAAATATTTAGCATCACTTTATACGCTGTATTGACAGAAATCGCGTGCAGGTCTGTGTTGACCAGACACAAAGTGAAACAGTGCGACACAGTGATTTATTTACAATACGTGTGCTGTTCGTATTGCAACTGTTGGTGCGTCGTCCTCAAAAAGGATGAGGACCACAGCAAGAAAATGCGCTGTGTACCGGACCATGTGTAAATGCAGAAAATTTTTTCACGTGATACCTGATCAAATGCAGGGACATTAGGATGTCTTTTCAGTAAAAAGAACATATAAAGTGGCGCTAAATACAGGGTGATTCAAAAAGAATACCACAACTTTAAAAATGTGTATTTAATGAAAGAAACATAATATAACCTTCTGTTATACATCATTACAAAGAGTATTTAAAAAGGTTTTTTTTCACTCAAAAACAAGTTCAGAGATGTTCAATATGGCCCCCTCCAGACACTCGAGCAATATCAACCCGATACTCCAACTCGTTCCACACTCTCTGTAGCATATCAGGCGTAACAGTTTGGATAGCTGCTGTTATTTCTCGTTGCAAATCATCAATGGTGGCTGGGAGAGGTGGCCGAAACACCATATCCTTAACATACCCCCATAAGGAAAAATCGCAGGGGGTAAGATCAGGGCTTCTTGAAGGCCAGTGATGAAGTGCTCTGTCACGGGCTGCCTGGCGGCCGATCCATCGCCTCGGGTAGTTGACTGTTTATACCAACGTTTAATACACCACCTATCAGGAGGTTTAACACCATACGTCGTTCGAAATGCACGCTGAACAACTGTCGTCGATTCACTTCTGCCGTACTCAATAACACAAAAAGCTTTCTGTTGAGCGGTCGCCATCTGAGCATCAACTGACGCTGACGCCTAGTCAACAGCGCCTCAAGCGAACAAATGTACAACTAAATGAAACTTTATAGCTCCCTTAATTCGCCGACAGATAGTGCTTAGCTCTGCCTTTTGTCGTTGCAGAGTTTTAAATTCCTAAAGTTGTGGTATTCTTTTTGAATCACCCTGTATTGTAACATTCTTGTACAGTGGAGGAGTTGACGACTTGCTTCCGATCAAAACATTATTATAATTGAAAAAATTATCCACTTGAGTATGAGCATGACAGCCCGGAACGGGCGACAGTATTGAAATAAAACTTTTTAAAAGTATTTGTTCCTGGGTACGACACACACGTGTACTCGACAAAGCTGTCTCAGGCGAGGCTTGAATCCTCTCGAATCTCGGAGCCTGGTATCAATACTACCTGTTTGCGCACTGATCAAATACAACCAGAGATCTGAAGACGGTATTGTCATTTCGCAGTCTGTCAGTTTTTAAGTGACTCGTAATGCCCTCGCAGCGACCATCACATGTGCTTGAAAATGCGTTGCGTGAACATCTATTCTGGTGATTTTCAGATCTACTATTTGTTAAAAGGGATGCACACACAATACGTGGCAGATGGCGCTAGGCGTGATTTCGGCATCCGCGTCTACCAATCACAGATAGTGGCAGGGACCGGAGACGCGCGTCAAACGGATGCTAAGCTGGGCTGCAACATTGATGTGCAATCCCGCAGCCCGCGGACCCTGGGATCAGTGGCACGGATACGTCTGATCCGCGCGGATCATCCCCGTGGTTATGGCGGCAGCCGCAGGCAATCAAGATTCACAAGACCAGGCCAGGTGACACAGACTGTAGCGTTCACCGCATGACACTCGAAGATTTACGGCAAAAGGTAGAATTCTATGTACCAATGTACTAGTTACATTCACTTTTATTTTTGTTATTGCTCATTTACCAATTATAGCTGTTTCGAGCGGGTTATCATTTTTTTTTATTTGTTCATGAGACCCAGAAAATATTAGATACAGGCTCCCAGGTAGATGCTATTTTCCTTGACTTCCGGAAGGCGTTCGATACAGTTCCGCACTGTCGCCTGATAAACAAAGTAAGAGCCTACGGAATATCAGACCAGCTGTGTGGCTGGATTGAAGAGTTTTTAGCAAACAGAACACAGCATGTTGTTATCAACGGAGAGACGTCTACAGACGTTAAAGTAACCTCTGGCGTGCCTCAGGGGGGTGTTATGGGACCATTGCTTTTCACAATATATATAAATGACCTAGTAGATAGTGTCGGAAGTTCCATGCGGCTTTTCGCGGATGATGCTGTAGTATACAGAGAAGTTGCAGCATTAGAAAATTGTAGCGAAATGCAGGAAGATCTGCAGCGGATAGGCACTTGGTGCAGGGAGTGGCAACTGACCCTTAACATAGACAAATGTAATGTATTGCGAATACATAGAAAGAAGGATCCTTTATTGTATGATTATATGATAGCGGAACAAACACTGGTAGCAGTTACTTCTGTAAAATATCTGGGAGTATGCGTGCGGAACGATTTGAAGTGGAATGATCATATAAAATTAATTGTTGGTAAGGCGGGTACCAGGTTGAGATTCATTGGGAAAGTTCTTAGAAAATGTAGTCCATCAACAAAGGAGGTGGCTTACAAAACACTCGTTCGACCTATACTTGAGTATTGCTCATCAGTGTGGGATCCGTACCAGATCGGGTTGACGGAGGAGATAGAGAAGATCCAAAGAAGAGCGGCGCGTTTCGTCACAGGGTTATTTGGTAACCGTGATAGCGTTACGGAGATGTTTAACAAACTCAAGTGGCAGACTCTGCAAGAGAGGCGCTCTGCATCGCGGTGTAGCTTGCTCTCCAGGTTTCGAGAGGGTGCGTTTCTGGATGAGGTATCGAATATATTGCTTCCCCCTACTTATACCTCCCGAGGAGATCACGAATGTAAAATTAGAGAGATTAGAGCGCGCACAGAGGCTTTCAGACAGTCGTTCTTCCCGCGAACCATACGCGACTGGAACAGGAAAGGGAGGTAATGACAGTGGCACGTAAAGTGCCCTCCGCCAAACACCGTTGGGTGGCTTGCGGAGTATAAATGTAAATGTAAATGTTCGATCACACGTTTTTACATGTATGTCCGAAACCCGTGCTAGTTGAAGTCCGTCGTTATGTAAGTAAGAATTAAGGATTGACATTTACAACAAAAACTGTCCATGAGGATAAATAAGTTTAGGCTCACTTACATGTGGTTGTTTAGTACAATTATGTAGACAGTAGTTGGCAATATATAACTTAGTGTCATGAGTCTATCCGAAACAGTTCACAGGTATAATGACGAATGCTTCCTCTCTATAAAAAATATACGTCGAGTCACATTCAGATCACAGTCATAAATACGAAGAGGAAATAAAAATACTTGGTTCAAATGGCTCTGAGCACTATGGAACTCAACATCTGAGGTCATCAGTCCCCTAGAACTTAGAACTACTTAAACCTAACTAACCTAAGGACATCACACACATCCATCCCCGAGGCAGGATTCGAACCTGCGACCGTAGTGGTCGCGCGGTTCCAGACTGAAGCGCCTAGAACCCCTCGGCCACACCGGCCGGCACAAATACTTGATAGAAAAGCATATCACCAGTTGGTACACTGTTAAGGTCCCCGTTCAGTGATGCAATGATTCAATGATTACTGTAGGAGACCAGCCAAACTGTAAATTAACCCAATCAGCATGGAAGTGTGGAGTTCACGCCACTGTACATCACTGCAAATGCGCTATCTTGTCTGTCTAGTCGTAGAGAAGATTCGTAAATTCATAAACTATGGCCCCATAATACAACTGTTGATAAGAATAATGACAAATCTAGCACCTTTGCACATAAACATTATTACTAAAACTGTGATGACAGGATATGCTGTCGTCAACATTACCTAGTTATAAGAATGACTTAACTATGTATTCAATCAGTCAACCCTCGCATTGACAAATGATGGACTTATAATGCAAAAATAAATCGATAGCTACGATCGTATACGATCAAATATTACTATTTTTCATTTTTAATAATCACCAATACGGGCAAACATATTTTTTAAAGCCAGTTATCACAAATAACGGCTCGTAATTCCAGATGAGTTTTAACTCGTCCAAAGTCTGTGACCGCATAGACCTTAAATAATTACAAGCCTCCACTGTAAAATCGACAGACACCCGCAAAAGTCAGAGTACTCCAAACCGTCGCCCTAAAAATCTCCAAGCGTCGTTCACAGGAGAGATCGAGTCGCCATTCAAAGACCAAGTCTTGCATCACCAAGAAAAGAAAACAAGGGAAGAGATCTTCAGTAAGCGATCTCGAACGAAAAATTATGAGTGTGCCGGTGCTGGCTGTGTTGTGCTGCGCTCTGCTGGGGTCGTCCCCATCCTCCCAGTCTCAACATTTTTTTTTTTAATTTAAACTGAAAAAATTGTTAAACTTCCTGGCAGATTAAAACAGTGGGCCGGACCGAGACTCGAACTCGGGACCTTTGCCTTTCGCGGGCAAGTGCTTCACCATCTGAGCTACCCAACACAACTCACGACCCGTTCTCAAAGCCTTAATTCCGCCAGTACCCCGTCTCCTACCTTACAAACTTCACAGAAGCTCTCCTGCATACACAGGTATTGGTTATGAACAGTAGATTAAAACTGAATAAACAACAAAAACGTGGGCGGCCGTTGTGGCCGAGCGGTTCTAGGTGCGTCAGTCCGGCGTCACCCGATTTAATTCGACTATATTCCATTAACCTCGTTTCTCTGATAGAATTACAATGTCATCGGCGAACCTCAAAGTCTTTATTTCTTCTCCATGATTTTAATTCCTACTTCGAATTTTTCTTTTGTTTCCTTTACTGCTTGCTCAATATACAGATTGAACAACATGGGGGATAGGCTGCAACCCTGTCTCACTCCCTTCCCAACGACTGCTTCCTTCTCCCCTCGACTCTTATAACTGCCAATAACGGCCATCTGATTTCTACACAAATTGTAAATAGCCTTTCGCTGTGCCAATAACTGCCATCTGATTTCTACACAAATTGTAAATAGCCTTTCGCTCCCTGTATTTTACCCCTGCCACCTTCAGAATTTGAAAGAGAGTATTCCAGTCAACATTGTCAAAAGCTTTCTCTAAGTTTACAAATGCTAGAAACGTAGGTTTGCCTTTCCTTAATCTATTTTCTAAGATAAGTCGTAGGATCAGTATTGCCTCACGTGTTCCAGCATCTCTACGGAATCCAAACTGATCTTACCCGAGGTCGGCTTCTACCAGTTTTTCCATTCGTCTGTAAAGAATTCGCGTTAGTATTTTGCAGCCGTGACTTACTAAACTGATAGTTCGGTAATTTTCACACCTGTCAACACCTGCTTTCTTTGGGATTGGAATTATTATATACTTCTTGAAGTCTGAGGGTATATCGCCTGTCTCATACAACTTGCTCACCAGATAGTAGAGTTTTGTCAGGGCTGGCTCTCCCAAGGCTATCAGTAGTTCTGATGGAATGTTGTCTACTCCCGGGGCCTTGTTTCGACTTAGGTCTTTCAGTGCTTTTTCAAAGTCGTCACACAGTATCATATCTCCCATGTCATCTTCATCTACATCCTCTTCCATTTCCATAACATTGTCCTCAAGTACATCGCCCTTGTATAGACCCACCCTTCTGCTGTCCCTTCTTTGCTTGGAATTGGTTTTTCATCTGAGCTATTGATATTCATGCAGGTGGTTCTCTTTTCTCCAAAGGTCTCTTTAATTTTCCTGTAGGCAGTATCTATCTTACCCCTAGTGACATATGACTCTACATCCTTATATTTGTCCTCTAGCCATCACTGATTAGCCATTTTGCATTTCCTGTCGATCTCATTTTTGAGACGTTTGTATTCATTTTTGCCTGCTTCATTTACTGTATTTTTGTATTTTCTCTTTTCATCAATTAAATTCAATATCTCTTCTGTTATCCAGGATTTCTACCAGCTCTCGTCTTTTTACCTACTTGATCCTCTGCTGCCTTCACTATTTCATCTCTTCTTCTACTGTATTTCTTTCCCCCATTCTTGTCAATCGTTCCCTAATGCTCTCCCTGAAACACTCTACAACCTCTGGTTCTACCAGTTTATCCAGGTCCCATCATCTTCCTTTTTGCAAAATGGTTCAAATGGCTCTGAGCACTATGGGGCTTAACATCGGAGGTCATCAGTCCCCTAGACTTATAACTACTGAAACCTAACTAACCTAAGGACAGCACACACATCCATGCCCGAGGCAGTATTCGAAGCTGCGACCGTGGCAGCAGCACGGTTCCGGACTGACGCACCTAGAACCGCTCGGCCACAACGGCCGGCCACCTTTTTGTTGTTTCTTCAGTTTTAACCTACTGTTCATAACCAATAGATTGTGGTCAGAGTCCACATCTGCCCCTGGAAATGTCTTACAGTTTACAACCTGGTTCCTAAATCTCTGTCTTACCATTATATAATCTATCTGATACCTTCCAGAATTTTGAGGCCTCTTCCATGTATACAACCTTCTTTCATGATTCTTAAGCCAAGCTTTAGCTATGATTAAGTTAGGCTCTGTGCAAAATTCTACCAGGCGTCTTCCTCTTTCATTACACATTCACCTACTACTTTTCCTTCTCTTCCTTTTCCTATTATCGAATTCCAGTCCCACATGATTATTAAATTTTCGTCTCCCTTCACTATCTGAATAATTTCTTTTATCTCATCATACATTTCACTAATCTCTTCATCATCTGCGGAGTTATTTGGCATATAAACGTGTACTGCTGTGGTGAGCGTGGGCTTCGTGTCTATCTTGTCCACAATAATGCGTTCACTATGCTGTTTGTAGTAGCTTATCCGCACTCCTATTTAACAATTAGAATGAGTATATTTTTCAAGAGGCACTTTTATGACAATCTTGGTTGTGACACAAATCTAATATAGAATCAAAGGGTTCCTTTTCTGTGGTTTTTAGTGTCAAGACAATCTTTCATATACCGTATGTTTACACTTTTTCGTTTTCTTTACTGTCCGCGGACAGTCATTTTAGGTGGTACTTTTTACTATCAAAAGAATCGAAGCATCGTGACACTAGTAGGATCAAGTAACACTGATGATACGCAATCGCATCAAAATGAATGCTGCATCTTTTTTTACATGTTAACTTCGTCCGAACAGGCCATGAAGACCCAACGGTGTCGACAAGCCGCCGTGTCATCCATAGCCCACAGGCGTCACTGGATGCGGGTATGGAGGGGCATGTGGTCAGCACACCGCTCTCCCGGCCGTATGTCAGTTTACGAGACCGGAGCCGCTACTTGTCAAGCAAGTAGCTCTTCAGTTTGTCTAGTAAGGGCTGAGTGCACCCCGATCGCCAACAGCGCTCGGCAGACACGATGGTCACCCATCCAAGTGCTAGCCCACCCGACCCGCCGAACTTAGGTGATCCAACGGGGACTGGTGAACCACTGCAGCAAGGTCGTTGGCTATATTTGTATGTGTCACGTCAACAGTACCAGTCTACATACGACTGATTAAGGAATACACAGAGAACGGATACGGTGAATACAACTGAAATATAATGCAAATTGAGACAATGGTGACAATACTTGCTAGACAGGACTGCTATTCAGAATGAACAGCTTCAAATTTCCGTCCAAAGACGATGTTGTAGGACTTTTACGTTTTTCTTAAATCACTTTATATGATGGGCAGGATAATTCGATCAACGAGACAGCTGATTCTATCCAACTCCTTTGTACAACCCACACTGTACGCGGTCTATGACAATCTCGACAACAATGTCCGCCATCGTAGCTGAGTGGACAGCGCGCTGGCTTGTCATGCCGAGATGCCAGCTGGGATGGAGATTTTCTCCGCTCAGGAACTGGGTGTTTGTGTCGTCTTTATCATCATCACTTCATCCTCACTGACGCGCAAGTCGACGAAGTGGCGTCACCTCAAAAGACTTACACCAGGCTATCAGGTCTACCCGCCTGGAGGCACTCGCCACACGACATTCCATTCCATTCCCTCGACAACAACGGGTTTTAGACAAAATGGCAAAAGTAATCTCTCTGTGGTATTCGTAATAAAAAGCTCAGCATCATGCTGAGAATAAATGCCTCAATGAACAACTTAAAAACGATCTAATGAAGGTATTTGTATCCAGAAACTGAAAAGAAAGACATAATAATTATTTCTAATTTGAAGAAGACAGTCTGTTCCTTCTTACGGAATGTATGATGAAGTGCTTTTCGTTACGCTACTGACTACACAGGTGTTGTGTTAAATTGCCTGCAGTAAGAGATTCCTGTGTTCGCAACAGGAAACACGCTCCATATATTACAAAGTCTGCAGCCTGGCAAACAAAGCTTTCCGCAGGTTAACTTAAAGACAGCAGCAGAATCCCTAGCACCAAGGGTGGTCCGCTTACTGCATGGGAAAAGCCGGCCGTTGTAGCCGAGCGGTTCTAGGCGCTTCACTCTGGAACCGCGCAACCGCTACGGTCGCAGGTTCGAATGCTGCCTCGGGTGTGGATGTATGTGATGTCCTTAGGTTAGTTAGGTTTAAGTAGTTGTATGTTCTAGGAGACTGATGACTTCAGATGTCCCATAGAGCTCAGAGCCATTTGAACCATTTATTTGCATGAAAAAATAAAATAAAAAGAGAAAATAAATTTAATATTATTTTAAGAGAAGGTACCGGCCACTGGTCTCCATCCAGTAAACCGTATAATGATTTAATTGGAGCTGATCTCCATAAAACATATGATTCAGATGGTCTCAGCTGTGGTATCTAACTTTCCCTCCATCTTCGGAAGTTCTTTCGACTGCTGTGTGGAACAGTCAGCTGTACAGGGAGGCGTAAACGACGAGAAGCCAGTCCCATACAGCAACTCCTCCCTCTTCAGACTCTGAGTGAAAGACAGCTCAATCTACTGTAACAGCTGTAATACTTGGTTGCACATTGAACTTGAAGCAAACCTTTCTGGTATATGACAGAAATTAATTCTACATCGTACAGTCATATTAATGTGACCATCTATGAAAAGCATGATTAACGACCTGTTGCAGCGCGGACACGCAGGAAGAGAGTCACTGATGTCTGGAAGGGGTGTGGAGTCGTGCCGATTTCGGTGCCTTGGTCAGGTGCGCTAGGTTACTCGGTTGAGGATTCATGGCGCGAACAGACCGATTGAGGTGGTCCCACGGATCCCTGATTGGGCTTAATTAAGGTGTTTTTGGTAACCGGGGGAGCAGGGTTGGAACGTCCCCTTAGAAAAAATTTGAATGACTGTGCTGGTAAACCTCTACGTTGTTTGATTTTCAAACAGCTGAGCAAAACTGAATGTACTCAGACACTTCTCTCTTTACTTATTCTGATCAACACTAAACTGACACACAATATTTTTAGCGTAACGCAATCTGACTTTCAATAGTCCCTATCACTGTAGTCAATGATTGGGAGTATAAGCGTTTGTACTAATTTCTTTTTCAGATCGAAAGAGAAGAGTTTTTTATATTTTTGTAGGACATGAAGGGATGCTGATGCTTTTTTGCACACTGTAGTTACGTGCTGTGTCTAATTTAGATTTTCATCTACACTCCTGGAAATGGAAAAAAGAACACATTGACACCGGTGTGTCAGACCCACCATACTTGCTCCGGACACTGCGAGAGGGCTGTACAAGCAATGATCACACGCACGGCAAAGCGGACACACCAGGAACCGCGGTGTTGGCCGTCGAATGGCGCTAGCTGCGCAGCATTTGTGCACCGCCGCCGTCAGTGTCAGCCAGTTTGCCGTGGCATACGGAGCTCCATCGCAGTCTTTAACACTGGTAGCATGCCGCGACAGCGTGGACGTGAACCGTATGTGCAGTTGACGGACTTTGAGCGAGGGTGTATAGTGGGCATGCGGGAGGCCGGGTGGACGTACCGCCGAATTGCTCAACACGTGGGGCGTGAGGTCTCCACAGTACATCGATGTTGTCGCCAGTGGTCGGCGGAAGGTGCACGTGCCCGTCGACCTGGGACCGAACCGCAGCGACGCACGGATGCACGCCAAGACCGTAGGATCCTACGCAGTGCCGTAGGGGACCGCACCGCCACTTCCCAGCAAATTAGGGACACTGTTGCTCCTGGGGTATCGGCGAGGACCATTCGCAACCGTCTCCATGAAGCTGGGCTACGGTCCCGCACACCGTTAGGCCGTCTTCCGCTCACGCCCCAACATCGTGCAGCCCGCCTCCAGTGGTGTCGCGACAGGCGTGAATGGAGGGACGAATGGAGACGTGTCGTCTTCAGCGATGAGAGTCGCTTCTGCCTTGCTGCCAATGATGGTCGTATGCGTGTTTGGCGCCGTGCAGGTGAGCGCCACAATCAGGACTGCATACGACCGAGGCACACAGGGCCAACACCCGGCATCATGGTGTGGCGAGCGATCTCCTACACTGGCCGTACACCACTGGTGATCGTCGAGGGGACACTGAATAGTGCACGGTACATCCAAACCGTCATCAAACCCATCGTTCTACCATTCATAGACCGGCAAGGGAACTTGCTGTTCCAACAGGACAATGCACGTCCGCATGTATCCCGTGCCACCCAACGTGCTCTAGAAGGTGTAAGTCAACTACCATGGCCAGCAAGATCTCCGGATCTGTCCCCCATTGAGCATGTTTGGGACTGGATGAAGCGTCGTCTCACGCGGTCTGCACGTCCAGCACGAACGCTGGTCCAACTGAGGCGCCAGGTGGAAATGGCATGGCAAGCCGTTCCACAGGACTACATCCAGCATCTCTACGATCGTCTCCATGGGAGAATAGCAGCCTGCATTGCTGCGAAAGGTGGATATACACTGTACTAGTGCCGACATTGTGCATGCTCTGTTGCCTGTGTCTATGTGCCTGTGGTTCTGTCAGTGTGATCATGTGATGTACCTGACCCCAGGAATGTGTCAATAAAGTTTCCCCTTCCTGGGACAATGAATTCACGGTGTTCTTATTTCAATTTCAGGAGTGTATTATTACTCCCAAAATCTTTGCTGAGGGAGAGAAATTAATATTTGTTCCATTTCGGATAAGAGATGGTACGGATTCCCGATGTTTTGGGCTAATGAGCTTAGAGTGACCAACAAGTACCACCTGGGTTTTAGATGGGTTTAGTTTTTGTCCTATGTCTCGTGCCCATTTTGATAGTGCATCGAAGTCAGTATTGAAATTTTCAATAGCTTTCTTAACATTGGTTGGTTTCGCACTTAGATACAACTGAAGGTCATCAGCATACATATGATATTTGCAATAGGTCAGAACTGATACGTTTGCAGATAACTTATTATCTTCATTCCACTGGACTTATATTTATCCATATCAACAATATAGTCACTCTTCAGAAATATACATTTCTGGTTTAAAATCTGACCCTTCTCATTTTCTAAATTTGTAACACTTCCAGTAGGAAAAGCTATTCAAAATATGATCATGACCTTCGTTTTCATGATTCTTACTAACAAATTACAGCAACAACCAATAACAGTGGGTTTATGTCTCATCATTTTATGTCGTATATAATCTATGAGTCATCAAAATGATCTAGAGAGAATTTGTGTATAGTGCGAAAAATGGCAATTAGCACTAAACAAAGAAAAGTGCGAGGTCACATGGGTGCTAAAAGAAATCCGGTAAATTTTGGGTATACGATAAACCGCACGAATGTAAGGGCTGTCAATTCGATTAAATACCTAGGAATTACAATTACGAGCAGCTTAAATTGTAAATACCACATAGATAATATTGTGGGGGAGGCGAAACAAAGACTGCGCTTTGTTGGCAGAACATTTAGAAGATGCGACAAACGCACTAAAGAGACAGAGACAGCCTACATTACACTTGTCCATCCTCTGCTGGAATATTACTGAGCGGTATGGGATCCTTACCAGGTAGGATTGACGGAGGACGTCGAAAAAGTGCAAAGAAGGGCAGCTCGTTTCGTGTTATCGCGCAATAGGGGTGCGAGTGTCAGTGATATGACATGCGAGTTGGGATGGCAGTCACTGAAACAAAGGCGGTTTTCTATACGGCGATATCTAGTTAGGAAATTTCAAATTTCTCTTCCGAATGCGTAAATATTTTCTTGACACCCACCTACGTAGGGAGAAATGATCATCATAATAAAATAAGAGAAATCAGAGCTCGAACGGAAAGATTTAGGTATTCCTTTTTCCCACGCGCCATTCGAGAGGGGAATGGTAGAGAAAAAGTATGAAAATGGTTCGATGAACCCTCTGCCAGGCACTTAAGTGTGAGTTGCAGAGTAACCATGTAGATGTAGATGTAGATGTAGAAATGAAGGCAGACTGAAAAATTGGCTTCAGAAACAATGCGGGCCGGCATTGAGTGAGATGCTGCCGATGATTGGATTGAGCAACGACCTCCCTGCAGCAAACGTTAGCGTTAGCACCGGGCCACCCAGTGCTGCCAACTTTCTCCGCCAAACGGCAGAGTTAGGAGCGGGCGGTCGCGACCGTGGTACGAGCGAAAGCCGGCGGAACATACGGCACGACTTTGCTGCCGCACGCAGCGGGAGGAGAAACCGCGTGCATGCAGCGCCCGAGCACTCTCCAAATGGCGAGCATCACAAATTAGGTTCTTTGTCGGGCGAGCACCATAAAGAGACTGACCCAGCCAAGGAACTCTGCAGATGCACAGCTAGAGGATCTAGTTAGTTCGGTCTCCTTGTAAGAGACTACAGAATAACAGATGTACCAGTGCGATAGTTTACAGTAATCAAAGAAAATCTCAAAAAGTTAACAAGTGAAAAAGTGGTAATCACGAACAGGTTACCAATTATTTAACACTGAATAACCTCTTAGATGAATACCAGTCTGGTTTCCGGCAAAATCGCAGCACAACGACTGCTCTTATAAAAGTGACTGACGAATTAAAACATGCCATGGACAAACAACAGGCTACTATTATATGCTTCCTGGACTTCAGCAAAGCTTTCGACACTGTTGCCGCGAGGGATTAGCCGAGCGGTCTGAGGCGCTGCAGTCATGGACTGTGCGGCTGATCCCGGCGGAGGTTCGAGTCCTCCCTCGGGCATGGGTGTGTGTCTTTGTCCTTAGGATAATTTAGGTTAAGTAGTCTGTAAGCTTAGGGACTGATGACGTTAGCAGTTAAGTCCCACAGGATTACACAGATTTTTTTGACACTGTTGACTTTGACATTCTGCTTGCTAAAATGACAGGTCCAATTTTCTTCAAGCGCTGTACAGTGGTTCCACTCATACCTTCCATCCCGCCAGCAGTGTGTAATGGTAGGTACTAAAAGGTCGCAGTGGAAGGACGTTGTATCAGGGGTCTCACAAGCATCGGTATTGGGCCCATTACTTTTCTCATTATATGTAAATGGTGTGTCAACTATTCTCTTCCACTGAAGATACCACCCATACGCAGATGACCTTCAGTTATATCTCAGTGCAAGTCCAGCAAACCTGCACACAGCCATACATCACGTAAATGCTGACCTACTTGTTTTATCAGAATGATCGCAGAACTTAGGTCTGAAACTAAATCCTTCCAAAACGCAATCAATCTTAGTCGCCCACAACAGAATTATTACAATACAGCTCAGAGAATCTCTTCCATGCTTAATTTTAAATGACACCGAAATAACCTTTTCTCCTTCTGCAAAGAACTTGGGGATAATCCTGGACCACCACTTAAACTGGACTGAACACACTACTGCAGTCTGTAAGAACGTTTATGCATCCCTACATTGTCTACAGAAATATAAAAAAGTATTTCCATTCGAGCTTAAGAAGAAGCTCGTAGAATCTCTAACACTTGAACTGGCGATGAATGCTTGCGTACGATATATTTGTGACGTTCGTTATTACGATCATATCACTCCAGCCTATGAACAATTGTCGTGGCTACGTGCTGATAAACGTAGAGACTAACACACTTTATGTTTGGTCAATCGTCTTCTCAATCATCAGACTCCCTCTTGCATATCCTCAGCCATTACATCACTATATGAACAGCACAGCAGAAATAATCATTCTCAACAAAGTAATATCCTCTCAGTACCACCACACAACACCGTCATGTTTTCTAAATCATTTTCTGTATCCGGAACCCGACTTTTGAACACTCTTTCTCAAAATATCAGAGAAATTAAATCTCTTCCAGGCTTCAAAAAGCAGCTAATGGCTCACCTTCTCTCGCAATAGCTATCTCTCTCACATACTGGTCTGCAGCCCACACTCTTCAATCCCCCCCCCCCCTTCCCCTACAACTTTTCCCTTCTCCTCGCTTACAGAGTATTTACTTAAATCAAGTCCTCTCCTAACAGCCACTATTACTGTCATTTCGATTTTCTTGTTTTTTCATCCTTTCTTTTTCTGACAATACTAAACATGATTTAAGTTGTTCTAAACTTTTATTATTACAGTTATTATTGCCATTTATCCTTACTTTCATTATTGTCAACTATTATTATTATTATTATTACTGTCATTATTATTACTATTATTATGCTTAATATCATCTCTAAGATTGTTATCATTTTCATGAATGTTTTGGTAAAATATCTACTGTATATGTGTTGTTCGTGGTCAGATGCAAGAGAGGGCCTTAAGGCCATAATCTGGTCAGGCTAAATAAGCAAATAAATAAATAAAAATAAATAACTAATTTGGCCATCAAGGTCACCGGATATCAACCAGCTCGAAATTTTGGTTATCTATCGCGCTAACTGGACAGAATTTTGCACGAAATCCCTCAGGAGGAATCCAACAACTCTTAATAAATGCCGAGGCGAATTACTGCTTTCATAAGCGCCAGATGTGAACGATGACGTTACTGACTTGCTGAATTTGTAAAGGACTTTCTCTTGAATAAATCATCCAGTTTTTCTGAAATTGTAATCATCTGTTTGTCTGCACATGTACATCATATCTACCAGTTTCAGTCGCATTCCGATAATTTGTATCTTGGTGTGTCTTTATGTTTAGGTTATTTGTCGAACAGTTGTAAATGAAGTATCAAGAACTTCATCCCCTCAAGGGTTATCTATTTTGCGTATGAAAGTTGCGTTGGCGTGATATTTAAGCGTGTAAAATATTTTTTAACCAGTTACTAAATTTAGGACATTTAGAGAAAAGAAGACTCCAGAAAAGCAAATGAAGTGTCAATAAGGTCATGCGCTCTGAACAACGTCTGAAATTAAAAATTGAAAAAATTGAAAAATCGTTCAAATATTTTGTGAAGTGATTCATCTAAAAGTAATGCAGAAAACAGATTGGAGAAAGATTTGCCGCATTTTTGAATTACGCTCGAAATCATGTGCGGCAAATGTGATGCGTCAAATGTTTCTTACTTTTAGACAAATGATAAGTTTGGCTTTACGGATGGTAAAGGCACCAGAGATACATTTCTGACGTTTCTGTTGATGGAAGCAACACCATAGAAAAGTCAAGACACGATCATAGGATGAGTCGACAGTGTGAAATGTTGGAAACTCTGGGGTAAGCTATAAGGACAGATTGGTAATAAACAGTAGGTACAAGAACCAATGAGTAACATTAAGACTAGAAGATCAAGAACAAAGTGCTACAATTAAAAAGGGTGTAAGACAGGGATATGGTCTTTCCCCCTTCAGTTCAATCCTCACATCGAACAAGCAATGACGGAAAAAAAGAGAGATTCAAGAGTGGGATTAAAATTCAAGGTGAGACAAGATTTGCTGATGACATGGCTATCCTCAGTGATAGTGAAGAAGAATTAGAGGGTCTGCTGAATGGAATGAAGAGTCTAATGATTGCAGAATATAAACTGAGAATAAAACGAAGAAAAACAAAAGTAATGAGAGTTACTAGAAATGAGAACAACGCGAAACTTGGCAATGACGGAGTAGACGAAGCTAAGGAATTCTTCTACCTAGGCAAGCAAAAGAACACATGGAGGACGGAGCAAAGAGGACATAAAAGGTGCAGACAAGCACTGGCAAAAAGGCACTCCTGGCTAAGAGAAGTCTACTTGTATCAAACATAGGCCTGGTTTGAGGAAGAAATTTCTGAGACTGTACGTTTGGAGCACAGTAATGTACTTTTAACATTTTTTAAATGTTCGGATAACAAGTTGCCGTCTCCTTATCTAAGAATAGATGATGAATGCAGCTAGCCGCTATCTCTGTGTAATGTCTTGTCTGTTTAGACGTGTATATGTTGCCTTTAAGATCCCTTCACCTTCACACATACATCTATAAAGTAAAGTAAGGCCTCTTGGCTGATCCGTGATAAGACAGGCGAAAAATTAGACTAACGGAGAATTATTAGTATTATCTCTATTTTCATTAGCTCTCTCTCTCTTTCTCTCCTTTATCTATGTACAGTTTTTAATATAATATTTCATTACGTGAAATCAGCCAAATAGGATCTTTGGTGGAGTCCTTTGTCTTGGTAATCAGCGGCTGGCTTGCTGTAAGAGATCTTTACATTTATTGTTACTGTTACACACTGCAGTCAGTCGGGAGAATCAATCGTTTGGACAATTTGTTCCTTTTACGAAAGATTGCGAATTCCAGATGTGTACGAAGCCTTTTTGGACGATTTAACACAGACTCAGTGATTGCAGGCTCTCTTCGACACAGCTGAAACTTCCCCACTAATTACAGGGCCAACGTGATCGTCAAAAGATTCAGAAAAAACTCATTCGTTCATTCACTCCAGAACAATAAAGTCACAAACCTTATTTATGGAGGAAATTGTGTATTAAATCCATATCCATTACATATCCAGATCTCCGGTGAGTCCACGCCTTAATTATTTTCCTTTTACAGTCTCTTTCTCCTCAAACAAACCGCTGGCGGCACAAATGTTAATTGGCTCGCTTTAGCGAGAAGAAA
The DNA here is from genome assembly GCF_023864275.1 of Schistocerca cancellata. Classification (NCBI taxonomy): domain Eukaryota; kingdom Metazoa; phylum Arthropoda; class Insecta; order Orthoptera; family Acrididae; genus Schistocerca; species Schistocerca cancellata. The sequence goes on from NC_064628.1 coordinate 124,144,131, forward strand.
AGCAGAATATGTATCTCTCAGAAACACGTAAATCCCTCAACAGATACTCCAGAAGCAGTGTTAGTTACCACTCTAACAACCATGAAGAATGCATATATCCATCTCTGCCATTTCAAAGAATAAACGCACTAGAAAATACTTAGGCGTCGTCGAGCTGTCGCCGCATATATTACGAGAAAATCAGATCAGATAACTTTTCCAAAGTGAATGAATGTGGGTGGTTTGATTGAAAATGATTAATTGGTGCGTGGTAGAGCGTATTTTCTGTGGGGACATTACATACTCTAGTGAAACATGGACTGTGGAGAAACCGGAACAGAAGAAAGTCGAAGCATCTGAGATGACAAAATGGTAGATATGGAAATAGATGGCAGAGGGATGGAAAAAAAAATTAAAATCGCTCAAAAGTGGAAAGGCCGCTGGACCTGATGGAATACCAGTTCGATTTTACACAGAGTACGCGAAGGAACTTGCCCCCCTTCTTGCAGCGGTGTACCGTAGGTCTCTAGAAGAGCGTAGCGTTCCGAAGGATTGGAAAAGGGCACAGGTCATCCCCCTTTTCAAGAAGGGACGTCGAACAAATGCGCAGAACTATAGACCTTATCTCTAACGACGATCAGTTGTAGAAGTTTGGAACACGTATTATGTTCGAGTATAATGACTTTTCTCGAGACTAGAAATCTACTCTATAGGAATCAGCATGGGTTTCGAAACAGAGGATCGTGTGAAACCCAGCTCACGCTATTCGTCCACGAGACTCAGAGTGCCATAGACACGGGTTCACAGGTAGGTGCCGTGTTTCTTGACTTCCGCAAGGCGTTCGATACAGATCCCCACAGTCGTTTAATGAACAAAGTAAGAGCATATGGACTATCAGACCAATTGTGTGATTGGATTGAGCCGGGCGCGGTGGTCGTGCGGTTCTAGGCGCTCCAGTCCGGAGCCGCGCTGCTGCTACGGTCGCAGGTTCGAATCCTGCCTCGGGCATGGATGTGTGTGATGTCCTTAGGTTAGTTAGGTTTAATTAGTTCTAAGTTCTAGGGGACTGATGACCACAGCGGTTGAGTCCCATAGTGCTCAGAGCCATTTGATTGGATTGAAGAGTTCCTAGATAACAGAACGCAGCATGTCATTGTCAATGGAGAGAAGTCTTCCGAAGTAAGAGTTATTTCAGGTGTGCCGCAGGGGAGTGTTGTAGGACCGTTGCTATTCACAATATACATAAATGACCTTGTGGATAACATCGGAAGTTCACTGAGGCTTTTTGCGGATGACGCTGTAGTATATCGAGAGGTTGTAACAATGGAAAATTGTACTGAAATGCAGGAGGATCTGCAACGAATTGACGCATGCTGCAGGGAATGGCAATTGAATCTCAATGTAGACAAGTGTAATGTGCTGCGAATACATAGAAAGAAAGATCCTTTATTATTTATCTACAAAATAGCAGGTCAGCAACTGGAAGCAGTTAATTCCATAAATTATCTGGGAGTAGGCATTAGGAGTGATTTAAAATGGAATGATTATATAAAGTTGATCGTCGGTAAAGCAGATGCCAGACTGAGATTCACTGAAGAATCCTAAGGAAATGCAATCCGAAAAGAAAGGAAGTAGGTTACAGTACACTTGTTCGCCCACTGCTTGAATACTGCTCACCAGTGTAGGATCCGTGCCAGGTGGGGTTGATGGAGGAGATACAGAAGATCCAACGGAGAGCAGCGTGCTTCGTTACACGATCATTTAGTTATAGCGAAAGCGTTACGGAGATTATAGATAAACTCCAGTGGAGGGCTCTGCAGGAGAGACGCTCAGTAGCTCGGTACGGGCTTTTGTTGACGTTTCGAGAACATATGTTCACCGAGCAGTCAACAGTATATTGCTCCGTCCTACGTAATTTCGCGAAGAGACCATGATGATAAAATTAGAGAGATTAGAGCCCACACAGAGGCATGCCGAAAATCTTTCTTTCCACGAACAATGCGAGACTGGAATAAAAGGGAGAACCGATAGAGGTAGTCAAAGTACCCTCCGCCACACACCGTCGGGTGGCTTGCGGAGTATGGATGTAGATGTAGATGTGGTACAACAGAAGAATGTTGAAAACTAGGTGGGCTTATAACGTAAGGATTGGTGAGAGTGTCCGGCAACACGAAGGGATAGGATGAGACAAAATCAGTTAAGACATCAGGAATAACTTCCGAGGGAGCTGTAGAGGATAAAAACTGTAGTGGAAGACAGAGATTGGAATATATCCTGCAAATTATTGAGGATGTAGATTGCAGGTGCTACTCTGAGATGAAGACTCATGACTCATGAGAAGAATTCGTCCGATACATCAAACCGGGAAAAAAAGGGAGAGAGAGATCATCAGACAGCATGTCACTTCCTAGGACCCGGACAACGTGCAGTTTGTCGCTCCTGGGGCGCAGTGTGTACGTGAGCCGTGATGTCTGCGGCCGGCAGGTGCGGCGCGCTTATCAGCGGCAGCGGCGCCTCGTGTGGGGTGGCGAGCCCGGCGTCTAATATTGGGCTGTGCCGTGGCGGTCAGCAGCGCCGCCGGAAGCGAGTCGGGTATCGGACCGGCGCGCCGGCTCACCTCTGCTCGCCTCATGCGCGTAAACTGAGGCGCCGTGGGACCGGCCGCTAAACACTGCACAGCCAGCGGAACGTGCCGAGCAACACAACACAGCCAGGCCCGGACCGCCAATAGCCTGCGGAAATGAGTCGCCACCTCTACCGTGAATTTCGACGAGGACGCTCGCGTCCTACTGTCATTTCACTCCGCTGTTGCGGCCTTGCTTCCGTTGCTGTGACCGGTAACTCCGTGTTTCGTTGAACAGCTCCTCCGGGACTAAAGTAACCACTCTCTTATTTTACTCTCGGAGCAATCTTCCACGGATGAGAAATGTCCTGTTTATAATACAGGGTTGTTAAAAAAGATACCACCAGTCATATGATACTACATAATTTTAAATTTTCTTTCGTTATTAACTACAGATGGTTACCCGACTTACTTTGGAAGAAAGAAGGAAGGTAACAGCTTTGACGGAAGTGTTTGGATCGCCTTTAATTGTAAGAAGAAGAAAAAATTAAGCAATGTTTTCGTAAGGATCGTCCAAGCCGATTAACTGTGTGTCTACTGCATGAGAAATTTATGCGCATCAGGTCTGTTACTAAATTCAAATGGTTCAAATGGCTCTGAGCACTATGGGACTTAACTGCTGTGGTCATGAGTCCCCTAGAACTTAGAACTACTTCAACCTAACTAACCTAAGGACATCACACACATCCATGCCCGAGGCAGGATTCGAACCTGCGACCGTAGCAGTCCCGCGGTTCCGGACTGAGCGCCTTAACCGCGAGACCACCGCGGCCGGCGGTCTGTTACTAATGAATGTACAGGAAACAGTGAACGTCTGATATGTGTAAGATCAGAAGATAAACGTTAAAGGCACAATGTTTAAGAGACTAAGAAAGTCAAATACGAGGTTAGCATCGGAAACCGGAATCGCGCGAACAAGTGTCTTAAGAATTCTCCACCTTGATCTGGGATTTTAGCAGTACCACATTCATATGATACGCAATCTGTCTGACGATGATACACTACTGGCCATTAAAATTGCCACACCAAGAAGAAATGCAGATGATAAACGGGTATTCATTGGACAAATATATTATACTAGAACTGACACGTGATTACATTTTCACGCAATTTGGGTGCCTAGATCCTGAGAAATCAGTACCCAGAACAACCACCTCTGGCAGTAATAACTGCCCTGATACGCATGGGCATTGAGTCAAACAGACTTTGGATGGCGTGTACAGGTACAGCTGCCCATGCAGCTTAAACGCGATACCACAGTTCATCAAGAGTAGTGACTGCCGTATTGTGACGAGCCAGTTGCTCGGCCACCATTGACCAGACATTTTCAATTGGTGAGAGATCTGGAGAATATGCTGGCCAAGGCAGCAGTCGAACATTTTCTGTATCCAGAATGTCCCGTACAGGACCTGCAACATGCGGTCGTGCATTAGCCTGCTGAAATGTAGGGTTTCGGAGGGATCGAATGAAGGGTAGAGCTACGGTTCGTAACACATCTGAAATGTAACGTCCACTGTTCCAAGGTGCCGTCAATGCGAACAAGAGTTGACCGAGACGTGTAACCAATGGCACCCCATACCATCACACCGGGTGATACGCCAGTTTGGCGATGACTAATACACGCTTCCAATGTGCGTTCACCACGATGTCGCCAAACACGGATGCGACCATCATGACGCTGTAAACAGCACCTGGATTCATCCGAAAAAATGACGTTTTGCCATTCGTGCACCCAGGTTCGTCGTTGAGTACACCATCGCAGGCGCTCCTGTCTGTGATGCAGCGTCAAGGGTAACCGCAGCCATAGTCTCCGAGCTGATAGTCCATGCTGCTGCAAACGTCGTCGAACTGTTCGTGCAGATGGTTGTTGTCTTGCAAACGTCCCCATCTGTTGACTCAGGGATCGAGACGTGGCTGCACGATCCGTTACAGCTACGCGGATAAGATGCCTCTCATCTCGACTGCTAGTGATACGAGGCCGTTGGGATCCAGCACGGCGTTCCGTATTACCCTCCTGAACCCACCGATTCCATATTCTGCTAACAGTCATTGGATCTCGACCAAAGCGAGCAGCAACGTCGCGATACGATAAGCCGCAATCGCGATAGGCTGCAATCCGACCTTTATCAAAGTCGGAAACGTGATGGTACGCATTTCTCCTCCTTACACGAGGCATCACAACAACGTTTCACCAGGCAACACTGGTCAACTGCAGCTTGTGTATGAGAAATCGGTTGGAAACTTTCCTCATGTCAGCACGTTGTAGGTCTCGCCACCGGCGCCAGTTTTGTGTGAATGCTCTGAAAAGCTAATCATTTGCATATCACAGCATCTTCTTCTTTTCGGTTAAATTTCGCGTCTGCAACACGTCATCTTCGTGGTGTAGCAATTTTAATGGCCAGTAGTGTAAAACTGCTCGTGTACGAACTGCAGAAGTGTTATCAGAAAGACAAACACGAAGTGAAATTTCATGTCAGCAGGTTCGATGAACCCTCCGCCAGGCACTTACTTGTGATTTTGCAGAGTGTCGATGTAGCTGCAACGTGAATACTCACAGTTGCGTCATTTGCATACAGACAGCCCCTATGAACTAAGAAGGCACTCCGATCCCCTCCGAAAGATAACGTGCGGTGCGGTATTTCGTAGTGTAGAGTACTTGGGTCATATTTTTTTTAATGTTCAGACTGTAACGAGAGATTCTTACCTAGATATGTTGCAGAATTTGGTTGTTGATAATCTTCAAAAATGGCTCTGAGCACTATGGGACTTAACTACTGTATTCATCAGTCCCCTAGAACTTAGAACTACTTAAACCTAACTAACCTAAGGACATCACACACATCCATGCCCGAGGCAGGATTCGAACCTCAGTCGCGGTTCCGGACTGAGCGCCTTAACCGCGAGACCACCGCGGCCGGCTGATAATCTTCCTCTCCGTGTCGTAACATCAGGTAACTTTCAGCAACATGGTGCATCACCAAATTATTTCTTGAACATTCGACATTACTTAAATGAAACATTTGATAGACGCTGAATTGGAAGAGGTGGAACTTTGACATGACCACCACGGTCACCTGCTTTGACTCCATGAGATTTATCGCTAAAGGGAATGATGAAAGAACGTGTGCGTGCTGTAAGACCTACTGACATTAATGACCTTAAAGAAAGCAATAATGCAAGTCGTCAGGCGTAAATCTACGGAAACGTATGAACCAGCTATGGCGTCTATGGTGGAAAAACTTCTCACATACTTTAGGAACCAAGGGGCACAGATCGAAGAAGTGCAATAATGTCATTTGGACTTATCTATATAGTGTGTGTTTTCATATCAAAATAAATAAAAGAAAGTAATAATAAAAATACTGAAATAAAATATACATCAATCCCATATAAATGGTAAAAGAAAATAAAAATCAATATCGCACAAGTGGTAACAACTTTTTGGACAGCACTCTACATGTAACGTACTCCAACAACCCTCGATTTCAAAATAACCTCCGTCAGTATGACGTTTAATAAGAGCGATCAGAATTTAAGGTCTCTCGATGTCGAACCCTGTGGAGACCAAATAGAATTATGAGAAACTATGAGGGAGAAAAACCACTCGACACTGTACTGCGGAAACCATACACAGTAACATAACATTTTTACACGTTGCTAAATATATGTAGGGTGTATCATAATTAACAGCGAAAACTGAGAAGTATGTTCATATACAAAAATATACAGGACAGTGAAATGAAAACGAGAAAGATGGAAAAGAGTAAGCGCCGTGAATGTTAATACATTTATCCAATTGTGAGACAACATGGTCAATGTTTTCATACAAAAATGTTTGCCGCTGCCTACGGAACCGTGTTTGTACTCAGGCGTGCGCCTCTTCATCCGAAGCAAATCCACGGCCACGACCGTCTTTCTTCAGGGCCCAAAAAATATGGAGATCGTACGTGGAGAGGTAGGGGCTCCATCGAGGATGTGTACGCGCTTCCCAGTGAAATTTCTGCAGCGTCGCAACCACCTTGCAGAAATGTGGGTGGGGATTATTCTGCAACAGGATGATGCCGTCCGTCAACACTTCTGGGCGTTGTCGTAATGGCACCCTTCAATTTTTGTAAAGTGTCTGTGTAGCGCTGTGCGGTAACTGTGGCGCCGTGCTCCAGAAAGTCAGTGAGCAGCGGGTTGACGGACAGCATCTCTGTTGCATGATAATGCACGCCCATATGCCGCCAAGCTTGTTTCGACTGCGCTGCACATGTTTCACTGGGAAGTCCTTATACATCCTTCACACAGTTCTGATTTCTCCCCCACGTGACTTCCATATTTTTCTATGAAAGCATTGACCGTGTTGTCTCACAGTGGGATAAATGTATTAACAGTTATGGCGATTACTTTGGATATAATAAGCAGTTCACTTACTTTTTCCATCTGTCTCGTTTCTGTTTGACTGCCCCATGTAGAAACAAAAGCTTTCAAATCAACATGCGTCCCCGAACGAGCAGTTTGCGAAATAATTCGCTTCAGTATGAAATTTTGTCCCATTTAGTAGAAGTGTATGATGATGATGATGATGAAGTCCCATACTCCTTTACAGAGCGTAGGGGAACGATGCGGGAGAGCCGCACCGCCGTACTAGGCAAGGTCCTAGTGGAGATGGTTTACCATTGCCTTCTTCCGACCGTAATGGGGATGAATTATGATGATGAAGACGACACTACAACAGCCAGTCATCTCGAGGCAGGTGAAAATCCCTGGCCCTGCTGGGAATCGAACCCGGGACCCCGTGTTCGGGGAGCGAGTACGCTACCGCGAGACCACGAGCTGCGTACCTAGAAGTGTGTATGTAATGTAAATTTTTCGATTAATTTTCCATCTAATGAGCTCAAATTTCACACTTCACGCACATTAACAAGAAGTACAATACTGTCTCAGCACGTTACGCGTTACAATTTACAGTACATTTCAGTCACCTAAAGGCTGTGTTACAAGTAATGTCACGTTTGGATGAAATACCGCATCCGTCTCTGCAGTGAGTTACGAATTCATTCAAACACCTGCGGAATGTCTCGTAAAATTTGACAAGATTGAACATTTCGCTTCTGCAGTTCTTCAGACATATCAGCTGGAGTCCTGTACACCTGACTTTTAAGATGAGACAGTAATATGCCGACTACTGACGTCAGAATTTGTAGCCCAATGTACAAACCCTGGTCCTCCTATCCATCTTTCACCATCTTGGTGAATTAGATTCTGTCTTACATCGGCAGCAAACTGTGCCGCTGCCCGGTAAGCCATGAGCGAAATTTGAGCCCATTTCAAATAAATTTGTACCAAGACAATATTTCAAACTAAACTCAACAGCGAGTCGAACCATACACGTGCAATCATCTCGCAAACGACTGATGTCCTCAGACGTTTAGTCTCTTCAAACTCTTCATCAGCAGCAGCTCCATCTCGCAAACGGCACATATGAGGACTCATGTTTACTGGAACGGTTTTGCTTCTGCTGTGTACTTTTACCGTTGTCAGTTTTCGCTATTAATTATGATACATCCTGTACATGGTGGTCTGAAACAGTATGAAAAGAATGTAAGAGTGCTGTAGGATACGTTGTGCTAAGAAACAATCGTTAAGAAAAAAATTCGATACGTTGCAGCGTTCCGAAGTTCATTAACACTGAGGTCAACCAATCACGTCGTTGCGCGCGCAGATTCAAGCGGCCCGTCAGATACAATAAATTGGGGTCAGTTGTTCTCACAGCGTAGAGGATAGCGTACGAGACTGCTCAGCCTATGCCTCGGGTTACATTCTTACTACCATCCCATGTCCAATTTTTGTATCGCTCTCTTGTTCGGTTTTAGGAAACCAAACGAACAACACGTTTGGCAACACCGTCTCTGGCGGGCAGCTTGAATTTGCGCCCACAACGGCCTGACTGGCTACCTTCAATGCTAATTAACTCAGAAACTGCGCAACATATTAATTTTTTTCTTAAGAATTATTTCCCAGCACAAACTACCTTGCAACACCTTTACAAGTTCTTCTGACAGTTTCGACCACGTGCATAAATGTATGTTTGCGTTTGTGTATATGATGTCCATATTCAGGGCTATTACGGAAAAGATCATTCGAAGTGATAAACTCCGGAAACTGTGGAATGCGTACCTTAAGGACTATGAGCAGTTCTTCATCTTCACCGAGCGAGGTGGCGCAGTGGTTAGACACTGGACTCGCATTCGGGAGGACGACGGTTCAATCCCGCGCCCGGCCATCCTGATTTAGGTTTTCCGTGATTTCCCTAAATCATTCCAGGCAAATGCCGGGATGGTTCCTCTGAAAGGGCACGGCCGACTTCCTTCCCCATCCTTCCCTAATCCGATGAAACCGATGACCACGCTGTCTGGTCTCCTTCCCCAAACCAACCAACCAATCTTCATCTTCGATACTGTACTGCAAGCGCTGTGCTTTCTATATTTTGGGGGAATGTAGTTATGTTCCAGGATAGCTCTGGTACGCATCATGAAATTTCAACGAAACATGTTGCACTTACGACTCAGTGATAGGAGACAATTACACTGCAGGAAGATCCTCTACTTGAGGAGGTAAGAAATTAACGACATTTAGGCACGACTGTGTAACCGTGGAGACGCAGAAAATATAATACACATATGATTTACTGTGTAGAAAAATTAAACGTTAGTTCATGGTGTGGGTTCCTGTAGTCATGTCCTAGTTCATGAACCAAGGGCAACGTATGAGTGGCCAAGTAAGTGGTCCCGACAGTCGGGATACGTTACTTTGGAATAAGGCTGGGCATCTCGGACATATTCTGAGTCATGGTCACCTTTGTGCTCATACGGCAAAGACTACCAAATCCACCGGTTAGTCCCTCAACCGTTAGGGATAAAACCCAAAGGGACTCGGGGCAAGTAAGGCTAGCAACCTGCTTCCCTGGTACTTTAAATATGATGCTGGCAACAATCAGAGCAAAATGCCTCGGACCTTTGGAGGTGATGGAGTCCCACCTCTAACTGACAAACCAGGGACTTCTAAGATACGACTTGGCAAACAAATGGTAATGAGATGGGGAGCTATTAATATCAATGGGGACTACTCTGGGAAGTAAGTAGAGCTGGCAGAGGCTGCAAGTAAGATGGGGCTGGACGTTTTAGCTGTTAGTGACATTCGGGTAAGGGGTGAGAAAGAAGAGGAAGTCGGAGAATACAAGGTCTACCAGTCAGGAGTCAAAGCAGGAATAGCACAATGGGGTGCCGGCCGCGGTGGTCTAGCGGTTCTGGCGCTGCAGTCCGAAACCGCAGGACTGCTACGGTCGCAGGTTCGAATCCTGCCTCGGGCATGGGTGTGTGTGATGTCCTTAGGTTAGTTAGGTTTAAGTAGTTCTATGTTCTAGGGGATTTATGACCTAAGATGTTGAGTCCCATAGTGCTCAGAGCCATTTGAACCAACCACAATGGGGTGTAGGGCTTTACACCAGGAAAGAAATGGAACCAGCGTAGTTGCAATAAGGTATGTAAACGAACGACTGATGTGGATAGATTTGACAGTGTCTAGCAAGAAAATTAAGATTATGTCAGTATATTCGCATTGTGAAGGGATCAAGATAAGATGGATAGTTTTTATGAGGCCCTCAGTGATGTAGTTGTTAGAGTAAAGGAGAAGGACAGTGTTCTGCTCATGGGTGATTTTAACGCCAGGATTGGAAATCGAACAGAAGGGTATGAAAAGGTTATGGGTAAATTTGGAGAGGATATGGAGGCCAACAGGAACGGGAAACAACTCTTGGATTTCTGTGCCAGTATGGGCTTAGTAATCACAAACTCCTTTTTTAAACATAAGAACATTCACCTGTATACTTGGGAAGGCAGGGGAACCAGATCTGTCATTTACTATATAATAACAGATCAGAAATTCAGGAAGGCTGTGAGGGACACACGTGTATTCAGGGGATTCTTTGATGACACTGATCATTATTTAATCTGCAGTGAAATTGGGATTGTGAGGCCGAAAGTGCAGGAGGTCAGGTCCATATGTAGGAGGATAAGAGTGGAGAAACTTCGGGATATGGAAATCAGGCACAAGTACATAACAGCGATCTCAGAAAGGTACCAGTTAGTTGAATGTAGTCAATTACAGTCATTGGAAAAGGAATGGACAAGGTACAGGGACACAGTACTAGAAGTGGCTAAAGAATGTCTTGGAACAGTAGTGTGTAAAAGTAGGATGAAGCAAACAGCTTGGTGGAATGATACAGTCAAGGCAGCCTGTAAAAGGAAAAAGAAGGCGTATCAAAAATAGAACTAGAACTCAGAGAAAATTATGTTGAAGAAAGAAACAAAGCCAAACAGATAATTGCAGCATCCAAGAAGAAATCTTGGGAAGACTTCGGAAACAGGTTGGAGACTATGGGTCAAGCTGCTGGAAAACCATTCTGGAGTGTAATTAGCAGTCATCGAAAGGGAGGTAAGAAGGAAATGACAAGTATTTTGGACAGGTCAGGAAAACTGCTGGTGAATCCTGTGGATGCCTTGAGCAGATGGAGGGAATATTTTGAAGAGTTACTCAATGTAGGTGAAAATACGATCAATAATGTTTCTGATTTCGAGGTAGAATGGGATAGGAATGATGATGGAAATATGATCACATTTGAGGAAGTGGAGAAAATGGTCAATAGATTGCAGTGCAATAAAGCAGCTGGGGTGGATGAAATTAAGTCGGAACTCATCAAATACAGTGGAATTCAGGTCTTAAATGGCTACACAGGATAATTGAAATGGCCTGGGAGTCGGGACAGGTTCCGCCAGACTGGACAAAAGCAGTAATCACACCAATCTTTAAACATGGAAACAGAAAAGATTGTAACAACTACAGAGGTATCTCTTTAATCAGCGTTGTGGGTAAAATCTTCTCAGGTATTGTTGAAAGGAAAGTGCGAGTATTAGTTGAGGACCAGCTGGATGAAAACCAGTGTGGGTTTAGGCCTCTTAGAGGTTGTCAGGACCATATCTTTAGCTTTCGGCAAATAATGGAGAATTGTTATGAGTGGAACAGGGAATTGTATCTGTGCTTTATAGATCTAGAAAAGGCATATGACCGGATTCCTAGGAGGAAGTTATTGTTTGTTCTACGAGATTATGGAATAGGAGGCAAACTTTTGCAAGCAATTAAAGGTCTTTACATGGATAGTCAGGCAGCAGTTAGAGTTGACGGTAAATTGAGTTCATGGTTCAGAGTAGTTTCAGCGGTAAGACAAGGCTGCAACCTGTCTCCACTGTTGTTCATATTATTTATGGATGATATGTTGAAAACAATAGACTGGCTGGGTGAGATTAAGATGTGTGAACACAAAATAAGCAGTCTTGCATATGCGGATGACTTAGTTGTGATGGCAGATTCGATTGAAAGTTTGCAAAGTAATATTTCAGAGCTAGATCAGAAATGTAAGGACTATGGTATGAAGATTAGCATCTCCAAAACGAAAGTAAAGTCAGTGGGAAAGAAATATAAACGGATTGAGTGCCAAATAGGAGGAACAAAGTTAGAACAGGTGGACGGTTTCAAGTACTTAGGATGCATATTCTCACAGGATGGCAACATAGTGAAAGAACTGGAAGCGAGGTGTAGCAAAGCTAATGCAGTGAGCGCTCAGCTACGATCTACTCTCTTCTGCAAGAAGGAAGTCAGTACCAAGACTAAGTTATCTGTGCACCGTTCAATCTTTCGACCAACTTTGTTGTATGGGAGCGAAAGCTCGGTGGATTCAGGTTACCTTATCAACAAGGTTAAGGTTACGGATATGAAAGTAGCTAGGATGATTGCAGGTACTAGTAGATGGGAACAATGGCAGAAGGGTGTCCATAATGAGGAAATCAAAGAAAAACTGGGAATGAACTCTATAGATGTAGCAGTCAGGGCGAACAGGCTTAGATGGTGGGGTCATGTTACACGCATGGGAGAAGCAAAGTTACCCAAGAAACTCATGGGTTCAGCAGTAGAGGGTAGGAGGAGTCGGGGCAGACCAAGGAGAAGGTACCTGGATTCGGTTAAGAATGATTTTGAAGTAATAGGTTTAACATCAGAAGAGGCACCAATGTTAGCACTGAATAGGGGATCATGGAGGAATTTTATAAGGGGGCTATGCTCCAGACTGAACGCTGAAAGGCATAATCAGTCTTAAATGATGATGATGATGATGAAAAATTTAACGTTAGGGTAAGATACCGCTAGCACATCTATGAACGTGAATGGCTGTAAATAGAAGGTGACACGTACAAATAACAGAAAATGAACACTGTTCGTGGTCACAACGCTGTTTGGTGAGAGTCTTCTGTTTTACTCTTACTGGTGCGTGTAGCCCTGGAGGGGATGACATAGAAAAGTAACAAAATCCTGGTAACGCCTTGTAACTAGCTAGCTATATCACAAAATTTGTGTTCTTTCCTTTCCTTTACACGGCAAAAGTACGCGTGTGCACGCCTAGTAACATGGCTCGTGCCATCTGTGAGTGAAATAAATGCACTTCGACGAAAAGTAGTGCATTAAGGACATTCGACCCACTTCTTTTCAAGTTCTAGTTTTAGCAGCACTATAACCAACGCGTAGTCCCACACATGTGGAACTCTTATATGAGACACCATTCGAAGCATATATCAAAGATATATCTCATACTAAAAATGGCGTTACACGGATCTGAACATGCTACTTACTTTCGGAGAAATAGCATGTTGTTGAATGTGAAGTATGGCTTTGGAAGGAACATTTCGATTCAAAGCGTAGTTAGATGGCGTCTTAATATTTTATTTACACTTTTTGAACGGTACAGTAGTCGCGAATTCCAGCTACAACTTTAATCATGCCTCTTGTCGCAAGTAGGGCTTTTCATAAACAGAACAGCTTTACATACAAATGAATGTTCCAGTTTAAACATGAATCCAGTCGTCGTCGCTAAATGACTTGACACATGCTCATAAGAATGTTTTCAACACTAATGTATACAATTACATATAAATTATATCATTTCTACTGATATCGGCAATCCGAAAGGAAGTGGAAAACTCCGACGCACGTCCTTACATCACCAAACGTCATGAAGGTAACAAAAATTATCCGAATATACAATTCTAGTTTTTGTTTGTATAAAAGCAATGAGCATCACCAACAGCAGCTTAACATATTTACACATATAATATAAGAACTGAATGATTAAATGCGCTGAAATGAACGGATCGCTGGGAATCAAATAATTGAAGACGCAATGACATGGGATAATGTCAGTTAAAGCCGATCACATATGCTGAATCAGCAAGGTAACGAATATGTAACGGCAAACGGAAAGTTGTGCCATATGGTTCAAAAATGGTAGCTGGAAACATCAGAAAGAATTAAGGTCTGAATGAGACCTCGAGTTGTGTTCAGATGGCCTAATGATTGGAGACCCTCCTAGCAGAAATTTTCATTTCTCGCGTTATATTTAATACACAAAATCATATTATGACGTCAAAGTTGTTATACTTGGAGAAAATGAGGAGTAGCTGCAAGTGAGAACAAGCTATGAGGAGAAAATATTTGAGTAAGTCACACAACACAGCGTTTGGCGTCAGCCCTAGCCCATTATCCAGAGAAGAGACGTTATCGTCACAGGTTATTTTGACCATGAAGCCGCAAAGGAACGAATGTCCGAGTTAGTTTAAGTTCCATTCGACAGCGAAGTCATTACAGACGAAACATTAGTTGTTGTGGGCAAGAGTGAAGGAAGAAAGGGGCATAAAAGATTTCGAGAAATCAACGTGATATTCGCTTAAAATGATGTAGGGAAACTACTCTCTCCGTCCATATGAGAGTACAGTACGTCAACCACTGCCCCATCTGACTCCGTGGATGGGGGGGAGGAAACCGAAATCTTACAGTATAGATCACTAATTTGATGACGATTCGGAGGTAGAGCAGAAGAGAAAAGACGTAAGCCGATATGCGTAACAGTATTAGAATAGGAAGTTTCCCAGAAATCTTCTTCTGAAATCTTGACAGGGTATTTCCCTACCAAGTTAAACACCCTGTCGTTTTGGCAGAATACAACGGCTTGTGAAGGTTTCGCGTAAGCTCAAACGGTGCTGACAAAACGTGTTGTTACTACGCAAGAGTTCAGTTTCGCTCGCCAATCTGACCTGCCCGGAATCCAGCACAAGGCAGAAATACGACCGTCCGGAGATGCATCTCACGTTATCTCCTCAGCGGCATTTCCGCCTACTCTCACACAGGACAGGAAGTTTACGATCTGGTGATCTGTAGAGGGCACCGCCCTCCGAACTGCAGTGTATCGTGTGTTCTGGGACAGCACTGGCAAAAAGGGCATTCATGGCCAAGAAAAGTCTACTAGTATCAAACATAGGCCTTAATTTGAGGAAGAAATTTATGAGAATGTACGTTGTAAGCACAGCACTGGTAGTGAAACATGGACTGTGAGGAAACCGGAACAGAAGTGAATCGAATCATTTGAGATCTGGTGCTACAGACGAATGTTGAAAATTGGGTGGACTGATAAGGTAAGGAATGAGGAAGTTCTGCGCAGAGTCGGAGAGGAAAAGAATGTTTGGAAAACATTGACAAAGAGACGGGAGAGGATGATAGGACCTGTTAAGACATCAGGGAATGACCTTCATGGTAGTAGAGGAAGACAGAGAGATCGGAATACATCCAGCAAATAGGTTAGGACGTATGTTGCAAGTGATATCCTGAGATGAAGAGGATTCCACCGGACAGGAATTTGTGGCTGGCCGCATCAAACCAGTCAGAAGACTGACGACTCAAAAAAAAAAAACAAAAAAAAAAAAAAAAAAAAAACCAAAGAGTACTGCACTGTATCTCCTGCTTACAAACATCAGCACTACATATTGTGGCGAACCTGCTATTGTGTGCCCCTATATTATTCTAGTTTATAGAAACGTAGTCCACAATCAGCCTACACGAACCTGAATGGACACACGAGAGATGCTTTATATTAAATCTTCCAGTAATAGCTACATCGATAATTAATAAGCTCTGAAATATTTCAAATATCTGACTTCGTAAGATAACGATACAGAGAAATCGTCTCTATCGGAATTGCTAAAATTTACAGCTAGCACTACTACATAGCTATTTCAGGGAATACATGGACTGTCATTTTCACGAAAATATTTTCACGCGCAGTAAAAATAAACTGATCAATATTAAATTTCAATCCATCCAACAAACTGATAAATTCGCTTCAGCAGATCATACTACCGATGAATAGTCAAGAATTGCTTAAATCACACACAATATACTATGTGACGAAGAATTACACAGATCTCTTGGGTGGAATTAACAAACCGGTGAGAACAGAAAATGGACTGAATATGAACCGGAAAAAGATGAAAGTGGTGAGATGTGGGAGAAATGAGAGCAGTGAGAAACTTAACATGGGGATCACAAAGTAGACCAAATTAAGGAACTCTGCTACCATCAAAGTAAAATTACCCACGACGAACGAAGCAAAGAGTACATTGACAATGGAGTAGGACGGGCAAAGGAGGTACTCCTGGCCAAGAGAAGTCTAAAAGTATCAAACACAGACCTTAATTTGAGAGAGAAATTTCTGAGAACGTATGTTTGGAGCACATCACTGTACGGTAGCAGGGAAAACCGGAACAGAAGAGAATCGAAGCCTCTGAGGTGTAGTGCTACAGAAGAATGTTGAAAATCAAGTGGTCTGATATGGTAAACAATGCGAAGATTGTTGGCAGAATCGGCTAAGGAAGGAACATAGTGGAAAACACTGAAAACAAGAAGGGACAGGATGATAGGAAATGTGTTAAACCAACAGTGAATAGACTCCATGGAATTGTAGAGGGTAAGAACTCTAAGGGATGCGAGTTATTTGAATACAAGTAACAAATAACACATAATGTAGAGTGCAAGTGCTACTCTGAGATGAAGAGGTTAACGCACGGGGAAAATTCGTAGAGGGCCGCCTTAACCAATGTGAACACTGGTCGAAAAAGATAAAATGTACTCCTTTTCTCATATACCCTAATTTACTGGCCATTGTTAGTAATTTTAATTACAATCAAGATCATATCAATCAATCTGTCTTGGCGAGTACGTAATACTAGTATTCCTACAAGACTTTGTACAATACTGTGATATTTCAACATTATAATCATATTTAGTTCCTCATTAAGGGCAGTTGGGGGCTTCTTGGCGACCGCCCCATTACTGCATCTCTGCCGTGCACTCGTTACCGGTGTACGGTTACTGCCAGTCCATAGGTCGCGATAAGGACAGTATAGCGAGAAAATTTTGCATACATATAAGCATCTAAGAAATTCCCACATACCGGTAGCCCATTAATCTCTCAGCAGTATTTCACACGAAAATCCTTGTAATTAAGCCGCGTACTCACCAACAACATCAAAGCTGACGTGTGCTATGGGCGATCCGTCACATCAGTAAAAGACACTCGCGTGAAACGGATTTCTTTAGTAGACACGGCGACATGCAGTCAATAGACGCAACTGAGAATGTGGACTTCATTTTTATAGATTTCGGAAAGATGTTCAACACCCTACCAAATCGTCAACAACTAACCAAGATATAAGACTGGCTCGAGGAATGCTTGACAGAAAAGACATAAGCGGCCTATTAGATACGATCTGCAGGACTATATTGTTCAGTCACATTTATGTGACCACCTGTCAGAAACCTGAATAACCAACTTTTGCAGCGCGGACGTGTAGTAAGAGACACAGTGGGATTCTGGAAGGTACTGACAGGGGATGTGGAGCCTTGCCGACTGCGGTGCCGTGGTCAGCTGCACTGGGTTTCTCGGCTGAGGATCCTCGAAGTGAACAGCCCGCAAAGGGTTTCTCGGTTGAGGATCCACGAAGTGAAGAGCCCGATCGAAGTGGTCCCTCAGATTCTCGATTGGGTTTCAATCACGGGAGTTTGATGACCAGAGGAACTCGGTAATCTCATTCTGGTGCAGTTCGAACCACGCACGTAGACTGCGAGCTGTGTGACACGTTGCAATGTCCTGCTTGTAGATGCTACGGCGCCGAAGAAAAACAAGTTGCATGTAGTGGTGGACATGGTCCCAAAAGATGGATGAATATCTGTGTTCATCCATTGTGTCTATAAGAATGACAACATCACTAAGGGAATGCCACGAAAACATTCCCCAGACCATACAGCTCCCTCCTCCGGCCTGGACCGCTTTGCTTTGAGACGTTTCAGGCGGTCCACACCAACAGCCATCTGTCTGATGGAGGATTAAACGTCATTCACATGAAAGGCGGCGCACGCTGCAGCGCCCTTACGAGCAACGTACTCTGAACGGCCGCTGATGAGACGCTGTTGGTAGCCACTTGATTCATATGGGAGGTCAGTTCCTTAACAGTTGGACATTAATTAGCCAATAAACTTCTCCGCGGTCGTTGTTCAAACATGTTGTGAGTGTGTGCGTTTTATTCTGTCAAGTTGCGCAATGGCTCAAAATGGCTCTGAGCACTATGGGACTTAACTTCTGAGGTCTTCAGTCCCCTAGAACTTAGAACTACTTAAACCTAACTAACCTAAGGACATCACACACATCCATGCCCGAGGCAGGATTCGAACCTGCAACTGTAGCGGTCACGCGGTTCCAGACTGCAGCGCCTAGAACTTGCGCAATGGACTGATCCAACAAGTACCCTATGGCTCCTGCAAGAAACAATTTCCACCTCACACTACTACAGAAGTCAGACAGACGCCCCTAATGTACCAACAAGAACTGCTTGAAAAACATTCAGCAACAAATATCTTCTGGAGTCGTCCGCTGTAAGGAAAAAGACACAAAAATATTCTATATATTCTTATGTAACTAGTGGGATACTTGGGTACGGAAGGATTGCTAGTTACTGTAAGAAAAATATTAAACGATCGAAAAATATTATTTATTACAAAAAATTCTGAGAAATCAAGTGAAACTTTTTCTTATAAAATAATAATAAATTCCCAGGTTCTTTTCGGAACAGTAGATTGCCTCTTATGGATAGGAACGCTATTATTTTTACAAATTATGGAAAGGTTCTTTTCTCCCTTTTCTTTAAGAATGTTATTTACTCGGCAGAATGCCTGAGAGCCAGCGGATTGACACTTGGTGCAGGGAATGGCAACTGACCCATAACATAGACAAATGTAATGTACTGCGAATACATAGAAAGAAGGATCCTTTATTGTATGACTATATGATAGCGGAACAAACACTGGTAGCAGTTGCTTCTGTAAAATATCTGGGAGTATACGTGCGGAACGATTTGAAGTGTAATGATCATATAAAATTAATTGTTGGTAAGGCGGGTACCAGGTTGAGATTCATTGGGAAAGTTCTTAGAAAATGTAGTCCATCAACAAAGGAGGTGGCTTACAAAACACTCGTTCGACCTATACTTGAGTATTGCTCATCAGTGTGGGATCCGTACCAGATCGGGTTGACGGAAGAGATAGAGAAGATCCAAAGAAGAGCGGCGCGTTTCGTCACAGGGTTATTTGGTAAGCGTGATAGCGTAACGGAGATGTTTAGCAAACTCAAGTGGCAGACTCTGCAAGAGAGGCGCTCTGCATCGCTGTGTAGCTTGCTGTCCAGGTTTCAAAAATGGCTCTGAACACTATGGGACTCAACTTCTAAGGTCATCAGTCCCCTAGAACTTAGAACTACTTAAACCTAACTAACCTAAGGACATCACACACATCCATGCCCGAGGCAGGATTCGAACCTGCAACTGTAGCGGTCACGCGGTTCCAGACTGAAGCGCCTAGAACCGCACGGCCACCCCGGCCGGCTGTCCAGGTTTCGAGAGGGCGCGTTTCTGGATGATGTATCGAATATATTGCTTCCCCCTATACCTTCAGAGGAGATCACGAATGTAAAATTAGAGAGATTCGAGCGCGCACGGAGGCTTTCCGGCAGTCGTTCTTTCCGCGAACCATACGCGACTGGAACAGGAAAGGGAGGTAATGACAGTGGCACGTAAAGTGCCTCCGCCACACTCCGTTGGGTGGCTTACGGAGTATAAATGTAGATGTAGATGCACACAACTTGAATAACTTTTCTAGGTACGGTCAAGGCTGTGGAGTGTACTGTTATAGAGGACAGAGCTCTGCAACATCCATATACTAATTTTTATTTACATGACAAACCCTATTTTCAGGGCTATATTTTAATTAGGACTAATGGATCTATGCAGATATTTGTAAAAACGACGATGATACATCATTCCATATTAATGTAATACTGCCGCCTTCTGAAGAAGACAGATTTAAATCTGTCGAAACCTAGGTAAAGATTACTTTATCCATTGCAACTGGTCGGCTGTTTTTAGTCTTAGTACCTGAATTCATCCATTCCAGGACGACTGGAAACTTTATTGAATACCATCAGTTTTTCTTTACAGTATTAGGCATGATAACGTGTTGTGATTTCGGTGTTCCCATATTTTTCCACTCCCTGCATATAGATATAGATGCGGATATATAGGAAAATTGCCGACAACCCACGTTGCGCTTCCCCTGGCACCCTGATCATATGCCTCGAGTGCACGGCAGGAGAGTACATATATCCGACGATGACAAGAGAGAACTCACGAGCATTCACATGACGTATTTACGGAAAGCATTGGTACGGCCAGAGAATCTTCGTCCTTCTAAATAAGATGCCACCGTCTTAACCACCGCGCCATCTTGTTCGGTTACGTTACGAACTGCGGCAGCGCAATTCAAGGCTGACAAATGGAAAGAGAATTAGCCATAGCGCTGATTTAGGGAAATTATGTCCAGAAATAAAGAAGGCCAAACTGGTTTTAGAAGCGCGTGCATGACGAATATGACTCCATTCTGTTCACCAGTGTGACACCTCGATCGGCATAAGTAGTGTCAGAATGTACTCTGGGACTAAAAGTGCACAGAGATGTGGAAAAAAGCGTATACGTGGTTTCAGACTTGGGTAAAGAAAGCGGTAGGTCCCTCTTCATTCGTGGCATATAGAAAATTGAAACTTGTTTAAGAAAGAAAGTGCTGAGATAATCACATACGGGTATTACTACTCAGGTGTGTAATTTTGTAAAATGAAGAAACCGCACAATACTTGCTGAATCAACGGTCTTTCATTGCATACACGACCGAGTCCGGAACACTTAAAGTGCCATCATCTGGTGTAAACTGTAATTTTGAAAGTACTGTGTTAACAAGGCCAACTGCCTTTCCGCAATGTCACACCGGTTCCCGTCAGGTCACCGAAGTTAAACACTGTCGGGCTGGGCTAGCACTTGGATGGGTGACCATCCAGTCTGCCGAGCGCTGTTGGCAAGCGGGGTGCACTCAGCCCTTGTGGGGCAAACTGAGGAGCTACTTGATTGAGAGGTAGCGGCTCCGGTCTCGGAAACTGACATACAGCCGGGAGAGCGGTGTGCTGACCACATGCCTCTACATATACGCATCCAGTGACGCCTCTTAACCAAGGACGACACGGCGGCCGGGCGGTGCCGCTGGGCATTAGTGACCTGTTCGGGAGGAGATTAGTTTTAGTTAGTTTTACTGTGTTACAAGACAATGGGAAGTGGTCCCTAAGTTTTGGCTTTCTCTAGGTCCCCTCCTTTTTACTCTTATGACACGAAGCTTTAGTTCCAAAACAATGGGGCGAGGAGGGCCTCAGATGATCAACTGATTTTATTTGTGCCTAACGTCTTTTTTTTTATTTTAGAAATTTTGAATATCTAGTTCCCTTTCCGACATTTTTTTAAATAAATAAGGATCCCCTCCCATTGTCTTGTAACATAATATTTTCAATATTACAGTTTACACCAGATGATGGGATTTTAAGTGTTCCGAAACCCGTCGTGTATGCAAAGAATGACTGTTGATTCAGCAGCTCTTGTGCCGTTCCTGAATTTTACAAAATGGGCTCGCACCGTTGTGGCTGCCCCACAAGAGGAATTCTGCCATTTCTTAATTTGCCTGTCAGTAAGCAGCTGAAACTGAACGCCACAAGCATTACTAAAGGACCTATTTGCCAGAAGCTGTCAGACGTTTGTGAAGACTAACCTCATGAGAAACGCAATCAGCCGGACCAAAAGATAGATTGTCATTTCATTTCGTGATGGATTTCGCTTCTGGTTCAAATGGCTCTGAGCACTATGGGACTCAACTGCTGTGGTCATAAGTCCCCTAGAACTTAGAACTACTTAAACCTAACTAACCTAAGGACAGCACACAACACCCAGCCATCACGAGGCAGAGAAAATCCCTGACCCCGCCGGGAATCGAACCCGGGAACCCGGGCGTGGGAAGCGAGAACGCTACCGCACAACCACGAGATGCGGGCTCGCTTCTGGTGAGTGTGGACTCAGGATACATGGACTCATAAGTCACTTCTCCTAATCAGGTGCTGAAAAGTGACGCAGAGCATGGGCTTACAGAGAAAGTACTGTGAAAGAGTAATATGGGACAAAACTCCGAAAGAGCCTTTGTGTATTGGGATATGCGGAAACAATTCGATGTGACTTTAAAAAGATAGGACACTGAATCAGATTTTCGCGTATAATTTTTTAACTGCCCATTTACTCATCTTACTTGTGGAATGTCAATTAATACAATAAGAACGTAAGGACAACACAACGCCCCATTCACGAGCGAAGAAGATCTCCGATCCGGCCGGGAATCGAACTAGAGTGCGCGTCAACCTGTCCGCAAATCCGCAAATAAACTCTGAATAGCTTCACGAAACAAGAGAGATAGAGGCAGGGATGTTGACACTACAGGACGATAAAGACAAGTTAGAAGATAGTCATTGCCTGTTGTTGACAGAGAAAAGGGAGAAAGGGATAAAGTTCCTTAGATGTCAAGATCTCAAGAGACAGAACTTAGCTCTGATTGGACACGGATGCACAACATAATTGTTGCGGCTTGTAGAAGGAATCATCCGACTGTTCGCTACAAGAAATTACGAAAACACAGAGAAGCGTTAATGAGAATGGCAGCAAGGGTATTCGAACCCTCCTCCTGCTGAATAACAGTCCAGTGCTGCCGGAAGAGAAACTTTTTTAAGAAAAATTAAATTGCTATTTAGTAACTGAACTGCACAGTCTGCTTTTTGCTTTCATAGAACTTATATTTGTCATACATTTCCTTCTTTCATTACGGTACGCTGTTCATACACATGCATGGTCATTTCCGTACAGTCGAGGTACAGCTTTGTTTAAACAATAACAGAGGACAAAAATAAGAACAAACTGGAATCGCCTGCACAGCGCATATATTGACACGAATGCGGAGACAGAATAGCTGACGTCGGTTAAACAACCTATTTAAACTGGCCACGAGTTCGACTTCATACGAAAACATTGCATAAAAAAGGAGTACAACAACCATCAACGGAAAACAATACCATCAGACTAGAACACTTCGGATTTAAAAATAAACTAACAACGGAAATCCAAGCACAGCGTTTAGTGGAAAACATAAGAAAATATATCAACGCGCCAAACCGACAGCGGTGATCATCATGGACTGCAGCTACGAATATTACAAACTATATTGGGACAACCAGATGATGAAGATATCAGACTATGACGCAGGGCTGTTATACCAAAATACTAGATAATTTTTGAAATAACAGAACAATTGTATTCATAGATGGGAAGAAATCAGAGACAAAGCAATACAAATTGGCAACCCACAAGGGTCAGCGCTGTAGCGTAACCTCTTAAACATACATATAAATGAAATTCCTCTGCGTCAAGCAATAGAATTAGCACAATATACGAATAAGATGGAATGTATACAAGCAGCACTGCCTAAATATTGATAAACAGCAGAGGCAAATGAATCTAACAACAGACTCGTGTAGAAAAAACTAAAGTGACAAAACAGGGCAGAAACCAAAACTACCCATTCATGGGAATCATATTAGACCGTTAACTTTCTTGAAAGCTCACATAACCAAAAACAGCACAGTAAATCAGTGTGAAATGCCTTGGAATCATATTAAACTGACAACTTTTCTTTAACACTCACATAACCGAGAAAAAGATGTAAATGTTCACAGACAGTGGAAGCACCGACCCCCTTTTTCACTAGTACCGAAAAAGGAAGGAAACCAAATTAACACTGTACAGATTTACGGTGTTCTCAGGATTAGCACAGTATGGAGCATAGCCTCAAAGACACAGTTAAACTGACTGCAACCCATCCAAAACAAAGTACTAAGATGGCAACTGAAAACAGCACCTTGGGGTAGAAAACCAGATATGAAAGAGGTCTAACGGATGCCATTAAAGCATCTTTTAATAAATTCGGTGAAAAGGTATGGTATAAAATGAATTTCCTAAGACAAAAATTCAAATTTTAAACAGAATTTACACTACACGATAAAACCCCCGGAATAAAGCGAAGATTACTTTGTGCATCCTAGAAGAATCATGAAGGAGGTTTAAGATGGAATGAAATCTCAACAGAAGTACGAAGTAGATCTAAATCGGATACTCGTAAAAATCTAAATACGGAGACAAAAAACCACCGGTCCTGTCAAGTCAGTCGAACCAACAGTACAGTCGCAACAATAAGGACATCACACACATCCATGCCCGAGGCAGGATTCGAACCTGCGACCGTAGCGGTCGCGCGGTTCCAGACTGAAGCGCCTAGAACCGCTCGGCCACATCGGCCGACCAGTCGCAACACATTATAAGATCTACTTCATATGAGTTAACACACAAATGAATGTATCTAATATTATGTACACAGCAAATCTAATACAGTGAGTTATTAACGGCACGAGAGGCGAATGTTAGAGAAGTGTTAATGTAGTACACAATTTTTAAATATTTTGTTTATACTGTGTGAACGTCAACATCTGTCGTTCTTGGAACATGCCACCCTCCTTCCCCCCGGAAGAGGTGTGGCTGCCTGAGCTCTAAATCGTGGTGACGGATTAGGACACACACCATAAAGGATTCTTTATACTCCGCATGCATACACAAATCGTCGACCTCTGTTTACGGGCAAGAGACGGACGTCTTATTGCAATAGCTGTTACTGATTAATCGACGGATTCACTTAACTTCTATGTATGCGCTTTGTAATCTGCTATGTAGAGCAGGGCGAACGCCATCCCTTATATGTAGAAATAGCTAACTTCCCTGAACTATTCGCACTGGTGGAGGCAAGACAGCTATTCTCATATCAGCATACGACCTGTAATTTCCGACACTCACTGTGATAGATAAACTACAGGCAAATATCAGTTTACACTGATCTTGAAAACTTGTTCTAAAAATTTATGTAGGCATGTTTTGGCAGAGAGAACTTTCTCCTGACTACATGTACCGTAAAATTGAGTGAGTGGAAACAATTGGGTGAACTTCCAAAAACGTTCTATGCTACAGTGTCGGAAGACAAATGGGAATATCAGTCTAAGATTTGTTAATCTAGTAGTAAACCAGTCTGAAAGGGAAATTATTAATTTCCAACTTGGTGATTGTCAATTGATGTTCGAATTTTCTTTATAGTACTAATCCAAATTATGTTGTTTTAATTTAGGTGCATAGCGAGCAAATTTAAAACCCCGTTTCATTTACGAAAAGTTCAGTTTTAAAATTTAGATTAATTTTACTCGTGTTGCGGCTAATCGAAAATGAAGGGTTGTGTTTTAGGAATTTGTGGGGTCAACAATTTTTACTTGGAAAACAGAATAAAAAAGTACAATTCATGCAACATTTTTAACTTTTCTATTGAATATAATATTTTTAAACCGATGAATTTTATTTCTTACTCTCCTAGCTCTAAAACAGGTCTTGACATGTTCCTGTTTACCCCGAATACCAATAAACAGAAAAAAATAAGATTAATACCGCCATTCCATTCAGCACTTTCTGCGGGCTTGAATAGAAACACCTAATATTTATTTTTCTATGTTAAACAAGCGTGAGCTAGGTCCCAAATCTAATTGTAAGTTTAAAGTTAGGCACAAGACCTATAATGTCATATAACTGATTTTCAAATTTCTGGTTAAAAATATCAGCTTTTTTTTTCATTTAAGTCCTAAAACTGTTTCTATTCACCCCTCTGTAGGGTACCTAAATTCTACGAACAGTGGTGATGAGTTACATTCACTAAAACAACTACAAAGAATGAATGGTACGGGAACATTATATTGTATGCTTCCATCTTTTTACAGCTGATAAATTTTCATAAACTCAGTTGTGGCGATCGCAAGGTGAACACCAAATTTATTGCAACATATTCAGTTGCTCCTTCATTATCAAATCTATTTGTAGTGTTACCAGCAGATACCAGTGGGACTAAAATAAGTTGTGCATCAATAGGAGTCAATAGCACAGATTTTGCTAACAAATAGCCATTGAAGGAATTAATGCAAATTCAAAGCACATCAAATGGCTCTGAGCACTATGGGACTTAACATCTGTGGTCATCGGTCCCCTAGAACTTACAACTACTTAAACCTAACTAACCTAAGGACATCACACACATCCATGCCCGAGGCAGGATTCGAACCTGCGACCGTAGCAGTCACGCGGTTCCGGACTGAGTGCCTAGAACCGCTAGACCACCGCGGCCGGCAAAGCACATCACACAAGCGAAGGACACACATATCAAAAATGACACCCGCGCAGCGGAATGGTATTGAAACTAAGATCCTTCTCTCACCGATTACTAATCTGTTAGGAACCATGTTGAAGGGGAGCATCAAACTGGCGCGAATGCAACAACTGTCTAAACTTTTGTTTTCATCTCTTTTACAATGAATTAATATTCGGCGTCTCAGGAGAAAAATGCAAAAAAATATCAACTAGACATATTAAATATATCGGATATTTTTTCTCGGCATAAACGCTTGCACATATCATAATTACTAATGATTTTATTTTGCTATCTGTTTCCATGGTCTCGATATTTTTGCTTGCTTCTCGGGTTAAAAACTTCAAAGCTCCGCAGTAATTTGGTAACTCTTTGCTGCGTAACATACTGCTTTTACAAAATATGTTGCCAACAGGAAAAAAACATGACAAACGAAAATTAGATTTAAAATCAGTGTGGCCTTTAAAATGAGCACTTGCACAATGAAATAATAGCCTGAACTATATATTCTGTTGCACTCGCACTGATACTACTGCAATCAGCCGCAAATTTGACGCAAGTTTTCTGATAGCAAAAGTATTCAAAGCAAAGATGCTCAGCGTAAATATA
Organism: Schistocerca cancellata; assembly: GCF_023864275.1. Taxonomy (NCBI): domain Eukaryota; kingdom Metazoa; phylum Arthropoda; class Insecta; order Orthoptera; family Acrididae; genus Schistocerca; species Schistocerca cancellata. The sequence goes on from NC_064628.1 coordinate 124,171,006, forward strand.
ATTAGTAATGGGCAAGACAGAAAAGGGTGCTGTCAGAGAAAAAAAAAGAGAAGAATAGATTTGATTTCCATCTCGAACAATTATCGGCTGTTAATGAAAAGAGGAAAGAAATCAGTTAAATATACGTAAATGCTTAAATTCTGGGTTGCTACGCAAATGAAATCATACTGTTCCAAATTTTAAGAATTTTTACAATATCATCAACTCTTTGAAGACACATACTTCTACCCATTCATGACATTTGAAAGACAAGACTCCATACAGTGCTAAAATATTTCGTTGATTTCCATCATTCGTTCAAGATGTTTTCTGAATTTATATAGTCCCTTTAACTACCTGCTTCTCTTACGTGTCCCTAAAGTTAAATAGTAAATCACTGAGGCCGTGCGAAAATGCAGACGGTATGTTTAGTCCGCTTCATCCGTACTGCATTTCATACGATGTGACTCAAACACAGAAGCTAAATCATGCATGAATCACTTTAGTCTTCTTATTACTATTCTACAAAAGGTCTGGAAGAGTATATCGGCAGGTCAGCTTCTATCAGTAATACGATATGATACGTTGTTTTAAATAATAACTAGTGAATGCTGACTTCCCGATACACAACAATCAAAGATCTTCTTTGTTTCGGTATGAAGAATCCGTCCCCAAACTTTTTCTAAGTATTCTGCAATTCATTCAAAATCATCTTACAAAAGTTTTTTCATTCGGATATCTGATGTTCTGCAGTAAATGAGGTACCATCACGAATGTGTAAGACAACAGAATGCACTTTAGAGGACGGTGATAGTGAGTGAAGAACTAATCGTTCCTTTGACTAGTATTAGTCTCGTTCCCACAATTCAATTTCGAAATTACTAAAATTTCATATTTGTTAAACCAAATGCGTGTCGCTTTACTGATTTCGGACATCGTCGATGGAACCATTTTTGTCTCATTTCCAATTATATCTTAAATAAACGTCTTCCTGAACATTTTCCGTGTATTCCTGCGTTTGTCACTGATATTTCTGACATAAATTTCACATTGCATTTGAACCTTATGCCGCTGACCTTTAGTTACGTTCTCCTGGCTAAAACACACTTGCTGAAATACGTTTAGCCACGAGGAAGAAAACGAACATTAGTAGTGAAGCAGTTTTCGTATTTTACGTCAACAAAACTTTGTGAAATTAGACCAGAAACGTAACTACCAAACGCAGTAATACCCGAAAAACGTGCAGGAAGACGACACTTCCAGATGTAAGTGAATGTCGACGTAAATGCTGCCGCTGGCGGTATTTTAAATGTTTAAATCAATAAATGGAAATGCATATGGTAAAATACGAGTATATAAGAATTTCTGAGTTGCGAAGACTGATTTTACACAGGGGCCTACGTATAATAATTGAAAGCACCGACGGACACTGCGGCAGCACAAATAAAGGAGCAAAGCGTTTGCTTCATGTTGCTACGTAGGCACTATGCTGCTGAAGTGGCTCTTCGTAGTTAAACAGGCAAATAGAGAGACTGAATTTAACTACTCACAACACATCTTCAAATTACATATTTCAGCATTTTTAAATAGTTCCCAATCACCATTTTAGGAAGGACAGTGAAATGTGTATTATTGTTTGTCAGTTATTGCTGTTGTGACAAATGAGACAGGCCTATCGAAAGCCTTGTAAATAATAGCAGTTTGCAGTTAGAAGGCTCCCTAAAAGCTTTATAGACTGTATTTACCCGATATTATTGCTCACAACATTGTAAAAAGACACGTCAACGGCTCGAAAAGAACGACGTTCACGTGTATAAATTCTGAAGTGAGTATTCAATGTGTTCAGTTGTATTTCCGTAAACTTTATACTCTAAAATAAAAACCTGTAGCTAACTTCATCACGACACGCACACAAACACAAAGCACACTTGTCTTATTAGGAAAGGAAAGAAAAAATACGGTTTTTTTTATTGCCAATAGTATTACTTAGACTACAGAAGAAAATGAATAAACACACGACCAAAGACGGTAAGAGTGAGAGATGTGATACTTTCAAAGACGATAGCACGGCAGGGGTATATAAGATGGATCTTTGCTTAATTTTGGCTGCTCTGTAGCTGGAGAGGCTCGTCTGCTGTTGTCCGCGGGGCTTCGTTTGCGGCGCGTCATGACGCGGCCGGAGAGAGTGCGCGCGGCGGAAGTCGGGGGCGTCGCCAGGACGACGACCGGCTCTTCCCGTTACGCTGCGGGTCACGGGTTCGATATTCGGCAAGTGGGACGTGGCGCGGCAGCCAAACCGCGGCCCCCGTTTGTCTAACGGCCGCCGTCGTTAGCAGGGGGCTCGGCCGCCTCCTGGCGCATCTCGCGCCTCGATAGCTCCACGGGCCGCCTGCCTACCAGTGCATTTCTACAATCACTGTCTCACTCTGTCTGAAGTTAACCCGTAAAACACGAGACAACTTTCTGTTTTGCCAGAGAGGAAATTCCATGGGCCTCGTCAAAGCTCGCGTATTGCAACGTACGGATTTCCTCAGGGTTCCGTCACAGGACCGATAATTTTTTTATGAAATACACTGCCAGTCGCAAAAATTTCATTACAGTCAAATCTTCGTGCACCGATTAGCGATACAACGGTAAACCCGGGTACAGTGACAGTTTTATATAGACCGTGCTCATTTCCTACACTGAAGCTACAAAGTAACTGGTGCAGGCATACGTATTCGAATACAGAGTTATGAAAACAGGCAGAATACGGCGCTGCGGTTTCCAACGCCTGTCTTAGACAGCAAGTGTCTGGCGCCGTTGTTAGATCAGTTACTGCTGCTACAATGGCAGGTTATCAAAATTTAACGCAGTTTGAACGTTGTGTTATAGTCGGCGCATCAGCGATGGGACACAGCATCTGCGAGGTAGCGATGAAGTGAGGATTTTCCCGTTCATGAATCGGATAAAACATCAAATCTCCGACATCGCTGCTGCCGCGAAAAGGTCCTGCAAGAACGGCACCATCGCCGATTGAAGAGAATCGTTCAACGTGACAGAAATGCAACGCTTCCGCAAATTGCTGCAGGTTTGAATGCTGGGCCATCAACAAGCATTAGCATGTGAACAATTCAACGAAACATCATCGATATGGGCTTTCGGACTGCTGCCGGAAATAGGTCCTGCAAGAACGGCACCATCGCCGACTGAAGAGAATCGTTCAACGTGACAGAAATGCTACGCTTCCGCAAATTGCTGCAGATTTCAATGCTGGGCCATCAACAAGCATCAGCATGTGAACAATTCAACGAAACATCATCGATATGGGCTTTTGGACTGTTGATGACTGTAAACATGTTGCCTGGTCGGAGGAATCTCGTTTCAAGTTGTATCGAGCAGATGGACATGTACGGGTGTGGAGACAATCTCATGAATCCGTGGGCCCTGCATGTCACCAGGGGACTGTTCAAGCTGGTGGAGGCTCAGTAATGGTGTGGGGCGTGTGCAGTTGGAGTGATATGCGACCCCTGATACGTCTAGATACGACTCTGACAGGTGTCACATGCGTGAGCATCCTGTCTGATCATCTGCATCCATTCATGTCCATTGTGCATTCCGACTTCCATAACTGATAAAGAGTGGCTCCAGGAACACGCTTCTGAGTTGAGACACTTCCGCTGGCCATCAAACTCCTCAGAAATGAACATTATTGAGCATATCTGGGATGCTTTGCAACGTGTTGTTCAGAAGAGATCTCCGCCTCCTAGTACTCTTACGGATTTGTGGACAGCCCTGCAGGATTCATGGTGTCGTTTCCCTCCAGCACTCCTACAGACATCAGTCGAGTCCATGCCACGTCGTGTTGCGGTACTTCTGCGTGCTCGAGGGGGCTCCACATGGTGTTAGGCAGGTGTACCAGTTTCTCTGGCTCTTCAGTATATATTTACTATGTTAATTAACACTGATTACAACGATGAAGTTATTTTAGCAACACCCTGCTATAACGAAGGCGAAGTTTCTGGAATCTTATTATTTTCTGTTTCTTAGAATCTGACCATAATGGTACGTACTGTTTGTTAAACCTCTTGACCTTCAGCGATGCATTTTCAGAAGCTTCGCTACATATTGTGCTGACAAGCAGGTAGCAAATAGCGTTTAGCCGCGGTTGAGCTGTACTAAATGGCTAACAGAAAGAGTCATAGAGGTCAGGTGTTTGAGCCAGTACTAACTGTTTTAGCCTGTTCATTGCTGAGCTTCAGTTGCAGTCATAAGAACGAAGTTGGGCTCATACACGGTTTATTTCCCCGATTTTGCTGTTTGTGTACGTAAATGCGCTTAAAACTTGACCTAAACATTCGGACAACGACTGGAACTCGGGAAATAATAAGTCAGAGGCAAAAATTCTAATGATGAGGCGATAAGTGCGAATCCTCCTCCTCTGATGGAATTAATAGGTAAGTTGGAAACTATTCAGCAAGTAGCACCTTCAATCCCCAGTGCGTCAGCGCCACAATTGGTTGCCTTAGAGGAGATAAAGGGGTATGTGCAAGGGCATCGTTAAGAAAAAAACAAAGGAAAATAACTGAATTCTTCTGTACATAACAGAAGGAGTCTCTAATAAGAAGTGGAATGGACGAAACGTGTTTCATTATTTGTCTTTTAATGTTATTTCTCATCAGAAAAGTACTACAGTACTGACCTTAAAGGTGCAGTACTACAGCCGTCTTTATTAACAGAATCTCTTTATAACAACATCATAACAATGCATTACGGTATCATTTAATGGCACCATGAATACTGTTCTATCGAGGTTTTGGTGTACCACGATACCAGTAACGAAATTTGTCTTACTCTGCGAGCATAGTATTATAGCATTATGTGGGAGGGATAAAGGGTGCGAAATGTACCCTGAGCTACCGCCTCTAGCAGCAACAATGACTCTAAACTGACTCAGCACCGAATTGAGCTGAGCTTCACTTACAGAAAGATATTCCACGCTGCTTCAACTCGGTGCCGCAATACATCAACCGTAGTGGCTGGTGAATGGTGGCGTCACAGTCTCTCAGCAACACATGACCGGATGTTGTGAATAGTTGAGAAATGTGGGCAACTTGCTGGTCACGGAAACAGTGGAACACGCTCTGCATCCGGCCAGTTTCGTTTTCCGTATTATTACGTTTTCCCCATTTGTCGATATCTCGTTTGGCTAAAAATGGTTCAAATGGCTCTGAGCACTATGGGACTTAACTGCTGAGGTCATCAGTCCCCTAGAACTTAGAACTACTTAAACCTAACTAAACTAAGTACATCACACACATCCATGCCCGAAGCAGGATTCGAACCTGCGACCGTAGCGGTCGCGCGGTTCCAGACTGTAGCGCCTAGAACCGCTCGGCCACTCCGGCCAGCTATCTCGTTTGCTACTGAAAGATGTACACTGCGACTTGTGTTTCTACCTAGTTCTTCCTCTTTGCCTTCACTATTTCCTTTTTTAATGTTACTGATTTATCTTGTATTATATTACCTTCATCCGTTTCATCCAGTAGTTGTCTAATGTTTCCTCTGAAATTCACAACTTATCCACCTCCCATTTCCTTAATTTCATCCTTTGAAGATTTTTTCAGTTCTACGCTGCAGTCCACAACAAATAAATTACGGTCAGCGTTCGCATCTGCCCCTGACTGTTTACAGTTTCAAATATGGCTTCAAAAAATCTCTCTTACTATTAACGGTCTGAAACCACCTCGTCTAAGCAGTTATTTTCCATGTACCTGACGGTTATAATGAAAGTGCTGCTCCTCACCGATGTTCGATGTGAGCTTTAAGTATCGTATGGCAGCGAAACTTAGTGGATATGCTAATGCATGAATGTGGAACCGATTTACTCCGGAAAAAAATTAGCCACAAGTTTGGCCACGAAGTGGAAATCTGGCGCCGTGAAGCACCTCGTCGAAGTCTCCAGTGCTCATACTGGAAAAATCATGTAAGGGGTGGTTAGTGATAAAATCAACATTACGCCTTTCTCACTTGTTTGTTCTTTTCTGCCTATATATCACTCTTAATCCATTACATATGGAAACGTTTCTATGTGTATTTCGTTCATTCAGAGCGCCAGATTTGCACCTGGTGGCCAAAACTGGAATGAATTTTTTCCAACATAAAACGGTTCCACATTAACGCATTAGAAAATCTACCAGGTCTTCTCTGCCATACGATAATTACAGCCCACACCAGACCTCTGGGAGTAGATGCACTTTAAGTAAAGACATATATTATAACCATATATTATAACTATAACCCTGTTTCATGATACTTAAAGCAAGTGTTAGGGATGATTAAATTGTGCTCTATGCTCCCCTTTCATTCCTTTCGCCCAGTCCACGTTGTCCTACCATTTTTCTATTTCTTCTTTGATCAACTGTCGAATTCCAGTCACTCTCACAATTCATGTTTGTCATCCTTAACTATCTAAATAATTTCCTTAACTCCATCATTCATTCTTTCAATCTCTTCTTTATCTGCGGAGTTGGCCGTTTGGTGCTGGCTTCATGTCTATCTTGGCTGTGATAATGCGTTCATTATGCTGTTCATACTACCTTACCCGCATTCCTATTTTTTTATTCATTGTTAGTCCTGCTCCTGTGCTACTCCTATTTTGTTTATATTGATCACGGTGAGTGCACCTGACCGCAAATCCTGTTTTTCCTCTCTCAGAACTTTATTATTTCACATTATACCTAATTTCAAACCACCCATTTATAAAAAAACGGTTATGGGTTTGGTCAAAAGTGAGCTTTCATAACACATGGAAGTTTGGGGCGGACCTGGAAGCTTATTCGGATAGCCGAAGTGACTAAACTGACCGTTCGCGACAAACGAGAAATCCGGCACAAACATTCGTGTCACCAATAGGTAATACATTCTAACCTAATGCAGCTGCCAAAGATTCTGCAATTGCGAATAAATTTCATGAACTATTCATTCATCTTTTTAAATTCTCTACCTTACCCACCTAGCCAAGAATGCACAAAAAGGGTTTCAGTCTAAAGAGCGCAGGTCGAACGCAGGTCGAACACAGGTATAACAGTTATAAAGTGTCGTAGCTGTGTTGGGAAAATACCAGAGCTCCAAGCGCTAATAGAAAGCACTGATGATCAAATCGTTATACTCACTGAAAGCTGGCTCAGTCAGGAGATAAGTTCAGCCAAATTTTCTGCGAAAACCTAACGATGTTCCGAAAGGATAGGCTAAATACAGTGGGCGGTGACGTGTTTGTTGCTATTAGAAGTAGTTTATCTTGTAGCGAAACTGAAGTAAATAGTTCCTGTGAGTTAGTATGCGCAGAGGTCATTCTTGGCAACCGGAATAAAAAATTGGAATAAAACAATTAGATCCTTTTACCGACCTCCCAACTCAGATGATATAATTCCTAAAAGGTTCAAAGAAAATTGAAGTTTAATTTCAAGCACATACCCGACTCATACAATTACAGTTGGCGGTGACTTTAATTTTCCCTCGATATGTTGATGAAAATACATGTTTAATTCCGGAGGTACGCACATAACATCACCCGAGATTGTGCTAAACGCATTCTCGGAAAATTATTTCGAGCAGTTAGTTCATGGGGCCACGTGAATAGCAAACGGTTCTGAAAACACATTTGACCTTTTAGCAACAAATAATCCTGAGCTAATAACGAGCATCAAAACGGATACAGGGATTAATGAACACATGGCTATTGTAGCGAGATTGAATATTGTAACTCCCAAAGTCTCCAAAAATAAACGAGAAATATACCTATACAAAAAAGCAGATAAAAATTCACTTGAGACCTTCCTGAGAGACCATCTCCACTCTTTCCAAATTAACAGTGTAAGTGTAGACCAGATGTGGCATGAATACAAAGAGATAGTATCGACAGCAACTGAGACATTTACACCAAATAAATTAACAAACGACTGAGCTGATCCTCCGTGGTACACAAAATGTGTCAGAACATGTTGCAGAAACTGCGAAAAAAAGCATGTCAAATTTAAACGAACGCAAAATCTCCAAGACTGGCGATCTTACACAAAAGCTCGAAATTTAGCGCGGAGATGCTTATAATTGTTTCCACAACGAAATTTGGTCTCGAAACATGGCAGAAAATCCAAAGAGATTCTGGTCGTATGTAAAATGTGCTTGCGGCAAGACACAATCAATGCCTTCTCTGCACTATTGCAATGGAAATACTTTCGACGACAGTGCTACCAAAGCAAATTTCTTAATACAGCCTTCCGAAACTCCTCCACCAAAGAAAACGAAGTAAATATTCCAGAATTCGAATCCAGAACAGCTGCCAACATGAATAACGTAGAAGTAAATATCCTCTGAGTAGTGAAGCAGCTTAAATCACTTAATAAAAGCAATAATTCTGGTCCAGACTGTATATCAGTTAGGTTCCTTTCGGAGAATGCTGATGCAATAGGTCCATACTTAATAACCATACACAACCGCTCGCTCGACGAAAGATCCGTACCCAAAGACTGGAAAGTTACACAAGTCACACCAAGAAATGTAGCAGGAGTAATACATTAAATTACAGGCCCTTACCATTAACGTCGCTGTGCAGCACGATTTTGGAGTATAAATTGTGTTCGAACATTATGAAATTACCTCGAAGAGAACGGTCTATTGACACATAGTCAACACGGTTTTAGAAAACATCTTTCTTGTGAAACACAACTAGATCTTTACACCCACGAAACGTTGAGTGGTATTGACAAGGGATTTCAAATTGATTCCGTATTTCTAGATTTCCAGGTGGCTTTTGACACTGTACCACACAAGCGACTCAGAGCGGAATTGTGTGATTGTGGAACATCGTCTCAGTTACATGGGGTGGATTCGTGGTTTCCTGTCAGAGAGGTCACAGTTCTTAGTAACTGACGGAAAGTCATCGTGTAAAACAGAAGTGATTTATGGCGTTCCCCAATGTAGTGTTATACGCCCTCTGCGGTTCTTTATCTACCGAAAGGATTTAGGAATGAATCTGAGCAGCCCTCTTAGGTTGTTTGCAGATGACGCTGTCGTTTAACGTCTAGTAAAGTCATCAGAAGATCAAAACAAATTGCAAAATGATTTATAAAAGATATCTATATGGTGCTAGAATTGGCAATTGATCCTAGATGCCGGCCGGAGTGGCCAAGCGGTTCTAGGCGCTACAGTCTGGAGCCGCGCGGCCGCTACGGTCGCAAGGTTCGAATCCTGCCTCGTGCATGGATGTGTGTGGTGTCCCTAGGTTAGTTAGGTTTAAGTAGTTCTAAGATCTAGGGGACTGATGACCTCAGAAGTTAAGTCCCATAGTGCTCAGAGCCATTTGAACCTTTTTTTTTTTATCTTAGATAATGAAAACTGTGAGATCACCCACATGAGTGCTAAAATGAATCCGTTAAACTTCGGTTACACGATAAATCAGCCAAATCTAAAAACCGTAAATTCAACTAAATACCTAAGAATTACAATTACGAACAATTTAAATTGGAAAAAACACGTGTATAATGTTTTGGGGCAGATAAACCAAAGACTGCGTTTTATTGGTAGAATTTAGGAAATGTAACAGATCTACCAAAGAGACTGCTTACACTACGCTTGTCCATCTTCTTTTAGAGTGCTGCTGCCCAGTCTGGAATCCTTACCAGATAAGATTAACGGAATACATCGAGAAAATTCAAAGAAGAGTAGCACATTTTGTATTATCGCAGAATCACTGACATGATACAGGATTTGGGTTGGACATCATTAAAACAAAGGCTTTTTCGTTGCGGCGGAATCTACTCACGAAATTTCAATCACCAAGCCAAAGTATTTTGTTGACGCCGACTTACATAGGAAGAAACGATCATCATAAAAAAATAAGGGAAAGCATAGCTCCGACGGAAAGATATAGTTGCTCGTCTTTTCTGCGCGCTGTTCGAGAATGGAATAATAGAGAATTATTGTGAAGGTGGTTCGATGAACCCTCTGCGAGGCACTCAAGTGTGATTTGCGGAGTATCAATGTAGATGTAGATGTATATATGGAAGGATTCTAACATTTCACCCTCTGAACAGTGAAACAGATTTTTTTTATCTTATGACAACATCGTCCGTAGTAGACCTGACCCAGAGATCCGACTGGGGGCTTTTCAGCTCTGAATATTTTACCCAAGAGGCCGCTGCTATCATTCAACCACACAGCAGAGCTGTATGTCCTCAGGAAATTAAACGCCTATATTTTCGTCTTGTTTTCAGTTGTTTGCACCCCAACAACTTAGCAGCGCTATGGCCAGTGTCACAGAATCGGATCGGTTAATAATCCAGGTTGCTCCCCCTACTCAAGAACAACGCGTCACTGTGGCCTCTCCATACTCCTCCGATACGGTTGCTCCTATGGTACGTCTGTTCGTATCGTTTAAGGCAAGCACAAACCTCAGAAACACAGAGTCCATGGTTCGTGGGATTGGGGGTTAATGTGTCGTGCTTTAATTAATTGCTGCCTCAAACTCATTTGGATTATCACAGAACATACGCAAGTCGATGGAATACTGTTACACAATTTTTGTTTCGGTCAGCAGTGAACTGTCATGTCACTCGCCCTGTATATACTACACCATTCTCAAATGTTGACATAAGAAATCAGATAATTTCATATGAAATGTTTCCACTCATGGCGAATCTCGTCTGTTGTTCCAAAAATTATCACTGACTGAATCCTTACAGCTGGACCACGCTGCTGATTTCGTCTTCAGTAATTATTTGGCTTTTCTTCCTCTTCTAAAATCATTTTCCGCGGAGTAATACTCTGTCATCAGGAGGTTTCAATTCCATCAATATCTCGTAAAAAAAGTTTTGTGTTGTTTTGGACACACTCAACGAAGCTGTAAAAAACAGACGATGTGGAGGAAGTGCGAAATACGATGGTCGAAGGACCATATACAAGTTTACCTACCCGAAACGACTCCTTCAGTGCAGTACGATAAAATAAACACAAATGACGGAATTGGATATTTACACAGCTGTAATTCAAACACCATCAAAACTACAGTGGAAGTTTCAGTTGCTTTGACAATTGCTTCTAATATTTTAGTGTATTATTGTTTTCCTTCATACGGGCGAAAGTAATCACGGCCGCAGGTAATTCCAGTTTATAAACGATATGAAGGACTTGAGCGCGAGCCTTGCGGATGGCTGTTTTTTCCTCTATAAACCGTATTATATGATCTGCCAATATTACTTCGTAGGTCGAATAGTATTCGGAATGGGTCAAGAGTCAAGTGGCTATATAACTCTCTACGCTCACAAATCTCCCTTACGCTGTTGTTACGCGTCATACACGAGATCCAGAATAGAAACCGTACATCCATTCACGTTCTTTCAATTTCCAGAACAATCTTTCTTGCACTTCGCAGACTTTCAGTCTACGTAACATTTTCAAATTACTCAAACTAAAAAGTTTTATAGGATGATCAAAACATAAAAACTCTGAAATAGTGCGCTGAACACCTGTTTTTAACGTTATACAGCGGCGAATCAAAGTACAGATTAAAATTTTTTGTTGCTTAATGGCACGTGTTCTGAGAGTTCGTACACCCGGTAGAGCTAAACCAGGCCTCATATGAATAAACGAAAACTATTTGTCGATAGTGCTTCATTGAGAACTGAACACGACAGTGTTGTCGGAATGCCATAATTCTTGAACTGCAGAAAATGTCTGTAATAAAGATATAGGTTCATTTTGATAGTTTTCTCAGACGTTGATCTTTAAATTCCCCGTTGCGTCGTGATCTTGCGAAACTTTTCGTCTGAGCGGTGGTTTGGGTCAGCGCTCGAGTCGAATTATGTTCAAGCGATGTTTTTATTGTTTCATTTACATTGTACCAACTCATTTCGGGGCTGTATTATTTTTACCGTCCTGCCAGTATAGCAGTCCACTTACGAATGTTTCCAATCTCTTCTGATTTGGTGGGGATCCTAAATACTTGCAGAATGTCCTACTTAAATTTTGTACGTGGCATTTTCTCAATACTAGCTCTACAAACCAACTATCATTTAATCAAAACGTTTCTTCGTTCTAATTTCTGAGAAGATACTTTACAAACAGCGGTGAGATAGCAATCGTGATAAATCCTGCAGGTATTTTTGCTTTAATTAGAACAATCGTGATAAATTCTGCAGGAATTTTGATTTAATTAGAGCAATCGTGATAAATTCTGCAGGTATTTTTGCTTCAATTAAAACAGAAAGTTAGAAATAAGGCAATAAAACGTTATGGATAGTGAGACATTCATCTGTTGGCTTTGAGGTAATACCTCTGCATATCACAGGCAGGAAAATGTTTCCCCATGTCTGTACCAAATCTTGGACACGAAGTGAAAATGTCGAAGAACGCTGGAGTAAGTATAAGGAAAATTCTAAAACTTCCTTCATACAAATAATGAAAGTCACGCGAGCAGAATGAGAAATTAGGCCGAGTTGTACAAACTTTCCATGAGTTCACACGGCCATTAATAAGATGATGTACGTAGTACTACGCAGCGTTTCTTAACAGATTACAGTCATAAACACCAATGAGAGTCTAAATCTCGTCCCATAGCAAACTACAAGAGCTAAAGCCAAATACTGTAACACTTCTCACATACAAATATGTAACACAGATGTGTAATTATTTGTATTTTTATCTGTTTTAGTGCACGCTTTGGGCAAATATTAGCAGAAGCAGCAGAGGTAGGAGCAGATGTAGAAGTGATGCGCTTTCTTAACGAAAAATTGAGATCTATTCGCTCTTTAAAAAAGATACGTCGTTAAATTTTAGATAAAAAAAGAAGCAGCAGAATCCCGCGAGCCAGTGAGGAACGCTTCGCACATGGCTGCCAAGGCTAAAGATTCATTAGAGCTTAGGAGAGGATTTGTAGTTCCTCATTTGCATTTCTAACGACGGCTTTGTCGTACAGCTGACATGTAAGGGGATTCTCCCGATTCTACGCTCGCTATGCAGTTCTCGTCTCGCTGTCTCTCTCTTTCTTGGCACACACACACAAACACACACACACACACACACACACACACACACACGCACGCACATACACACATGCGCATGCGGGCGCGCGCGAGTGTGAGAGAGAGAAAGAGAGAGAGAGAGAGAGAGAGAGAGATGCGCATGAGCGCACGTACGTTTAATTAGGCTACTACAGAGATCCTCTATTTTGCCTCTCCCACCTTGCAATTACAAACGTGAGAGACTCTCGTGAAGTATTGCAAGCAACAAGTGCTTAAGATAAACAATAATTCAAAGGTTCAAATATAAACGAGGCACCAAAAACGGTATGCCATCTGGTATATTAGTTTTAACGATTATATGTCGATACTGATGTGTGGAGAAGGGAGAGCTTACTGATTTACTAACGCAGATCAGTGGCACACGTTTCTCTTGACGGGACATCCACAACTGTTAATCATTGTTAATGATAAAACCCGCTACAGCTATCAAAATTATTTATTTCTAAACAGGAAATCACTACTTTGTTTCAGGTCGTACGTCTCATCTTCAGGTGCATCGCAAAAATTTAAGTGAATAGTAACAGCTATCTACATGGTTAAAATAATCAAAACTAAACAGAACCAACAGTAATTCTTACATCAGTAGAGCTGCTTATAGTCACCCAGTCCAAATTTCCATTCCACTTCTCGATCGGAGTCAGTCAGCAGATGATGAGAAGCTAAACCCCGTCTCCCGTGGCGACCGTAATCTTGGCGTTTCAAAAAGTTAACCAAGAAATGAAACATTACGTCGCAGGTCACTGAATCTTTATGTCTAAGGATGCACGCTTAGTTACTGACGTATTGTGATGAAGGTTCAAATGGTTCAAATGGCTTTGAGCACTATGGGACTTAACTTCTGAGGCCATCAGTCCCCTAGAACTTAGAACTACTTAAACCTAACTAACCTAAGGACATCACACACACCCATGCCCGAGGCAGGATTCGAACCTGCGACCGTAGCGATCACGCGGTTCCAGACTGCAGCGCCTAAAACCGCTCGGCCACTCTGGCCGGCTAAGTTTTCTCAATTTTTCCATATTTAGTTTTCAAATATTATCATTATCATTTCTTTCTATTCTCAGACGTTATGTCTGGTCAAAAATGGACAGTGACGCGGACCTTGATCAAGCGTGACTTCCTTTTAACTGTACGGTATATGTTGTATTGCATTTAGGAACTTTCGGGTCAATATCCAGTTGTGTTGGTTCCTAGGTTTGTTGCTTGGTAATAACAGAACATGAGGTGTCGATTAACTTCATCTGACCATCTCATCCTCTGTCTTTGTTTTCCTTCTAGGGTGGTTGCAGGAAGCATATCCTGCAAAACACCTCTATTTTATATTTATTATTATTATTATTATTATTATTATTATTATTATTTAATTCAGAGCTGCCTGCCGCTGGAGCTGAGTGACCAACGTAAATGGACGCCATGTAGACATCTCGGGTTCGATCCTTGGTAGGAGAACTGGTGCGGGGTGAACTCAACCTCGTGATGCTAACTGAGGATGTAACTGAATGACGAGCAGCGGCGCAAGGGTCTGAAAAACAGGCAAAACGTCCACGAGAGCGGTGTGCCGATGACATGACCGCCCATACCGCATGCACATGATATCGCAAAGCAGAGGATGAGGCAGTGTCCGATCGACATCGCTCAGGTCTTCAAGGACTGGACAAAGAGCTCATTAATTTGGCATTGCCAGTACCCAGCAGCCAACAAAAGGTAACCACTCTGAACTATATTTTCCGTAAATAGCGGCTTTGTCGTGGTAGTCCTACCTGGATATGATGATTTCTTAACCTGATAGCGTTACATTGTGACTTACAGTATTAGTCGGAGTCACAAGATTACATAAAAAATGTTGATGAACAAAGGTACGGTTGGCCTCAATGAAACGTAAAGATGCATTATGATAAGTGACGCAATGTGTTACCTTGTTACTGCAGAAGTCGACTGTGCTGATGTGGACCTTTCTGCTAATTTACCGTGAACTGTTCAAATGTATTAAAACTGTTGTAAATCTGCCGGCCGCGGTGGTCTAGCGGTTCTGGCGCTGCCCGGAACCGCGGGACTGCTACGGTCGCAGGTTCGAATCCTGCATCGGGCATGGGTGTGTGTGATGTCCTTAGGTTAGTTAGGTTTAAGTAGTTCTAAGTTCTAGGGGACTTATGACCTAAGATGTTGAGTCCCATAGTGCTCAGAGCCATTTGAACCATTTGTTGTAAATCTGTAACCCGATAGACGTCAGCACGTAAAAATAAATAAGAAAGCAACGTATTGGTAGAATTATATTTTCAAGTGTACTTCAGGATCCAGCCGCAGAAAAGCAAATTAGTTGTGTTGCTTCGAATGACCATTTCAGTTCCCTTCCGCATTATTAATCTTTCCAACTGAGACACCCTGCGTATGGACACAGGCGGCGTGCCTGGAATTCTCTGGAGCTTGCGCCCCGCCCGTATACGCCGAGTTACGGGGCCGGTCAGCGAGAATATTAGCACAACGCGATGTTGCAACGGAGCTGCAAGCTACAAGTAGTCAGTAGATAGCCATGTAAAGTCTCTTGCCTGTCAGCACCGTTCTGGAGACTCAGGAGAAGAATATGGCCGTGGTTGAGCAACGAAGCGGTCAGCATGTTAGCCACGACTGCACGCGGCTGGATACGAACCCCGACCTGCGCGCTGAGCGGCGGGACGGTCGAGCTATCGACCTGGCCTTTCCCCCATCCCTTCATTGATACACAACGTCCGACGCTGCTGGGACAATGCACATTTGCCGTTGAAGCCGCGTTTTGTGTGCAGAAACTTGCAAAAAATCAGTTTGAATTGGCGTATGGTTGCATTAAAACAAAAGACAGGGAACTGTGAGAGGTTACAAAGAATGAGGAAAAATTTGGGAATTTTGCATCACTGTCAGATGTTTTAGCGAAATTAAATTTCCCGCCCATGTCAAATATAAACACAATATGTACGAAAATTACGAGGTGAGGCAAAGAGGGTAGGTTATTAGGAAACGGAATTAGTGTATTTGTCGCAATACATAAGAAACAAATCCACTGAGATAGAAACTGAAGCTCTATGCTACAGGTTTGCGAAAGACTCAGCATCAAGGGCACTCACAGACGTATAAATGGGTCCTTATGTCGATCCCCAGACTCACATCAGATTATCACTTATACTGCCGTCATTCGAGGACACTTCAATCATCCGACATCCATTTGTCAAAATTACTGCTTTTTAAGTGATGGGGTTGATGGTAAAAATTGCAGAGAAGTACGGAGATTGAAATACACACAACAAATAATTGAAGGCTTTGGCTGGAAGCCATTCGCGGTGGACCGCTTCAAATAACCAGAAGACTGATGACAAATGAAATGGGCCAGAGCTGCAAAACAATACTAACAAGGGAACCTCCCCATCGCACCCACCTCAGATTTAGTTATAAGTTGGCACAGTGGATAGGCCTTGAAAAATTGAACGCAGATGAATCGAGAAAACAGGAAGAAGTTGTCTGAAAAAAAAATATATAAGTAAAATATATAAACTGAGTAGTTAATGCGCAAGATAGGCAACATCAAGGACAAGGTGAGCCCAGGAGCGCCGTGGTCCCGTGGTCAGCGTGAGCAGCTGCGGAATGAGAGGTCCTTGGTTCAAGTCTTCCCTCGAGAGAAAAGTTTACTTTCTTTATTTTCGCAAAGTTATGATCTGTCCGTTCGTTCATAGTTCCACACAACTTCTTCTTGTTCTCTCGATTGATCTGTGTTCAGTTTTTCAAGGCCTATCCACTGTGCCAACTTATAACTAAATCTGAGGGGGGTGCGTTGGGGAAGTTCCCTTGTAAGGAAGTGCTTGCTCTTGAACAGGTAGTTTGAAAGCCCACTATTTGCCGCTACATATTATATCTAATGGCAGCAAATAGACCCGTCCTCTCTGAGGATGTTCCCGTTGAACGACTATGGGAGACGCTCCTGAAGACCACATCTCCCCTCACAGCAACAGCAGTGCCCCCATACTGAGGTCAATACGGTGCTGAGCATCCGAGTGCCCAGCCCCAGTCCGAGACTTCGGCTACAGCAGTCAACACCATGAAGTACAGGTTTCTGTTGAAATGTCTTTAGTTAATGTTGAACATTGTACCTCAAGAGAACAGTTTGTTAGCTACTGCATCAAATGGTTCAAATGGCTCTGAGCACTATGTGACTTAACTTCTGAGGTCATCAGTCGCCTAGAACTTAGAACTAATTAAACCTAACTAACCTAAGGACATCACACACATCCATGCACGAGGCAGGATTCGAACCTGCGACCGTAGCGGTCGCTCGGCTCCAGACGGTAGCGGCTAGAACCGCACAGCCACTCCGGCCGGCGTTACTGCATCAAGTGATGCTTCATTAATCAATGACAATTGTAAATTTTCTACTATTCCTGCGACAAAGAAGTGTGTCAAAAGTAAGAAAATATTTTATGCATTTGTATAATAAAGTGAACTAATATTTCATGTGTTCTTATTTGATGGGCCTTGTCCCAGAGCAATCAAAGAACCCACAGTTGTGGCCAGACGACTGTAGTTTCGCCTGGTCACAAAAAACTACTGTACATAGAAAGACTTACTTCTTCAGTAAACTACATAAAGAGGCAGCAGTGTCACCCCTTAAGGAAGGACACTAAACATTATTCTCTGGGCACAAGCAAGTACAGAAGCTGTGGCTCAAGTCTAGAACAGTAAATGACCAAGTGCTGGATACATATATACATAGTAGAATTGTTTGCGATGAGAGCGACCTGCATAGTGTATAACCACTGTAAAAGAACATTTAAAGAAATTCCCAATACTGTGTAATGGGTATTAAGCAAAGTAAAATCTATAGACAGAGCGATGCATCATGAAGCGCATTTAGCTGACAAAAGAACAATGCATGAAGACTTCAACGAATGCCGGAGCAGACACTTACCGAAGGATGTCTCACAAACTGCAAATGAAATCTGTTAGTATGTAAAGGCTCTGTGTTACTCCACACACTCGTGGATGACAATGGAACTGCCACTGAGAATACCAAAGCAAGACAATAGCTTCTCCACACCGTTTACAAATGTTCCTTTACATACTGAAATCAGGAGTAGTGCACCAGTTAAAATTTCATTGATCTACGAAGATGAATAAAGTTGATATTAGTGTGAGTGACGCTCACACCCTTGTAAAAGATAGCTAGCCAAAGTTATTCACAAAAATTTACGCCCAATAACATCGACATCAATGTGCAATAGAATGTTAGAACATATTCTGAGCTCAAACGTAATGAGATATCTCCAACAGAATGGCTTTCCTACAAGTTAACCAACATGGGTACAAAAATCATTAGTCATGAGCAATCTAACTTGCACTTTTGTCTCGTGATGTACATAATGCTACTGATTGAGGCAACCAAGTGCTTGTATAATGTGCTGTCTTCCGAAAAGCATTTAACTCGGTAGGTACCAACGTTATTAATGAGTTTATCTTAGAGAGTTATCGAGAAAGAAGTACATTTAGGCGTGCCCCTGTGAAGTGTGACTTCCGCTGTTCATGTTTCGTATTAAAGACCACAGCAGTTAATATTGATAACAACCTTAAAATTTTTGCCGATGATGTAGTTATCTATAATGTAGTACCGTAGGGACCTACGACTACAACATCATGTATAGAAGTACATGATAGCACAGGGCAGATTTAAAAACAACTAGTGTAAGACAGCTTAACTGATTTATGAACTGCTAAACAGCACGAAAGGAAAATGTTCCTTGGTACATAACACAGCCTCTATCGACTGGTGCCCTTTCAGCAACGACTACACCGTGTTTATTCTCCGCTGACAGGAGAAGATAGTCAAACTGCCCTCATATTTTAAGGAGAAATATCACACTTGCAAGGTATCAACCCCAGTAATCGACATTGACCGAAAATTGGGCCATAATTCTGACAGTAAGCAGTTCTGAATTCGCAGTTTTTTAAACTTTCACGTGCACCAGTTGCTACTGGCTCCCACCCATTGCGATCACCTAATGCCCGAGCCCGAGTGGATTGACTAGATAATGTCGGTGAAAGAAGAAGCATTAGTCCTTTGTTCATTAAGTCAAAGTGGGTGGTTTCTAACCTGCAGCTGGTGCCAGAGACGTCTTTGCTGAGAACACTTTTGTGTTGTGAACCACAAATGTAAAGTAAATTAATGAAATGAATGGGTGTATCGTTAACAAAGTAGCGTAGCACTATTTAATTATTAAAACAGCTGTTTTGCGCTATTTCCTTTGGTCTGTAAAGTACATTTTCAGAAGTCTGCTATTCTTCAACGTGATTGGTATGATTAAATACTAAATCTAAAATCGCTAACTTCATTTCATAAGAATTCTTCAGTTCCTCAGATTGCAGGATATTAATAAGCGAATATGTTCGTGAGGTTAATATACAACCTCTACCGAGTATTGTCCTTCCAGCAGCCGCTAAAATGTGTTTATTCTTCACTGACAAGCGAACATTACGAACCCGACCTCATATTTTAAGGAGAAGCACTCACGCTTACAAGATATCAGCCCCACCTGAAATGTGGGCCATAATGCAAACAGTATGCATTAAAATAGCGCAGTAATCGTGTAAAGTAATATCAGTTCAAGAACGAGATTTCAAAAATGTGCGACGGACATGACCCTCCCTCTTCTCAAACTTTCAACATTCAGCGAGTAGGAGAACTCTGGTTGTCACTAAAGAGTGGTCAACACACGGGACTGCCAAACTGGAGGATGACGGTTCACATCCCCGTTCCGACATCCAGATTTAGATTTTCCACGATTTCCCTAAACCGCTCCAGGCCAATGCCGGAATGGTTCCTTTGAAATGGGCACGGCCGGTTTCCTTTCCCATCTTTCGGCAATCCGAGCTTGTGCTCCGTCTCTAACGATCCTATTGACGATGGGACATTAACCTCTAATCTTCCTTCCTTCTAGTTGTCATTCCGCTGTACAGTACTTCACGCTCGGTTGTAGTGGGGCGGAGCACGTAACAAACAAATGATTTGCGCAAATGTTTAAAAACGGTACCTTCAGAAGACATAAATGCTTATTAGCAAATTATGGTCCTAATTTTTGGCACGGGAGTGGTTACTGGGGCAGATATCTTGTAAGTGTCCTTTTTTTTCTCCTTAAAATATGAGGTCAATCTGGTGATGTTCAATTGTGATCTACCGTCGTCCATTAGGCCTGTAAGGCATCATTAGAGAACACCACTTACCAATTAACAGCTACCCCGTTCCGATCCTGTCGAAAAAATTCAAATAGTTTCCGGCGATGCCTGGCGGTAAGCAGTGCTGTACACTGCACTATTGCTGTACAAGGAGGACTCGAAAGCGTGCAGACGTCACGGTGAGGCTGACAGGCCCTCTGGGTGTATTTGCTTCGAAGAAAAACCGACCGAGACTAAAAGTGGTTGTGAATCCACACCACACACTTACATATGGCGAGTGCAACGGCTCTTCGTACACAACTGCTGAACATTACCGCAACTTCGGCACTCCTGAGTATTTGCTGCACTCTATAGTGCAAAATGTGCCTCGTTACTCTGTAGAATATTTCCCGGCGACATGTCGTCAACTTCGATCCGTGCCAGAAACCGAAGAGCAAATTCAGAACATTGCTGCGGTTCATGAGGTTTCAGTTGCTGCACAATCTGGATCTTGTAAAGGAACCAGGGTAATACGGACCGAAAAACTTTCCGTACTGTTTACCATGGAATGGACAATTCTCGTGACACTGCACGAGACTAGCACTACTCGTAGCACGTGCTGCATGGTCAGTTACAGGAAGAGGAACCTCGACAGTAACGTCCACCGGGATGGGACGTCTTCCTCTTCCATCTGCATCACCCAGCTCACCTGTGTTTTCGAATTTCATCATCATCTTTAAACCATTTAATCATATCAGACCTCTCCTTATACCTATCACTGCAGCACTGTAGGTGCTGCCTTTCCCATAAAACAGTTTTGCTAATACGAGGTGCATTCAAGTTCTAAGGCCTCCGATTTTTTTTTCTCCGGACTGGAAAGAGATAGAAACATGCGCATTGTTTTAAAATGAGGCCGCGTTCATTGTCAGTACGTCCCAGAGATGGCAGCACCGTACGGCAGATGGAATTTTACCGCCAGCGGCGAGAATGAGAACTGTTTTAAATACTTAAAATTGCGACGTTTTCCTTACTTGAACAGCGTGCAATCATTCGTTTTCTGAATTTGCGTGGTGTGAAACCAATTGAAATTCATCGACAGTTGAAGGAGACATGTGGTGATGGAGTTATGGATGTGTCAAAAGTGCGTTCGTGGGTGCGACAGTTTCATGAGGGCAGAACATCGTGTGACAACAAACCGAAACAACCTCGGGCTCGCACAAGCCGGTCTGACGACATGATCGAGAAAGTGGAGAGAATTGTTTTGGGGGATCGCCGAATGACTGTTGAACAGATCGCCTCCAGAGTTGGCATTTCTGTGGGTTCTGTGCACACAATCCTGCATGACGACCTGAAAATGCGAGAAGTGTCATCCAGGTGGGTGCCACGAATGCTGACGGACGACCACATGGCTGCCCGTGTGGCATGTTGCCAAGCAATGTTGACGCGCAACGACAGCATGAATGGGACTTTCTTTTCGTCAGTTGTGACTGGATGAGACGTGGATGCCATTTTTCAATCCAGAAACAAAGCGCCAGTCAGCTCAATGGAAGCACACAGATTCACCGCCACCAAAAAAATTTCGGGTAACCGCCAGTGCTGAAAAAATGATGGTGTCCATGTTCTGGGATAGCGAGGGCGTAATCCTTACCCATTGCGTTCCAAAGGGCACTACGGTAACAGGTGCATCCTACGAAAATGTTTTGAAGAACAAATTCCTTCCTGCACTGCAACAAAAATGGCTGCGCGTGTGCTGTTTCACCAAGACAACGCACCCGCACATCGAGCTAACGTTACGCAACAGTTTCTTCGTGATAACAACTTTGAAGTGATTCCTCAAAAAAAAAAAAATGGTTCAAATGGCTCTGAGCACTATGGGACTTAACATCAGTCCCCTAGAACTTAGAACTACTTAAACCTAACTAACCTAAGGACATCACACACATCCATGCCCGAGGCAGGATTCGAACCTGGACCGTAGCGGTCACGCGGTTCCAGACTGAAGCGCCTATAACCGCACGGCCACACCGGCCGGCGTGATTCCTCATGCTCCCTACTCACCTGACCTGGCTCCTAGTGACTTTTGGCTTTTTCCAACAATGAAAGACACTCTCCGTGGCCGCACATTCACCAGCCGTGCTGCTATTGCCTCAGCGATTTTCCAGTGGTCAAAACAGACTCCTAAAGAAGCCTTCGCCGCTGCCATGGAATCATGGCGTCAGCGTTGTGAAAAATGTGTACGTCTGCAGGGCGATTACGTCGAGAAGGAACGCCAGTTTCATCGATTTCGGGTGAGTAGTTAATTAGAAAAAAAAATCGGAGGCCTTAGAATTTGAATGCAACTCGTAGCAAAGGGCCAGATGTCATACTGTCATACAAACAGACAGCGCCAAACTTGCACCTGCTGGCCAAAACTGGAACTAACTTTTGTCCAGCGTAAATCGATTCAGCACTTCAGCATATCTGTCAAATTTCACTGACAAACGATAATTACAGCCCAACTGGACTTATGTGTGTAGCTGCACTTTAATTACCTATAAGCAACCGGTACATACTGTACCTGCTTCGTATCACATAAAAAAGAAGAAACGTCCCGGCAGTAGTGGTAACAGTGCCCAAATTATCGAACGGGATTCGAATCTCGCTCCTACCGGATGCGAGTCCCATGCTTTTACTCCCTCGACGTGAAATACGTCGTGCGAAACGAACTGTAGATGCCGCATTCATGAGATGATAACATTGTGACACAGCAAAGATGCAAGATCTGTTATCGAGTGCTGTGGTTATTCACTTATTTTATTACATGTCTTCTTATACGAATGATTCTAAATTGAGAACAAACACAACTGAGATGTCGTACAATTGACATACCAAGTCGGTCCACAAAGTTTCGAAACTGGGTTAATAAAAAAAATAGAGGAACGTTAAAATGGTGATTTTTAATGTTTCAGATTTTCTTCGTATTGTGTCTCTCCGCTCCCCTTCACTTGAGTACAACACACAGAACGTTCATATAGCCATATTAAACTGCCAGGAAAGTCTTTTTGGGAAGGTGTTCAACGTGCGCGTCACATTGGCTTGAATGTCGGTAAAGTCGTCAAAGCGTTTATACTTCATGTGAATTTCTGCGCGTTGTCGTTTTGTGGTAGGGTCGTATCATGAGACCAAGTCTCGTCATGCGTGATGGTTTTTTCCAGAAAAGAACAATTCCAGTTTTGCATTCAGTCCAGTTCTGGCAGGCATCCACGTGTCGTGCTTTTCATTCAGGAGGGAAGACATGCGGGATAAACTTTGCACTCACTTTTCTCTTCTTCAAAACATTCTGGAAATTGTCTTGAACACTTTATTTAGCGATGTTGTTCCCTTGCGATTTGTGACACAACAACGCTGAAGAAAGTAAAGTTAAGCTTTAACGGCCGTCGGCATCGAGGTCGTTAGAGATGGAGCATCTTTCAAAGGAATCTTGTCTGCATTTGCCTGGACAGATATAGGGAAATTGCGGAGAACCTGAATGAGGATGCGTGAATAATGGAAACTTAAACCAACAGCTCATATTGCAATTCAAATGTCGTCTATCCAAAACAAGCTACTAGCTTCAACGCGGAAAAGAATCATCTTGATGTCCCGACCATAATCTGCCATCAACGTTCGAACCACAATGCCAAAGACCAACGGAGTCATTGAGGTTTGTAGGTTGATGGGAGATTACGTTTCGGGCCTGAAGATGGTGCTTTCACTCGTCGAAACTGGTAGGATGTTTTGAATAAACGCCGTTTGGATCACGATAGACTCCTCTGACTCCGCTCACACGCATGGGAATAAAATTAGTCTCGAAAGTTTCTAGGCAGACGGTTTACATTTCAAGAGAAAACGAAAGCGATTACTATTTATAGATTACAATAAACGCAGTAGTGAACAGAAAGTATTAATTCCGTGCAATGTCAATCAGTTGAAAAGAATGGGAGGAACCTACCTACTCCATACGCCTTCTATAGATTTACGTAGTAACAATGTACATATTCAGTGAATGTCACATCTTGCAATCTGAAGGTCTTCGTTAAACATCACTCTCATAATAAGCTGTCATAAGCTTACTAACAAACTAAAAGTACTTCAGTAAGAATACACTGGTTCGTAACATGCAGATAAAAGTGTTCTCAAACTTTATACGAGTTAGACAAGTGTAACAAGAGAGCTATATAGGCGGCAATTTGCGGGGGATAGATCCGATGGCGAAATTTTCGTCAACGGCTAGAATGTGTTCATGGAAGACTGACGTTAAACGAAATGAGTGAATAACATTACGCAACGATACCGGGAAGCATTGCGGCAAGACACCTAGCCAGCGAGGATCATGAGAACGGATCACGACGTTATACCAGTATACTCATAGATGTAACATTCCGGCGCTCCTGTAACAAAGGCAGTATACCGGCTTCGACGACGTGAGACTTAGAAGTAGCAAAGTCGTGAATAGTGCACTTCAGAAACGTGTTCCCGACACGCAATCGCTTACTCGGAATGAACTACGAATACCAGAAAATTCATGATGACTGTGGGCATTAGTCATTAATCGTTTCAAAATTTTCATGGAACTAGCACTGCGCTGCGCCACTGTATATTCGCAAAAAGCGGTGGTGAATAATCACATGCTTGAGATACTTACAACGTCCAATGCCGATAGACTAACGTAATCAATCAACCACTTCAGTCGCTCATCTCTTCGTTACCAATAGAGTGAGAAGTTGTGGCACTTCGTATGCTTCCTCACTCCCCGAATACGGTGAAGCCTATTGTATCCCATATTTATCCTGAGCCCCATAAGGCTCCACAGTGAGACACCGCCAATGCAAGGATTACCCACAGCTCCTGGAGAGACAAATCCGTCATCGCGTTCTTCATGGGAGGAAGCGCTATTGACTGACAATAGTAAGAGCAGCAAAACGATATACATAATACTGTGTCATAAAGGTCTGCGCCTTAAGAGAGAAAAGGTACCCAGAGGTTAAATGTGGCATTTGGCAATGTGGCTGTACGAAATGCCTTCAACACTTGTGTGGTCAGACTGGATTTCTATTTGTGTCATCTGTAAGTAGTTCATCGGGTCACGTGAATTTGTTAGATCCACCTCAATATACATATCTTGCGTATATTGTTGCACAGCGAAGTAATTTGCAGTTAATCTATATAGAAAAAAATTCCTTTGAAAAACCGTGGCAACGTACCATGCTGCTCCTGCTACACGAAAAATAAATACACAAGGTGTGACGGATATAAGTGCAGATATATTTATATTATAAGTTCAGATATTTTTATATGTGTTGCCTTAATACGTACACACGTCATGTGTTGTCCGCAGCTCGTGGTCGTGCGGTAGCGTTCTCGCTTCCCGCGCCCGGGTTCCCGGGTTCGATTCCCGGCGGGGTCAGGGATATTCTCTGCCTCGTGATGACTGGGTGTTGCGTGATGTCTTAGGTTAGCTAGGTTTAAGTAGTTCTAAGTTCTAGGGGACTGATGACCATAGATGTTAAGTCCCACAGTGCTCAGAGCCATATGAACCACGTCATGTGTTTGTTGTTTTTTCTTTGCGTCGAAAATTCTTCCCACAAATGCGCATCATAAGTTACTACCTGTTGTTTGTTGCACGGTTGTAGCTGCAACGCTAAGTGGACTATGCCTGTCAGTATAGACTCACCATTTCGTGTCCACGCGTCCACACTTTAATGCCTGACCTGCTGCCCCGGGGAAAACCAGCATTAATGGCTTGCTCTTGCCGCATGTTCTTGGAGGTACTACCCAACTTGAAAACATACGACTTGTAATATCAATAATTACTAGCCTGCAAATGACATAAATACTGAAGTAATGTTGTTCAGTACATTGCCCTCACTCACCAATATAATTGGCTCTGAGTACTATGGGACTCAACATCTTAGGTCATAAGTCCCCTAGAACTTAGAACTACTTAAACCTAACTAACCTAAGGACATCACACACACCCATGCCCGAGGCAGGATTCGAACCTGCGACCGTAGCAGTCCCGCGGTTCCGGACTGCAGCGCCAGAACCGCTAGACCACCGCGGCCGGCACCAATATAATTATCTGCACTCTTTATTACCACAGAAACATGCGCGATTTGTAACAAAGCCCATGCCTAATCGGCTAAGCTCTAACAACTGCCCGGTATAGTGTGTTGGTCGTAGCTCATCCTTATGGTTACTGGCACACGTAATGACATATCTCTCCACGTGTCGGCACTGCTCATCTTTTTACTTGCATTACTGTAGATGTCACAAGATGATACGAGGCAGAACCATCTTTCAGCTAGAAGGGGAAACCACAGACAGCAAATACTTCTGATTTCATGCGAAGGAAATTATGTGGTACTTACAGTACTGTATTAAAGGCAAGGTATGAAATGATAGCACATGCATGAGCTGTGCAAGAATCTCTGAAGCCCCGTGTTAGGCGTAGAAAACGGAAGGATTGTGTAACTCATACCACTGAATGGCAGCGACGAACACAGCATGAAATTCGACAATGTACCTTCGATGCCTAGACACTGTATTACGGTATCTCAATGGGGGCGAATATGATTCACCATATGATGAAACTACTACAGTGTGAGGCATCTTTTAGAAGAGAAACGATGCTTCTTTCCTGAATGGCCAATCGCTTGAGAAGCTGTCTGCTGAACAAGTCTGAGGTCTTGTCGATCGGCTCATCACTCTTGGTATTCTTCACAGTTTAGTTTAGAATGGGACAGAAGTTACAAGCAATAACATTTCTCAGGAATACACTCAGTATTGCCATGACGGTTAGAAGCTTGTAACACAGCGCAAATCAACTCCGCGAGTACTGATTATTTTTGACTAGTAATAATGTTTTATATTTTTCTACATATTTTCATTGACTCATTTACGCAACGACATGGACATGAAAAGCTTTTGGAGATACGTGCGGACTTTTGCAAAGATATAAATAGTTCATGCGTGAGCTGTGAAGAATAGATATCTCCGAATTTTTAAAATTTTTCAATGTTCTTACGTTTATACAATTGTAAATCTATATGTGCACTAGAAGTGCAATATTTTTATTTCTTTTGTGTTTTGCATCCTTTTTTATCCAATTAATTTCTTGATATATACTTTGCATTCGAACATCTTTACCATGAATAAGTATAAATAAGTAATCGTATTTTTGTATCAGTGCAGTTCATATGAGGACCTAATTTTTTACTTATTTCCAAATTTTCTTCGCCGTGTTACACTGCTTACAAAAAATATCGTAAAAACATCAGAAACCTTGATACAGATATTCACGGTTATCACTGGCAGTACACTTAGGGTAGTGTCAGTGATCATTCTCTCGTAAATTTATTTCATAGCGTCTGCTTTTTTATCCAAGAAAAGCGGTTTCGTTCTTCGTACTAAAATATTCTGCAAAAACATGTCTTGACATAAATTATATCATCTTCGCCTACACTGAGAACAAGAAGCCACTTTTTTATTCTTTGAAATATTTACTTATGCAGTAACTAAGTTTCGGAATCATTAGATGCTATATTACAGCGTAAACGACGTGCAAATTATTTCGACCTGTAGTATTGGTGGACAGAGACACATTTAGCTGAAATATGTTGCTAAAATAAATACGAAAACATTTTTAGTTGGTACATCATACGTCGTAGCAACGGGAAGCAGCCGTGAAATTATCAAGTAACTGAAAGCATTCATCCATTTGAAGCGAAGGAGTACGCCCAAGGAAAGGAACCATTGATACAGTAGCATGTGTGGGACGAGTAGGCGCTATGAAAAGATCCACTGATAAAGTATCCTGTGCTTTTATGATAAGAAAAAAATTTAAATGTCTAAGGTCGCGAAGTAAGTATGTATCACATATTTTATCGTGAAATTATCAGTTTTTAATATCATGTTATATCATAAGCAAACTTCGAGATATTTGGATGGAGTATCGTAGTTTGCTTGTGATACAGTATCAGATTTAAAACGAGTAATTTCAGGATAATGTATATGATGCATAGTTCTTTGCGACCTTCGAGATATCCGTTGTTATCACAAGGAAACACTTTTCCCGAACAAAGCTTTGATATTTAATGACACAAAGGTTCTTTCCTTGTGTAAATGAATATGTGACAGGATATTAAAATTTCATGAATGCAGAGGATATAGTTCCTCTTTAAAGTATACCAACGATTTTGCATCTACAGCAAACACAGATCGTGTTACATAGCTCAACACAACATAATGTAATAAAGATTCACGACATTAACACTTAGCTCCCAGCAAAGCCATACATGTTACTGAAAGTTTTCAGAAATAACTGCAACTAGGCGACATCTTTGTGAGATAAGAAAAAGTTGTATACATGTTACTAGCGATCTGCTCCCACTTCGCACGGGTAGCCGGACTACTTGTCTGGCGTAGCGGCAGTAAATTATACAGGGTGAACATTAATAAAACCGACAAACTGCAGAGGCGGATTCCTGACTGAAGATGAAGGGAAAAAGGTCCTATAAACATGTGCCCGGAAATGCATCGTTGCCACGGTAGATGGCGATGACGAATGAAAGTTTCTCTGACCACATGCCATGCGTACCTTGTGCGATGCAGGCTGTGTGACTGACGCAACATACTGTAAGCAGAAGAATGGTTCTGTACTCATGTCGGGAACAAGCCGAGATGGTGGCTGTGTACGGCCAAGCTGACCAAACCGGTAGAAAGGCTGTACCAAAACAAGTACCCTCACATGCACAAACAAAATTATACAACGTTTGAAGCACTTTTTGGGCTTTTGTGTGATCGTGGGTCCTTTCAGACAGACGAACATGCAGGGAGGCGGCACGCTGTCGCGTACACCAGATTTGGAGGACTGGGTTCCGCCTCTCAAACTTTTTCGTCTGCTTGGCCGTGCACAAACACCATTTCGGCTTGTTCCCGACGTGAATACAGGACCATTCTGCTGCTTACAGCACGTTGCGTCAATCACACAGACTGCAACACACGAGGAACACACGGTACGTGGTCAGAGGAACTTTCTAGTCGTCAGCGCCAACTACTGTAGCAACGATGCATTTCCGGATACATTTTCATAGGATCTTTTTTCCTCCATTTATAGTCAGGAATCCGTCCCTGCAGTTTGTCGGGTTTATTAACGTTCACCCTGTATATACACATACACTATGTGATCAGAAGTATACAGACACCTTGATGAAAATGACTTACAAGTTTGTGGCGCCCTCCATCGGTAATGCTGGAATTCAGTACGGTGTTGGCCCACCCTTAGCCTTGATGACAGCTTCCACTCTCGCAGGCATAGTTCAATCAGGTGCTGGAAGGTTTCTTGGGGAATGGCAGCCCATTCCTCACGGAGTACTGCATTGAGTTTCATGAAGTTTCGATGGTTGACGACCTACACCTAGGTTCAAAATAGCATCTTTGACAGAGGTGCGTTCCAAGCAGAGAGCTGTCATTGAGATTCTTTTCGTGAAAAACCAGCGCATCGCAGATATTTACAGGCGCTTGTTGAGTGTCTACATACCACTGGCGGTGAACCTGGCGGTGAACAAAGGCACCCGTTGGGCGAAGCTTCATCATAATCGCAACAAGGCCGCGTAAACCTGTCCGATCTCTTGCGTGCCAGCCGGCCTATGACTCCTGCAATGTTGGATTTCAATGTGTGCGTCGGCACAAAAAGAGAAACAAACTTCTCTTTCACCATGACAACTCAAGGACCCCCACGAGCCTGCGCACCCGAGAGAAGCTCACAAAACTTCACTGGACTGTTCTTCCTCATCCACCCCACAGCCCGGATCTCGCACCTTCCGTTTTCCGTCTGTTTTGTCCAATGAACAATTCACTCTGAGAGAAGCAGTGCGTGGATGATGGGGAGGTTACTGTGGTGTCACCGCAAGGCACCACACTGGCTAGGTTGCAGGCTTCAAATTGGCCGCGGTCCGTCAGTACACATCAGATCCGCGAGTCGCCACTGTCAACGCTAGCAGACCGAGCGCCGCCACTCGGCTGGTCTTACGAGACAAGCTGGCGTACTGCCCAGTTCTACAGCTGACTTTAATAGGAATGGTTCACTTGTTATAGCTTCAGAGATCTCATTTGCAGAGACGTTAGTTAGCATAGCCTTCAGCTAAGTCAGTAGCTACGACCTAGCCAGGCGCCACATACAGTTTATACATAGACCATTGATTTATATGTGTGAAGCAATCGGAATTATAAAGAAGTATTCGGATTTCAGTCTATAACTGCACTTGTAAAGATTATTTTACAAAGTCAAGATCGACGCTCACCGCTTATGCTGAATTAAAGCTAAGTATTTAATTGTATTCCAGTGTATTGACTTCCTAATCACCTAAGATGTTCCAGATACCTCCAGTCAAGTATAGTTCACTGATCCTCACGTCAGCCTACGTGATCAACGCGTGCTATTAATGGCACCACCTCGTGATCATACTAAGAGTCAAACTGCGTGACTTAGTCGGGTCACCCCTTTTCCAGGAGGCCCATAGTTCCGCCTCATACATAACAGTTACTGATGCAGCAAGACGTTTTTTCCGACTTCGACCAATAGATTGGTACTATGCGGGCACATAGACCTTTCCAGTCAGTTGGCGTAATGGCTTCGCATTAAAATAGAGTTCTGTAACCAAAAGAGTGGGGCATGATATGGTGTATTGGAATCCTCAATAAAATTAACCGGTTTTCAGAAAAAAAATGTGTTGAATCATTTTTTTAACGCTCCTCGTAACCATATGGAAAATTATT
Organism: Schistocerca cancellata; assembly: GCF_023864275.1. Lineage (NCBI taxonomy): Eukaryota > Metazoa > Arthropoda > Insecta > Orthoptera > Acrididae > Schistocerca > Schistocerca cancellata. Next base: position 124,202,007 of record NC_064628.1, read on the forward strand.
CACTACCACTTTATTACACCAAGAATATTCTGATACTTTACTTCGAAACCTCTGTTTTTGAGCCGGCCGAAGTGGCTGTGCGGTTCTAGGCTCTGCAGTCTGGAACCGCGAGACCGCTACGGTCGCAAGTTCGAATCCTGCCTCGGGCCTGGATGTGTGTGATGTCCTTAGGTTAGTTAGGTTTAACTAGTTCTAAGTTCTAGGGGACTAATGACCTCAGAAGTTGAGTCCCATAGTGCTCAGAGCCATTTGAACCATCTTTTTTTCTGTTTTTGATTTGTGATGCATTGGAGGTTGAGTAACTAGTTCTTTTGTTCATGGTCAACTTGATCAATAGTTTTTCATTAACAAGAGTTTTCAAGTTTTCCTTAAAATAAGAGCACCTTTACTTTTATCAGCTGGAACGCTTTGCTCTATGTGATAGTTGTCAAACGAACTTAATTTAATTTCTGGCTTCTGTCCCTAATATAGTGTATAGTTCCATTCTGCGGTATTTCTTTATAAAAAGGAGAATTTAAGTTCCTTTGTATTTAAAGATAAACCCTGCCATTTAATGGTTAGTCTCTAGATAGATCAAGTTCCCTCCATGCGCCACAGCTATTTTCAGTTCATTTCAACAGCAATTTACAAGTACACTCCGAGTAGATACATCCAAATTTGACTAACATGAAATTTCCTATTTGCAATCAAATACAGCGACGGTAAGACAAATGTAGCACTTATTGGGCGAAAGTTGAATTGCAAGAATGCAACATGCAACATTAATCCAAAACAACTGAGATCAGTGTCGTGTATACAGTGTTCACGATTGTAGGTGTACACTAGAGCGAAAAGAACTCTGTAGAATTTTCTGGAATTTCTTTTTAGAAATGAATAGAACGGTATACGACCTTCTAGAGAGCTAAACGTAAAGATTGGGTACAATCACCATACTTTAACAGAAAGGTTTCAATTTATTTTACTATATGAGCTGCCAAAACTTACCAATGACATAATGCCGTGTGTAAAGAAGATGATAAGCGTTTAACTGAAGCGATTTACTGGACAGCAAAGGAAGAGAATGACACAGTTTTGTTCGACGGATAGAATCGTTCCAATGACTCTTTTAAGTTTCATTTCTACTGACACTCGTGTTCTTTATCGCCATCAACACTTCATATTCTCAGACTGCAAAGTGCAGTGAAGTGGGACATCGCCATTTTTCCCCCACAGACAACTTCATGTTACTTACCTACGGAAGGATTCACGTAAGAACTCTTGGTTTTTGCTCTTTAAAGAAAAGACCAATATCCTGAGTAGAGTAAAATTAGTATTAAGATTTACATACTGTACGTACACTTTTAAAAACATTTTCATAATTTAGTTGGTTCAATTGGCTCTAAGCGCTATAGGACTTAACATCTGAGGTCATCAGTCCCCTAGACTTAGAGGTACTTAAGCCTAACTAACGTAAGGACATGACACACAGCCATGCCCGAAGCAGGATTCGAACCTGAGGCCGCAGCAGCAGCATGGTTTCGGACTGAAGCGCCTAGAACCGCTCTGCCACAGCGGCCGGCTTTTCATAAAGTAACTGATTTTATATGACAGACGGCATTAATTATTTTTCCAGTCTAATAAAAAAGTTCTAATAAATAAGTAACTGACCAACACCAAATTATCAGCTAGTTTTTTTGTAAGCAGGCCTGCATGAATCTTAGCACAGTGCAATGCAACATTATAGTTTAAGTTTTCATTGATACGTAAGTCAAAAACTTCTGCAGTGTTTACCAATTCTTGTTCAGTCATTACACTTATAAATAGCGTCGTATATTTTTGAGGGTAAAAATTTGGTAACCTATGTCTTTACAGGATATATTGTGTGCTTTTTTTATACAAAGCCAGTTAAACACTCACAAATGGGTCGTTTACTATCTTCGCTGTTATTATGATTAAACTACGATACGCCTCCGTAGCTGGATGGTAAGACTAAATGGCTGCTGTACGGAGGACCTGGCTTCGACTCCCGGTACTGCCACGGATTTTTCCTAGATGGGAGGACTGGTACGGGGTGCACTCAACCTCGTGATGCCAATTGAGAAGCTACTTGACGGAGTAGAAGCTCCACGGTCTGGATAGTCTGTACTACGGGCGCGAGAGCGGTGTGCTGACCATGTGCCCATCTATACCACGTCTGCATGACGCCGCAATGCAGAGCATGACGCGGCAGCTGGTAGACGTCCCTTGGTCCTTCGCGGCCTGATGAGGCTCTCATTTTTACATCAGTGAGATTGAACGTTATGAACACATGCTTAATAGCGTGTTGTTACACTTCCGGAACGCACTGTGACAGCTATTTTGTGAGGTACAGATTCCACAACTCCGTGGTAGTTTCCGGAGGTATGTGGCACCAGATGTCTGGACACAGGTCACGTATTTCCCTCAAGCGCCCGATAGCGTCCCAGATATGTTCCATCGCGTGCAGAACAGACGAATTTGCTAGCCAAGACGTCAACGTTCCTCAAACTACTGTGGCACGATTCTGACGTTGTGATGCTATCATCCGCTATAAGATGCCATCGCCGTCGAGGAAGACATCAAATATCAAGGGAGACACGTGTGTCCCATAATAAGGCTCACGTAGTCCGTAGATGTCATGGTGACCTCGATTACTACAACAGGTCACTTGGAAGCTCAAGTGAATGTCCCTCGTAGCACAACAGTGCCCCAATTAGCCTGCGTTCGCGGCAATCGCGTAAGTTTCGAGCAGCCACTTGTCCAGATTACAGCGTACCTGCCCACAACTATCGATCTTGTGTCACTAAAGTAAATCTTTCTTCCACACGAGAACAGATAATCACGGACTGCAATTGCAACAGGTGCTGGTGTTCACACCGAGTTATGCGCAAGCTTATACCAAAGATTTCGGTGTCGGAGATACATTAAGGCAAAAATAACGACACACCACGAAGGAATTATCCGAACGGGACGGAAATCGGTAGATGTGATGTTCATGTCTAGACAAACAAATGCTTAAAGTCTAAGAAGAATTGGATGATTTATACAAGATTAAGAACTTCACCAATTGAGCAAGACAATTACAAGTTGATCCAGCACTGACGTCTATGCCTTATTCGGCTTGGCATTGATTAGAGTTGCTATATGCCCTCCAGAGGGATATCATGCCAAATTCTGCCCAACTGGCACATCACATCATCAAAATCCCGAGCTGGTTGGAGGGCCCTACCCATAACGCTCCGAATGTTCTCAATTCAGGGATAAACCGAGCGACCTTGCTGGCCAAGGTAGAGTTTGGCAAACACGAAGACAAGCCGTAGAAATTCTCGCCGTATGCGAGCGAGCATGATGGTTCAAATGGCTCTGAGCACTATGGGACTTAACTTCTGAGGTAATCAGTCCCCTAGAACTTAGAACTACTTAAACCTAACTAACCTAGGGACATCACACACATCCATGCCCGAGGCAGGATTCCAACCTGCGACCGTAGCGCCTACAACCGCTCGGCCACACGGGCCGGCCGAGCATTATGTCGCTGAAACGTAAGCCCAATGTGGCATGCCATGCATGGCAACAAAACGGGGCGTAGAATATCGTAGGCATACCTGGGTACTGTAAGGGTGCCATGGGTGATAACCAGCGATGACCTGCTGTGAAATAAAATAGCACTCCAGATCATCACTCCTGGTTGCCGGGATGTATGACAGGTGACAGTCAGGCTGGTATCTCACAGCTGTGTGGGGAGTCTCCAGACACGTCGTCGCTGGTAATCGGGCTTAGTTCGAAGCGGGACTCATAAATAAAGACAAATCTACTCCAATCAACGAGATTCCATGCCGAAGACGCATCTGGTGTTATCGGAATTTGAGAAGGTGTGTGATAGTGTAAAACCAAGCTAAATCTGGGAAATCTTCAGAAAAGGGGAATTGGAAGGGTACTGGTAGAATAAAGGGAAGGATGAGTTGTGTAAAAGTAGGACAGAACACACTGGTTTCAACAGAAAAAAGACATGGTCCAATCACATTAATGTGGCCACCTCCTATGTTCGGCGGAAACGTGTAGTAACCACTAACAGACGGCAGGTGGCAGCACTAGCAGTGGAGGGTGCAGAAAATACTGCAGTCGTTGTCGTAATGGGGAAACGGAGCGACTTATCTGTCGTCCAAAAGCGCATGATCGTTGGAATTTCGGTACGAGGATGGAAGCATTACCGAAATGGTTAATATTACAAACCGTTCTCGTGCCGCAGTGACTAAATTATACGGAGCTATCGAAAACAGGCGTCGGGGCAACTGTGGTGCATCATAGGCCATGGATGACGAGTGGGAAAACAGGCTGTAGAATAGGGGCGAATAGACGTAAAACTGCTGAGCAGCTGATTGCCCAGATGAACCAAGGGGCTGACACTGCCTCCTCAACCACTGTTCTGCAAACGTTGCTGCATATGGGCTTCCGTTGCAGGCGCCTCATACACGCAGCCATGCTATCACAGGCGAGGAAGGATGGAATTTGTCCACCTATACAGCAACTGGACGTCCATTGAAATTCAGCAGGCGACTTTTCCAGATGAAGAATCACTTTCATGCTACATCGGACAGAGGGCTGTTGGCGTATACAGCGTGAAACACCTGAAAACAAACAAGAATGAGGCGCTATGGTGTGAGGCATGTTTTCGTGGCGTTGTTTGAGTGATCTCGTCATTCTAAAAGGCACAATTGATCAACACAAGTATGCCGAGAATGCTCCGGGTTGTATGGCCGTGGTCCACGGAACTCTTCTATCCCTGACGTTTATCCTTGACAAGGTTTATCTCTGCCATCATTGAAATCCAGACCACGCCCACTTTCGACGGTATTTAGGCCGTTCTTCGATGTCCAACTCGTCAGTCTGCAAGACTCAGCACGACCAGGAGCACCTCCGAAGATTTCCAATGTAACTTTGGACGAAACGTCAGGGATGGAAGAGTTCCATGGACCACGGACATACAACCCGGAAGAATTCTCGGCAGCTGAAACATCCGGTCGTGAAAGCCTTCATTGTATGACAAGTACGCCTTCATTGTATGACAACACAAGTATGGCTCTATCCTTGGGGATCATGTCCACCTCTTCATGAAATTCGTTGTTTTTCCTCGACACATGGCTTCTACCATCAGGACATAGCAGCTTATCACACAGCTTGCAGTGTACGTGCGTGGTTCGAAGAGCACCAGCATCAGTTTACCGTACTCTCCTGGCCACGTAAATTCCCGGATTCAAATACAATCGATAATCTGTGGGACTATCCCGACAGGTCCGTTTGCGCCGTGGATTCTCAACCGAGAATCTAGCACAGATGGCCGCAGTACTGGAGTCAGCATGGCTCCACGTTCCTATGTATACATTCCAGAACCTCACTGACTCTCTTCCTGCACCACTCGGAGCGGTCCGAGTTGCAAAAGATGGTTATTCAGGCTTTCGACAGGTGGTCACATTAATGCACTGGACAGCGTAGGCAAAAGCAAGGAACAGCGCAATCCCCTCGACATTTCATTTCCGTTATGTATGAGATATTGACAGGTGTGGTAGCGTGAACAGGATCTAAATATATAAAAGGTACGGTGCTTTCAGGTCATTTAATGGAGTGGGGACATAGAGAAGTATAAGAAGCGCTAAATGACTGTGGGGAAATGGTGGGAGAGTATGAGTTGCAATTTAACGGAAATAAATGTAACTTCATGGTGCCTATGAGGAGTAAGATGAGCACAGCAATGGGGATATATATTAGAGGGAAAATACTAAAGAAAATGGAAAATTTCAAGTGCGAGGGTTCAAAATGGTTCAAATGGCTCTGAGCACTATGGGACTTAACATCTATGGTCATCAGTCCCCAAGAACTTAGAACTACTTAAACCTAAGTAACCTAAGGACATCACACAACACCCAGTCATCACGAGGCAGAGAAAATCCGTGACCCCGCCGGGAATCGAACCCGGGAACCCGGGCGTGGGAAGCGAGAACGCTACCGCACGACCACGAGCTGCGGACTCAAGTGCGAGGGGATCACAACATAAGACATCGGGAGAAATGAGAAGGAGCTTAAAGAAAGGACAGCTGGTCCCGGCGGAGGTTCGAGTCCTCCCTCGGGCATGGGTGTGTGTGTTTGTCCTTAGCATAACTAAGATTAAGTAGTGTGTAAGCTTAGGGACTGATGACCTTAGCAGTTAAGTCCTATAAGATTTTACACACATTTGACATTTGAAAGGAGAAGGCAAGCTCCTAGATTCCTCCAGAGGACGGAAAGCCTGGTCTTGAGCAAATGCACTACTGGCCATTAAAATTGCTACACCAAGACGAAATGCAGATGATAAACGGGTATTCATTGGACAAATATATTATACTAGAACTGACATGTGAAACATTTTCACTCAATTTGGGTGCATAGATCCTGAGAAATCAGTACCCAGAACAACCACCTCTGGCCGTAATAACGGCCTCGATACGCCTGGGCATTGAATAAAACAGAGCTTGGATGGCGTGCACAGGTACAGCTGCCCATGCAGGTTCAACACGATACCACAGTTCACCAAGAGTGGTGACTGGCGTATTGTGACGAGACAGTAGCTCGGCCACCATTGACCACACGTTTTCAGTTGATAAGAGATCTGGAGAATGTGCTGGCCAGGGCAGCAGTCGAACATTTTCTGTATCCAGGAAGGCCCGTACAGGACCTGCAACATGCGGTCGTGCATTATCCTGCTGAAATGAAGGGTTTTGCATGGATCGAATGAAGGGTAGAGCCACGGGTCGTAACACATCTTAAATGTAACGTCCACTGTTCAAAGTACCGTCAATGCGAGCAAGAGGTGACCGAGACGTGTAACCAATGGCACCCCACACCATCATACGCCAGTACGGCGATGACGAATACACGCTTCCAATATGCATTCACCGCGATGTCGCCAAACACGGATGCGACCATCATCATGCTGTAAACAGAACCTGGATTCATCCGAAAAAATGACGTTTTGCCATTCGTGCACCCAGGTTCGTCGTTGAGTACACCATCGCAGGCGCTCCTGTCTGTGATGCAACGTCAAGGGTAACCGCAGCTTTGGACTCCGAGCTGATAGTCCATGCTGCTGCAAACTTTGTCGAACTGTTCGTGCAGATGGTTGTTGTCTTGCAAACGTCCCATCTGCTGACTCAGGGATCGAGACGTGGTTGCACGATCCACTACAGCCATGCGGTTAAGACGCCTCTCATCTCGACTGCTAGTGATACGAGGCCGTTGGGATGCAGCACGGCGTTCCGTATTACCCTCCTGAACCCACCGATGCCATATTCTGCTGACACTCATTGGATCTCGACCAACGCGAGCAGCAATGTCGCGATACGATAAACCGCAATCGCGATAGGCTACAATCCGACCTTTATCAAAGTCGGAAACGTGATGGTACGCATTTCTCCTTCTTACACGAGGCATCACAACAACGTTTCATCAGGCAACGCCGATCAACTGCTGTTTGTGTACGAGAAATGGGTTGGAAACTTTCCTCATGTCAGCACGTTGTAGGTGTCGCCACCGGCGCCAACCTTGTGTGAATGCTCTGAAAAGTTAATAATTTGGATATCACAGCATCTTCTTCCTGTCGGTTAAATTTCGCGTCTGTAGCACGTCATCTTCGTGGTGTAGCCATTTTAGTGGCCAGTAGTGTATGTACCACGTAAAAGGGGGAAAAAATATACCGAGCATATTAAGCGTCGAAGACATGAGTAATGAAGAAAACGTAGTTGAACAAGAGACAGGCGTGTGAGATGAAATTTCAAAGAAGTAGAATAGGAATAATAAAATTTGATAGGATAAGTAATGAGATAGGGAGAAAAGTAGTGAAAGAGAGATCAATGCGAGATCCCCATAGAAACGTTAAGACTAAGATTGCTCGGACATGTTGGCAGAACATCCAGACAGGCTCACGAAATGGCCACGTGAGGCAAGAGCCATGGAGAAAGACGAAGGAATAAATGGATCAGTGGAGTCAAAGAACATATGAAGAAAAGAGGAAGGAAGATTGATTTAACGTCCGTCGACATCGAGGTCATTAGAGACTGAGCACATGCTCGGTTCGTGTCAAGGGTGGGGGAGGAAATCAGCCGTACCCTTTCAAAGGAATCATCCCAGCATTTACCTGCAGCGTTTTGGGGAAATCATGGAAAACCTTTATCTGCATGGCCGGACGCGGGGTTGAATCGGTGGTGGTGATGGTGGTGGTTAGTGTTTAACGTCCCGTCGACAACGAGGTCATTAGAGACGGAGCGCAAGCTCGGGTTCGGGAAGGATTGGGAAGGAAATCGGCCGTGCCCTTTCAAAGGAACCATCCCGGCATTTGCCTGAAACGGAAAACTTAAATCAGGATGGCCGGAGACGGGATTGATCCGTCGTCCTCCCGAATGGGTTTGAACCGTCGTCCTGCCGATGCGAGTCCAGTGTGCTAACCACTATGCCACCTCGCTTGATAAGAGGAGAGGAGTAGACTGGGACAAAGAGAATCAAATGGATGGAAACTGTAGAATATAATGATGTTGTTGTTGTTGTTGTTGTTGTTGTGGTCTTCAGTCCTGAGACTGGTTTGATGCAGCTCTCCATGCTACCCTATCCTGTGCAAGCTTCTTCATCTCCCAGTACTTACTGCAACCTACATCCTTCTGAATCTGCTTAGTGTATTCATCTCTTGGTCTCCCTCTACGATTTTTACTCTCCACGCTGCCCTCCAATGCTAAATTTGTGATCCCTTGATGTCTCAGAACATGTCGTACTAACCGGTCCCTACTTTTTGTCAAGATGTGCCACAGACTCCTCCCAAATTCTTTTCAATACTTCATCATTAGTTATGTGATCTACCCATCAAATCTTCAGCATTCTTGTGTAGCACCACATTTCTAAAGCTTTTATTCTCTTCTTGTCCAAACTATTTATCGTCCATGTTTCCCTTCCATACATGGCTGCACTCCATACAAATACTTTCAGAAACGACTTCCTGACTCTTAAATCTATACTCGATGTTAACAAATTTCTCTTCTTCAGAAAACCTTTCCTTGCCATTGCCAGTCTACATTTTATATCCTCTCTACTTCGACCATCATCAGTTATTTTGCTCCCCAAATAGCAAAACTCCTTTACTATTTTAATGGTCTCATTTCGTAATCTAATTCCCGCAGCATCGCCCGACTTAATTCGACTACATGCCATTATCCTCGTTTTCCTTTTCTTGTTGTTCATTTTATAACCTCCTTTCAAGACACTGTCCATTCCGTTTAACTGCTGTTAGAGGTCATTTGCTGTCTCTGACAGAACAGCATTGTCATCGGCGAACCTCAAAGTTTTTATTTCTTCTCCATGGATTTTAATACCTACTCCGATTTTTTCTTTTGTTTCCTTTACTGCTTGCTCAATATACAGATTGAATAACATTGGGGAGAGGCTACAACCCTGTCTCACTCCCTTCCCAACCACTGCTTCCCTTTCATGCCCCTCGACTCTTATAGCTGCCATCTGCTTTCTGTACAAATTGTAAATAGGCTTTCGCTCCCTGTATTTTACGCCTGCCACCTTTAGAATTTCAAGGAGAGTATTCCAGTCAACATTGTCAAAAGCTTTCTCTAAGTCTACAAATGCTAGAAACGTAGGTTTGCCTTTCCTTAATCTAGCTTCTAAGATAAGTCGTACGGTCAGTATTGCCTCACGTGTTCCAACATTTTACGGAATCCAAACTGATCTTCCCCGAGATCGGCTTCTATCAGTTTTTCCATTCGTCTGTAAAGAATTCGCGTAAGTGTTTTGCAGCTGTGACTTATTAAACTGATAGTTCGGTAATTTTCACATCTGTCACCACCTGCTTTCTTTGGCATTCGAATTATTATATTCTTCTTGAAGTCTGAGGGAATTTCGCCTGTCTCATACATCTTGCTCACCAGATGGTAGAGTTTCGTCAGGACTGGCTCTTCCAGTGCTGTCAGTAGTTCTAATGGAATGTTGTCTACTCCCAGGGCCTTGTTTCGAGCCGGCCGGTGTGGCCGTGCGGTTAAAGGCGCTTCAGTCAGGAACCGCGTGACCGCTGCCGTCGCAGGTTCGAATCCTGCCTCGGGCATGGATGTGTGTGATGTCCTTAGGTTAGTTAGGTTTAATTAGTTCTAAGTTCTAGGCGACTGATGACCTCAGAGCTCAGAGCCATTTGAACCATTTTTTGAACCTTGTTTCGACTTAGGTCGAGTGTATATCTCCAAAACACGAACCTGTCGCTCCGAGGGAAAACTTTGTTGCAGCCTGTGTCATTGCACCACTTGGGCAAAGGTGATGGCGGCGGCCGGCGTCCCAGCGCCGCGGAGCGAAATGTGCGTTGCAGCAGTGTCGGCGGCAGAAGTACGAGCCGGTGTCGCAACGGGCGGCCAGCCTTGGGCCGTCGGCTGGGACCGGGCGGCGGGCGCAGTGCAGCCAAGGATGCAAGGCCGAGCCGCGGGCCGCGCGCCGCACTTCCTGGTTGCGCGGCCCCACGCACTCCTACACGTACCGCCGCGCGCACACGCACTTTCCCACCGAGCTTCCTACAGGCTGAGGCTCTGCTGGGGGTGCAGCCCTGACCTACTTCAACACATTCACCGTCCCCGTCAAGTCCGCGAGGGGCGCTATTTTTGAACGCAGAGGCGGTCGAGACAAGTTGTCACAATTTATGCCTTTTTTTATTTTTGGAGAGGTTGTTTAGCGAGCCGAAGGACTCCCTACGCCAGAATTCGTGTGTCTGTGACAATCAGCTCACTACTGTCCTTCAGTTCGTCGTCCGAGATGAAACGCTTCCCTTTGATATATATATATATATATATATATATATATATATATATATATATATATATATATATATATATATAGTTTTTTTGCAGACTAAACATTGTAAGTAGGCTGTTTAGGTTTTTATATTGGTAACGCCACGTAGCGCTCTGTATGAAAATCACTGGCTGTGCTGTGTGCAGTCTGTGGCTGGTTGGCATTGTTGTAATATTCGCTATTGTATTGTGGGCAGTTGGTTGTGAACAGCGCGTAGCGTTGCGCATTTGGACGTGAGCCGCCAGCAGTCGTGGATGTGGGGAGAGAGATGGCAGAATTTTAATAGCGGACGATCTGGACGTGTGTCCGCCAGAACGAGTAAATTTGTAACACTGGATATCATGAACTGATATATATATATTATGACTTTCGAACACTATTAAGGTAAATACATTGTTTGTTCTCTATTAAAATCTTTCATTTGCTAACTATGCCTATCAGTAGTTAGTGCCTTCAGTAGTTAGAATCTTTTATTTAGCTGGCAGTATTGGCGCTCGCTGTATTGCATTAGTTCGAGTAATGAAGATTTTTGTGAGGTAAGTGATTCATGAAAGGTATAGGTTATTGTTAGTCATTCTTTTGTAGGAATTTTTGAAGCTCAGAATGCGTTGCGCTAAAAATATCGTGTGTCACTTTAGTGCTGATCAGAATAAGTAAAGAGAGAAATGTCTGAGTACGTTCAGTTTTGTTCAGCTGTTTGAAAATCAAATAACATAGAGGTTTATCAGCACACTAATTCATTAATTTTTCTAAGGGGACGTTTCACGCTTTGTGTAACCTGGGGGAATTGTGACCGCGAGCTATCGTGGAGGAAGAGGAGATTAGTGTTTAACGTCCAGCGAGGTCATTAGTGACGAAGCACAAGCTGAAATGAAGGAAGACTGGAGAAGGAAAGCGGCCGTAAGGGATCTAGGGAAATAACGGAAAACCTAAATCTGGGTGGGCGAACGCGGGTTTGAACCGTCGTCCTCGTGAATACGAGTCCAGTGTGCTTACTCTACCCGCTCGGTATTGTCGTCGATCAGAATGACGCCCTCCGTGAGCACCCCAGGCCGTTTCTACTTGATGGACTTGCGTAGGCTACGGTATGTTGCGCAGTACACGTCACCGTTAGTGGCTTTTCAGTGCTCGAGGAATTCGATGAGTTTCGGACTTCGGACGACGAAGAAGACGGCGAGCATCATCTTTCTTACTGAAGGCACAGCTCTGAATTTTTCAGGGGAGATGATAACACATGCTTCAATTGCACAGATGCCTCACTACGTTATCCCAAAGCGGCATAAGCAAGTTTCAACCGGTTTGATTTTTACTATGTTTCGTAATTCTTCATATGAACACTCCTCGTATATTTACGACCAGTAAGTAACTTTGAAGATCATAATAACTTTGAAGATCAGATCACTTTCAAATATCTCGCTTCTCGGCACACAAACGATGGAAACAATGAGCCCTGACCTGTGTCCAGTGCATGAGCTCATGGCATGGGTGATGTTTCCAGCACTCGCCATTGGGTTCTCTTCTGCGTAACGAACGACGTGCTCTTCAAAAGTCGAGAGTGTGGCGCGTCCATCGAGCACCACAGTCAGTCCTCATAGTTGCGAACGTACAAATTTCTCACAGCCGTTGTTGTTGTCTAACGAAAATGCAATGTGATGTCGTAATTACAATTGGGACTGATGACGGCGCCGTCTTCGAAATTTGAGGGCGTTTCCTGAAGCAGAGATTTGAAGGTGTTCTCATCTTCATACTAATTTCATATCCAAAGAGTACATTTCTAAATATGAGTTCCTTATCAAAACTACATCTACTGTCCGCCACCGTAGCTGAATGGACAGCCGCCGGCTTGTTATGCCGAAGGTCCCGGGTTCGATTCCCGGCTGGGTTGGAGATTTTCTCTCGGCTCAAGCACAGAGTGTTTGTATCGTCTCCATCATCATCATTTCATCCTCATCGAACCATAAGTCGCCGAAGTGACGTCACCTCAAAAGACTTGCATCAGGTGATCAAGTCTACCCACCGGGAGGCTCTCGCTATACATTTCGTTTCATCTACTAAGTCCCACCTAAAAACCCTAGAAGCCAGTAATAGGTATTGTGAAACACCCTGTGATGCTGTATGTCACGTGCAACTCTTGAGTATTACAGTGCAAAAGGAATGTCAGTGGGTTTCGGAATCCACGCTGCCTTTGAACGGTTGGTGCTGGTGCATTCGTCCACAGCTACGCGAAATGAATAACGCGAAAGAACCGATTATCAGTTGTCGACTATCAAATAACTACAGTTTTGTTTTAGATCGGTGCCCTCTTCAGATACCCTTGATTTGGCTGATGACAACCGCGACCTGCAATCTGTTTGGATGAAAACAATACACAATGCACGTCGCAAGAAAACGACTTTATCCAGTGAACATTCCATGCATCCCCATAAAGTCATCCAGCACCAAATGAATAGCCTTATCATTTTTCCCACTGCACTCCAAAAATCCACTACATTCATGTTATCACACGTTAGAGGAACCCCTTCTTAGGGTCAATGATAAAATATCTGCCGAAATCTAAGCCAAATAAGCCACAGTACTCTCAGAGCAGGCTTGCACATCAGAAACACAAAATATTAGTATGTCACTAGTAAACTGCAGGAGCACCCATGAGAAACCGAGCGAGGTGGCGCAGTGGTTAGCACACTGGACTCTCATTCGGGAGGACGACGGTTCAATCCCGTCTCCGGCCATCCTGATTTAGGTTTTCCGTGATTTCCCTAAATCGTTTCAGGCAAATGCCGGGATGGTTCCTTTGAAAGGGCACGGCCGATTTCCTTCCCAATCCTTCCTTAACCCGAGCTTGCGCTCCGTCTCTCATGACCTCGTTGTCGACGGGACGTTAAACACTAACCACCCCCCCCCCCCCCACCCATGAGAAGGTCCTGAATTACTATGGTTCAAATGGCTCTAAGCACTATGGGACTTAACATCTGAGGTCATCAGTCCCCTATAAGTTAGAACTACTTAAACCTAACTAACCTAAGGACATCACACACATTCATGCCCGAGGCACGATTCGAACCTGCGACCGTAGCAGTTGCGCGGTTCCGGACTGAAGGGCCTAGAACCGCTCGGCCACAACGGCCTGCGAACAGGGAAGAGGGGAAAATATAGTGGTTCAAGGAGTACTTTCTACCATGCACTGTAAAGTTGCTTGCGGAGTGTATATGTGGATCACTCGAGGAGATTGGATACTGACCAGCGTTAAAACGTGATCCAGTTATTTTAATGTCACCTTCGCCTTTATTCGACGCCAACGTATAATAACCACTCACAATCGGCAGGTGGCAGCACTAGCATTGGATGGTATACAAAGCCTACTGGTGGGGGGGGGGGGGGGGGGGATGCAGACAACAGTGCACTCGTTGTCGTATTTGCGGAAACTGAGCGATTTATCGGACGTCGAAAAGATCATCATCACTGGCATTCGGGCTAACGGTGGAAGGTTTTCCGAAACGGTTAAGTTTTTAAACTGTTCGCATGTCGCCGTGTTTAATAATACTGGGAATGGCAATATGGCGCTATCCAAGGCCGGCGCTGAGGCAAATGTCGTGCACCACGATTCATAGATGACAGGGGTGAACAACGGCTTCTGAGATGTATACAGGCGAATGGATCTTCAAGTGATGACCAACTGACCGCCCAGAAAGCGTTGCTGCGTATGAGCCTCCAGAGCAGGTGCCTGGTTCATACATCTATGTTGACTGCTGCTCATCGGAGACGGAAGACTGGGACTTCCAGTCTACTGAGTGGCGACAGGTGGCCTTTTCAGATGAATTATATTGTATGCTCCACCGAACAGATGACCGTTCGCGTGTACAGTGTGAAACGTCTGAAAGCAAAACCCTACAACAATAGCCGGAAGCTTCCGGGCCTGAGAAGAAAGCGTTACTGTCTGGGGAATGTTTTCGTGGACTTGTCTGGATGATTTGATCGCTCTGGAAGGCACAATTGATAAATGCAAGTACACATCTATCCCTGGTTTACCATGTCCACCACTATATTCCGTATGTTTTTCCTCGACACGATGGCACCTACCAGCAGGACAATGCAGTGTCGCACAGTTCGCAGTGTACGTACGTGGTTCGAAGAGCAGCAGGATCATTTTTAGCTACTCCCCTGCCCACCTAACTCCCTCCACTTAAACTCAATTGTGAATCTGTGGGACTAGCTCGATCGAGCAGTTAGCGCTATAGATCCTGAGAAGAGAAACTTAGCCCAGCCGACCACAGCAATGGAGTTGGCATGGCTAAACATGCCAGTCGGTACCTTCCAGAACCTCACTGATTCTCTTCCTCCACGTCTCGCAGGGGGCCGCGCTGCTGCAAAATATGATAGTAAACTTTTGAGAGGTGGTCACATTAATATGACTGAACACTATTATTGTTACAGCATACGGAAGAACTGTGTGCAGTGCCCTGGCGGTCGTTACCGACTGATTCACAAGAAGCAGTTTCTTGAGGTTTTCGTGAGATGTACAACTTCGAGAGTGCTGGCCGCTGTGGCCGAGCGGTTCTAGGCGCTTTAGTCCGGAACCACACTGCTGCTACGGTTGCAGGTTCGATTCCTGCCTCGGGCATGGATGTGGGTGATGTGCTTTGGTTAGTTAGGTTTAAGTAGTTCTAAGTCTAGGGGACTGATGACCTCAGATGGTGCAAATAGTTCAAATGGTTCTGAGCACTATGGGACTTAACATCTGTGGTCATCAGTCCTCTAGAACTTAGAACTACTTAAACCTAACTAACCTAATGACATCACACACATCCATGCCCGAAGCAGGATTCGAACCTGCGACCGTAGCGGTCACACGGTTCCAGACTGAAGCGCCTAGAACCGCACGGCCACACCGGCCGGCTGACCTCAGATGTTCAGTCCCATAGTGCCTAGAGCCACTTCTACCATTTTTTGAACTTTGAGAGTGTGGTTTTGCAGAGTGTTCATATTTACGTTTTATGTCAGATGAACAGATCTGAGACCATCCACAGATCTTAATTTTCACATGTTCGCTGTCTTTGATTGCAACATATTATACATCTCTCACGTCATATGCGTTTTCTGTACAGTTACAATTGCAGATTCGCTGTAAATTGCTACCATCATTACCCACACCCCCAAATAAATCGAACCCCCTTACTTGCTGCATACAGGACCGAAAATACACGTTTGTAAGATTTCAAATTCACACAAACTGACAAACTTTGGTTTTTCAGAAGATCGATAACTTGGATTGTTAACAGTATTAGTCTCACTGACCACCTACATCTACATCTACATTTACGTGATTACTCTGCTATTCACAAAAAAGTGACTGGGAGAGGGTTCAATGAACCACCTTCAAGCTGTCTCCCTACCGTTCCTCTCTCGAACGGCGCGCGGGAAAAAGGAGCACTTAAATTTTTCTGTGTGACTTAAGAGTTCTATTATTTTATCGTGATAATCATTTCTCCCTATGTATTTGGACGCCAACAGATTTTTTTCGGAATCGGAGGAGAGAACTGGTGATTTAAATTTCATGAGAAGATCCCGTCGCAACGAAAAACACCTTTGTTTTAATGATTGCCATTCCAACTCACGTGTCATGTCCGTAGCACTATCTCCCCTATTTCGCAATAATACAAAACGAGCTCTCCTTCTTTGAACTTTTTCGATGTCATCCATCAGTCTCACCTGATGTAGATACCACACCGCACAGCAATACTCAAGAATAGGTCGGACAAGCGTGGTGTAAGCAAATGTGTGTGAAATCTTATGGTACTGAACTGCTAAGGTCATCAGTCCCTAAGCTTACACACTACTTAACCTAAATTATCCTAAGGACAAGCACACACACCCATGCCGAGGGAGGACTCCAACCTCCGCCGGGACTAGCCGCACAGTCCATGACTGCAGCGCCTGAGACCGCTCGGCTAATCCCGCGCGGCTTTGTGGTGTAAGCAGTCTCTTTAGTTGACCTGTTGCACCTTCTAAGTGTTCTGCCAATGAATCGCAGTCTTTGGTTTGCTCTACCTACAACATTATCTGTGTGATCATTCCAATTTAGGGTATTTGTAATTGTAGTCCCGAAGTATTTAATTGAATTTACAGCCTTCAGAGTTGTGTGACTTATCGCGTAATCGAAATTTAGCGGATTTCTTTTAGTACTCATGTGAATAACTTGACACTTTTCTGCAAACAATTTAAGACGGCTACTCAGATTGTCTCCTATGTCGTTCATCGTTAATATGGATCAGGAAAAATAGAGGGCCTAAAACACTTCCCTGGAGAACGCCGGATATTACTTTTGTTTTACTCGATTACTTTCCGTCTATTACTACGAACTGTGACCTTTCTGACAGGAAATCACGAATCCAGTTGCACAGCTGATGCAATATTGCATAGGGACGCAGTTTGGTTAGAAGACGCTTGTGAGGAACGATGTCGAAAGCCTTCTGGAAATCTAAAAATATGGAATCAATTTGACGTCCCCTGTGGATAGCGTTCATTACTTCATGAGTGTAAGGAGCTAGTTGTGTTTCACAAGAACGATACTTTCTGAATCCGTGCTATGTGTCAATAAATCGTTTTCTTCGAAGTACTTCATAATGTTCGAACACATTATATGTTCCAAAACCCTACTGCAAATCGACGTTAGTCACAAGGGCCTGTAATTCAGCGGATTACTCCTACTTCCCTTTCTTTTGGTGTTGGTGTGACTCGAGCAATTGTCCAGCCTTTAAGTACGGATCTTTCTGTGAGCGAGTGGTTGTATATAATAGCTAAATATGGAGCGTGCTCTGAAAGGAACGTGACTGGTATACGATCTGGACCTGAGGCCTTGCCTTTATTAAGTGATTTAATCTGTTTTGCTACACCGATGATATCTACTTCTATGTTTCTCATCTTGGCAGTTGTTCTTGATTGGAATTAAGGAATATTTACTTCGTCTTCTTTGGTGAAGGAGTTTCGGAAAACCTCATTTACGGTAACGTGAAATCGCTATGAATTCATGTTATGGATGGGTTCCATCCGTATACACGCAGTTTTCGCGAATGTCATTTAACCACAAGTGACTGGAACATAGCGGAAAAGTTACCAGACCGTTAATTTAAAACAGGAACGTCCGCGGTCGTATTCCGAAGTTGACAAAGGAAGTTCGCGGTCTGAAGTCACGTTGACGACGACGTCAATCAGAGACGGAACTTGAGCTGTGACCTGAGAAGGCTGAGGAAGTACAGTGGCTGTTTTTTTAACGAAGGAAACAACCCAGGATAGCCGCATGGGACTAGTGGAGCTGCATCCGTAATATATCGAGCGAGTGACGAACAGAAAAAAATATCAAAAATCACGAGCACGTATTCAAGAAACGGTTGGTTTCAATGTTGCGTTCATAGTCCACACATTCGAAGTAGCTAATGAGTGACTAAAAACACACTGTTACTCACAATTAATGTCATACCGAGGCACAAAGTCACGTTGACCTGTACTTCCCGGGATTTCATTCCTTTGAAATGTATGTCCCATTCAGCTTCTTACACAGTTTTCAAACGTTAACTATATTTAAGGTTATTTGTATCTCACTAAAAGCTGTAACTTGCATGAAACTTAGCATCATACACCTCTGGAAAAAATGTGACAGATAGTTCGTCGTTGTAGGAGTACATGAAAACAAATCCAGACCAAATGAAAGACGCATGTTAGAGTAAAGGATGCCCAAACATTCGCATCAATGAAACTTCCTGGCAGATGCAAACTTTGTGTCGGACCGAGACTTAAACTCGGGACCTGTATCTTTTGCGGGGAAGTGCCCTATCGTCTGAGCTACCCAAGCACGACTCACGCCCCGTCCTCACAGCTTCACTTCTGCCAGTACCTCGTCTCCTACCTTCCACACTTCACAGAAGCTCTTTCGCGAACCTTGCACAATTAGCTCTCCTGGGAGAAAGGATATTGTGGAGACATGGCTTAGCCGCAGCCTGGAGGATGCTAGTACTGCAAGGTTCGTAGAAGAGCTTCTGTGAACTTTGGAAGGCAGGAGACGAGGTACTGGGAGAAGTGAAGCTGTGAGAAAGTGGCTTGTGTCCTGCTTGAGTAGCTCAGATGGTAGAGCACATGCCCGCGAAAGGCAAAAGTCCCGAGTTCGAGTCTAGGTCCGGCACACAATTTTAATCTGCCAGGAAGTTTCATATCAGCACACACTCCGCTGCAGGGTGAAAATCTCATTCTGGAGTCGAATCAATACACAGTGTATCCCCCACTTATGGAAACGCAGACCTGTATTCTCAAATGCAAACAATCATAAAAGTGCCGAATAGCCGATGGACTGTCCCAAGCATCTTGAGGCTTTTGTTGCACTTCGGCAATTGTTGTTGTAGGCCCTGGAGAACTATTAAGTTCCTGCTACATTACGTTCCTTATGTGTTAAATTGGTGCGAGATCTGTTTACCTGGCTGGCCAGGACATTGGTTGTGGTACACTACGACGACCACAGTGCATCGCAACAGGCGTATGTGGATGTGAAATGTCGTGCTGGAAGAACACTTCACTTTCCTGTCGAAGAAATGGTGGTAGTACGGAGATAACAGCCTGCGCAATGTAGCGGGCACTGGTTACTTAACCCTGAAAAAATACCAAGTTGGACCACGAGTTGTAACTGATGGCCTCTTACACTATGAAACCTGAGACGGGATAGGTATGTCGTTGGCGAATGCACTCGACAATAGGCTGCTCACCAATTCTACGCCATACACGTGTACGTCCATCACTGGTATGCAGACGAACCTACGCCCATCACTGAAGACAAGAGAGCACCATTCCCCTCTCCAGTCGACTCTTTCATTGCATATTGTACAAAACCACTCTGCGCGGCGCTGGTTGCCGCGCGGTCTAGGGCGTCTTGCCACGGTCCGTGCGGCTCCCCCCGTCGGAGGTTCGAGTCCTCCCTTGGGCATGATTGTGTGTGTGTGTGTGCTGTCTATATCGTAAGTTAGTTTAAGTTAGATTAAGTAGTGTGTATGCTTATGGACCGATGACGTCAGCAGTTTGCTCCCATGAATCCTTTATCACCGGCGTAACTTCCTTCTCGGGATATTCAGTCTGGTTTATTTCTGTCCAACATATTCAATACTACAATTATTATTATTATTATTATTGTTGTTGTTGTTGTGTTCTTCAGTCCTGAGACTGGTTTGAT
Source organism: Schistocerca cancellata (assembly GCF_023864275.1). NCBI lineage: Eukaryota > Metazoa > Arthropoda > Insecta > Orthoptera > Acrididae > Schistocerca > Schistocerca cancellata. Next base: position 124,222,069 of record NC_064628.1, read on the forward strand.
GCAGCTCTCCATGCTACTCTATCCTGTGCAAGCTTCTTCATCTCCCAGTTCTTACTGCAACCTACATCCTTCTGAATCTGCTTAGTGTATTCATCTCTAGGTCTCCCTCTACAATTTGTACCCTCCACGCTGCCCTACAATGCTAAATTTGTGATCCCTTGATGCCTCAGAACATGTCCTACCAACCGGTCCCTTCTTCTTGTCACTTAGTGCCACAAATTCCTCTTCTCCCCAATTCTATTCAATATCACCTCATTAGTTATGTGATCTACCCATCTAATCTTCAGCATTCTTCTGTAGCACCACATTTCGAAAGCTTCTATTCTCTTCTTGTCCATACTAGTTATCGACCATGTTTTTTCCATACATGGCTACATTCCATTCAAATACTTTCAGAAACGACTTCCTGACATTTAAATCTATACTCGATGTTAACAAATTTTTCTTCTTCAGAATCGCTTTCTTTGCCATTGCCGGTCTACATTTTATATCCTCTCTACTTCGACCATCATCAGTTATTTTGCTCCCCAAATAGCAAAACTCCTTTACCACTTTAAGTGTCTCATTTCCTAATCTAATTCCCTCAGAATCAACAGACTTAAGGACTACACTCCATTATCCTCGTTTTGCTTTTGTTGATGTTCATCGTATATCCTCCTTTCAAGACACTGTCCATTCCGTTCACCTGCTCTTCCAACACCTTTGCTGTCTCTGACAGAATTACAATGTCATCGGAGAACCTCAAAGTTTTTATTTCTTCTCCATGGGGTTTAATACCTACTCCAAATTTTTCTTTTGTTTCCTTTACTGCTTGCTCAATATACAGATTGAATAACATCGGGGAGAGGCTACAACCCTGTCTTACTCCCTTCCCAACCACTGCTTCCCTTTCATGCCCCTCGACTCTTATAACTGCCATCTGGTTTCTGTACAAATTGTAAATAGTCTTTCGCTCCCTGTATTTTACCCCTGCCACCTTTAGAATTTGAAAGAGAGTATTCCAGTCAACATTGTCAACATTGTCAACATTGTCAAAAGTCTACAAATGCTAGAAACGTCGGTTTGCCTTTTCTTAATCTTTCTTCTAAGATAAGTGGGAAGGTCAGTATTGCCTCACGCGTTCCAACATTTCTACGGAACCCAAACTGGTCTTCCCCGAGGTCCGCTTCTGCCAGTTTTTCCATTCGTCTGTAAATAATTCGCGTAAGTATTTTGCAGCTGTGACTTATTAAACCGGTTGTTCGGTGATTTTCACATCTGTCAACACCTGCTTGAAGTCTGAGGGTATTTCACCTGTCTCATACATCTTGCTCACCAGATGGTAGAGTTTTGTCAGGACTGGCTCTCTCAAGGCCGTCAGTAGTTCTAATGGAATGTTGTCTACTCCCGGGGCCTTGTTTCCACTCAGGTCTTTCAGTGCTCCGTCAAACTCTTCACGCAGTATCGTATCTCCCATTTGATCTTCATCTACATCCTCTTCCATTTTCAAAATATTGTCCTCAAGTACATCGCCCTTGTATAGACCCTCTATATACTCCTTCCACCTTTCTGCTTTCCCTTCTTTGCTTAGAACTGGGTTTCCATCTGAGCTTTTGATATTCATACAAGTGGTTCTCTTTTCACCAAAGGTCTTTTTAATTTTCCTGTAGGCAGTATCTATCTTACCCCTAGTGAGATAAGCCTCTACATCCTTACATTTGTCCTCTAGCCATCTCTGCTTAGCCTTTTTGCACTTCCTGTCGATCTCATTTTTGAGACGTTTGTATTCCTTTTTGCCTGCTTCATTTACTGCGTTTTTGTATTTTCTCCTTTCATCAATTAAGTTCAATATTTCTTCTGTTACCCAAGAATTTCTACTAGCCCCCGTCTTTCTACCTACTTGATCCTCTGCTGCCCTCACTACTTCATCCCTCAGAGCTACCCATTCTTCTTCTACTGTATTTCTTTCCCCAGTTCCTGTCAATTTTTCCCTTATGCTCTCCCTGAAACTCTGTACAACCTCTGGTTCTTTCAGTTTATCCAGGTCCCATCTCCTTAAATTCCCACCTTTTTGCAGTTTCTTCAGTTTTAATCTACAGTTCATAACCAATAGGTTGTGGGCAGAGTCCACATCTGCCCCTGGAAATGTCTTACAATTTAAAACCTGGTTCCTAAATCTCTGTCTTACCATTATATAATCTATCTGATACCTTTTAGTATCTCCAGGATTCTTCCATGTATACAACCTCCTTTTATGATTCGTGAACAAAGTGTTAGCTATGATTAAGTTATGCTCTGTGCAAAATTCTACCAGACGGCTTCCTATTTGATTTCCTAGCCCCTATCCATATTCACCTACTATGTTTCCTTCTCTCCCTTTTCCTACTCTCGAATTCCAGTCACCCATGACCATTACATTTTCGTCTCCCTTCGCTCTCTGAATAATTTCTTTTATCTCATCATACATTTAATCAATTTCTTCATCATCTGCAGAGCTAGTTGGCATATAAACTGGTACTACTGCAGTAGGCGTGGGCTTCGTGTCTATCTTGGTCACAATAATGCGTTCACTATGCTGTTTGTAGTAGCTCACCCGCACTCCTATTTTTTTATTCATTATTAAACCTACTCCTGCATTACCCCTATTTGATTTTGCATTTATAACCCTGTATTCACCTGAGCAAAAGTCTTGTTTCTCCTGCCACCAAACTTCACTAATTCCCACTATATCTAACTTTAACCTATCCATTTCCCTTTTTAAATTTTCTAACCTACCTGCTCGATTAAGGGATCTGACATTCCACGCTCCGATCCGTAGAACTCCTCAGTCAATCATCCAGACTGTTGCCCCTGCAACTACTGAAAAGGCTGCTGCCCCTCTTCAGGAACAACGCGTTTGTCTGGCCTCTCAACAGATACCCCTCCGTTGTGGTTGCACCTACGGTATGGCCATCTGTATCGCTGAGGCACGCAAGCATCCCCACCACGGGGAGGTCCATGTTCCTAGGGGGATGGTTTATTATTATTATTATTATTATTATTATATAGTATATGCGCTATAAACATTGTAATATTGGCTCACTAAGGACGTCCGAGTAAATGCAAGAGAGCTTGCAAGCTCTAATCTTGCCATGTGAAATACTTTCATGAATAAATAAATAAATAAAAGGCGACCACCAAATCAACAATTTCGAACGAGGTAAAATTAATAAAAAAAAAAAAACATTCATAAAATAAGTAAATGAAATGCACCGAAATAATTAAAAGCGAAAAATAATACTATGGAGTGTTTTGCAACGTGAACGAATTTAACGCAAAAAATCAGAAGTAATCTCTGAAGCGAATTACTGAAAAACGTGATAATCACCGTTTCACCGAAATGTACATTAGTAACGGTCTGTAAATTAGTAAAATGTGTATCGTGTGTATATTTGCGCACCTACTCCGCGACAGTGTCATTTGATCTGCAATTAGAGAACGGCACAGAAACAGGGAGCGTGATGCTCTCCTGGTAATGAGCGTTGAAGAGGCCTCGTTTCCACGCACAGCCTGTGAATCTGAAATTATCGAGAGCTCACTTGAACTCTCGGATTCCAGTAAATTGCTGACGCATGTATATCGGCTATGTGTGATTGATCCATAAAGAATCACGGAAGCAAACGCCCGCCGAGGTATCAAAGGTGCTTCATTAAATGTTCAAGTGGTCTCATTAGCTGCTCTGATTCTAATTGGCCTATATACCGGTGCCTCTACACAACTACCATTGTCTACTCTTTGTATCGCAGCATCTTGTAACTGAGAGCCACAGATATTACAGCTATTAATTTGAGATATTAGCAGCTAGATTTTGAAACACAATGGGCTGCCGCGTTAGCGTTCTGTGTTAGAAACGCATTGGCGTCATCGGAGAGACGGGTCATGCTTTTGGCTGGCTGCCGAGCACAAATGCTCTGAGTGCGTCACAGTGAGTGGGACGGATAAACAGCTTCTATTAACATATTTCTAAATGCACAGTTCCCAGATTCCGTAGCAACATTAATGTTGCTCATCTTAAATGTCATCTCACCGCTGTGAAGAGGACAATGATCGGTGGAAATGGTAATTTTGCAGGAAGGAAATCCCATCGGCAGGTACACTTTTATGGTGTGTGGTATAATTTATATTTCAAAAAAGAAATAGGTACAAAACTGAAGTCGGTTGGGTATTTTTTTAAAAAAGGCAGCTTCACTATTACCTGCTCTCGTCGCTCTTAACAACCGGCCTGATATTAGTGAACGACATACGGCCGGTGTCTCAGAGGGTGCCTTGCGTCAGAGGGAAACGTGTGTCACCGCGAGTCAGGAGTTACGATTAAATGTATTACATGAATATTCATGTTCTCACGGATTATTACAATGAGGTGACAGAAGTCATGGGATAACGATATGCAAATACACGCATGGCGGTAGTACAGCGTACGCAAAGTATAAAAGGGCATTGCATAGGCGCTACTGTCATTTATACTCACGTGATTCACGGGGAAAGGTTTCCGACGTGGTTATGACCGCACGACTGGAACTAACAGACCATGAATGCGGACTGGTGGTTGAAAGTAGACGCACGGGACATTCCATTTCGGAAATCGTTAGGGAGTTCAATGTTCCGAGATCCACAGTGACGAGATTGTGCCGAGAATACCAAATTTCTGGCATAACTTCTCACCGCAGACAGCGCACTGGCTAACGGCCTTCACTTAACGACCGGGAGCAGCGGCGTTTGGTTCAGATGCCAGTGCTAACAGACAAGCAACACTGCGTGAAATAACCACAGAAATCAATGTAGGACGTATGAGGAACGTATCCGTTAGGACAGTGCAACTTAATTAGACGTTAATGGGCCGTGGAAGCAGACGACCGAAGCGAGTGCCTTTGCTAACAGCACATCGCCTGGAGCGCCTCTCCTGGGCTCGTGGCCATTTCTGTTGGACCCTAGACGACCGGGAAACAGTAGCCTGGTCAGATTTCAGTTGGTAAGAGCTGATGGTAGGGTTGGAATGTGCGCAGATACCACGATGCCATGGACCCAAGTTGTCAACAAGGCACTGTGCATGATGGCGGTGGCTCCATAATGGTGCAGGCTCTGTTTACGCGGAATGAACTGGGTTCTCCAGTCAAACTGAGCCGATCATTGACTGAAAATGGTAATGCTCGGCTGTTTGGAGACCAATTGCAGCCATTCATACGTTTCATGTTCCCAAACAACAATGGAGTTTGTAACCTCCCCCTCACTTATCGACCTTAATGACCGTGAAAAATGAAACCGCGTGTACCTAATGGGAATTGTGGAAAAGCAATCGTCACCGAAGTTAATCTGTCGGTAAAGAGGGAGGAAAGGGTTACATCTAAATGAAAAGAAAAATGCTAATGAAACAGGTGGAAATTAATTTTGAAAAGGGGTAAAGTTAATAAAGAAAGTAAATGTGCGGCCGTTACGTTAACAATTAACTAGCGTTAATTTGATATTTGAGATTTGGGGGAAATTACGGTCGCCAGTCCTAAGGACAATTACTATAGTAACTGAAAAAGAAAGGTTATTACACATATAATTAGCACTAGAAGTGTGGCAACTGAAGGTTGACACATGTAGTGTGAAAACTGAAAGTTTGTCAGAAGTAATAAATTTCGCTACACCCTGACTTAATTTAGCAAAAGAATTAATAAAACCGGAAAATCGAAAGTTAATGTAGTGACTGAAGTTAGTAGTGAGCTTTCTTTCTGAAGCACATCGAAATTCAGTAAAATACGGTTAGTCTTGGACTACCTCAACAATCATTTCAAAAGCTACTTGAATCTACGCAATTTAGAAAGAAGAGATTTAACGATGAACTTGAATTAAATGATTCTGAACAATTAACAATAGTAAAATTTAGTACGTACCAAGCTGAGCTGCAGTCACAGGCAAGCTAAAATACGGTAACAAAGCTCGCACTCTTAATTCGTGCTTGTGTAATCTGAATATTGTAGCCAGCTATTAATGCCATAATTGAACTTTGAAATTAAAGCAGTGAAAACGAGTTAGCTATATGACTTTAATGCTGGCGTTTGAATTTCAACGACACTCGGGTTCATTTCGGAAAAGGAAGGGACTCTGCTTGGTAATGCAATTGGGACAATGAGCAACAAAAGTTCATGCTAAGTTGCTGTAATTATAGTGACGGAAATGGAACAGTTTGAAAAGCTGAGGTCTGCCATACAGTTCTAAAACTTTACGTGCGTCCAGTCTTCCTCGTCGGTTGATTGAAGGTTTGAAGCCGTCGGTCGAGGAGGTGGCGACAGTCACTCATTGTCGGCCGTCGCTGTTGCAGAAGCTGGATGTTGGCGCGCCTTCTTCTTGACACGGTCACCAGACGAAACGGGCTCTTGATGTGCGCTAGTTAATGTTTCCCGTCCGCGACACCATGTCAGAAACTATCATCACAAGTCGATCGCAATTACATGCTGCCAAACCCCGAAAGCGCGGCAACTCGCGGGAGCGTCACACAACACACCTGCTCCACTCGCTACTCCAGCCAGACTCCTTCTGCTCAGCCCGCGCTCCACCCGGCAGAGTTAACACTCCCCAAGATCCTACACACTATGATTCTTCACACGACCTATCGACGTAATCGTTCGATAGCAGTTTTCCCTAGGCAAGACCCAGCGTAAAAATACAAATAATATTAACGAAACAAACCAATTATAATCGACATAAATGCATAAATATACAAATAGTAAAACAATTACAATATACAAAGAGACAGAAATGTCATATCTTGAGGTAACAAAGCAAGGAAAGAAAATAATAGCACAATAGATGGAAATAGGAGGATATGCATTTCCGGCGTTACAAACTCGCGGGAGCGTCACACAACACACCTGCTCCACTCGCTACTCCAGCCAGACTCCCTCTGCTCAGCCCGCGCTCCACGCGGCAGAGTTAACACTACCAAAGATCCTACACACTTTGATTCTTCACACGACCTATCGACGTAATCGTTCGATAGCAGTCTTCCCTAGGCAAGACCCAGCGTAAAAATACAAATAATATTTACGAAACAAACCAATTATACATCGACATAAATGTATAAATATATATATATACAAACAGTAAAACAATTACAATATACAAAGAGACAGAAATGTCATATCTTGAGGTAACAAAGCAAGGAAAAAAAAATAGTACAATAGATGGAAATAGGAGGCTATGCATTTCCGGCGTTACAAGTTTCTATGGATGACAACGCACCATGTCACCGGGCTACACCTGTTCGCGATTGGCTTGAAGAACATTCTGGGCAACTCGAGCGAATGATTTGGCCACCCAGATCGCCCGACATGAATCCCATGGAACATTTATTGGACATAACTAAAAGGTCAGTTCGTGCATAAAATCCTGCAGCGGCAACACTTTCGCAGTTTTGGAGGCTATAGAGGCACCATGGCTCGTATTTCTGCAGTGAACTTCCAGCGATTTGTTGAGTCCGCGCGACGTCGAGTTGCTGCACTACATAAAAAAAAAGGAGGTCCGAAAGGATATAAGGAGGTATCTCATGAGTTTTTTCACATCAGTGTACTTGGTTTATGTAATTTATTGCGGCATTTCGTCAGTAACAAAAATTTTCTTGTTGCTAATATTTCGATGTAAACATGTTCGCAGAATGTCGGAAAGACACCTCTTGTCCACCTTACATGTTGGTAATTCGGGCCAAGTGAAGATGAGTATGCGACAAATCATAGTGGAAGAAATACCTCATAGGCGACAGAGATATACACTACGGTGACTGCTCTGTGAAGGATGATGCTTCACAGACTCTCGTCGACAGAAGGGGGCAGTTCCATTGTCAGTGAGAGTTGACTGCTGACAGTGAAGATTGCACAGTTTGTCAGTGTTTAAACATTCGTCACGATTAATTAAAACATTCGTCAAACATACCTCATTTTCTTCCATTAACACTGAATATAAGAAGTATGACTGAAGGATGATACGTGAACGTTTTCATGATCCACACTGTGGCTAGCCTTTATAAAGTTCTCAGCCGTGGCAGATTTATCCATCCATGAGCTGAAGTCCCACACTCCCGCATCCTATCAACTAGACTGTCTAGTGCCCATCTAGTGCTAGTTTGATAACTGCTACCCAATTATCATGTTTCCCCAGCTTCGTTACTCCTGTCACCTTGACGGATAGAGCCATCCTCTACTGCTTCTTTGGTAGCTACCACACTAATTGTCACCGTCTCCCGTGATCGTCGCTGTTTTCCGCCTTCATCACATTGTTTCGACCCCGCGAAACTGTTGCCTCCTTTTCGCTTTCGTGGCCACTGCTGTCGCCGTCGCCGTCGTCATCTGTTGCTTTCGTCACCACCTCCTCGCCTCGCTGCTGGCTTCTCCTAACACCTCGCTGACACTTCGTCGCCGGTAGCATTTTCATCGCCTACAACTTCGCCGTTGTCCGTCACCGTCGTCCTCGGCGCTGCTCTGACGGCTGTCCACACCACCCAGCGCCGATCATTGCCATGGCTCTCCACATCACGTCAGTAATCTATGCCTGCCCATCTCCTACTCCCAATGTCACCACATAGAACACGTCCTCTCAACTACCAACCTACATCCATCCTCTCGTACCTACAATTTCGTATCGGACCACAACCACAACTGATTCTTATCACCAGCCATCGCACCTGAGCAACAGTAACAAAGGCTGACATCCCACGCATCCTTTGTAGAAACTGCAACACACCAACTGACACATGCCAGGCAAAGGATCTGCGCCGGCCGTTGTAGACGAGCGGTTCTAGGCACTACAGTCCGGAACCGCGCTGCTGCTACGGTCGCAGGTTCGAATCCTGCCTCGGGCATGGATGTGTGTGATGTCCTTAGGTTAGTTAGATTTAAGTAGTTCTAAGTCTAGGGGACTGATGACCTCAGATGTTAAGTCCCATAGAGCTTGGAGCCATTTCAATTTTGAAAGGACCTGTACAACCCAAACAAGTTCATATCCCGCCATATCCATCCCGTAAACATCTTTCCCTCCAATAGTTGCTAAAAAAAATCAAAACGCCGAGCCGGCCGATGTGGCTGAGCGGTTCTAGGCGCTTCAGTGTGGAACCGCGCAACCGCTACGGCCGCAGGTTCGAATCCTGCCTCGGGCATGGATGTGTGTGATGTCCTTAGGTTAGTTAGGTTTAAGTAGTTCTAAGTTCTAGGGGACTGATGACCTCAGATGTTAAGTCCCATAGTGCTCAGAGCCATTTGTACCATTTTTGAACCAAAACGCCGAAACACACACACCGTTCCCAGCCTCCCACCCAAAAAAAAATACAAACCCAACCACATAACTGGTCCACCTACGACATCCTGCCTTGCCATTCACACCTTCGTCCTGGATAGTCCAGACCTCACATTCTTCACACCCAATTCCCTCATCCTAGAACTTAAAAAACTCCTTCCAAACCTCCAAATAAAACAGACCATCCCGAGGAAAGATTCACAACGGGACTATCAGATCTGTTATGATGGGTTTACTTGTGCATGTATAAGACAAGGCACCAGTAATCGCTTATACTTCCGTGAATATCCTAATTTCATGAGCACGTATGCTCTTCACACTTGTGACAGTACTCTAGGCCATCAATGATTCCTAATGACATTCCTATCCTTGCTGAAAGGGGGGAAGAATTACAGGTCGTGTTAAATGGAATGAATAGTCTGACAAGTGCAGAACACAGATTAAGAGAAGAATAAATCGAAGAAAAACGAGAGTAATGAGAAGTTGCAGAAATAAGAACAGCGAGAAACTTAAGAATCACGAAGTAGATGAAGTTAAGGAATTGTGGTAGCCAGGCATCAAAATAACCCATGATGGACGGAGCAAAGAGGATATACAAAGCAGACTAGTACAACAAAGGCTCTAATCTGAGAAAGAAATTTCTGAGAATGTACGTTTTGAATGTGGTAGCGAAACATGGACCGTGGGAAAACCGGAAAAGAAGAGAATCTAATCATTTGAGATGTGTTGTTAAAGAAGAATGTTGAAATTAAGTGGACTCGTAAGGTAAGTAACGTGGAGCTTCTCCTCAGATTCGGCGAGGGCAGTAATATGTGGAAAACCCTGACAGGAAGAAGGGACAGGATGATAGAACATCTGTTATGACATCGCAGAATAACTTCTATAGTACTAGAGTGAGTTGTAGAGGCTATAAACTTTAGAGGAAGACAGAGATTGCAAAACATTCAGCAAGCAATGTTGGCATAGGAGAGGGATTCGTGATGGGTCTTATCAAACGAGTCAGATGACAGAAAAAAAAGATGTGCCGTGTCCCCAGTTCAGTTACGGCTGAATTCCTGCAATTTTACGGATAACTCTATTATACTCTTTAGTCTGTGGTATGTTGTCAGTGTATGAGATAGAAAATTATGTAGATAGTCGTTTTAACGAAGGTGAAGACTTCTCGTATATGATGTCTGTACAGCAATTCTTCGTTGTTCTGAAAGAACATCAGAGAAGAAGCGTGTAAGTCATGATACAAAAGCAAAAGTGCATACTCAGCATCAAAATTTGAGTTTCTAGGCTAATAGACGACAGGTCTATTAGTTTGTCTTTCTAGAGCCACATACAGGATGACAATTATAGAACTATATCAAAAGAAAACGTACATTAGTTACAAATTACGGCGCGAACACATTTTATTCAACATGTAAACGTCACTACAGATGTTTGGATTTAGATTATGAAATGTCCGACATGCCTACCATCATTGGTAGACGCAGATGTTCTGCATGAACCTCTGAAGTGTCGGAACATCGATGCTGTCGATAACCTCCTGAATGGCTGTTTTAAGCTCAGCAGTTCTTTTGGTGTTATTGCTGTACACCTTGTCTTTAGTACAGCCCCACAAAAAGGAGACGCATGTGTTCACATCCACAGAATATGGCGGCCAATTGAGGCCTATGCCAGTGGCCTCTGGTTACCACAGAGCCAGAATGCGTTCCCCAGAGTGCTCCTTCAGGACATCACTCTCCTGGTTCGATGGGGTCGAGTTCCGTCTTGCGTGAACCACAACTTGTCGAAATCAGGGTCACTTTCGATAATGGGGATGAAATTATCTTCCAAAACCTTGGCGTACCGCTCGGTAGTCACCGTGCCATCAAGGAATATCGCACCGATTATTCCGTGACTGACTTCTCCAGCGCGAAATGCGGATTCTCAGTGCCCCAGACTCGCCAATTTTGCTTATTGACGAATCCATCCACATGAAAGTGGGCTTAATCGCTAAACCAAACCACACAGCGCACACTAATTCCCATCATGCTCCGTGGCCAACCGTGCAGTTTGAACGTCCTAACGCAAACCGTTCAGACGGTATGGCGATTTTATTTCATATAGTTCAAGAATTGTCATCATGTATCTTTAATACTATCGTTCATATCCAGTATCATATTAGAATTTATGCAATAGGTTTAGTTTCGCTATCTGTTTGACACGTAAGTGGACACGCAATCGGCAAACAAATGTTATCGCAATTATTATTTTTACTGATTTTATTTCAGTGAAAGTAAATTCTGCCGGATATATTTCATTACACATTTAGCAAACCAACTAAAGCCTACTATGCAAATGCGCATGTTTACCAAACGTAAGGGAAAATTAAACGAGCACTAATATCTAAGTTATTTTAAGTAGGGTAAGTGATAAATATTTCTACTCCAGCTTAAGACAGAGATATGGGTTGGGCCATGATGTAAAAAAAAAAAAAAAAAAAAAAAAAAAAAACTCGATAAGACAAGGTAATTATAGCGTCCAAAAGTTCATATGGGGTAACTACATCCACACAAGGAAGGGAAGAAATCATTGGGGGACAGCATAAGCTAGTATTGGAAGAGGATGAAAGGTTCTCGGCGCTACAGTCTGGCACCGCGCGACCGCTACGGTCGCAGGTTCGAATCCTGCCTCGGGCATGGATGTGTGTGATGTCCTTAGGTTAGTTAGGTTTAAGTAGTTCTAAGTTCTAGGGGACTGATGACCTCAGAAGTTAAGTCCCATTGTGCTCAGAGCCATTTGAACCATTTTGAAGAGGATGAAAAGGAAAACAACAATCCCAGTATCCTTCTAAACCTATTTCGGAAAGCCATGGGAAAACCATGTCGGGGGGGGGGGGGGGGGAGCAACAAGTTAGAATCATGTTTTTCAGCCACAACAAAACCACATCTCACTAAGACTCATCCAATACGAAAAATATACTCAATAAAAATAAGCCCAAGAGTAGCTGACACACCACGTTTACTCATGGGTATCTGGACATTCTGTCATAGCCAAATTGCCATCAAACATTCGGCAGAAACCATATCAGTGATTTAACATAAGAAATTTTCTGAGACTGACTTCAGATTATGCTAGAAGACTGTCACGACTGGTTAAGGTAATTCAAATTCGAATAACAGTAGATGAGTCTAACCTAAATATGAAGCACACATCGACAGAAAATTTATAACAAACCGTGTTCCACCCTTCAACCACAATCACAGTCATCGCTTTCACCGTCGCCATACAGCGAGAGCAGTAGCTTGCCATGTGTTACTTTGCATTACGCCTTACCACAAATATAACAAAACGGGCTGTATTTGACGATGTTGCCAACATTTGTGTTGTGTGCTGGCTTGTATCCGCAACTCAACTGCTGCTCTCTCCCCCCCCCCCCCATCTTCCCTTCCGCTCCCCTCTCTCCTTTCCTCTCTCTCTCTCTCTCTTTCAAACATACATACATACACACACACACAGAGAGAGAGAGAGAGAGAGAGAGACAGAGAGAGAGAGAGAGAGAGAGAGACAGAGCGAGAGAGGGTGGCACAGACAGATAGATAGGAGGGAGGGAGAGGGAGAGGAGAGCGGAAGAAACGAAGAAGGGATAATGTAATCGAGGAAGAAGATAATAGGGAGAAGGAAGAGGTAGCGGGAAGAGACAAAGGGGTAGGAAAGAGAAGAGTGAGGGAGGAAAGAGAATAGTATCGACAAATAAAAAGAGTGGGGAGGAAAGAGAGAGAATGGGGGGAGGAAAAGTAAAGGAGGGAGAAATAAAGAGGAGGGAGAGAGAGTAAAGCAGAGATAGAATGAAAGTGGGAAGGAAAGTAAGAGGCACGAAGAATATATAGGTTGATGAAATGAGTGGCTTAAAAAAAGACACAGGACGTAAGACATGGAAAGGCCAGCTGAAAGTAGGTTAAGAGAAAAAAAAACAAGCAATCGTTGAAATTTATTGTATTCCGAGTACTTGTTGCAAGTTATCTCTACCTTTCTACCTCTCCCTCTCCGCCAGCCACGCACAAAAAGGTTTCTTAATTACGAGTCTACCTGACTGAAAAATTTGGGACAAATGCGAAGGTGCAATTTACGTAATTTTATTTGTGCCAAGTAGAGCAAAGCGGGAAGTAAGTGCTTCCGCCTGGCAGAAAGGAGGATGCTATTGGAAGCGCTGACAATAGGAGATTAAAAACCAGAGTGTGGCGCATCTGCTTGGTGCCGGGTCAGCGGTTGCGACCTGCTCAGCATAGGATCATTCTCTTGCAGACGTGCCGGGCCATGTCCTGGCTTGCTAAACAGATGTTTCTCATTTTTCTCAGCGGCCTGGCCAGTTCCCCGGGTGATTGGCCCGACTGTAAATTAGAAGCGATTAGTTTGCAAGCTGGATGCAAAACGGGATGGCTGAACCCTGCGCTGCCTTCCGACCGCGAAAAAAATGTCGGACGTGCGTGACATAGGAAGTACGCCGGAACAGCGAGTGCGTGCTACGCACGTCAGCGGCACGCGTGCTGGAGGATCATCGGACCAGGGGAGTGCCCTGGAACTGTCCTGGAGGAAGGTGGACCCCGGCCAGCAAGCAAGGCCGACATACAAAAAGCTCTTTTGTCGTAAAGGCGTATACAGCGGCAGGTACACTCCGCATGGCTGACGGTACGTGGTACCAGGCAATGTCTCTAACATTTTTACTTATCCTCTCAGCTCAGCTATCGTCTTTCTGATAGTTGAAACATGAGGATCATTTTGTAACATGATAGGAATAACTCTTGGTTCGTGGCAGTTGGACCCTCTAAATTACGAGGGACGTTCAATAAGTAACACAACACTTTTTTTCTGGAAGGAGGTTGATTTTATTCAGGACTCCTATATACAAGGAAAAAAACAAAAGAAAAATTCGGAGTAGTTATTAAAATCCATGGAGAAGAAATAAAAACTTTGAGGTTCGCCGATGACATTGTAATTTTGTCAGAGACAGGAAAGGACTTGGAAGAGCAGTTGACGGAATGGACAGTGTCTTGAGAAGAAGATGTCAGATGAACATCAACAAAAGCAAAAAGAGGATAATGGAATGTAGTCGAATTAAATCGGGTGATGTTGAGGGAATTAGATTAGGAAATGAGACATTTAAAGTAGTAAAGGAGTTTTGCTATTTGGAGAGCAAAATAACTGGTCGAAGTAGAGAGGATATAAAATGTAGACTGGCAATGGCAAGGAAAGCGTTTCTGAAGAAGAGAAATTTGTTAGTATCGAGTATAGATTTAAGTGTCAGGAAGTCTTTTCTGAAAGTATTTGTATGGAGTGTTGCCATGTATGGAAGTGAAACATGGACGATAAATAGTTTGGACAAGAAGAGAATAGAAGCTTTCGAAATGTGGTGCTACAGAACAATGCTGAAGGTCAGATGGGTAGATTACATAACTAATGAGGAGGGATTGAATAGGATTGGAGAGAAGTTTATGGCACAACTTGACTAGAAGAAGGGATCGGTTGGTACGACATGTTTTGAGGCATCAAGGGATCACCAGTTTAGTATTGGGGGGCAGCATGAAGGGCAAAAATCGTAGAGGGAGGCCAAGAGATGAATACACTAAGTAGATTCAGAAGGATGTAGGTTGAGTATGTACTGGGAGATGAAGAAGCTTGCACAGGATAGAGTACCATGGAGAGCTGCATCAAACCAGTCTCTGGACTGAAGACCACAGCAACGACAACATATACCTTGTTATTTCCCACTCTTTTCACTGCAAAATCCTATTTTTCAACATAATCTCCGTTCAATGCGATGGTCTTACGCCATCTTACTGGGAAGACCTGTATGCCCACTTGTCACTACTCTACTGGTCGTTGTCGGAGCCAACGTGTTGTTGCATCAGTAACCTCCCCATCATCCACGTACTGCTCCCCGCAGAGTGCATCGTTCATCGGTCCAAACAGACTGCGGTCGGAAGGTGCGAGATGCGGTCTGTAGGGTGGATCAGGAAGAACAGTACAATGAAGCTTTGTGAGCTTCTCTCGCGTACCCAAATTTGTGTGAGGATTTCGTTTGCATTTTTGTGGTGACGAATATGCTGAAGTCGTTTCTCCAGAGTTGATCTTTGCACCCTGAGGGATGATGTTGGACAAAAAGTTTTCCGATCAGTCTCGTGCGCACATTGGTTTCCTTCGTTGCTCTCAGTGGTTTTCTGTTAGGTAGCGAGGAACAGAGCGGGCACTCACCTTTGATACCCCAATTGGTGGTCGAGTGTCTCAGCACTACGAACAGAGATGTCAGGCTGAGTAGAGAAGTGTCTGACTGTGGTTCGTGGAGCGCCTCGATTGAGAGCGTCCCCATGTTCCAGCATTGCAGGAGCCACAGCTGTATGGCGACAGGAAGGGCATCCGCCACACCGTCAATTAACCATGCAGACCTTGTGCCGATGCGTTGCGAAGGCACAGAAATAAGAAAAGAAAAACCTGTGATAGGCGTTCTATTCTCGCCACATCGATCAAAACGCGTATCTAGCGTCGAATGAACACACGAAATGAGTTTCGCAGAAAGAATAATGCAGACGATAGACTGTACAGAGATATTTTAAAAACGATCGTAACACTTTTTTTCAAATTGTGTTCTCGACGCCTGACTGTACGGAGAAACATTGTTACATGTCTTACCAGTCACTGAAGCTACCACAACCAGACCACACTAGTGCTCCGTAATGCTTATAGGGATATGTTAAAAATGTAGGGCATTGTGTTTCAGTTACCCAGTAGGTAGAACTCTTGTTTTCAAGGGCAGTTCAGGGTATTCTGTTACATACAAAATTTAAAACATTCCCGGCAGATAGATTGTTCCATGAAATTCAGAACGAACTGACGGATGTAGTAACTTGCTGCCATGATATTTGTGTGCAGATCTTCCGGTCATCTTCTGGAATCTGGCATTATTCTACTAAGTTACATCTTCTGTCTTTCTTGTATGAATGGTACGGGCTATGTAAAATACTTTGGGTACGAGTGGAGGAATCTTCCCCATTCATAGACTTTAAACGGTAAAGAACATGGGGTGATTTATTACCATAACATTTCTCGATTCTAGTGTTTTTAATTTACGCGCTTCGTAGCGGTGTGGACTGTGTACTTCGCAAGCAAAGCTCATCTCAATTCATATCCAGACGAACGGAAGATATTAGCATTCTCACTTGGTTACACATACTACGTGTACTCCATGCACACCGGGGACACAGTACCGTTTATGAATGATTCGTACATAAGCTCATTACAGTATTCCCAACAACAAGGTGTCAGAGTGCAGAAGGTGAATTCCCTTTTCGGAAGCCTGTTTTCGCAGTTCCGCTGCGTCTAGGGGCCACCCGAAAAAAAACTGAAGATTCTCTCATCGAGATTGTATGTGCAATAATTTGCAACAGTTATTGGTTCTAGGAAATTCATTTACAAAGAAATGTCAGTCTGAAACTTAGAAATTAAACAGCGTAGTGTGATTTATAAATGACATGGATTTGCCGGTAATTTTGCTCACAGCTCACAAAACGAAAAATGATATGACACAGACATTAAGAGAAAACTTTCCGGAGGAATGAAGTTCAAATTTCAGACTCACCCCCTACGATTTCGAACCACTGGTTTTCTACATCATTTGTGGTAAGCTTTTGAGTGAATCCTTAAGGATATTTCGCAACTCCTGCTAAGTACAGTTAAAAGTTAACAAACCAAAAACAAGCCGTTGATTGACAGTAGATAGGGAGATGATGTATTTCGCTCTCCGATGAGAAGCAAACGTTCTTTCAGGTCTTCAAGCACTTCTTGTATTGTGTTAACGTTTGAGCATTTGAACACAAAATTTTTAAAACTGTCACAGATTACAAAATAATGTGACATAACTATATGATGAATAAGAAGAAAATATTTGTACCTGAAGTGATCAATTTGTAACACAACTCTCCATCATAGGATGTAGTGTTTGAACGAAGGAAAGAACAATGTTAAGTCCAAGTCACGTACTCACCAAAGTCTACACATTCGATGGACAACATATGTAGTACCTATTTCTGACTGGGACTTAACGTACTAGATTCATATCAATATTCCGCAAGCGACCTTACGGTTTGGGATCGATGGCACATGGTGTACACTACTCTATTCGCGGACTGTGCCCTGGAGAATGATTGTCGGCATCCCTCTTTCCTCCTCCGCGTTCATGTAGTAATTTCTCCTCGTGGACATTATGTTAAATCAAAGTTGAAGGCCTTATTACGTTTCTTGGTTCGTGATGGAGATTGGCCTCTAGCACTTTTGAGAGTTAATAGCTATGCGATGCGTAGGAGCCTTCCGTCTAACGTCTCCCGATGGAGTATGTCGAGTATTCCTGTGACGCTTTCATGTTCACTAAACAAACCGGACAAGAACTTGCAACTCTTCTTGGACTGTTCTCTAAGTCTTTTGTTAATACAGTTTGCTATAGATCTACAATTAAACATCCAGTTCTGCGCTACTTTCTCCAATTTGGACGCATCAGATTTTTTCTTTCTTTGAATTTATGCGAGTTTTTGTTCCAACATGGCATCTTAGTTTATTTTTTAGACACGTAACAGAGGCTCCAATGGGAAACTCGCTTGATATGCGTTATTTTAAATGATCATGACTACTTTTTTATTTAATCTGATCATCGAACTACGTCGAATTCGTTTTCCATCCCATAACACGCTTTTCGATCTACTCATTACTCGAGATTTATAGCAAAAAGTTTTCTCAAAATATTCCTGTCACTATTTACCTGCAATTATTGCACTGTCTACTTCCAATTATATTACAGTGACAGCCTAGCTTTTTGCTCCTTAGCTTCCAGTTTTTCATATGACACACAACATTACTTCTTCGCAAGTAAAGCGATTGTTCTGGTGTCAACGTTGTTGTCTGGTGGGTCCCGATACACATGACATAAAAAGTGTACCCATCGCTTCTCCAAGCATTCACGTAGTTCTTCAACCATCTGCACCATTAGGATCTGCTGAGGAATGAAACCCTGTAGATTCTTTAGCCTCTTGTGGTGTTACGGTAACAGGTGTGTCATGAAGGTGTTTTCAAGAGAGTGATGCCTGGGACTGTGTAGGACTTGCCTCTTAACTAAGATGAAATCTCTTTGTAATAAATTCACTATGGAAAGAGGATGCGACAAATACGTTTTCAACATTCTTCACAAAGAACAGTGACTTAGCAGAGAGAAACGACACTCCATCTGTTCGGGTACAAACCAGAAACTAAGGGGAATAACTGTCCGCTAGTTGCTCGGTTTTATTTTCCTCCCGTGGAGTGACGAAGTGGGGAAAGTTCTTAGGGGCAAAACAATTTGCACTGTTTATGGACTGTCAGGAGAGAGTGCCGGGGACTCGCGGCTACTGGCTGAAAACGCATAGTTTCACGATGCCAGATATCCGCCACGATGCATCTTACTCGTAACGAGGGCTCTCCCCACGGGTGCCACCCACCTGGTGTGACGGCCACGGCGTCGAGTCCTGGTGCTCACACACGGACAGGGACCTACTCCTCGGCAAGTGATGTGCTAAGAGTTGACAGCTATGGCATCGATGGTGTAATTCCTGCGGTGGTAGGATCTACAACAATACCGGTGCCTGGTGACCTTACAGGGTGTTTCAAAAATGACCGGTATATTTGAAACGGCAATACAAACTAAACGAGCAGCGATAGAAATACACCGTTTGTTGCAATATGCTTGGGACAACAGTACATTTTCAGGCAGACAAACTTTCGAAATTACAGTAGTTACAATTGTCAACAACAGATGGCGCTGCGGTCTGGGAAACTCTATAGTACGATATTTTCCACATATCCACCATGCGTAGCAATAATATGGCAGAGTCTCTGAATGAAATTACCCGAAACCTTTGACAACGTGTCTGGCGGAATGGCTTCACATGCAGATGAGATGTACAGCTTCAGCTGTTCAATTGTTTCTGGATTCTGGCGGTACACCTGGTCTTTCACGTGTCCCCACAGAAAGAACTCACAGGGGTTCATGTCTGGCGAATAGGGAGGCCAATCCACGCCGCCTCCTGTATGTTTCGGATAGCCCAAAGCAATCACACGATCATCGAAATATTCATTCAGGAAATTAAAGACGTCGGCCGTGCGATGTGGCCGGGCACCATCTTGCATAAACCACGAGGTGTTCGCAGTGTCGTCTAAGGCAGTTTGTACCGCCACAAATTCACGAAGAATGTCCAGATAGCGAGATGCAGTAATCGTTTCGGATCTGAAAAATGGGCCAATGAATCCTTTGGAAGAAATGGCGGCCCAGACCAGTACTTTTTGAGGATGCAGGGACGATGGGACTGCAACATGGGGCTTTTCGGTTCCCCATATGCGCCAGTTCTGTTTATTGACGAAGCCGTCCAGGTAAAAATAAGCTTCGTCAGTAAACCAAATGCTGCCCACATGCATATCGCCGTCATCAATCCTGTGCACTACATCGTTAGCGAATGTCTCTCGTGCAGCAATGGTAGCGGCGCTGAGGGGTTGCCGCGTTTGAATTTTGTATGGATAGAGGTGTAAACTCTGGCGCATGAGACGATACGTGGACGTTGGCGTCATTTGGACCGCAGCTGCAACACGGCGAACGGAAACCTGACGCCGCTGTTGGATCACTGCTGCACTAGCTGTGCGTTGCCCTCTGTGGTTGCCGCCCTACCTTTCCAGCACGTTCATCCGTCACGTTCCCAGTCCGTTGAAATTTTTCAAACAGATCCTTTATTGTATCGCTTTTCAGTCCTTTGGTTACATTAAACCTCCGTTGAAAACTTCGTCTTGTTGCAACAACACTGTGTTCTAGGCGGTGGAATTCCAACACCAGAAAAATCCTCTGTTCTAAGGAATAAACCATGTTGTCCACAGCACACTTGCACGTTGTGAACAGCACGCGCTTACAGCAGAAAGACGACGTACAGAATGGCGCACCCACAGACTGCGTTGTCTTCTATATCTTTCACATCACTTGCAGCGCCATCTGTTGTTGAAAATTGTAACTACTGTAATTTCGAAAGTTTGTCCGCCTGAAAATGTACTGTTGTCCCAAGCATATTGCAACAAACGGTGTATTTCTATCGCTGCTCGTTTAGTTTTTATTGCCGTTTCAAATATATCGGTCATTTTTGAAACACCCTGTATATATATAGGGTGAGTCACTAACTATTGCCACCAAGTATAACTCCGAAAGTATGGAGCTGAAAGGTTTTTGAGATAAAAGTTGCATGGGTCAACGGGGACCATAATATGCTGTTGGTTTTCTGTTGCTAGCAGGGGTCGCTTCAGAGATATGAAGGTCAAATTTGTTTTTTAAATGGTATGCTATAGTTTGGTACTTATTTTCTGATAGCGGCTATCGAGACGAATCCAGTGATGTGTAACTGTAAGGTCTCTGAAGGTCAATGAAGGTCACAAAGGTGGTACGAACATTCATTTACAAAAGGTGTTCGAAGTGATGACTATTCGTATCAATGCCGTGCTGCAATCTTCTTATCATGGATTGAGTGGTATTCCTTATCACATCGGCACTTATCGAAGCACACGCTCTGACAGTTCTCTCTCGCATATCTTCAGGTGTGGCTGGAATGTCTTTATAAACAATGTCTTTTACGAATCCCCACAAGAAAAAAATCCAGAGGCGTTAAATCTAGCGAACGAGCCGGCCACGACACATCTCCTCCGCATCCAATCCAATGATTTGGGAACTGTCTCTGCAACTCATTTCTGACCATCAGCAAAAAATGTGCCGGACACCCATCGTGTTGATACCACATTCTGTTCCTTGTTCGTATAGATATTTCTTCCAATAAAAGACCTAATTTTTCTTGCAGAAATGTGGTGTATTTCCTACCATTAAGATTTCCTTAGATGAAGTATGGGCCTATAACTCTGTCTTCCAGCACCATACATTCACCGACCACGGTTTATGGTGTACAAATTAAGGTAGTCACTATGGATTTTCAGTAGCCCAATAATGCATGTTATGCAAATTAACATTTCCATGTTTCGTGAATGTAGCCTCGTCAGTAAATATAATCAAATTAATAAATG
Source organism: Schistocerca cancellata (assembly GCF_023864275.1). NCBI lineage: Eukaryota > Metazoa > Arthropoda > Insecta > Orthoptera > Acrididae > Schistocerca > Schistocerca cancellata. The sequence continues at coordinate 124,243,447 of NC_064628.1, forward strand.
TGTCATCCCTCGGAATCTGAAGTTGAGCCCATCGACAGAATTCAATGCGACGCATACTATCCGTACCAGTTAATTTTTGGTGGAGACCGATATGGTAAGGGTGATATTTATGGCGATGTAGAACACGAACAACACCTCTCTGGCTCGTACTAGATTCACTTGTGATTTGACGCGAACTAACACAAGGATCTCGAACCACAGTGGCAAGAGTACCAATTTCCCACTGTTCCAAAAATGTTTATTAAAATTGCTCACTGAATTTCGTTTCCATTCTCCGTAAATGAGAAGCATATCGACTTGTTCTTCGAAGGAATACGTCATTCACATTCGCTTGATTCGACGATACTAGTCTTACCGTTCCTGTTGGTGCTTTATTGCGAAACCGTCGAATGGTGTTTACATTCCAATGGCACTGAGCCGTGCGCGGCTCATGCTCATCCGGTTTATTGTTTGTCATCTTCTCTTATGGTACTGCCGCCTCGTTTTCTTATTCCATTTACTGGTGTCACTAACCTCCTGCCTTACCTGCCCGTGAGTGACAGCAGCAGCGCTTATCGATAAGTGCACTGTGATACTATCTCTGGAGCGACAGATAGGATTTCCGGGTCGTCGTGTGTCTCGAAGTGAGTCGGTGGACGGAATCGGTGGAGTGAGTCGGTGCAGTGAGTCGGCAGAGTCAGTCGGAAGGCAGACACTCGCAATGTTAGTCAGTCGGCTCTAAGTCTCAGTCGCTTTTGGGTTGTGGACTGAGTCATGTTCGTCGTTACTCCGTTGTTGGACGAGTTGGCAGTCAGTAGCAGGCAGGTACTAGCCGGGACCGTGGTCGACGCAGATGGAAGACCGTTGGTCGGTCGGTCGTCGGATGGCGACATGTGGCCTGCTGTGCACTGAGACGAGTATCAGTCGGGAAGAGTTGGCAGGCAGCAACAGTCGGGTCCGTTTGGTGTTAGTATTCGCCGGGACTGCTGTCGGCGAAAGTGGGCTGTCATTGGTCGTTTGCTCGGCCGGTCGTCTTAGTCGACGATGTCTTGGATCCTCAGGACGAACACCATTTTCCGAGTCTGGATGTGGTTGGACCTTGTTGGTTCGTTAGAACTGAGCAGCGACGTAGTCTCCACAGCGCAAAGCCAGGCTGGGGTTTTTGGCGGCGCGCACGCGCTGTTGCATTTGGAGGCGCTAGCTGTGTAAGCGACTTTTCGCTTTCTTCCGCAGCAGGATCCTCAAGTTGAGTAATTAGTTACTTGTTCTTAAAACTCGACTGTTAGGATTTTTTCGTTATTTGTGGATTGTTGTTTCCTCAGCGTCTGACGTGTGTGATAACGAGTCATGTCTTTTGTTGCCTAGAATCTGCAGCCTCCCGTAGTGACTTGACAGTTGTGACTTGTGTTTTCGGTATTCTTTTAAACTTGTCTCCAGTGGTGTTTGATGCCTTGATCTTGGTGAGGCCGAGTTTGAACTTATTGGTGACTTGGTTTACTATTCATCGGCATATATTTTCCATTATCTGTGCAGTTGGATTTGACCGTTGGAAATCGGTCAGACTGTCCATCGGTCGAGAACCGTACCAAGGTTGTGTTGCCTTCCGATTAAAAAGTTGTCAGCCTGGCTGCCTGTCTCAACTAAACTCGCGTTAGGGTTACTTCCCAGGACGATCCCTGGAACCTCCTGAGCGCCGCTCCTTGTGTTTTACATAGTGATTTCCTTTTTAGTCTTAAGTACTCGATATGGCCTTCAGCCGAGTTTCAGCCTTTCGAAATTAAGATTGAAAATTCCTTGTGCCTAGGCCTTAAGCCGTAAGAAATATTTTCTAGTTATTATGTGGCCTTCAGCTTCCAGCTTAAATTAAAAATTGCAAATTTCCTTGTCTGGGCTTTAAGCCGTGAGATTGTTTGGGTTTCGTATGTGTCCTTCAGCCGAGAGTTATGTGAAGCATTTTAGGATAAAGCCTTTAGCCTATTTCAGTTGAAATTTAGAAGCCCTTCCCTTTAAGCCGTAAAATTGTTTTCTGAATGATGTGTGGCCTTCAGCCGAGTTTTAATTTCTCTTAAATTAAAAATTCAAAATCCTTGTCTTTCCCTTAAGTCATAAGATTGTTATTCTTTAGTTTGAGGCCTTCAGCAGTTTTACACAAAATATTTTAAGATAAGGCCTTAGCCGAGTTGTGTGGGAAAAATTTGAGCTAAGGCTTTCAGCCTATTTATAGTGAAGATAAAAAAAATTTCTAACGAAGTGAAACTTCCAGAAGATCTCCTGTACCTCAGTTCCTTGCTTAGGCCTAGTGCCTTGGATTTTCGATGAGGCCTTCTGCCGATTTCAATTAAATCAAAGGGGGTTTTTCGTTAAAACTTTGAGAGTTTTGATTCTTGCTTGTGTGATTGTTTGTTTTAAGAAATAAAGTTTATATGTTGAGTGTAAGTGACAGTAACTTATTTTGGCCCCTTTCCACAAATATAACCGCACCCGCTCTGTGCTGCTAGCCCAGGGCTTTCAGGCACGTTAGATGGATACGCCATATTCGGCGAATATTTACCATTTGCACGATATACGAGAGAGAATTGTCAGAGAATGTGCTTCGATAAGTGCCGAAGTGATAAGGAATACCACTCAATCCATTATAAGAAGATTGCAGCACTGCATTGATACCAGTGGTCATAATTTCAAACACCTTCTGTAAATGGACGTTCTTGCACCTTTTTGACCTTCGTTGACCTTCAAATATCTTACTGTTACACATCACTGGGTTCGTCTCGATAGCCACAATCATAAAATAAGTACCAAACTATAGCATCCCATTTATAAAGCAAAATTGACCTTCATATCTCTGAAGCGACCCCACCTAGCAACAAAAAGCCACCGTCTTAATATGGCCCTCGTTGTCCCATGCAGCATTTGTCCCACAAAATTGGCAGCTACTATCACACTTTCGGAGTTATTGTAGGTGGCAATAGTTATTGACTCACCCTGAATATACATAGACGTCCGTGCATGCCTCTGCAAGTCCTCAACCCACCCCCACAGCCCCCTGGGGCTTATACGGTACAGTAGCCCTCCGTATCCTATCCACGAAGTAGATTTCAGTGCGGAACGGCAGGCGTGAGATCTAAGATGCGGATATCAGAAATTGGCATCACAGTAATAAACTTCTTATGGGAAGTCGGTGAATCAGCCGGAAATAGCTTAGAATTACACGACTTCAAGCTGATTATCTTAAAGAGCATTTTAGCAGTGAGTAATGAGGTAATTCACGACGTTAATTTCCAAATTCAAAACATGATTCATGGCAAAGGAAGAGCACATACGTCAATCGCTTCAATAGTCGGTGGAAATAAAAAGATAAAGGAGAAACAAAGTTATTCTGAAGATTCCGCTCATAACAACCAAACTGCCTTTTCAGCTCAAAAGACCGCAGTTTCTAGTAAGATTACAATTTAGTATCACTATAATGCTGGAGAAGAAACGATAAGATATAATGGTATTAATTTAAAAGAATCATGGTTTTCTCATGGTCATTTACACGAAGCTTTCTCTAGAATCTAGTGTGGGAAACATAAAGACTTTATATATATGTACTCGCCAAATAATGTTACTAATGGCAGTTTATAAGCAAGTATTGTAGTAGAATAAGTTAATGAAGTATGAAATAGAGGTAAACAGGGAAGAGTTTTCTTTCACTAAAATAAATAAAACCGTAATGAGAACGTGATAATGTAGTTTAGCACTAATTTCTGAATTTAAAGATTAATTTTGTAATTCACTTCTGATTGGAGGTCAAAGCTAAGAGAAAGCAACTCCAGCTGTATACACGGATAAATTGAAGTGGTTTCGGGAGAAGTTCATATCTGCAAACTCACTCTCCAACAATCACTAGCTTTTGTGTCTAATGCTACCCGGGTTTCACTGTTGTGCACTATAGCGGTTGAGCGACAGTAGCTGTTGTGGTCGTAGAGATATGTGTTTGAGGTGGTCGCTGCCACATTAGGGTAGTCATCATTATATTTTCCCTGTCTTTGTCATAAATGTATGTTTCAAGAGACTCTTACGAACCGAATGTTTTCGAATGTTCTAAAATATTCTCGAATGTCTGTAGTACTAAAAAATATTCTATATCACACTGAAATATTCTTCAACGTTTTCGAATGTACTTGAATATTCTGGAATGTTCCTGAAAATTCCAGCATTTTCTTTAACGTTCTCGAATATTTATGAATGTGTTGGAATGTCCTCGAATAATGAAATAATGAAGTGAGTGATTGCACTTTATTTGAAATTAGAGTACAGTTGATTATTGATATGTATTTAATATTTAAGAACACTTTTGATCATTCGATCATATTTTTGGGTGTGAACTACTATTATTTTTATATTTTTAATGCTTCTCTTTGCAATGTTTTCAAATGTCCTCAAGTGATCTGCAATATTCTCAGAAAGCAAAAATAAAAATCATGGAAAGTTGATATTTTTCAGGTTGTGCCTAGATAAAATTGATATAGGGATGTCCAGTTGACAATTGGTCTGACATTTTCAACACGTAAATGAGAGTTGAAGTAACCATACCAATCTACTTAGATAACACGGGCACTGCAACAGCAGCTAAGTAATATGTATCAATACACAAAGGTTTTGCTTTTACTGATGTGTATAATTACATGTGTATCTCGATTCATAGACATAAGCAACACACCGAAAATGACTAGCGGAAAACTCGCAACTTACAGCTGCATTTTACACTCATTCGATCAATACGCTATCAAAGCTAAACGCACTCTTTCAGGTGAGAAATTTAAACATTTAATACCTGTCCGTGGCGACACATGTGTAAATCTAGCAGCTTGCGGTGAAAACATCAAATTTGCATACAACACTGCAAGTATAGTTAAATATCAACTAGAGGGAAGATTAAAACGATCTTATGTCTCGCAGCATGCAGTAGCAACCAACACTGAACTTGTAATTGGCCTTACATACTTTATTTTCTCCGCCTATACAGCACGTAATTCTATCTTTCTAGAGACGATAATAAACACTAAAGGCTATATTTCATTTCAAAAATAATATTTTATTTCAAAGATTACACGGTTTCATTAATATCGTAGTTAATCCATTCACAAGTGTTTCAAACGTTCTCAAGATTCGGGGATAGTGAAAAACGTGGAGTAAGTGTCAATATTCGCCAGCAACCGCATTGCATCAAGTTAATCTGCAGAATGGCAGCTGTATTGTGGCATCTAGTCTTGACGTAGGTGGCCCGCTAAGCGGCCGCTTTTACTTGAATACTGAGTGGGACGCAAGGAATAACTCACAGTGGCCTGAATTATACTAACATTATTTCTAAATATAGATATCTATCATGAGGAACATTACAGCATCCGTACTGCCAACACAACTGACTATTAACTTACAAAACAGCTGTTTGTTTACAGGGATAAACTTACACTGAACGTAATGTAAACAATCATCACGAATTTCTGCCTGAAGTGGGAAAACAATTCTGTACGACTGGATGTCAATAAAAATTTGACACCGTACAGCTAATACAAAATTCTTATGAGTTAATATTGACTGTCATCTGAAGAAAGAGGATTACACAAATACAGTAACAAAGGAAATGTCATCGACATGGTTACAGTCCTCTCATCAGTGTGTAATAGGCGTTGTCATATTGCTATATACTATTTCCACATGTACGCCATCTTTAACTGCAAAATCATTTCTCTGACTTCAGTGCTCAAAACATGTACACACTCTGCAAACTCCAGACGATAATTCGAAGAATAACTAAAAATAGTAAGCAAACTCCCTGTAAAGATTTGTTTAAACACCTAGAGATTCTAAATGGGCCATGTGGATGCACCTTCCAACCTGTCATCCACACCAGGAACAAAATCAGCAATTATCTCGCAAGCAGCAGCATTCATTATAATGGAACAAAAGCCAAACTAATCTTGCATTTACCAAGAGTAAACGAACAGCAAATACGAAACAGTAGTTTCTACAAGTAAATGGAACTGTACTATAAATTGTTCAAAGAAATTAACGAGACAACTAAAATCCACTTAAGTCAGTTAAATCAGCCCCTTTTAATAATTCAATCTACAAAGTCAAAGATAATTTAGATAACAAATAGTAGGGAATGGTAAGAATAAAAATTGTTTAACAATAAACTGCTGCCATTCTACGATAAACTCTCATAGTTTAATCAGTCTTACTGTGTAAACCTGTGACTAGGATCAGTGACGCTTAATTTTAACCTCTTTCCGTTTTCTAGACCTCAGCATCACATTCTTTAAGGTGAGTTGCTGACTGAGCTCTCTCAGACGGGCCATGGTGACAACACGAATAGTTCAGTGGAATGGTCAAAGAATCGTCAGGGTCCCCTTACCAGCTGAAAGACTGTGTGTGTGTGTGTGTGTGTGTGTTTAGTTTAAACAACGACCAATGATGACTTATTCGCAAATATGTGAGTAAAATACCACTGCTCACAGCACTTAGAAATGAACAACACACCACAGTAGTCTAGACCTATATGAGGTGATATTGCTGTATTCATTTATTAATTTCGTTTTTGATGATTATTTTCTTTTTCACTTACATTGATATGCCTGATATCATTTTGTAAATTACTTATGAATGAATAAACAATTAATTAAATAAATTTGCTGTTATTAATGTGAGGATTTCGATGTCTACCTACATCTACATGGATACTCTGCAAATCACATTTAAGTGCCTAGCAGAGGGTTTATCGAACCTCCTTCACAAAAATTCTCTATTATTCCAATTTCGTACAGCGTGCGGAAAAAACGAACATCTATATCTTTCCATGCTAGCTCTAATTTCCGTTATTTTATTATGATGATCGTTTCTTCCTACGTATATGATCAAAAGTATTCGAAAACCCCCTCCCCCCCAAGAAACGTACTTTTTTATATTAGGTACGCAGTGCTGCCACCTTCTACCAGGTGCTCCATATCAGCGACCTCAGTTGTCATTAGACATCGTGAGAAAGCAGAATGGGGTTCCCCGCGGAACTCAACGGACTTCGAACGTAGTCAGGTGAATGGGTGTCACTTAAGTCATGCGTCTGTACGCGAGATTTCCAGACTCCTAAGCATCCCTAGGTCCACTGTTTCCGATGTGATAGTGAAGTGGAAACGTGAAGGGACACGTACAGTACAAAAGCGTACAGGCCGACCTTGTCTGTTGAGTGACAGAGACCGCCGACAGTTGAAGAGGGTCGTCATGTGTAATAGGCAGACATCTACCCAGACCATCACACAGGAATTCCAAACTGCATCATGATCCACTGCAAGTACTATGACAGTTATACAGGAGATGAGAAAACTTGAATTTAATGGTCGAGGGGCTGCTCACAATCGCCACATCACACCCGTAAATGGCAAACAACGCCTCGCTTGGTGTAATGAGCGTAAACATTGGACGATTGAACAGTGGAAAAACGTTATGTGGAATGACTAATCACGGTACACAATGTGGCGATGCGTTGGCAGGGTGTGGGTATGGCGAATGCCCGATGAACGTCATCTGCCAGCGTGTGTAGTGCCAACAGTCAAATTCGGAGGCGGTGGTGTTATGGTGTGGTCGTGTTTTGCATGGGCAAGGCTTGCACCCGTTGTTGTTTTGCATGGCACTATCACAGTACAGTCCTACATTTGTTTCAAGCATCTTCTTGCTTCCCACTATAGAAGAGAAATTAGGGGATGGCGATTGTATCTTTCAACACGATCGAGCACCTGTTCATAATGCACGGATTGTGGCGGAATGGTTACACGACAATAACATCCCTGTAATGGACTGGCCTCCACAGAGCCCTGACCTGAATCCTACAGAACACTTTTGGGATGTTTTGGAAAGTCGACTTCGTGCCAGGCCTCACCGACCGAATCGATACCTCTGCTCAGTGCAGCACAGCGTGAAGAATGGGCTGCCATTCCCCAAGAAACCTTCCAGAACCTGACTGAAGTATGCCTGCGAGAGTGGAAGCTGCCATCAAGGCTAAGGGTGGGCCAACACCATATTGAATTCCAGCATTACCGATGGAGAGCGCCACGAACGTGTAAGTCATTTTCAGCCAGGTGCCCGCGTAGTGCAGACAATCTCTTTACCAGATCTGTTACATTTTCCAAGTATCTTGCCATTAAAACCCAGTCTTTGGTTAGCCATCCTCACAACATTTTCTGTGTGTTCCTTCGAATGTAAGTTGTTCGCAATGGTAATTCCTAGGTATTTAGCTGAATTTACAGCCTTTAGATTTGACTGATTTATCGTGTAATAGAAGTTTTACGAATTCATTTTTGCCCTAATGTGGATGACCTCACACTTTTCGGTATTTAAGGTCAATTACCTGTTTTTACACGATCGTTTTGCAATTTGGTTGATCTTCTGGTAACTTTTCTAGTCGATAAAGACAGCATCATCTGCAAACAACCAAAGACGGCTGCTCAGATTGTTTCCAGACTCGTTTATATACATAAGGAACAGCAAAGGGTCTATAACACGGGGAACGCCAGAAATCACTTTTGTTTTACTCGATGACTTTCCGTCAGTTACTATGGACTGTGACCTCTCTGACGGAAATCACGAATCCAGTCGCGTAACTGAGATGATGTTCCATAAATACGCAATTTCACTACAAGCCGCTTGTGTGGTACAGCGTCAAAAAGCTTCTGGAAATGTAGAAATACGGAATCAATTTGAAATTCTTTTTAAATAGCACTCAACACTTCGTGAGAGTAAAGAGCTATTTGTGTATAACAAGAACAAAGCCTTCTAAATCAGTGTTGACTGTGAGGCAACAGACCGTTCTCTTCGAGGTAATGCATAATGTTCGAATACAGTATATGTTCCAAATTCCTGCTGCAAATTGACATTAATGATATGAGCCTTAATTCTGTGGATACTCCTACTACCTCTCTTGCACTTTCCAGACTTTCCAGTCTTTGCGTACGGATCTTTCGTGGAGCGAACGGTAGTGTATGATTGTTAAATATGGATCTATTGTATCATCATACTCTAAAAGGAACGTCACTGGTGTACAGTCTGGACCGGAAGTCTTGCTTTTACTAAGTGATTTAAGTTGCTTCACTACTCCGAGGCTATTTACTTCTACGTTACTCATGTTGGCAGCTGTTCTCGATTCGAATTCTGGAGTATTTACTTCGTCTTCTTTGGTGAAGGAATTTCGGAAGGCTGTGTTTAGGAACTCTGCTTTGGCAGCACTGGATTTTCTGCCAGTTGTCAAGACAAAGTTTCGTTGTGGAAACTGCACTCCTGGAAATTGAAATAGGAACACCGTGAATTCATTGTCCCAGGAAGGGGAAACTTTATTGACACATTCCTGGGGTCAGATACATCACATGATCACACTGACAGAACCACAGGCACATAGACACAGGCAACAGAGCATGCACAATGTCGGCACTAGTACAGTGTATATCCACCTTTCGCAGCAATGCAGGCTGCTATTCTCCCATGGAGACGATCGTAGAGATGCTGGATGTAGTCCTGTGGAACGGCTTGCCATGCCATTTCCACCTGGCGCCTCAGTTGGACCAGCGTTCGTGCTGGACGTGCAGACCGCGTGAGACGACGCTTCATCCAGTCCCAAACATGCTCAATGGGGGACAGATCCGGAGATCTTGCTGGCCAGGGTAGTTGACTTACACCTTCTAGAGCACGTTGGGTGGCACGGGATACATGCGGACGTGCATTGTCCTGTTGGAACAGCAAGTTCCCTTGCCGGTCTAGGAATGGTAGAACGATGGGTTCGATGACGGCTTGGATGTACCGTGCACTATTCAGTGTCCCCTCGACGATCACCAGTGGTGTACGGCCAGTGTAGGAGATTGCTCCCCACACCATGATGCCGGGTGTTGGCCCTGTGTGCCTCGGTCGTATGCAGTCCTGATTGTGGTGCTCACCTGCACGGCGCCAAACACGCATACGACCATCATTGGCACCAAGGCAGAAGCGACTCTCATCGCTGAAGACGACACGTCTCCATTCGTCCCTCCATTCACGCCTGTCGCGACACCACTGGAGGCGGGCTGCACGATGTTGAGGCGTGAGCGGAAGACGGCCTAACGGTTTGCGGGACCGTAGCCCAGCTTCATGGAGACTGTTGCGAATGGTCCTCGCCGATACCCCAGGAGCAACAGTGTCCCTAATTTGCTGGGAAGTGGCGGTGCGGTCCCCTACGGCACTGCGTAGGATCCTACGGTCTTGGCGTGCATCCGTGCGTCGCTGCGGTCCCGTCCCAGGTCGACGGGCACGTGCACCTTCCGCCGACCACTGGCGACAACATCGATGTACTGTGGAGACCTCACGCCCCACGTGTTGAGCAATTCGGCGGTACGTCCACCCGGCCTCCCGCATGCCCACTATACGCCCTCGCTCAAAGTCCGTCAACTGCACATACGGTTCACGTCCACGCTGTCGCGGCATGCTACCAGTGTTAAAGACTGCGATGGAGCTCCGTATGCCACGGCAAACTGGCTGACACTGACGGCGGCGGTGCACAAATGCTGCGCAGCTAGCGCCATTCGACAGCCAACACCGCGGTTCCTGATGTGTCCGCTGTGCCGTGCGTGTGATCATTGCTTGTACAGCCGTCTCGCAGTGTCCGGAGCAAGTATGGTGGGTCTGACACACCGGTGTCAATGTGTTCTTTTTTCCATTTCCAGGAGTGTATTATAAGCATCACGCATTGAAATTCGCGCTAAATTTCGAGCTTCTGTAAAGGTTGCCAATCTTGGAGATTTTGGGTCCATTTATATTTGGCATCTTTTTTTCGTTGTTTCTGCAACAGTATTCTGATATATTTTTTCTTCCTGAATAAAACTATACGAAAGTGGTTGTAATTCGCGCTAATTAGTCACATCAGTATCCTTAATGTGAGTGGCTCGTTTTTGTCACACACATTCAAAGCCACGATCAAGTGGTGTGGCGCAATTCAGGCACGGGATTGGTTAACTGGAATTGCAGGGTTCAAATCGCTATCAGGTCATTGCCATTTGTGTTTACCACGGCTTTCCATAATTCAGGTAGATTAGAGAATGGGTTCCTTCAAAGACGCTGCTGCCGATTTTCTGCCACATCCATGTCTAGCTGAGTTTGAGAGTCATTTCTGATGACGAAGATGTCAGCAGAATATCAAACTATTACCTTTCTTCTCAAGAATGATAGCGACACGTCAAGCAGTATGGTCTGAAAATATTTTCGAGCATCGACAGCCTTCTTTACACTGGATGTTATGCTGATGAATAGCATCGTCGGAGCTGAAACTGCTCGTCAAACAACAGCCAAACCGCCTCTGCACGTTTCAGGACTCAGCGCAGCACACATGCTAAAAGTGTGAACTGCGCTGGAAACGAGCTGATGATCGGATAAGTTTCTCGTCAACGTTCATGCTGAAGTTAACTTCAAGTTTCTCTTTAATTATTTTCCTTCTGAAACAAACTTTCAATTTTACTTTTATATTCTTTTCTCTGTCGGAGGAAGACAATGTCAAACCACCTCCACTAGGACCTTGCCTAGTACAGTGGTGCGGCTCCTCCGAGTATGGAACTTCTTCATCATCATCATCATCATCATTCTTTGTATATGTTCTCGTTCATCCTACTTTCATGTCAGTAGCAAAGTTATCTACAGCAGAATTAATAGTATCATAAATTACTTTACTAGTATCATAAATTACTTTTTTTTTCTTTGCATGCAATTTTCAGCCACGTTAAGATTGGTTTGAGCCGCAGCGAACTTAGAGGGACTTGCTGCAGTCCTGAATACGTCGAGAGTTAGCTTTTTTGTAATTCGGGCTTCTCGCTACAAGGTGTTATGCAATACAAGATGCAGTTTATGTCTGCACTGCACCCATTATCTCTACAAGAGAAGACGCAGCTACACGAATAGGCTGCGTTAGAATGAATGAGAATGTGGTTATAATTTTTTATTACTTTAACTACTTAAGACCATTTGATATACTTCATTGCGCTATGAAAGTGCGCTGGATATCTATTACTTCCTAAACAGTAGTCAGATAGCGTTGTTGTTCATAATTTTCTTCAATAAACGGAACATTTTCAGGTCGTTAGAACCGAAGTCTTAACTGCTCCGCACACTGTGTCTGACAGGTAGGTGCTAGCTTTCCATGTTTGTTCATCGGTATCAGTTTGTGTTTCTTGTTTCGCCTCTCGGTTTCTCCCACATTTACACTGGCCGCTGTTGTCGAATATCTCAGTATCTCACTAGCGTTCGCCGTGAGGTAGCTTGCAGAGTAGGAATGTAGACGCAAATCCTGTCCGCTCCACAGGGCCCCGGCAGCGCGGCGGCCGGCAGCTGGAACTACGTAAACAGTGGTGGCGGACCGCTGCAGGCGCCAGGCCGCGCGCACACCGACGCGACGGCGCGCCGCGCTTTCGATGACTTCACCTGACCCTGAAACAGCCCAAGTCGTGAGACTCTCCTTTCACGGACTTTCAAGCCGGTTCGATACGTGCTGTTTCGTAAGAAAACTGGGAAGCGGACACCTGACCCCACTGCAGTAAGCTTCCGTAACAACAACGTGCGGTCACAGCGAGCACGGCCACAGACAATTTAAAGGGGACCTCTGTACGATAGGGCTCCAGTTTATTGGAGGAGTACTTATTTCTCGTGCCTGTGTGCTAATCGCACGCGTTTTTAATTTTAGGTCCTTGTTAGCAGCCTAACCAGCACGTATTGTACGTTTCTCTCAAATATACATGGTGGTCCATTGATAGTGACCGGGCAAAAGTGGTCCAACTAAAACATTCATATTTCTTTACGTACTACAGGAATATGTAATAAAAAATGGGGGTTCTTACTTTAAAAAACGCAGTTGATATCCGTTTGACCTATGGCAGCACCATCTAGCGGGCCAACCATAGCGCCATCTGGTTTTCCCCTTCAAGCTAGACGAGTTTCGTTCTTTGTAGTTTTTTCGTTTGACGCTTATTTCGTGAAATATTTGGCCCGGTCACGATCAATGGACCACCGTGCATACGAGGGCTATTCGTAAAGTAAGGAACGATAGGTCGTTAAATGGAAACCACAGTGAAAATAACTGTTTTATTTGCAACAGTTAGTTACAACTTCCAGCTACTTGTCTCCACAGTCGCCTCTCCGACTTAGACGTTCGTCGTAGCGCTGTACCAACTTTCCAGTACCCTTTTCGCTGGCCTACAGCTCGTTGTCTGTGCCAAAATGTCGTCTTCATAGCCAGCGGTTCATGTGAGCTGAGATGAAACCCAGAGGGAGACAATTACGGGCTGTATTGTGGGTAATCAAACATTTCCAATTGAAAACGATGCAGGAGCATCTCCATTGCCCCTGCAGAATGCGGCTGAGAATTGTCTTGAAGAAGAAAACGCACGACAGTTATGTAATGTTGGCTGCATGGCTTCAGGCGAAATTTCTCACCAGGCCCTCGTACTTGGCGGGAGACACTATTGTTCCAGGTATCTTCACGTGCTCCCTGTGTGCTCAGAACTAAAACGAATGTCGTAACGCAATCGACGGGCATACTAGAGACACTGCCCAACACACCTGTGCAAAACATCATCGGATTTTTCACTGTGGTTTCCATTTCGAGACCGGTCGTTCCTTACTTTCCGAATAACCCTTGTAGTTTCGCATTCCGTTGTAGGACGAAGGCAATTACGAAGCAGTTGCCTCGGCGCCGTCATCAAAGAATGTGATGTTCTTCTGTGTTTTAGAGGAAAACACTCTGGTAGGAAACTACTAATTTGATAGACTAACTGGCACATCGGTCTTCAGTTCTCCCTTAGCTGCAGACCTGTCGCCAAGGCGAATACAACACAGCGGTTGGACAAAAATATGGAAAGACGGTAGAAGTATATGCTTGGACATAAATAAGTGTATTGGAAAGAGTTGGTGAGAGAATATGTCTGCTGAAGATTGTAAGAGAAAGGAAAAAGAACTGGTTGGCACATTCATTGTGAAGGGAGTGCTTGCTAGCGGATGCTTTGGAAGGATTGGTTTGTGGGAGAAGACTGAGAGGAAGAAGGAGATACAAGATGATAGAAGACATAAAGGGAAGAGGAATTTATGCAGACCTGAAGAGGATGGCAGAAGACCGGACAGCCTGGAGAACTACAATGTGAAAACCTGCATTTTGGCAGAACACTGATGATGATGATGACATAAATGCAGATGCTAGCCAGGCCTGCAGGTTGTGCTGTTGTATTTAACCGCGAACGACATCTGCGCAACGTGATCAATACATTGCAAGTATCTGTGGTGGTCAGAACGGTCCTGTGAGTGCGTTATGAAGGAGCTAAGTCAGTTCGAATGTGGGAAAGTTGTTGGCGCTCGTATGTTGGATGCTTCCGTAACCGAGGAAGCTGAAGTGTTCGGTGTTTCAAAAGACACCGTATCGAAGACTGACACCACACACAAGGAAAGCAGAAAGCTTCATCCGCTAAGTCATAACGCGGACGTAGTTGTAAGTTGAGTGATCGTCACAGATGGTCAATGAAGAGGATTGTGGCGGAAAATGAGCGAACTACAGCTTCAAAGGTCAGCCCAGAGCTGAATGTCGCACTCGAGAAGCCTATCAGCACCAAACTAATACGAAGGGAGCTCCATAAACAGGGCATTTCAGGACGATCTGCAATTTGAAACCACTCATCAGTGATGCAAACGCCCTTAACACGAAAACGTGTTGGCTAAACCACAAGGAGCAGTGGAAGATTATCGAATGGACGGATCAGTCATCGTTTCACACTGTTTCCAACTTCTGGCCGGGTTTACGCCACAAGAGTGAAACATAGCCCGGACTCAGGTATTATTTGGTCAGTTATTCGCTGTCTTGCACGTCCCCCATGGTTAATTCGGAAGATTGCATTACTGCCAAGGGTTATGCGACAATTTTGACTGATCACGTCCAATGATACAATTGTTCGTTCCCCAATGGTGATGCCGTATTCCAAGATGACATGGCAATGTTCACACGGCTCTCGTAGGCCGGGACTGGTTTTGCGAGCCTGAGGATGCATTGTCGCTCTTCACCTTGCCACCACAGTCACCAGATCTCAATACTATTAAGCCTTTGTGGTTTACTTTGGGGACAAGGTTGCGTGATTGCTATCCACCTCCACCATCGTTACCTGATCTTGCGACACGATTCCCTTGAAAACATAAAAGACCAGTATTTATCCTTTCCGAAATCAATGGAAGTTGTTTTGAATGCCAACGATTTTCCTGGACCATATTAGGCATGTTAATGTATTGTAATAGTAGTGTTTCCATGTTTTTGTCCACCCTCTGTAATTTGGAGTGTCATGCATAGGGCTGTCGCATATTGTTTATGTTCGTTACTGACAAGGGAACATCCCCATCGCACCCCCCTCAGATTTAGTTATAAGATGGCACAGTGTATAGGCCTTGAAAAACTGAACACAGATCGATCGAGAAAACAGGAAGAAGTTATGTGGAACTATGAAAAAATAAGCAAAATATACAAACTGGGTCATCCATGCGTAAGATAGGCAATATATAGGGCAATATGAGGCGAGGAGCTCCGTGGTCCCGTGGTTAGCGTGAACAACTGCGGAACGAGAAATCCTTGGTTCAAATCTTCCCTCGACCGAAAATTTTAACTTTTTATTTTCAGTTTATGTGAAAAACTCTTATGTTTTCATCACTTTTTTTGGAGTGATTATTACATCCACAAGAAAACCTAAATCGAGCAAGGTAGAAGAAACTTTTCACCCATTCGCCAAGTGTACTAGTTAGGTGGGTCGACAACATATTCCTGTCATGTGACGTACATGCTGTCACCAGTGTCGTATACAAAATATCAGACGTGTTTTCCTGTGGAGGAATCGGTTGACCTATGACCTTGCGATTAAATGTTTTCGGTTCCCATTGGAGAGGCACGTCCTTTCGTCAACTAATCACACGGTTTTGCGGTGCGGTCGCAAAACAGAGACACTAAACTTATTACAGTGAACAGAGACGTCAATGAACGAACGGACAGATCATAACTTTGCGAAAATAAAGAAAGCAAAATTTTCAGTGGAGGGAAAATTTGAACCAAGGACCTCTCGTTCCGCAGTTGTTCACGCTAACCACGGGACCACGGCGCTCCTTGCCTCACATTGCCCTTAATATTGCCTATCTTACGCATGGAGGACCCAGTTCGTATATTTTGCTTATTTTTTCATAGTTCCACACAACTTCTTCCTGTTTTCTCGATTGATCTGTGTTCAGTTTTTCAAGGCCTATCCATTGTGCCAACTTATAACTAAATCTGAGGGGGGTGTGATGGGGATGTTCCCTTGTGAGTAACGGGTATTTCATAAGACTGAGAGTATCGCTTCGTTATAGCTTGAAACGTTTCCTAACCTGCAGTTTTACTTCCATACACGCATTTCGCGCCCGACTCAGAACAAGCCGGTATCTTTCGTGTTCCTGCAGTTCGTTACACTCGGAGTAACGGGCACGTTTCGTTACTTGTCTGTGTTCTTCCTCGTATATTTGTAATTTTTTTATTCCTCGCATTTCTTATTGTCGGCGAAGAAAGTCGTTGGGTGCACGGAGTACGGAATACATCTTGTCCCTCGCTTTGTTTTATTTCCTCGTGTGCATTTCGCCTGCGACTCGGGCGAAGTCGACAGTATTCGTAATCCCATTCCTTATTTTAATATGCTTCACTTCCTATCTTACGGCAATCTTCTTGCCTTTTGATAATTCCCGACATTAAAACGCGGTTATTGCAGGGCTATGGCCAGTGGGTCCTGCGTCCTGCGTCTGTATATCGCCGTGCCTCCCCACAACAGAGGCAGCTGGCGCACCTCTGCCGTGTCTGCCTCTCGCGGCCTACGTGTGGCAGTGTCGTGGCGATTCGGTTTGGAATTACAAACATCAAAAAAAGTTATGCATCATCTCGGTTACGAGAGTTCCGGAGCCTGTACAGAAAATTGGAACAGAGATCAACATAAACATCATTTCCGCCCTTTTTATTGCACATGAAAACCACACATTGCATGTTGTACCACCATACAGCGAGACCTTCAGAGGTGGTGGTCCAGATTGCTGTACACACCGGTACCTCTAATACCCAGTAGCACGTCCTCTTGCATTGATGCATGCCTGTATTCGTCGTGGCATATTTTCCACAAGTTCATCAAGGTACTGTTGATCCAGATTGTCTCATTCCTCAACGGCGATTCGGCGTAGATCCCTCAGAGTGGTTTGCGGTTCACGTCGTCCATAAACAGCCCTTTTCCAGTCTATCATAGGCATGTCTGGAGAAAATGCTGGCCACACTTGTCGAGCGTTGTCATTATGCTGAAGGAAGTCATTTATAAGATGTGCACGATGGGGGCGTGATGATGATGTTTGGTTTGTGGGGCGCTCAACTGCGTGGTTATCAGCGCCCGTACAATTACCCAATCTTTACTCAGCCCAATTTCGCCACTTTCCTGGATGATGATGAAACGATGAGGACAACACAAACACCCAGTCATCTCGAGGCAGGGAAAATCCCTGACCCCGCCGGGAATCGAACCCGGGACCCCGTGCTCGGGAAGCGAGAACGCTACCGCGAGACCACGAGCGGCGGACGACGACGATGGGGGCGTGAATTGTCGTCCACGAAGACGAATGCCTCGCCAATATGCTGCCGATATGGTTGCAGTATCTGTCGGAGGATGGCATTCACGTATCGTACAGCCGTTACGTCGCCTTCCGTGACCACTAGCGGCGTGCGTCGGCCCCACATAATGCCACCCCAAAACAGCAAGGAACCTCCACCTTGCTGCACTCTCTGGCCAGTGTGTCTAAGGCGTTCAGCCTGACCGGGTTACCTCAAAACATGTCGCTGACGATTGCCTGGTTGAAGGCATATGCGACACTCATCGGTGAAGAGAACGTGATGCCAATCCTGGGAGCGGTCGTGGTTGCAAGCATGGACCCCGGCATTTACAGCAGTTTTCGGCAACCCTCCTTTCTGCACCATAGATTTCTGTAATCAAACATAGAGAGTAGTTTCAACTTCGCTAAAATGAGAAATTCTTTCAACTTGCAGAGCTTGAAACAGTGTAAAATAGATTGAGAAATATAGTTATTCATCGAAATAAACAGCTTTCAGGTGGGAAAAAGAAATTTTGTGTCCTTAACCGATTTCAGGCATTTAGTGCCCTTCTTCAGATGGTTATAACCATCGCATTATTTGCGAGTGTGAACAATAAGAAGCTTGCAACATATTTCTGTGATCATGTGGTTCATAGTATCTTTACAAAAATTGTGTAAAGAAGTGCTCACTTGTCGCTTGGCTCGTTTGCAACTTTTTTTGTACACGCACTATGAACCAGGTGACAACAGCAAAGTTCCTGAAACCGGCTGAGGAGACAAAACTCCTTTCTTGCGCCTGATTGCTGTTTATTTCGATGAATAACTATATTTCTTAACCTATTTTACACTGTTTCAACCTCTGCAAGTAGAAAGAATTTCTCGTTTTAGCGAAGTTGAAACTAAGCTCTACGTTTGATTACAGAGATCTATGGCGCAGAAGGGTCGCCGAAAATTGCTGTAAATGTTCCTTTTTTTTTTAGTAACACACTTGACGTTTCCATGATGTTTCGGTATTACAACCGGATGGCATGGACTTCGCCGGCCGGAATGGCCGAGCGGTTCTAGGCGCTACAGTCGGGAACCGCTACGGTCGCAGGTTCGAATCCTGCCTCGGGCATGGATGTGTGTGATGTCCTTAGATTAGTTAGGTTTAAGTAGTTCTAAGTTCTAGGGGACTGATGACCTCAGCAGTTAAGTCCCATAGTGCTCAGAGCCATTTTTGAACACGGACTTCTTGGCACGGTATTTCGAATGACAACCATTCAGTCGTCTTCAGGTGAGCGTTTTGCACTGGAGATCTATAGTTCACATTGCTAACTTTATTGCAAAAATTGGCACGGAGACGGATGTGTAAAGCAGCCGCTACGTGAGCAACCTCTGTTGTGTTTCGTATCCTCTTCGAATTTTACTCCATCTGTGCCGCGCAGGTGGATTTGTATGGTGGTACTTCGTGTGCCCTCTCTGTCGGAATGCGGCTGCATCGCTACATGTGTCAGTAGTCATAAAATGTTTTCTTTCTGAAAATATCAAAGAAACCACCGGGTCCCACGCCTTATCTAGTTGAAAGCCGCCACCACAGGTAAGCGGCTGCATCTGCCCGTGCGTCTCCGCGCCAATTTTTGGTACAAAGTTAGGTACGTGTACTGGCAATTTCCAGTGCAAAACACTCACCTGAACATGGATGAATGGTTGTCAGCCGAAATTTCATGGCAAGAAGTTGACGTCGTCCGGCTGCAGTCCAGAAACTTCATGGAATACTTTTTACTGAACGAAAATTTCAAGAATCACAGAGTTGGCTTTGCTGAAAAGAAGCTGCTATTTTGAACGTAAAGGACAACTCTGGAAGGAGCTGCCAGCCCTCTGTGTCTCTTTCAGCACGTTCATCGGGATAGGGATCTGTTCCGGGCATCGTTGAGGTCGAGCGAAGCTTGCCGTGTGAAGTATTTCGAGCTGCAGCGCATTCTAAACAGAAAACCAGTCTCCTGCAGCTCGCTGGGTTATTCCAACAGGTCATGGGAGTAACATGGCCTAACATCTCTCCCATAACGTGGGGCAGTATTGCAGTGCCATCGTTCGGAATTCTCAACTGGATGAAAGAGCATCGTTCGGCCAACGTAAGTTTACGACCGTCGTGAGGTCTGAGAAATGATTTGTAAGCATAAACTTGAGGGAACGATCAAGTTTAAGGCCTGGCCGGGAGAAGGCGAGGCTGCTCGGAGGTTGGTCGCGTGAAGGCCACGGCGGTTGCGACAGCGCCGCCGCAGCCGGCGTCATCGTCGAATTACAGCCTCCCGAAGTTAGCGGGCGGCATACTGCATTTCTGGCACTGCACACCCTCAGTCATTCCACTCCGATCTTTGGGACCTCGAGCTATGATGGATGCCGAAAGAAATCTACATTCCTGACTGCACCCTGTCCCATTTTTTCTATTAAATCTCTTATTTTTAATGGTATTTTCACTACATTTATTTTGAGGAAAAGTGCATGGTTCTCATAATAATTGTTACTTTGTGGTGTTACGTAGTCGTGTATATCCAGAAACCTTCTTCGTTCATGTCCCTTTAACCTGTTACGGCATTTTCCTTCACCAACAGAGCATCAACATTGATTACTGAAGATCTGTACCAGCCTCCTTAGCCGCGGTCCTAATGCACCCCTCTGCGCTGTGGCATTCAACTCAGAAGCACGTCTGTTCGAATCCTTGTGATGGATGAAATTTTAACTGTCAGTATTTCGCCGGGGACGCAAGGACAGCTGGTGGTGTAAGTGTCCTCACCACCAGCCTTTACGCCTATCTCCTACATTAAGTTCCAAACATGTCTGCAGTGTGTCATGAAGTGAGAGCATGTGACACTGTTAATGGTGACCCGTCGGATGTCTCATTAAACGTGTCGGTCCCCTTGCTGCTATACGAGAGTAATAGAGAACGTGCCGGCATCGCACCTCTCCCTTACTTCATCGTCATACAAAACAAACATAACACTATACTAAACACGAACGCCTACACTCCCAAATACACGTATGACAAACCTCTGCCCGCATCTCGTGGTCGTGCGGTAGCGTTCTCGCTTCCCACGCCCGGGTTCCCGGGTTCCATTCCCGGCGGGATCAGGGATTTTCTCTGCCTCGTGCTGGCTGGGTGTTGTGTGCTGTCCTTAGGTTAGTTAGGTTTAAGTAGTTCTAAGTTCTAGGGGACTGATGACCATAGCTGTTCAGTCCCATAGTGCTCAGAGCCATTTGAACCATTTTTTGACAAACCTCTCGCGTACCTGCACGGAAAGGGGCGAATGTGCACGGAGGAAGAACATCCTCTCCGCTCGGCGGCTAAACCCACTTTTTCGGATATTCCAGCCAACAATGCCATATGACCATTTCTTGCTTGTCAACGACAAGGTCTTTTATTGACAAGTGACGTGACAGGCATTTCATCACTGTAGATGTACAACAAATTCAGACCAAATGAAACATGTACGCCAGTGTAAAGCGTGTCCGAACAGTCGTATCATTAGACATTGTAGGCCCCCAGCGTCGGCAACGCAGGCGTCTGTTCTCACATCTAAACGATTGTAAACGTGCCGAATGGCATCCTGTCATACACTATCCCAACCATCTCGCGCATTTTGTTGCAATTCGGCGATGGTTTTTGCAGGATCAGGAGAATAAGTAAGTTGCCACATTTCATCATGACCCATAGGTGTTCAATTGACAAGAGAGCTAGGCCAAGGCTATTGTTTTACACGTTGCGTTGCAGCAGCCGTATGTGGACGCACACTGCCCTGCTGCAAAAGCACATCACTCTCCTGTGGATGAAATGGCGGATCCAGGGGATAACAGCCTGTGCAATATAGCGGGCACTGATAACCCATAGGAACATCAAACGTGATCGCGTGCGTCGTGCTTGAATGTGCCCCAGGATAAGCGGCTCACCAGGTCTGCGCCGTATAGTATACGTCCATTGTTCGCACAGGGACAGAACTTAGTCTCATCACTGACGGGGAGAGAGAGCCATTCCATTTTCCCATCGAGTCTCCAATCACGAGGGTAGCCATGCTTCGGTTGTCGTGGTGTCAGTGGTAGCCTGGCCAGAGGTATACGCGAGCTTAATCCTGCTGCAAGCAGACGGTTTCCAGTAGTTGCAGCATTATGCCCGGATTTCGCCCCTAGATAATATTCGGTCGGGCACTGCTTCTCGCACAGTGGGTCGATCTTGACGTGCGTCTTTACTACTCAGACGTTCAAAATGTTCTACAGACCATTGCTGAAAGCAGAGACACACCACCAAGAACTTGTACCCAACAGGTGCAGCAACCCGTCGAGACATCGCTCCAGCTTCCTGCAGGACCACAAGGTGACCCCGTTCAAATATCTGAAGCTGTTGAACGGCAGTATGCACACGTCAGTGCCGTGATTGTATCCTAGAATGAATATTGTAAACACTGTCAGCTCTAAACTCAGCACAGCTACTGCCTGCAGTGTCAAGAAAGAGGCTTCACAGACAGACTTCCTGAGAATTATGATGGCCGATGAGCATGACAAATGAATCACTAACACTAAAATCCCTCACTGAGCACGTATTATTCGGGGTGCCACTGAAAACAGTCCTTGAGGTTGTTCTATTTTTTCCGAACATGTACTATAGTACTTCAAAGAAAGCTTGAACATCCTTCGTCAGCCGTCCGCTGTGGCCGAGCGGTTCTAGGCGCTTCAGTCCGGAACCGTGCTGCTGCTACGGTCGCAGGTTCGAATCCTGCCTCGGGCATGGATGTGTGTGATGTCCTTAGGTTTGTTAGGTTTATGTAGTTCCAAGTCTAGGGGACAGATGACCTCAGATATTCAGTCCCACAGTGCTCAGAGCCATTTGAACCATTCTTCTACATATACATCTACATCCATACTCCGCAAGCCACCTGACGGTGTGTGGCGGAGGGTACCTTGAGTACTTCTATCGGTTCTCCCTTCTATTCCAGTCTCGTATTGTTCGTGGAAAGAAGGATTGTCGGTATGCCTCTGTGTGGGCCCTAATCTCTCTGATTTTATCCTCATGGTCTCTTCGCGAGATATACGTAGGAGGCAGCAATATACTGCTTGACTCTTCGGTGAAGGTATGTTCTCGAAACTTTGACAAAAGCCCGTACCGAGCTACTGAGCGTCTCTCCTGCAGAGTCTTCCACTGGAGTTTATCTATCATCTCCGTAACGCTTTCGCGATTACTAAATGACCCTGTAACGAAACGCGCTGCTCTCCGTTGGATCTTCTCTATGTCTTGTATCAACCCTATCTGGTACGTCCGCCGCTCGTGGTCTCGCGGTAGCGTTCTCGCTTCCCGAGCTCGGGGTCCCGGGTTCGATTCCCGGCGGGGTCAGGGATTTTCACCTGCCTCGAGATGACTGGGTGTTTGTGTTGTCCTCATCATTTCATCATCATCCAGGAAAGTGGCGCAATTGGACTGAGCAAAGATTGGGTAATTGTACGGGCGCTGATAACCACGCTGTTGAGCGCCCCACTAACCAAACATCATCATCATCATCATCTATCTGGTACGGATCCCACACTGCTGAGCAGTATTCAAGCAGTGGGCGAAAAAGGGTACTGTAACCTACTTACTTTGTTTTCGGATTGCATTTCCTTAGGATTCTTCCAATGAATCTCAGTCTGGTATCTGCTTTACCGACAATCAACATTATATGATCATTCCATTTTAAATCACTCCTAATGCGTACTCCCAGATAATTTATGGTATTAACTGCTTCCAGTTGCTGACCTGCTATTTTGTAGCTAAATGATAAAGGATCTATCTTTCTGTGTATTCGCAGCACATTACACTTGTCTACATTGAGATTCAATTGCCACTCCCTGCACCATGCGTCAATTCGCTGCAGATCCTCCTGCATTTCAGTACAATTTTCCATTGTTACAACCTCTCGATACACCACAGCATCATCTGCAAAAAGCCTCAGTGAACTTCCGATGTCATCCACCAGGTCATTTATGTATATTGTGAATAGCAACGGTCCTATGACACTCGCCTGCGGCACACCTGAAATCACTCTTACTTCAGAAGACTTCTCTCCATTGAGAATGACATGCTGCGTCCTGTTATCTAGGAACTCCTTAATCCAATCACACAATTGGTCTGATAGTCCATATGCTCTTACTTTGTTCATTAAACGACTGAGGGGAACTGTATCGAACGCCTTGCGGAAGTCATGAAACACGGCATCTACCTGTGAACCCGTGTCTATGGCCCTCTGAATCTCGTGGACAAATAGCGCGAGCTGGGTTTCACATGACCGTCTTTTTCGAAACCCATGATGATTCCTACAGAGTAGATTTCTAGTCTCCAGAAAAGTCATTATAGTCGAACACAATACGTGTTCCAAAATTCTACAACTGATCGACGTTAGAGATATAGGTCTATAGTTCTGCACATCTGTTCGACGTCCCTTCTTGAAAACGGGGATGACCTGTGCCCTTTTCCAATCCTTTGGAACGCTACGCTCTTCAAGAGACCTACGGTCTTCGACAATGTGCCCGTCCTCCTGCAATACAAGTCAAGCGCGACAGTATCTTGGTCTCTTTAACTTCTCTCCCGTAGTGGTAGATGTTCAGATTGCTCTCAATACGCCGGAATCAGGATAAAGTTTTCTGTTCAATGATGCACCAAAATCTGACATTTCTCGTTTATCCTACATATCGTTCAACTGTCATTGCTGCCAGATTGCGGTGACCGCATTAGCATTCAACACGAAAGCTCCTTGTTGAAGTAGGACTCCAGCGAATTCATTTTGGCACACAACACGCAAGAGACAGAGTTCAGTTACTTATTCCAGATCGAGGCGTTTCTGGTTCCTGGAATACAGAGTGCGACGCCGTGGTATGTTCGCCACTATTTCAACTAGCAGCGGATCAGTTGCATCTTCGACAGAGGCGTGTTTACAAAAATGTTCAAATGTGTGTGAAATCTTATGGGACTTAACTGCTAAGATCATCAGTCTCTAAGCTTACACACTACTTAACCTAAATAGTAGTGATGAAGAGTAGGCTGAAGTTCAAGACATTAGTCAGGAAGAATCAATACGCAAAGAAGTGGGATACGGAAGTACTAAGGAATGACGAGATACGTTTGAAGTTCACTAACGCTATAGATACAGCAATAAGGAATAGCGCAGTAGGCAGTACAGTTGAAGAGGAATGGACATCTCTAAAAAGGGCCATCACAGAAGTTGGGAAGGAAAGCATAGGTACAAAGAAGGTAGCTGCGAAGAAACCATGGGTAACAGAAGAAATACTTCGGTTGCTTGATGAAAGGAGGAAGTACAAACATGTTCCGGGAAAATCAGGAATACAGAAGTACAAGTCGCTGAGGAATGAAATAAATAGGAAGTGCAGGGAAGCTAAGACGAAATGGCTGCAGGAAAAATGCGAAGACATCGAAAAAGATATGATTGTCGGAAGGACAGACTCAGCATACAGGAAAGTCAAAACAACCTTTGGTGACATTAAAAGCAGCGGTGGTAACATTAAGAGTGCAACGGGAATTCCACTGTTAAATGCAGAGGAGAGAGCAGATAGGTGGAAAGAATACATTGAAAGCCTCTATGAGGGTGAAGATTTGTCTGATGTGATAGAAGAAGAAACAGGGGTCGATTTAGAAGACATAGGGGATCCAGTATTAGAATCTGAATTTAAAAGAGCTTTGGAGAACTTACGGTCAAATAAGGCAGAAGGGATAGATACCATTCATCAGAATTTCTAAAATCATTGGGGGAAGTGGCAACAAAACGACTATTCACGTTGGTGTGTAGAATATATGAGTCTGGCGATACACCATCTGACTTTCTGAAAAGCATCATCCACACAATCCCGAAGACGGCAAGAGCTGACAAGTGCGAGAATTATCGCACAATCAGCTTAACAGCTCATGCATCGAAGCTGCTTACAAGAATAATATACAGAAGAATGGAAAGGAAAATTGAGAATGCGCTAGGTGACGATCAGTTTGGCTTTAGGAAAAGTAAAGGGACGAGAGAGGCAATTCTGACGTTACGGCTAACAATGGAAGCAAGGCTAAAGAAAAATCAAGACACGTTCATAGGATTTGTCGACCTGGAAAAGCGTTCGACAATATAAAATGGTGCAAGCTGTTTGAGATTATGAAAAATGTAGGGGTAAGCTATAGGGAGAGACGGGTCATATACAATATGTACAACAACCAAGAGGGAATAATAAGAGTGGACGATCAAGAACGAAGTGCTCGTATTAAGAAGGGTGTAAGACAAGGCTTTAGCCTTTCGCCCCTGCTCTTCAATCTGTACATCGAGGAAGCAATGATGGAAATAAAAGAAAGGTTCAGGAGTGGAATTAAAATACAAGGTGAAAGGATATCAATGATACAATTCGCTGATGACATTGCTATCCTGAGTGAATGTGAAGAAGAATTAAATGATCTGCTGAACGGAATGAACAGTCTAATGAGTACACAGTATGGTTTGATAGTAAATCGGAGAAAGACGAAGGTAATGAGAAGTAGTAGAAATGAGGACACCGAGAAACTTAACATCAGGATTGATGGTCACCAAGTCAATGAAGTTAAGGAATTCTGCTACCTAGGCAGTAAAATAACCAATGACGGACGGAGCAAGGAGGACATCAAAAGCAGACTCGCTATGGCAAAAAAGGCATTTCTGGCCAAGAGAAGTCTACTAATATCAAATACCGGCCTTAATTTGAGGAAGAAATTTCTGAGGATGTACGTCTGGAGTACAGCATTGTATGGTAGTGTAACATGGACTGTGGGAAAACCGGAACAGAAGAGAATCGAAGCATTTGAGATGTGGTGCTATAGACGAATGTTGAAAATGAGGTGGACTGATAAGGTAAGGAATGAGGAGGTTCTACACAGAATCGGAGAAGAAAGGAATATGTGGAAAACACTGATAAGGAGAAGGGACAGGATGATAGGACATCTGCTAAGACATGAGGGAATGACTTCCATGGTACTAGAGGGAGCTGTAGAGGGCAAAAACTGCAGAGGAAGACAGAGATTTAAATACGTCAAGCAAATAATTGAGGACGTAGGTTGCAAGTGCTTCTCTGAGATGAAGAGGTTAGCACAGGAAAGGAATTCGTGGCGGGCCGCATCAAACCAGTCAGTAGACAAACAAAAAAAAGCTAAATAAGTATCCTAAGGACAAACACACACACCCAAGCCCGAGGGAGGACTCGAACCTCCGCCGGGACCAGCCGGCGAGTCTACACTTGTTGCGTTGTTGCAGAGAACAGCAGTATTACTTAACGGCCAGTCGATGACGAGGTCATTAGAGACAGAGTTCCGAATGGACAAAAATGAGCAGAAATTGTCTCGTGTCTTCTTAAAATGAGCCATTCCAGCAATTACTTTAAGCAGTCAGGAAATCATAGATACCCTTTAGTCAGAATCGCCAGGTGAGGATCTGAACCCATCGTCTCCCAAATACATGTCCACTGTGCTAACCACTGCGTCACCTCGGTGAATGTCGTACTTTTCTCTCGAGCCAACGCTGTTAGTCGTACTGTACGGCCATGTGGAGAGGACGTGCAGTAGTCAAATGGTTCAAATGGCTCTGAGCACTATGGGACTTAACTTCTGAGGTCGTCAGTCCCCTAGAACTTAGAGCTAGTTAAACCTAACTAACCTAAGGACAGCTCACACATCCATGCTCGAGGCAGGATTCGAACCTGCGACCGTAGCAGTCGCGCAGTTCCAGACTGTAGCGCCTAGAACCGCTCGGCCACCCCGGCCCGCCGTGCAGTAGACCTTTACATGGATCAGCAGCTGGTCGTTTTCTGTCAGATTATCTTCTGTCCATTGATGCCAAACATGTGTCACTTAAAGAGCAACTTGCTCTGGACGATCTGAAATGTAACTGTGTGATGAAAAGATTACTCACAGACCAGTCATTCCCGTTTGAGGAAATTCACTACGAGTATTCATCCGAGGCAAATTCAAAGTTGCTTTCACGTTCCCATTTTGGTTGACCACTTTTCGTTGACAGTGCTGGGCTTAACAGGGCAGGGCAAATAGCGGCCCGCAGCCATATGCGGCCCGCTAAGGGGTTTTGGCCGGCCCGCCTACACAGTCAGAGAAATCTGTCTTGTACAGAGATTTTCTTCCCGTGCGCGACCGAAAATGTTCACTACGACAGCCACGTAATCACGCATGCGCAGTGTAGATACTGTTCGCGCAAATCAATGTGACACTCTTTGCGGCGGATAGTGTGAGCGACCATAAAGGCATTTCCCATTTACACTCGGCCCCATCAGACACCGCGCCGAGTACGAAGCGTGTAACGCCGGAAATGCATATCCTCCTATTTCCATCTATTGTACTATTTTTTTTCCTTGCTTTGTTACCTCAAGATATGACATTTCTGTCTCTTTATATATTGTAATCGTTTTACTGTTTGTATATATATATATATATTTATACATTTATGTCGATGTATAATTGGTTTGTTTCGTAAATATTATTTGTATTTTTACGCTGGGTCTTGCCTAGGGAAGACTGCTATCGAACGATTACGTCGATAGGTCGTGTGAAGAATCAAAGTGTGTAGGATCTTTGGTAGTGTTAACTCTGCCGCGTGGAGCGCGGGCTGAGCAGAGGGAGTCTGGCTGGAGTAGCGAGTGGAGCAGGTGTGTTGTGTGACGCTCCCGCGAGTTGCCGCGCTTTCGGGGTTTGGCAGCATGTAATTGCGATCGACTTGCGATGATAGTTTCTGACATGGTGTCGCGGACGGGAAACATTAACTAGCGCACATCAAGAGCCCGTTTCGTCTGGTGACCGTGTCGAGAAGAAGGCGCGCCAACATCCAGCTTCTGCAACAGCGACGGCCGACAATGAGTGACTGTCGCCACCTCCTCGACCGACGGCTTCAAACCTTCAATCAACCGACGAGGAAGACTGGACGCACGTAAAGTTCTAGAACTGTATGGCAGACCTCAGCATTTCAAACTGTACCATTTTAGTAACTACAATTACAGCAACTTAGCATGAACCTTTGTTGCTCATCGTCCCAGTTGCATTACCAAGCAGGGTCCCTTCCTTTTCCGGAATGAATCCGAGTGTCGTTGAAATTCAAACGCCAGCATCAATTTATTTCACTGCTTTAATTTCAAAGTTCAGTCATAGCTGGCTACAGTATTTAGATTGCACAAGCACAAATTAAGAGTGCGAGTTTTGTTACCGTATTTTAGTTACCTGTGACCGCAGCTCAGCTTGGTACGTACTAAATTTTACTATTGTTAATTGTTCAGAATCATTTAATTCAAGTTCAAAGTTAAATCTCTTATTTCTAAATTGCGTTGATTCAAGTAGCTTTTGAAATGATTGTTGAGGTAGTCCAAGACTAACCGTATTTTACTGAATTTCGATGTGCTTCAGAAAGAAAGCTCACTATTAACTTCAGTCACTAAATTAACTTTCGATTTTCCGGTTTTATTAATTCTTTGCTAAATTAAGTCAGGGTGTAGCGAAATTTATTACTTCTGACAAACTTTCAGTTTTCACACTACACGTGTCAACCTTCAGTTGCCACGCTTCTAGTGCTAATTATATGTGTAATAACCTTTCTTTTTCAGTTACTATAGTAATTGTCCTTAGGACTGGCGATCGTGATTTCCCCCAAATCTCAAATACCTAATTACCGCTAGTTAATTGTTAACGTAACGGCTGCACATTTACTTTCTTTATTAACTTTACCCCTTTTCAAAATTAATTTCCACCAGTTTCACTAGCACATTTCCTTTCATTTAGATGTAACCCTTTCCTCCCTCTTTACCGACAGCTTAACTTCGGTGACGATTGCTTTTCCAAAACTCCCATTAGGTACACGCGGTTTCTTTCTTTCACTGTCATTAAGGTCGGTAAGTGAGGGGGAGGTTACAAGCGTATCGACATGATTTGCAAGTACAGACGTTGCGCAGCGCTTTCCGGTTCATTTGATCTATTTCGAGTAAGTATGTAAACCATGTCACTCCGAAAAAACGTAAAATCAATAATGAATGCCATTTGTACAATGAAGAATCGACCTTACTGAAATACAAAGTTAATTAACGAATGGAAACATTTTAAAAGGTGCGGCCTTCCGCTAACCTCAGTTTCCACAAAGCGGCCCCCGGGCAATAATAAGTGCCCACCCCTGGCCTACGCCATCACTTTGCATTTTCAATCAGTTATTACCAACAGGTTATTCGAGACAACTCACGTGACCTGTCTTATATTACCGTACCATTCAATGTGCTGTCGCTCAGTAGAACACTTTGCTTCCCAGAAGGATCATTGCTTCACTCCCATGACGTTGTTGGGTGTCTTCTACTGTTCACTGGTCACACCAGCGGACTTAAATATCCAAACTGAACGTGATCCTGACGATATCCACAGACTAATTGTGGATACAGTAACCTGAGTCATACCAGACATTCTTGTGCGCACAATGGTTGAGATAGAGCATCATCTAGCACATGTAATACTGTTTCAATTTTTTGTGCAATACGTCTTAAGTTACTTTACAAGATGTCACAAACCGCAAGAGTCGGTCTCACTGCCTCTTTTTTTTTTTAATTACGTATGGAAATTCGGGTGGTTCCATGTAGATACTTTGTATATATTCGGAAATTATGCGATGGATTACAAGTTAAAAAACAAGTAAAGCTCGCCACAGCTCTTCTACTCCCATGCTTCCAAAATTCTACCCGGCTTAATTTTCAAGTTTGCAGTGAATTTTCTTCGTTTAGAGCACTGACGGTGAATAAGGAGGCACATACGTTAGTTGATTTACACACCAACGATTGCGGCCGCATGACACAGCCTTTGCCTCTTGAAGCAAACAGATCGTATGATAACAGGTGTTAAAATATTGTGACAGCTGCGGCTGTATAGCGATGCCGTGACGGAACGTAGGGCTCACAGCTATTGGTTTGCAGATGTAAATAAGAGACGCTCAGACCGCATTAATCGAAGCAGATCTACCGCTAATATCCGAGAAGAGGGCCTTACGGCCGGATCTCTTCAATTTTTTCATATGTATCGGTATTGTTAAACGTTTAGATTTTACGATATGTAAATAAATATAATTTAAATCACATGGGAAATGATTTTAAAGGAAAAAAGAATACTAGAAAAAAAAAGAGAGCATATAAAAAGTTAATAGAGGATTAAAAAGACATGCAAATGATTAAAAATAAAAATATTTACAGCAATTAATTGAATAAAGCAATTATCATAGTCATTTCGATAAATTTTCTTAAAATGCAAGACATCCGATGGGTCTCGAACCCCCAACCTTCAGCATAACAGGTAAAAGGCTATAGAACCGTTTCGAAAATCAGAGATATTATAAAGGCTCTTTTCGATCAGGAGAAATTCTTATAGTGGATTGCTTTTAAACGAGGACCCAAGAGGGTGAAAAGGTGCAGAGTTTGATAACTGATAGCCCAACTTACATCAGTAACAGGTAGTTTCAAGAAGTCGATCCCACCACTTTGGGAGCATATTGAAAAGAAGTACTGACAAAACTTACATTTGTGCGCTTTAAATATGAAGAGGCATACCTGTCTCATAAAAACAAAGTCCTAATGTACTGCAGCCGTAGTGGCAACGTCAAATGTTAAATGCGGAATCAGCACCAGCATCGTCAAATACATATATAAATCACATCACATTCAGGAGTCATGTTGTCAGTAAAACTACTGTTTAACAAGCTGCCGTACAGTAGCCACAACATGTTTGTGTTGTAAGATGACCACATGTCGCTAATGTCGAAGAACACTAGTTCTCAATAATTAATTGAAACAGCGAAAATAAAAGGCGGATACAATAGTTAAAATCTGTAATAAGCTTATAAAATATAAAAGGTGTTACAGTAATAAAAAGCAATAAAAAGAAGAACACGACAAAAGTAACAATGTTAAAAGGACGAAGAGTTAAAAAGCAGTGGTTGACATATGCTCTAGTGCCAATATTCTAGACAATGACATAAATATGAAACACCGTTGATATTTGCACCGGGTAATATAAAACAACATAAAACAAATCGCTAAAGGAGCCACAAATGAAAGGAAATATAGTTGTGCACATAATGAGCGCCCTCAGTTATCGCTAACGCCAGAATTCTGCACAGGCGGGAAGAAGTTAGAAGAACGTGACCGGCAGAGGGCCCCTCGTACCATGCGGTACTCCGTTGCAAGCAAAGAATGATAAAATTCCATAACAGTGGATGATCTACATTATCTGATTAATGCAGTCTATAAAATGAATAAAGAAGGAACAAGAACCTACTACAGTCATGCGTAAAACGTATGAAAACGGTAAATATGTGATACACTTAATATTAGGTGAGCTTGCGAACACACTATATATAACGGAGGCGTGCAGTGATTATGGTAAAACATTGTCAAATAAAGCAACGTAGGCATTGGACACAAAATGATTTTGCTTCACATTTAAACCGCCCAAATGTAAATTTTGGCAGTAATTCTTTTCAATATGATTTATGTATTGTTCTTGAGCTGTATACAGTTTGCGAGTGTATTTATATTTTTTCCCATTTTTGCTGCAAATCTGATAATGGTCATTAAAGACCGAAACCGGTAATCTGCAGCGTAAATTAAAGGAAACTTATTACACAGATTAAGGAAAGGCAAACCTACGTTTCTAGCGTTTGTAGACTTACAGAAAGCTTTTGAAAATGTTGACTGGAATACGCTCTTTCAAATTCTGAAGGTGGCAGGGGTAAAATACAGGGAGCGAAAGGCTATTTACAATTAGTACAGAAACCAGATGGCAGTTATAAGAGTGGAGGGGCATGAAAGGGAAGGAGTGGTTGGGAAGGGAGTGAGACAGGGTTGTAGCCTCTCCTAGATGTTATTCAATCTGTATATTGAGCAAGCAGTAAAGGAAACAAAAGAAAAATTCGGAGTAGGTATTAAAATCCATGGAGAAGAAATAAAAACCTTGAGGTTCGCCGATGACATTGTAATTCTGTCAGAGACAGCAAAGGACTCGGAAGAGCAGTTGAACGGAATGGATAGTTTCTTGAAAGGAGGGTATAAGATGAACATCAACAAAAGCAAAACGAGGATAATGGAATGTAGTCGAATTAAGTCGGATGATGCTGAGGGTATTAGATTAGGAAATGAGACACTTAAAGTAGTAAAGGAATTTTGCTATTTGGGGAGCAAAATAACTGATGATGGTCGAAGTAGAGAGGATATAAAATGTAGACGGGCAATGGCAAGGAAAGCGTTTCTGAAGAAGAGAAATTTGTTAACATCGAGTATAGATTTAAGTGTCAGGAAGTCGTTTCTGAAAGTATTTGTATTGAGTGTAGGCATGTATGGAAGTGAAACATGGACAATAAATAGTTTGGACAAGAAGAGAATAGAAGCTTTCGAAATGTGGTGCTACAGAAGAATGCTGAAGATTAGATGGGTAGATGACATAACTAATGAGGAAGTATTGAATAGGATTGGGGAGAAGAGAAGTTTGTGGCACAAC
This sequence comes from Schistocerca cancellata, assembly GCF_023864275.1. Classification (NCBI taxonomy): domain Eukaryota; kingdom Metazoa; phylum Arthropoda; class Insecta; order Orthoptera; family Acrididae; genus Schistocerca; species Schistocerca cancellata. The sequence goes on from NC_064628.1 coordinate 124,276,613, forward strand.
TTGACTAGAAGAAGGGATCGGTTGGTAGGACATGTGTTGAGGCATCAAAGGGTCACCAATTTAGTATCGGAGGGCAGCGTGGAGGGTAAAAATCGTAGAGGGAGACCAAGAGATGAATACACCAAGCAGATTCAGAAGGATGTAGGTTGCAGTAAGTACTAGGAGATGAAGAAGCTTGCACAGGATAGAGTAGCATGGAGAGCTGCATCAAACCAGTCTCAGGACTGAAGACCACTACAGCAACATTACATATACGGGTTACTGTGTTTTTTCGCGACGATGTCGCAGCTTGTGAAACCAAAGCGAGTTTTTGGGTGAGCGGGGGTTAACACAATAAGATGGAACTTGAAAAACCGAAGTATCAATCATGTGAGATGCTTGGTGGACGCGCATCGCCGGCAGCTTTGGGCACGGTATATGCCGCTGCGGCCCGGCTTGGCGTGGCCCTGAGTGGCGGCCGTGGGGTCAGCGAGGGCGACGGCCCCCGTTTCGGGCCGGCGGGCGCGCCGCGCGCATCGCCATCGCCGCTGACCCGAATACGGCGCGCGCAGGGCCGGGCCGCGCCGGGCCTCGCTGGCCGGGCTTTCCCGCCGCCCACAAATATAACCCGCCCGGTCCTCTCCCCGCGGTGCGGCGAGCCGCAAGACTCGGAGCCGACAGCGGCCGTCAGGCCCTCGGGGCGAATGAGATCCCGCCGCCAGCCCGCCACCTTTTCCCACTCGTGACCCAGTTCCTGCACCGTCCAGTCACGTTAATGTGACCACCGCCTATGTTCGATGTCAGCGCACATGAACCACTCACAGGCGGCAGGTGGCAGCACTAGCAGTGGAGGGTATATAAAGCGTGTTGGGGGTACGCCGACGAGGCTATGGTCGCTATGGTTGCATATGAAGTACCACTGCAGTTATTAGCTCGATTACTGCTGCTACAATGGCAGATTATAAAGATTTAAGTGAGTTCGAACATCGTGTTACAATCGGCGCAGGAGCAATGGGATACAGAATCTCCAAGGTAGCGACGAAGTGGGGATTTTCCCATACGACCATTTCGTGATAGTACAGCAAATATCAGGAATCCGGTAAAATATCAAAAACCCGATATAGCTGCGGCCGGAGAAAGATCCTGCAAGAACGGGACCAACGACGACTGAAGAGTATCGTTCAACGTTACAGAAGTGCAACCCTTCCGCAAATTGCTGCACATTTCACTGCTGGGCCATCAACAAGTGTCAGCGTGCGAACCATTCAACGAAGCATCATCGATATGGGCTTTCGGAGCCGAAATCTCGCTCGTGTTTACTTGATGACTGCACGACACAAAGCTTGCCTGGGGCCGTCAATACCGACATTGGACTGCTAATGGCTGGAAACATGTTGCCTGGTCGGACGAGTCTCGTTTCAAATTGTATCGAGCGGATGGACGTGTACAGGTATGGAGCAACCTCGTGAATCTATGGACCTTGCATGTCAGCAGGGGAATGTTCACGCTGGAGCGGGGGAGGGGGGGGGTCTGTAATGATGTGGGCGTGTGTAGTTGGAGTGATATGGGACCCCTCATACATCTAGATACGACTCTGACAGGTGACACGTACCTAAGCATCCTGTCTGATCACCTGCATCCATTCATGTCCATTGTGCATTCCGACGTACCTGGGCAATTCCTGTAGGAGAAGGCGACATCCCACACGTCCACAACCGCTACAAAGTGGTTCCAGGAATACTCTTCTCAGTTTAAACACTTTCGCTGCCCACCAAACTCCCCAGATATGAACATTATTGACCATACCTCTGATGCCTTTCAACGCGCTGTTCTCATACTCTTACGGAATTATGCACAGCCCTGCAGGATTCATGGTGTCAGTTCCCTCCAGCACTACTTCAGACATTAGTCGAGTCCATGCCACGCCGCGTTGCGGCACTGCTGTGTGTTCACAGGGGCCCTACACGATATTAGGCAGGTGTGCCAGTTTCTTTAGCTCTTCAGTGTGTATCTTAGGAGGCCTGGTATCGAAACTAAAGCACGCTGCAGGCCATTCAACCTGCCACAGAGAATTGCAACTCTAATAATTGTTATGCTCACCGATGGCGCATATGCGTACTAAGATAAAATGACATCCGACCATATCTTCAGAATGTTTCACATTATTTTGCAGGCAGTGTGCTTAGAAAATACTGCTGAACAGCCTTCGAAAATCTGTTAGTGGATTTCGGATGAGATGCGAAGTTACATTCATTGTTACACGCACTTGTTTCACCTATTTCATTTTACATTTATTAGTAATAAATTCACAGAATTAAGTAAAATACTTGCTGTGCTAAAATGCAAGCACCTCACACTAGTATCTCGAGTTATGCACAATGGCACACGCTACGGTAAAGAACGCAGTGTTATGTACACTCACTGCCATCCAGTTGTTTAACGACAACTTCTGTCACTTTTCCGTGGATACAGTGATCAGTCTGACGTCAAGATGGGCCTCTTTCTGAGGCAGCAGCCATAGATGTCACACACTTATCATACATTCTGTAGTCCTGCGTTGCTGATTACTGCTCTGAGGATACAGTAAGCCAGAAGAAACTAAGCACAAGTTAATGACTCTTGCTACTGGATTAGGAGCTCATGGGGCGTAAAATGAAGTTGTCCGTCTGACGCAACTTACGCAGTTGCTTTTTATATGCAGGGCAGAAGAACAAGAATGCCAATGGGAAAGCCAGTTGTTCCACATGTAACGCATTTCGCAAAAACATCAGGTGAAGAAACGAACCCAACTTGAAAGACGAGCAAATGTGATGTTGAAACAAACTTTTTAATTATGCAAATCTCGAGCTTCTGCGTACGTGTCGAATGTTGAAATAACTTACGGTGATGCCGCCGGGTAACGTCCTCGACAACCACCAATATTTCAACATGTGAACACCCCGTCGTTTTCAGGGTACAAACCAAGTAAGTGTGGCAAAGTAAAGCATAGACTTACTAAAAAGAAACTAGGCCGCTGACTGGCGCTAATGTAGCGTTCCCATACTGAAGCGGCCAAGTAATCGCTTAACGATTTCAAGTACACTATGTGATCAAAAGTATCCGGACACCCCCAAAAACGTACGTTTTTCATATTAGGTGCATTATGCTGCCACCTACTGCCAGATACTCCATATCAGCGACCTCAGTAGTCATTAGACATCGTGAGAGAGCAGAATGGGGTGCTCCGCAGAACTCACAGACTTCGAACGTCGTCAGGTAATTGGGTGTCACTTGTCTCACGTCTGTACGCGAGATTTCTACACTCCTAAACATCCCTAGGTCGACATTTTCCGATGTGATAGTAAAATGGAAACGCGAAGGGACGCTTACAGTACAAAAGTGTAGAGGCCGACCTCGTCTGTTGACTGATGGAGACTGCCGACAGTTGGTTTGTAATGTGTAATAAACAGACATCTATCCAGACCAACACACTGCAAATCTATGACAATTAGGCAGGAGGTGAGAAAACTTGGAGTTCATGGTCGAGTAGCTGCTCATAAGCCACACATCACCGAAATGCCAAACGACGCCTCACTTGGTGTAAGGAGCGTATACACTGGACGACTGAGCAGTGGAAAAACGTTGTGTGGAGTGACGAATCACGGTACACAATGTGGCGATCCGATGGCAGGGTGCTGGGTATGGCGAATGCCCGGTGAACGTCATCTGCCAGCGTGTGTAGTGCCAACAGTAAAATTCGGAGGCGGTGGTGTTATGGTGTGGTCGTGTTTTTCATGGAGGGGGCTTGCACCCCTTGTTGTTTTGCGTGGAACTATCACAGCACAGGCCTACATTGATACTATAAGCACCTTCTTGCTTCGCATTGTTGAAGAGCAATTCGGAGATGACGACTGCATTTTTCACGACGATCGAGCACCTGTTCATAATGCACGGCTTGTGGCGGTGTAGTTACACGACAATAACATCCCCGTAATGGACTGGCCTGCAAAGAGTCCTGATCTGAATCCTATAAACCCCTTTGGGATGTTTTGGAACGCCGACTTCGTGCCAGGCCTCACCGGCCGACATTGATACCTCTCCTCAGTGCAGCACTCCGTGAAGAATGCGCTCCCAAGAAACCTTTCAGCACCTGACTGAAGATATGCCTGGCAGAGTGGAAGCTGTCGTCATGGCTAAGGGCGGGCCAACATCATATTGAATTCCAGCGTTACCGATAGAGGGCGCCACGAACTTGTAAGTCATTTTCATCCAGATATCCGGATACTTTTGATGACATAGTGTACCTTGCATACACAATGACTTAATAGATGCTTATAAGTTTCAGAGTTTTGTATCGCTGTTGTCAGGAAAAAGTGTGAAAGTCCAAGCTAGTTGAACGAGAAATATGATCAAACAGTGGAAAGTAAGGTTTATAAAATTATGCCATACAAAAGTAAAATAAGGCTGGCAAATAACAGCAAAAGGCAGACGCAGAGTATGTGCCATGAAATATTAAACAACAGCCGAAAGTGAAAAACTTAGTGAATGATAAATTAATCTCACTATCTATTACTTAATACGTTTCGAACAACTATCTTGATCGAAAACGTCAAGCACTTTCGCTTATACTTCTAAGAAATAAGTATTACGTACTTGAATAGATATTCGCACTGAGGTGATAAAAAGTTAGAGGGTAGCAACATGCACATACACACATGGCAGTAGTATCGCGTACGCCGGGTATGAAAGGGCACTGCATTTATGTAGCTGTCATTTCTACAAATGCGATTTGTGTGAAAAGATTTCCGACGTGATTATGACCGCACAACGGAAATAAACAGAATCCGAATGTGGAATGCCAGTTTGAGCTAGGCGCATGGAACATTCCATTTCTTAAATCGCCAGGGAAGTCTCTATTCCCAGACCCACAGGGTCAAGAGTATGCCGAGAACGCCAAATTCCAGGCGTTACTCCCACCACGGACAACGCATTGGCTGACGGCCTTCACTTAACGACCGTCTGCAGTGGCGTTTGCGTAGAGTTGTCAGTGTTAACAGACAAGCAACACTGCATGAAATAACCACAAAAATCCATGTGGGACGTACGACGAACGTATCCGTTAGGACAGTGCGGCGAAATTTGGCGTTAATGCGCTGTGGAAGCAGACGACAGAAGCGAGAGCCTTTGCTAACAGCACGAACTCGCCTGGGGCGCCTGTCCTGGGCTCTTGACCAAATCGATTGGACCCTTGGCACCTGGAAAACCGTGGCCTAGTCAGATGAGTCCCGATTTCAGTTGGTGAGAGCTGATGGTAGGGTTTGAGTGTGCGCAGACCACACCAACCCATAGACCCAAGTTGTCAACAAGGAATTGTGCAAGCTGGTGAGGGCTCCATAATGGTGAGGGCTGTGTTTACATGGAATGGACTGGATCCTTTGGTCCAATTGAACCGATCATTAACTGTAAATGGATATGTTCGGCTACTTGGAGGCCATCTGCAGCCATTCGTAGACCTCTTGTTCCCAAACAACGATCGAATTTTTATGGCTGATAATGTGGCATGTTGCTCAGCTACAGTTGTTCGTGATTGGTTTGTCGCAGCTTTGGACGGCTACCGATTCAGCATTGCTCACTATTTCCGAGGGAGACAGACTTCCAACGACTTGTTGGTCCCTTGCCACGTCGAGTTGCTGCGCTACCTGGGACTCGATATTACGAAGTATCCCATGACTTTTGTCATCTCAGCGTGTAACTCCCCTCATTGGTTTGGAGACCTAATACAGAAAACTAGAGAAGGACATTCATTAAAGACAGACTTGATATACGGTATGAATTGTGATGTAAGCATCATTTTATTTTGTTTTTCGGTTTCCTTTCGTCGTATCCCATACCCTTGAAATCATAATCTAGTAATCATATTCGTCCCAGCAGATGGCGGGAGCAGTTTCCTCACTTCGCTCCAGCGTGGTAGGGGTTTGAGGTAAATACTTGGTGGTCGTATTTACGCCAACCAGGAACCAAAATATGGCCTACACAGAAAGGCAGCACACAACGTAAACTGCTAGTGCCACCACACAACCAAAAATAACCAACGTCAAACTGTCTGTAATGAGTTATTAATTAACGACGAGTGAGAAGTAGCACAAACTTTACTTACTATCATAGCAACTTATGAAGATACGAAATAAATTGCTGTGGAACTCCGCACAGTTGTTAAAGCAACGGACTCACGTTCTGGAGGAATGGAGGATCAAGTACCCACCAGACCTGGTTGCTGTAGTTTCCCTAAATCGATTAATGCGGATGCTGGGAAGGTTCCTTTCAACAGAACAAGTCCGATCTCATTCCCACCCTAGTATTATCCAAGCTCGTGCTTGTGCTGAGTTATCTCGCCGTCAATGGGATGTTCAGTCTTCATCTTCCTGTTCTTCTTCGAGATAAATTCTGACAAACTAGACCTAAGAGACACGTAAGTTTTGTGACACGGAACAAGAAATTAGTGCGTACTTCCTTGAGATGTGTTCACCCGGAACTCCTAGACGTCAGCAGAAACAGCAGTTAGTCGCCAAAGTAGCACGGAGCATTCTTCAGAAGATGGCCGAAGAAAATCGCATTAGCCAGGCTCATCTGTCGTTCCTTCTTGAACTAAGTTATTTAATATTGTGGGATGCCAAAGTTCAAAGCTACTCTGTTCTCATAGGCCAACGGATAGTAAGTCGAAATCGCACTACAGCACTTGTGTCCATTTATGTCCTAATTTCGTTAACTTTAAACCAGAGAAAAAACAATTCTAAGTATCAGTACTTTTCCCCCCTTGATCGATTTTATAGCTCTCTTTATTGTCATATCAGTCCTTATTTAATTTGGTCTGTGGACATAAATATCCCTCTCTGTTGAAAATATAAAACCGTTGAGTGTAAACTTATTTAATTCTGAGTATTTATTACGGAGTGTTGCTATTCTCGGTACCTCTCATAACTGCGCATCTTATAAATGACTAACTCTAGTAAGTGTGGCACAAGAAACATCCCTGGTAGTAAGTGATGAAATTCAATGCTTAGGCGCGGCCTTGGAATATTTTCTGGAGTGATGAAGCACGCTTTATTCGTTATTTCTTATTTACGTGTCCTTACAAATGTTGCCACAAAGTCTCATTGTCATATGATCACTCGATTTTCGTGGGTGGCCCTCTAAGTAGTAAAAGTTCTTCAGAAATTAAATCTAGAACGTGCTCAGTTGGAAACTCACAACAGACATTTGGACAGACACAACGCAGTATAACAATTTTCTGGATATTTCTGTTCATTATTTTTGATAGCGACAAAATGGCAACAGCTACTGTTGGTAGCTATGACTTGTCAGGACTGCACAAAGATGAACGTATTCCCAGTATTTCATTACAGGGTTGTAACGAATGGGGAATAAATACCAGAAAAGTAGTTGCAGTAGTAACTAATACAGGAGCAAATACCGTTAAAGAAGTTTCCGGAAGACGTCATATATCGTGTTCCGCCTAAATGCATGAGTTGTTTACGCTGTGAAAAGGATTGTAATATGGGTAAACAAGGTGCAGTAACAAGTGATGAACTAAGAAAATAATCAGACGTCCGACTAATTCAAAATATCTACTAGATGGACTTCATTGTTTTATACTGTATGATTGAAAGACTTTTGAAGCTGCGTCCGTTGATTAATAACATCATTAACTGCACTTTCTGGAAGATTAGATACGTGTGTCACACGGAGATTTGAACCTGTAGCTTCAATCTTTCGCGTTCAAGTGCTCTACCATTTAAGCTATCTCTTTTTTTAAAAGAAAGAAATTGTAATCAGTGTTGATTAATTAACATTTGCATTTGTTTGCCTACACAGAATTTAAATATTTTTTTTAAAGTTACTGTTAGTGAAATTCGAACCAGCGACTTGCGGTTACGAAACTATCCAAGCACGACTTAGGGCCCATCCTCACAGCTTCGCTTCAGCCAGTACATTGTTGCCTCCGTTCCAAACTTCTCAGAAGGTCTCCTGCATACCTTGCGGAGCAAGCGCTTCTGAATGAAAGGATACTGCCGAGAGATGGCTTAATTGCAGCCTGGGAGAGTGTTTCCAGAACGGATTTTCACTCTGTAGCGAAGTGCGCGCTGATTTGAAACTTCGTGGCAGATTCAAACTGTGTGGCACACAGGGAAGCTCTGGGGGCGTGTCATGAGTCGTGTTTGGATAGCTGAGACCGTAGAGCACTTGCACTCGAAAGGCTAAAGCTCCAAGTTCAAATCTCGGTTGGGCGCAGAGTTTTAATCCTCCTTAAGTTTCTAATTAGCGCACACGCCGCTGTAGAGTAAAAACCCATCCCGGAATGTCAATAATTGCCACCCTAGAGCATCACCCAAACCAACACCCGCAGATAATGAAGATCTGCCAGATGTCTGCGAAATTCTGCAGCAAATTTACGCGGAAATTCGCTAAATACGCGTAGAAAAGTAGTGCCAGTGATTAATACGTTGAATATCAAAATATCTGGCATGTAACCAGTATTGGAGAGATTCTCAGGAAATAACATAGTAACAGAAATCAAAAACCCTTACAGTCAAATGAAAGTGTTAACGTATTAACCACATCAACGTTTCTCGATGCTACATTCAAAAATATACACTTTTAATATGTTTCTCGTGTTCGAAGCCAATGAAAACCATCGAGGATTTGCTTGTAGTTGTTGAAATGACTGTCAGAGGAGATAGGTGACGATACATACCGAGAAAACATAAAAACCAAACTGGATTTATGGAGTGAACTTTGTATAATAGCACAAGAAAATAAATAATTAGCAAGCTGGAACAGAAACGGACTTACCAACACGGTTCAATTATTATCCGAAAGGTCGCCTTCTATATCGTAAACAATACCCATTAGAAGTACGTAGTCATATCTTCGGTACTACCTATTCAAACCTGCAAAAAAACTTCACTTAAATATTTGAATAGTGTAGCTACATAGTCAGCTTCAAAAAATACTGTTCTCTGTCAATATCGCAGTCGACTGAAGCGGAAACGTCTCTCGGAAACATTATTGCTCAGCCTTTAGACAATACTTGTGGGATATTTAATTTTACTTATTGCATTATTTGGGATTAATAAATGTGATACAATGTGTTTGTATACTGAGATCCACCCCGATACCCGCGCTCGTTACCATGGCGCTTCCGGGATTCGAGGAGATGCCCGGCCCCAGAACGAATCCGCCTGTTGGGTTAAAGACGAGGGGCGAAGTGATGGCCAGCCTGGATGAGGTTTTTGAGGTTTCTCACACCTGTCTAGGTGAATACGTGGCTGGTACTCGCGACCCGCATCATTTACACGATTCGCAAATGTTTGGAAAACATTCTCACAGTCTCACGTATCATACATAACATTAGACGCAGAGAGACGGGATGCACAAATTCTGTCCACGGGGAGGGGAAGGGGTGGTGACTGGAAGGGCAGCCGGCCACCCTCTGTTACCAACATTGCAAAATTCAGAAAAACATGCCGACTCCCAAAAGATGTGCGATAAAACCCATGAAAAAGAAGATGTGTTTGTATGTTGGCGTCTACGACATCCTACAAATTCATCACTTACCGTCGATGTTAAAAACATAGAACTTTTAGAGACGATTATTATCGGTCATCGACGTTTTGACGTTGATGATGAAATCGAAATCACCATCTATGATTTGCCAGCATCGCACATCCATCATCCGGATAGTTTTACAACAAGACAAGAAACTGCATGATGAACAACTATGACGACAGCTCTTGCGGCAGAAGAATAGCCATGTGAACTCGTGGGTACGACAGGACCAATCTACAGGAGAAGGAGACTGGCGAGTTGAAATACGAGCCCATACGGGACCGGAAGGCTATCTAGGTTGCGCTGGCAGAACAAAGTGCACGGTGCCCCCGGAGGCGCAAAATCCAGCGTCACGCACCGGTGCACGTTTTTCGGCGTTGCTTGCAGGGGGAGCGGGTTTTTCTGGGCCGCCAGAAAGCCGGATGGAAAATTCCAGCGGTGGAAGAAACCGAGCCGTGTGAAAGATGCATCAAAACAGCGCGGATCAGCGTCCACCTCTGGCTTAGACAAAACACAACCGACACGAACGGAACACTGTGAAATATATAACACACAACACACGCTGTTGTCACGGTATCAGACACAATACAGTGGTTTATATTCTTCTGTGCTATAGTAGTATGCAGTACGATAAAACTACAGGAATAGATGGTAATACATATTTTTTTATGCGAAGCAGATTGGAGTAGACAGCACTAATGGAATAATACGAGAAGTCAAAATCAGGAAATGTGTGAGGAGGCAGTGTTGTTCATTTATTGTCGTTGATAATACTCTTGCATATTGAAGAGGACAATTTTAGCTACCTAGAAAGCAAAATAGACAAATAAGATGCCAGAAATACATTGAGGTATAATTATCTTGTCTCGCCGCCCTTTTTATAAGTTCATGATCCATTGCGACCACTCGATATGTAGTAAACCGACTGCTTCAGATGAAACTTTCTTTGTAAAGTATAACCTAAAATTCTATGTGATAAAAGTTGGTTCTGATTTTATCGTAATTCACAAACAGGACTTTTTTGACTCCTTAGAAATGACGTCAAACATCACCAGAATACAAAAAACGACCTCTGCTGACGGTGGCCAGTTATGTGTTCGCTTTAGCAAAGTTCTGAGTTCGACCTTGAGACACCAGGAGGTTTCAGACTGATTATATAATAGTAAGGCTGATATCTCCGAACCAGATTTTAAACCGTAAGTCATTTCCAGAGGCAGATGTGAACTCTGACCACAATTTACTGATTGTGAACTGTAGATCAAAACCGAAGAATTTGTAATAATGTAGCATATGAAGGAGATGGGACTTGGATTTGTTGAAAGAACGAGAGGTTGTTGAGAATTTCAGAGGGAGCATCAGGCTATGATTGACTAGAACAGGGGAAAGGAATACAGTGGAAGATGAATGGATAGCTCTATGAGACGACATAGTGAATATTGCAGCGGATCAAGTAGGAAAAAAGACAAGGCCTAGTAGAAATCCTTGGATAACACGGGAGATATTGAATTTAACTGATGAAAGAAGAAGATTTGAAAATGCAGCAATGAATAAGGCGAAAGGGAATAAAACGTCTAATAAATGAGACTGACAGGAAGCGCAAAACGGCTAAGCAGTAATGGCTAGAGAACTAATATAATGATTTAGAAGTATATCTCACTAGGGGAAAGTCAGATACCACCTACAGAAAAATTAAAGAGACCGTTGGAGAAAAGGCTGGCAGCTGTAAAAATATTAAGAACTCCAATGAAAAATCAGTACCAAGCAAAGAAGGAGTACCTTGAGGGTCTACGCAAGGGAGGTGTACTTCAAGGCAATATTATAGAAAGTGGACATACAGGAAGATAGGATAATTATACGATAATGCAAGAAGAATATGACAGAGCACTGAAAGACCTCAGATGAAACAAGGTCCCTGGAGTAGACGACATTCGTCAGAACTACTGATAGAGTTAGGAGACCCAGACATGACAAAACTCTTACATCTGGTTTGGAAGACGTATCAAACTGGCGAAATAACGTCAAACTTCGAGAAGAATATAATAATTCCAGTTCCAAAGAAAGCAGGTGCTGACAGGTGTGAATGTTATCGAACTATCAATTTAGTAAGTCATGGTTGCAAAATGCCAGCACGAATTATTTACAGGAGAACGGAAAAACTGGTACAAGATTGGGGAAGATCAGTTTGGATTCCTGAGAAATGTAGGAACACGCGACGCATTACTGACCCTACGACTTCTCTAAGAAGGTAGATTAAGGAAAGGCAAACCTACGTTTATAGCATTTGTGGACTTAGACAAAGCTTTTGACAGTGTTGACTGGTATTCTTTATTTGAAATTCTAAAGATAGCAGGGAACGAAAGGCTATTTACAAGTTGCTCAGAAATCAAATGGCAGTTATAAGAGTCAGTGGGCATGAAAGGAAAGTAGTGGTTGAGAAAGGGGTGAGACAGGGTTTTGGCCTAACCCCGATGTCATTCAATCTGTAAATTGAGCAGGCAGGAAAGGAAACAAAAAAAAAAAAATTGTAGCGGTAATTAAAGTTCAGGAAGAACAAATAAAAATTTTGTGGTTTGCCGATGACACTGTAATTCTGACAGAGACAGCAAAGGATTTGGAAGGGCAGCTGAACGGAATGCAAAGCTTCTTGGAAGGGTTATATAAAATGAACATCAACAAAAGCAAAACAAGGATAATGGAATGTAGCCGAAATAAATCAGGTGATGCTAAGAGAATTTGATTAGGAGACAAGACACTAAACGTAGTAGATGAATATTACCATTTGGGTAGCAAAATAACTGATGATGGGCGATGTAGAGAAGATATAAAATGTAGTCTGTCAGTGGCAAGAAAAGCTTTTCTGAAGAAGATAAATTGTTAACATCGAACATAGATTGAAGTGTTATAAAGCTTTTTCTCAAGGTATTCGTCTGGGAAGTAGCCATGTATGGAAGTGAATGATGGACGATAAACTTTTGAGACAAGAAGGGAACAAAAGTTTTTGAAATGTGGTGCAACAGAAGAATGCCGGAAATTAGACGGATATATTACGTAAGTAATAAGGAAGTACGTAACAGAATCTGGGAGACAAGAAATTTGTGGCACTTCTTACCTGAAAGAAGGGGTCGGTTGACAGGACATATCCTGAGACATCAAGGGATCACCAGTTTAGTATTGGAGAGACAAGTGTGTGTGTAGGGGGACGGGGGAAGTAAATATCGTAGAGGGGAACCAAGACATGAATATAATAAGCAGATGCAGAAAGATGTTGTTGTTGTGGTCTTCAGTCCTGAGACTGGTTTGATGCAGCTCTCCATGCTACTCTATCCTGTGCAAGCTTCTTTATCTCCCAGTACCTACTGCAACCTACATCCTTCTCAATCTGCTTAGTGTATTCATTTCTTGGTCTCCCTCAACGATTTTTACCCCCCACGCTGCCCTCCAATACTAAACTCGTGATCCCTTGGTGCCTCAGAACATGTCTTACCAACCGATCCCTTGTTCTAGTCAAGTTGTGCCATAAACTTCTCTTCTCTCCAATCCTATTCAATACCTCCTCATTAGTTATGTGATCTACCCATCTAATCTTCAGCATTCTTCTGTAGCACCACATTTCGAAAGCTTCTATTCTCTTCTTGTCCAAACTATTTATCGTCCATGTTTCACTTCCATACAGGACTACACTCCATACAAATACTTTCAGAAACGACTTCCTGACACTTAAATCTACACTCGATGTTGACAAATTTCTCTTCTTTATAAAGATGTAGTTTGCAGTAATTATTGGGAAATGATGAGGCTCGCACAGGATAGAGTAGCACTGAGAGCTGCATCAAACCATTCTTCCGACTGAAGACCACAACAACAACAACAATAACAGGGCAGTGATTATGATTTTTCCATTTTATTATATAACATGTTGGGAACATCGACTCAGCCAGGTGCCAAACGTTTTTGTTTTTTTAATGAAAAATAAATAAATATTAGGGAACTCTAGATTTTGTTTCTTATTTATGAAGCCAAGATCACCCTAACGATAAAATGGAACCTGCAACCCAGGAAAACCAACAACCACAAGATAGATGCAGGGAAACACACAATACCTACTTAACTTTTGCAGCACTTGTAGAGGGGATTTAGCAGACACAGTTTTTATAACGAGCCAGTCTCCAGAAAAATACCGGTTGGATGTAAAATAAATTTGAAGATAATAGTTTATTTTTTTTATTTTTGGTCATGTCTACTGACTGGTTTGATGCGGCCCGCCACGAATTCATTTCCTGTGCTAACCTCTTCATCTCAGAGAAGCACTTGCAACCTACGTCCTCAATTATTTGCTTGACGTATTCCAATCTCTGTCTTCCTGTACAGTTTTTGCCCTCTACAGCTCCCTCTAGTACCATGGAAGTCATTCCCTCATGTCTTAGCAGATGTCCTATCATCCTGTCCCTTCTCCTTATCAGTGTTTTCCACATATTCCTTTCTTCTCCGATTCTGCGTAGAACCTCCTCATTCCTTACCTTATCAGTCCACCTAATTTTCAACATTCGTCAATAGCACCACATCTCAAATGCTTCGATTCTCTTCTGTTCCGGTTTTCCCACAGTCCATGTTTCACTACCATACAATGCTGTACTCCAGACGTACATCCTCAGAAATTTCTTCCTCAAATTAAGGCCGGAATTTGATATTAGTAGACTTCTCTTGGCCAGAAATGCCTTTTTTGCCATAGCGAGTCTGCTTTTGATGTCCTCCTTGCTCCGTCCGTCATTGGTTATTTTACTGCCTAGGTAGCAGAATTCCTTAACTTCATTGACTTCGTGACCATCAATCCTGATGTTAAGTTTCTCGCTGTTCTCATTTCTACTACTTCTCATTACCTTCGTCTTTCTCCGATTTACTCTCAAACCATACTGTGTACTCATTAGACTGTTCATTCCGTTCAGCAGATCATTTAATTCTTCTTAACTTTCACTCAGGATAGCAATGTCATCAGCGAATCGTATCATTGATATCCTTTCACCTTGTATTTTAATTCCACTCCTGAACCTTTCTTTTATTTCCATCATTGCTTCCTCGATGTACAGATTGAAGAGTAGGGGCGAAAGGCTACAGCCTTGTCTTACACCCTTCTTAATACGAGCACTTCGTTCTTGATCGTCCACTCTTATTATTCCCTCTTGGTTGTTGTACATATTGTATATGACCCGTCTCTCCCTATAGCTTACCCCTACATTTTTCAGAATCTCGAACAGCTTGCACCATTTTATATTGTCAAACGCTTTTCCAGGTCGACAAATCCTATGAAAGTGTCTTGATTTTTCTTTAGCCTTGCTTCCATTATTAGCTGTAACGTCAGAATTGCCTCTCTCGTCCCTTTACTTTTCCTAAAGCCAAACTGATCGTCACCTAGCGCATTCTCAATTTTCCTTTCCATTCTTCTGTATATTATTCTTCTAAGCAGCTTCGATGCTTGAGCTGTTAAGCTGATTGTGCGATAATTCTCGCACTTGTCAGCTCTTGCCGTCTTCGGAATTGTGTGGGTGATGCTTGGTATATCGCCAGACTCATATATTCTACACACCAACGTGAATAGTCGTTTTGTTGCCACTTCCCCCAATGATTTTAGAAATTCTTATGGAACGTTATCTATCCCTTGTGCCTTATTTGACCGTAAGTCCTCCAAAGCTCTTTTAAATTCCGATTCTAATACTGGATCCCCTATCTCTTCTAAATCGACTCCTGTTTCTTCTTCTATCACATCAGACACATCTTCACCCTCATAGAGGCTTTCAATGTATTCTTTCCACCTATCTGCTCTCTCTTCTGCATTTAACAGTGGAATTGCCGTTGCACTCTTAATGTTACCACCGTTGTTTTTCATGTCACCAAAGGTTGTTTTGACTTTCCTGTATGCTGAGTCTGTTCTTCCGCCAATCATATCTTTTTCGATGTCTTCACATTTTTCCTGCAGCCATTTCGTCTTAGCTTCACTGCACTTCCTATTTATTTCATTCCTCAGCGACTTGTATTTCTGTATTCCTGATTTTCCCGGAACATGTTTGTACTTCCTCCTTTCATCAATCAACTGAAGTATTTCTTCTGTTACCCATGGTTTCTTCGCAGCTACCTTCTTTGTACCTATGTTTTCCTACCCAACTTCTGTGATGGCCCTTTTCAGAGATGTCCATTCCTCTTCAACTGTACTGCCTACTGCGCTATTCCTTATTGCTGTATCTATAGCGTCAGAGAACTTCAAACGTATCTCGTCATTCCTTAGTACTTCCGTATCCCACTTCTTTGCGTATTGATTCTTCCTGACTAATGTCTTGAACTTCAGCCTACTCTTCATCACTATTATATTGTGAACTGAGTCTATATCTGCTCCTGGGTACGCCTTACAATCCAGTATCTAATTTCGGAATCTCTGTCTGACCATGATGTAATCTAATTGAAATCTTCCCGTATCTCCCGGCCTTTTCCAAGTATACCTCCTCCTCTTGTGATTCGTGAACAGGGTATTCGCTATTACTAGCTGAAACTTGTTACAGAACTCAATTAGTCATTCTCCTCTTTCATTCCTTGTCCCAAGCCCATATTCTCCTGTAACCTTTTCTTCTACTCCTTCCCATACAACTGCATTCCAGTCGCCCATGACTATTAGATTTTCGTCCCCCTTTACATACTGCATTACCCTTTCAATATCATCATACACTTTCTCTATCTGTTCATCTTCAGCTTGCGACGTCGGCATGTATACCTGAAATATCGTTGTCGGTGTTGGTCTGCTGTCGATTCTGATTAGAACAACCCGGTCACTGAACTGTTCACAGTAACACACCCTCTGCCCTACCTTCCTATTCATAACGAATCCTACACCTGTTATACCATTTTCTGTTGCTGTTGATATTACCCGATATTCATCTGACCACAAATCCTTGTCTTCCTTCCACTTCACTTCACTGATCCCTACTATATCTAGATTGAGCCTTTGCATTTCCCTTTTCAGAATTTCTAGTTTCCCTACCACGTGCAAGCTTCTGCCATTCCACGCTCCGACTCGTAGAACGTTATCCTTTCGTAGATTATTCAATCTTTTTCTCATGGTAACCTCCCCCTTGGCAGTCCCCTCCCGAAGATCCGAATGGGGGACTATTCCGGAATCTTTTGCCAATGGAGAGATCATCATGACACTTCTTCAATTACAGGCCACATGTCCTGTGGATACACGTTACGTGTCTTTAATGCAGTGGTTTCCATTGCCTTATGCATCCTCATGTCGTTGATCATTGCTGATTCTTCCGCCTTTAGGGGCAATTTCCCACCCCTAGGACAAGAGAGTGCCCTGAACCTCTATCCGCTCTTCCGCCCTCTTTGACAAGGCCGTTGGCAGAATGAGGCTGACTTCTTATGCCGGAAGTCTTCGGCCGCCAATGCTGATTATTTATCAAAATTTAGACAGTGGCGGGGATCGAACCCGGGACCAAAGACATCTTGATTACGAATCAAAGACGCTACCCCTAGACCAGGGGTACTTGAATATAATACGACTTATAAATCTACCACTTCACGGTACGCACACACCGGAGACAATGGGCCCCGACCTCTGTGCTCCACAAGATCCCATGGCACGGACAGTGCTTCTACGTGACGACGGACGATCTCTTCAAAATCGAGTTTACAGAACGTCCGTGGAGCAGCAGAGTCACCCACTGTCGTTGCGATCCTACTAGTTTCTCGCAGCCACTATTGCAGTGGGACGAAAATGGGATGTGACGGCAGAATTAGAATAGGCGCTGACGACGGCGCCCTCTTCTCCGTTTGTGTGCGTAGTGTGTAGTGGGAGATTTAAAAGTGATCCGCTCTTCAAAATTATTTTATATCCAAACGGCACATTCAGGAACGGGGGATCGTTATCGAAACTTTATATTTTAAATCTCGTCTACAACGACTTTAAGTCTGTAATAGGAATTGTGAAATTCCTAGTACATACGCAGGAGTTGTGGATCGGGCGACAAGAGCTCGCTTTTGTAAACTAAAAAACGACATGTAGATAGACCTCATCATAGTAGACAAGACAGCAAAAAATGGGCTTTTTATGAATAATGATCTGCTGTTAATAAAATATTAACAGTGAGAACACAAAAAAGTTAATTTGAAATTATATTTGGTACACAACTCTGCGTGAGTGCGAGGTGTGGACCATGAAGAAGACGGAAATGAAACACTTTCAAATGTGGTGCTACAGCAGACTGTTAAAGAGCAGATGGATTGTTTTCAGATGGTACGCGTGGGCTCTGGAACCGGATATTTATCCTAAGCCATGAAAACCAAGAAGAAAATAGAAGAATTAGGACTACAATGAAAGAACTTTTCCGACCTTGCAATACTTTTCACATCATAATACTTAATGAGATAAAGAATCCCAAGGTGGAGAATCTTAGAAAACACTACACAACATTTTCTAAGGTAGATTTCTCTAAAAGGCCAAGTGAACTATTTCAGAATTTGCCGAAGATCTGTGGACACAGCAGCCTAAGAATATGGGAGACACGCACACGCAAGTCTTAATCACAGTACACGTGGTTGTGTAGATGGATATCCCATAATGGAGTTCTGGAGCCCAACGAAGCGAATTCTGCGACTGTATCACGGCTTATGTGTGTAGCTACATAGATTTTGTTGTCTTTACAGTACAACAGATTCTCTAATACTGTTTACTTTTATGCATAATGTTCTGTGATACGGCCTTTGTTAATACTAGCTAATATCTCCTTGCGTATTAATTATGCACGTTAGCATCTCACTCGTCTTACACTCCTGGAAATGGAAAAAAGAACACATTGACACCGGTGTGTCAGACCCACCATACTTGCTCCGGACACTGCGAGAGGGCTGTACAAGCAATGATCACACGCACGGCACAGCGGACACACCAGGAACCGCGGTGTTGGCCGTCGAATGGCGCTAGCTGCGCAGCATTTGTGCACCGCCGCCGTCAGTGTCAGCCAGTTTGCCGTGGCATACGGAGCTCCATCGCAGTCTTTAACACTGGTAGCATGCCGCGACAGCGTGGACGTGAACCGTATGTGCAGTTGACGGACTTTGAGCGAGGGCGTATAGTGGGCATGCGGGAGGCCGGGTGGACGTACCGCCGAATTGCTCAACACGTGGGGCGTGAGGTCTCCACAGTACATCGATGTTGTCGCCAGTGGTCGGCGGAAGGTGCACGTGCCCGTCGACCTGGGACCGGACCGCAGCGACGCACGGATGCACGCCAAGACCGTAGGATACTACGCAGTGCCGTAGGGGACCGCACCGCCACTTCCCAGCAAATTAGGGACACTGTTGCTCCTGGGGTATCGGCGAGGACCATTCGCAACCGTCTCCATGAAGCTGGGCTACGGTCCCGCACACCGTTAGGCCGTCTTCCGCTCACGCCCCAACATCGTGCAGCCCGCCTCCAGTGGTGTCGCGACAGGCGTGAAAGGAGGTACGAATGGAGACGTGTCGTCTTCAGCGATGAGAGTCGCTTCTGCCTTGGTGCCAATGATGGTCGTATGCGTGTTTGGCGCCGTGCAGGTGAGCGCCACAATCAGGACTGCATACGACCGAGGCACACAGGGCCAACACCCGGCATCATGGTGTGGGGAGCGATCTCCTACACTGGCCGTACACCACTGGTGATCGTCGGGGGGACACTGAATAGTGCACGGTACATCCAAACCGTCATCGAACCCATCGTTCTACCATTCCTAGACCGGCAAGGGAACTTGCTGTTCCAACAGGACAATGCACGTCCGCATGTATCCCGTGCCACCCAACGTGCTCTAGAAGGTGTAAGTCAACTACCCTGGCCAGCAAGATCTGTCCCCCATTGAGCATGTTTGGGACTGGATGAAGAGTCGTCTCTCGCGGTCTGCACGTCCAGCACGAACGCTGGTCCAACTGAGGCGCCAGGTGGAAATGGCATGGCAAGCCGTTCCACAGGACTACATCCAGCATCTCTACGATCGTCTCCATGGGAGAATAGCAGCCTGCATTGCTGCGAAAGGTGGCACTGTACTAGTGCCGACATTGTGCATGCTCTGTTGCCTGTGTCTATGTGCCTGTGGTTCTGTCAGTGTGATCATGTGATGTATCTGACCCCAGGAATGTGTCAATAAAGTTTCCCCTTCCTGGGACAATGAATTCACGGTGTTCTTATTTCAATTTCCAGTAGTGCAACTGTAAGTACTGCCGTTACTTTTACTTTTCGATGTAAGTACTACCAGGTACCTCGCCAAATTCAGAGCTTTTCTGTCTTGCCACATACCAAACGTCGCCCACAAAGCTACAAACAATCACTAAGAACTGTGTCCCATTTGTTGATAAGTCGCTAGACGATTTGAAACCAGTGGTGGTAAAATAAAAATTCTACTACATCAAAATATGACTGGTTGCAGTTATTTCTGAAAAACCTTTAGAGATGGTTGTAATTCCTGACTGATTGTTACTCATTACGTTACTAAAATGTTGTAAACGTCAAACCATGTAAGAACATAAACTGAAGCAGCAGCGAATATTTCTAAATAATTATTGTTGAGTCAATGGTTATCCGTTGGAGTTCCAACTGGCATGAGTACAAAATGCGTGCTGGAATAGCATTAGTGAGACAGAATGTGGCTAGACAGCGTGTGTAAACGGAAAAGAAAGCTACGACGCACGTCGTGGCTGATCATTGCGCTGTCTGACGAAGGCTGGCTTTTCTGCTGCCGCTGTCCAGCACGTACGACAAAATTCCGCTGCTTGTCAAGACAGAGCTAGGAACAATTAGCTCGTAAGTGGAGCGGATTCCTTCCTGCAACCGCGAAATACAGTAGGCAGTGGCGCTCCCTGAAACTAGTCCTTACTTCATGAATGTTAGCAAAATTCTTCTTCTGATGTTGCTTTAAACAAGCATGATAAATATGCCATAAGCTCAGCATCAAGGAAAACTGGAGCCAAATATGAAACATCCACATTTAACCATTAAGAAGTCTGAGACCCGCAATTCAACTAGAGGTGTTCAATTTGTAAAGTAGTATCTGAACTAGACTACACCAACGACTGACGATCTTTCTAAAGCATATCTTTCTGCCAGGTGACCTTTCCTAATGTACAAATGGGACTCTTGAGCATAAAACGTGATTCACTAATCCAAAAATGCTGTCAGCGGAAATAGCCTTGCATGTTCAGAGACACTGTATACGCCACACACTTAGTACGCAACGGATAGCAGTCACTGGATGTAAATCTGCGATTAAAGACTCCTTACTGCACTTGTAAATGTTTTGAACGTTGCATGGTGTCCGCTACCCAAATAACATAAAAATAGAACTGTTATTAATAACTGGTTAATTTTTTATACTTCCCAGTTATTTCCAACACCATTAGTAACTGATTTATCGAAGGCTGAACTGTTATTGGCGTGACGAAGCAGTCTTTCAGGTAGATCCTAGTGCAACATTACCTGTTAATTTCCACGTCGCATTACTAATATTAATTCTTCTACGCAAATTCCAGTGTTACGCTGAAGCTTGGCTTGAACGGTATCGAGTAGGAACCAAAAGAGGACACACATAGGTCGTCAAATAGACGACAAAGTAAATACGAAACACGAATTTCGTTTTCATGTGTTTCCTACATGGAAAAAGAAATAGGTAACTACTAACTCCTGTAGCTGAAGCGGATTGTTGTAAATGTACCTCCCGTAGACAAGTATCTGAAAAACGTAGCCAACACTTTAATTGTGTTTATTTTTACAGAAGCGAATTTGAAAGAGGAATGAAGGGAAATTACGTGACCGCCACCGCCAAGCTCTCTTCCGGAAGAAGACCAAGTCAGGCCAATCAGCTACAAAGTGCAAGCCATGGAAATACGAACAACAAATGGAGTTCCTCGTTACAACAATGAAACATAGGAAGTAAAGACCTTTATACATGGTCAAGTATATAAGCAAATATTTTTCAATCTAAAAGTGATGGGGATGAGGGAAGACTGTGGTTGTCGTTTTTAAGTGACAATGTTTCAGTAACATGAGAAGTGATGTTGACGTTACAACGTATGCAACACTAAACGTCATATAGCATTTAAAATATATTTACAGTTATAGTGCACGTACATACAAGACGGTAAACATACATAAAAGGCATTCGATTTCGAACAGTCACATCGGTCATCATGAGGCACATGAATGGCAGAATCAATATGGCAACACATTAAATACTAACAACAAGAAATAACAGAATTGACCCCAGTGGCACCTATCGTAATTTGTACCCGGAACTTCTGGTAGCCGATAGTATTTAAGCGGTGACGCCGTTTTATTTCTGCCATTCTTAGGCCTGTTGATGACCGGTGAAACTGATCAAACAAGATTGTCTTGTATATATATTTACCATCCTGTAAATACAAGTTGTAAGACATAAATTATTACATACATCGTAATTATCAATTAAAACGTATACACATTAAGTTTTGAAATTTAGCTCTGCTTTTAATTATTGATATTAAATACACTCCTGGAAATGGAAAAAAGAACACATTGACACCGGGGTGTCAGACCCACCATACTTGCTCCGGACACTGCGATAGGGCTGTACAAGCAATGATCACACGCACGGCACAGCGGACACACCAGGAACCGCGGTGTTGGCCGTCGAATGGCGCTAGCTCCGCAGCATTTGTGCACCGCCGCCGTCAGTGTCAGCCAGTTTGCCGTGGCATACGGAGCTCCATCGCAGTCTTTAACACTGGTAGCATGCCGCGACAGCGTGGACGTGAACCGTATGTGCAGTTGACGGACTTTGAGCGAGGGCGTATAGTGGGCATGCGGGAGGCCGGGTGGACGTACCGCCGAATTGCTCAACACGTGGGGCGTGAGGTCTCCACAGTACATCGATGTTGTCGCCAGTGGTCGGCGGAAGGTGCACGTGCCCGTCGACCTGGGACCGGACCGCAGCGACGCACTGATGCATGCCAAGACCGTAGGATCCTACGCAGTGCCGTAGGGGACCGCACCGCCACTTCCCAGCAAATTAGGGACACTGTTGCTCCTGGGGTATCGGCGAGGACCATTCGCAGCCGTCTCCATGAAGCTGGGCTACGGTCCCGCACACCGTTAGGCCGTCTTCCGCTCACGCCCCAACATCGTTCACCCCGCCTCCAGTGGTGTCGCGACAGGCGTGAATGGAGGGACGAATGGAGACGTGTCGTCTTCAGCGATGAGAGTCGCTTCTGCCTTGGTGCCAATGATGGTCGTATGCGTGTTTGGCGCCGTGCAGGTGAGCGCCACAATCAGGACTGCATACGACCGAGGCACACAGGGCCAACACCCGGCATCATGGTGTGGGGAGCGATCTCCTACACTGGCCGTACACCACTGGTGATCGTCGAGGGGACACTGAATAGTGCACGGTACATCCAAACCGTCATCGAACCCATCGTTCTACCATTCCTAGACCGGCAAGGGAACTTGCTGTTCCAACAGGACAATGCACGTCCGCAGGTATCCCGTGCCACCCAACGTGCTCTAGAAGGTGTAAGTCAACTACCCTGGCCAGCAAGGTCGCCGGATCTGTCCCCCATTGAGCATGTTTGGGACTGGATGAAGCGTCGTCTCACGCGGTCTGCACGTCCAGCACGAACGCTGGTCCAACTGAGGCGCCAGGTGGAAATGGCATGGCAAGCCGTTCCACAGGACTACATCCAGCATCTCTACGATCGTCTCCATGGGAGAATAGCAGCCTGCATTGCTGCGAAAGGTGGATATACACTGTACTAGTGCCGACATTGTGCATGCTCTGTTGCCTGTGTCTATGTGCCTGTGGTTCTGTCAGTGTGATCATGTGATGTATCTGACCCCAGGAATGTGTCAATAAAGTTTCCTCTTCCTGGGACAATGAATTCACGGTGTTCTTATTTCAATTTCCAGGGGTGTATGTTACTGCATGTGACATCACCGTTGCCTACGTCTTTGTTTTTGTGTGTTGCAGGTGTGACACTAATATCCCTCCAATGGACCGAAGTGTTGTTGGGGGAACAGTACCTGACTGCGACCGTCCTCTCACTCCAGGAGATGAAAGCATTATTGAAATAGAGGAGAATGAAGAGAGTACTCCCGTTCCCTCTACTAATGCGTCAACACCAGGTGAATCCCGTAACCGTCACCCCAGAAATGTGGACAAATTAATTAATTATTTGCAAGAAAGACAGAGAGCTAAAAGAAGTGCACCAAAAGCTGATGACTTGGACTTATTTTTCGCCAGTGCTCGCAAGTCCACACGTTTGTTCCCTTGTTTTTTGCAAACACGGATAAAACTAGAACTGACGCAGTCGATCGCAAAAGCAGAGGAACAGCATTGGCGCACTTCGGACCTAGTGTCGCAAGTTGTTCAAGAACCATCAAGTGTACCACATCATTCATTTTCTCCATCCTGCCTCTCTCCTTCATCCAGCTCTTCGAACATACATTGTATCTCTTATTGGAGTGATATTACCACCAGTTTTGAATCTCTCTAATTTCTCAGTAACTTTGCACATTATGCTAATTTCAGTAATGTAATGTATACTTTCTTCAATCAAATATTGTACTCTTTAACTATATAAAAACGATGTTAGTTGAACAATAAATAGTTTTCATTGTTCTGGTTACGAGTGAGTGGTAGATGCGATCGTATCGGATTTTGCCCTAATTACACAATGTGAATCGTTGGAGCCGATTCCTTCTCCATTATTAACTTAAAATAAGTTGTAAGGTGCGTAATTACAGCACAGATTCAGCTAAATGTGAATAATTTTTAAATAGAATAAATGCTAACTAATTTTCAAAAGTAATACATTTTTGTTTATATGTTTCAAATAAATTTTACCAAAATTATAAACCACCTACAATAAGATTTCAAAAAAGTAAATTGCATAGAGTATTAGTAAACTTATCTTAGGCATAGCGCCAATCTTTCTCTTCTGGAAATACATCTCCTGAAGTTGGTGTCTTTTTTACTAATATCGTTACTTATCAATGTTAAGATCTCTTCAAACTCAGGTTTAGATGGCCGAAAGTATGTTCTGAATCTGTCCTCATCTGGCTCCAAATCCTCCATCAGATGATGATACTCGCCGCACTGTTCCCGTCTTTGGTTGATGGGGTGCACCCAGTGCGTTCAGCTTGTAACCGAGTACAACAGCATGAGTTCCTCTTCACTAATCGAACAACTATCGCCGTCATGCAACCAAGGCACATTCTTAGTAAGCGCGCTATCGCACCATGAACCACTTGTCATGTTACCTGCTTCAACTGAACTGACTGACAGAACAGAAACAATGTCCCAGTATCTGACAGACGTCGGTAGCGGTGTGTACAGCACACCTGTCACACGACATCTGTCACGATACGTAACGCGACATAGTGCGACCGCGGTGTGAAACGGCCTTTCGTATGGGATGTGTCCATCCATAGCCTTTATGACGGCTTCACCTATGCTGGGGACACTTTCAATGAGGTGTTTGAGTGTCTGTGGAGGAATGGCAGTCCATTAGTCCTCAAGAGCCGAGGCCAGAGATATTAATGATGTAGAACACTGGGGTGCGGAGCGAAGTCGACTTGCAACTCATCCCAAAGGACAGGACAGTCCATTTCAGGATCATTATTGTCCACGAAACATTCCCTCACAAATGCTGCTTTATGACAGAATGTACACTCCTGGAAATTGAAATAAGAACACCGTGAATTCATTGTCCCAGGAAGGGGAAACTTTATTGACACATTCCTAGGGTCAGATACATCACATGATCACACTGACAGAACCAAAGGCACATAGACACAGGCAACAGAGCATGCACAATGTCGGCACTAGTACAGTGTATATCCACCTTTCGCAGCAATGCAGGCTGCTATTCTCCCATGGAGACGATCGTAGAGATGCTGGATGTAGTCCTGTGGAACGGCTTGCCATGCCATTTCCACCTGGCGCCTCAGTTGGACCAGCGTTCGTGCTGGACGTGCAGACCGCGTGAGACGACGCTTCATCCAGTCCCAAACATGCTCAATGGGTGACAGATCTGGAGATCTTGCTGGCCAGGGTAGTTGACTTACACCTTCTAGAGCACGTTGGGTGGCACGGGATACATGCGGACGTGCATTGTCCTGTTGGAACAGCAAGTTCCCTTGCCGGTCTAGGAATGGTAGAACGATGGGTTCGATGACGGTTTGGATGTACCGTGCACTATTCAGTGTCCCCTCGACGATCACCAGTGGTGTACGGCCAGTGTAGGAGATCGCTCCCCACACCATGATGCCGGGTGTTGGCCCTGTGTGCCTCGGTCGTATGCAGTCCTGATTGTGGCGCTCACCTGCACGGCGCCAAACACGCATACGACCATCATTGGCACCAAGGCAGAAGCGCCTCTCATCGCTGAAGACGACACGTCTCCATTCGTCCCTCCATTCACGCCTGTCGCGACACCACTAGAGGCGGGCTGAACGATGTTGGGGCGTGAGCGGAAGACGGCCTAACGGTGTGCGGGACCGTAGCCCAGCTTCATGGAGACGGTTGCGAATGGTCCTCGCCGATACCCCAGGAGCAACAGTGTCCCTAATTTGCTGGGAAGTGGCGGTGCGGTCCCCTACGGCACTGCGTAGGATCCTACGGTCTTGGCGTGCATCCGTGCGTCGCTGCGGTCCGGTCCCAGGTCGACGGGCACGTGCACCTTCCGCCGACCACTGGCGACAACATCGATGTACTGTGGAGACCTCACGCCCCACGTGTTGAGCAATTCGGCGGTACGTCCACCCGGCCTCCCGCATGCCCACTATACGCCCTCGCTCAAAGTCCGTCAACTGCACATACGGTTCACGTCCACGCTGTCGCGGCATGCTACCAGTGTTAAAGACTGCGATGGAGCTCCGTATGCCACGGCAAACTGGCTGACACTGACGGCGGCGGTGCACAAATGCTGCGCAGCTAGCGCCATTCGACGGCCAACACCGCGGTTCCTGGTGTGTCCGCTGTGCCGTGCGTGTGATCATAGCTTGTACAGCCCTCTCGCAGTGTCCGGAGCAAGTATGGTGGGTCTGACACACCGGTGTCAATGTGTTCTTTTTTCCATTTCCAGGAGTGTATATCATGCTGATACAAACAGTCATCGGCTGCCAGTTGTTCCTCTGCTGTACGCAGTACACAGTATACTAAAATACGCTTTCGCATTTAGAGTTTACATAAGCACGATAAGGGAACAATACATTAACAACGAAAAACACCCTCAATCCAAAACATCATCTACTTCATACACATTGTTGGCACACAACGGCTGGAAACATTTTCCAGGCATTTGCCATACGCAAACCTTTCCATCGGATTGTGATTCATCACTCCAAATCACTTTTTTCCACACATCCACTGTCCAATGCTACCGCTCTTTACACTCCTTCAAGCTTCGCTTATTAGTACTGACTACAGCACTGTGTGGAATATGAGGAGCTACTCGACCATTGTACACCTTTATCTTTTATTCCCTACGCAGAATCAGTATGCTAGCTGGACTCTGGTACCACTTTAGAACTCACGAGGGATTCCTTCCGCGGACTTCATGTGATTTTTTTACAGTCATCCTCCGCAATGTTCGACGGTCGGTTCCTGTCCGTCAGTGTGTAAGGTCTCCGTGGTTTTGGTTTTGCGTAGATTGTTCCTTCGTGTTTCCACTTAACAGTCACTTCGCGAACAATCGACTTGGGCACCTTAAGAAGGGTTGAAATTTCTGACTGGCATGTCCAGGTATTTTCGATCAGATAGTGTATACATTGTACCGTACTCTGCCGCGGTGTCATGCTCAAATGTAACTTGGGGTGAATTCATAGGGGCAAAATGGTATGCTCATGCAGAATATTGTCACGTAGCTGTCGAAACTGGCTTTCCGGATCATTCGTATTAGACATTTCACGGACCCAAGTGCGTTCTTTTGAATCCAGCACCGGTGTCCTTTCAGAGTAACATGGTATATTGGCAATGCAAAGGACCTGTGCTGTGGGCGGAAGGACACAGAGGGTTAATATCTCATTAATGCAAATACAGTATTCCATTTTTTCCTGGACATGCCCTCTACATTGACAACATTCTCTGAATAATAATTAGAAGAAAAGAGATTATAGTTTCCTAATCATTACGCTAGTCCCACTCGAGAGAAATAGGCACGGCCTTGACTAGTCCTCCATTTTTGCACAATTCCTTTTTCCAAGTGTTGTTACCTTCCTCCACTCTCTGACTATACATATGTATCTGGCTCATTCTGAATGCTTCTTCCTTTTTGGTTAGATTTCAGTTTTCGAATTTGTAATATTTTTTGTGCTCTTAAGCCCAAAACTCTCATTCAGCGTGCCATACCGTCCCACACAATAGCAGCTGCTGTAGAAGAATACGCTGCGAGGTTACTGATGTTGACACATGCGCATTACCACTGTGTAAAAGATTACTACAGCTTCTGCAGCTCCAATGAGACCACACTGTACAGTTCTTTGAAGTTCACTGAACTGACACGGGCGGGTGGTTAAATCTTGGCGGTGCTTCATTTTTATACAGTCTGGGGTTTTATTCGTCCAAAACATATTGTTGTTGTTGTAGTCCTCAATCTGAAGGCTGATTTCATGCAGCTATCCATACTGCTCTGCCCTGTGTAAGCCTCATCGTCTCCGAATAACTACTGCAAGTTACGCCCTTCTGAATCTGCTTCCTGTATTAATCTCTTGGTGTCCCTCTGCGATTTTTACCCCGCACACTTCCCTCCAGTAGTAAATTCGCGATGCGTTGATGTCCCAGAATGTGTACTACCAAGCGATATCTTTATCTAGTCAGGTTGTACCACAGATTTCTTTTGTCCCCAATTCTATTCAGTACCTTCTCATTAACTAATCTTCAGCATTCTTCTGTAGCACCACATTTCAAAAGCATCTATTCTGTTCTTGTCTAAACTGTTTATCGTCCATGTTTCACTTCCACACATATTTACGCTACATACAAATACTTTCGGAAAATATTATTGACACTTAAATCTGTATTACAAGTTAACAAATTTCTTTTCTTCAGAAACGCTTTTCTTTGTATCCTCTCCTCTTCGGCTATCATCAGTTATTTTGCTGCCCAAATAACAAAATTAATCTACTATTTTAAGTGTGTCGTTTCCTAATCTAATTCCTTCATCTTCACCTGACTCAACTCGACTACATAATTTATCCTTGCCCTGCTTTTCTTGATGTTCATCTCATATCCTCCTTTCAAGACACTGTCCATTCCGTCCAACTGCTCTTCCAAGTCCTTTGCAATCTATGATAGAATTATAATGTAATCGGCAAACCTCGAAGTTTTTATTTCTTCTTCCCGAATTTAATTCCTTCTCCAAATTTTACTTATGTTTCCTTTACCTCTTAGTCTACAGACTGATTAACATCGCCGATAGCCTACAGCCCCGTCTCACTCCCTTTTAAACTACTTCCATCTTTTCAAGTCTTGCGACTCTCATAACCACCTTCTGGTTTCTGGACAAGCTGTGAATAATCTTTTGCTTCCAATTCCAGACTACACTGTCAAAAGCTTTCTCTAAGTCTAAAAATGCTATAAACGTAGATTTGCCTCTCCTTAAATGGTTCAAATGGCTCTAAGCACTATGGAACTTAACATCTGAGGTCATCAGTCCCCTAGAACTTAGAACTACTTAAACCTACCTAACCTAAGGACATCACACACATCCATGTCCGAGGCAGGATTCGAACCTGCGACCGTAGCGGTCGCGCGGTTCCATACTGAAGCGCCTAGAACCGCTCGGCCACCGTGGCCGGCGCCTCTCCTTAAGCTATCAGTCGTAGGGTCAGTATTTCATCGAGTGCTCCTACATCTCTCCGTTATGGAAACTGACCTTCCCCGAGATCTGTATCCACCTGTTATTTTTTTCCTTTTTCTATACAGAATTTCTGTTATAATTTTACAATCACGACTTATTAAACTGACAGTTCGGTAATATTTCACACCTGTCAGCACCTACTTTCTTTGGAATTTGAATTATTACACTCTTTCTGAAGCCTAGGGGTAATTCACCTCTCTCATATTCTAGCACACCAGACGGAAGAGTTTTGTCATGGATTGCACTCCCGGTGCCTTGCTTCGACCTAGGTTTTTCAGTCCTCTGTTAAATTCTTGTCACAGTATCGTATCTCCCATCCCACCTTCATCTACGCTCCCTTACATTTCTATAACACTGCCTTCAAGTTCATATTCCTTGTACTGACCCCCTATATACTCCTTCCACCTTTCGGCTTTACTCTCTTTGCTTAGGACTGATTTTCCATCTGAACTCTTGATATTTATAAGGTTGCTTCTCTTTTCTCGAAAAGATCTCCTTAACTTTCCCGTAGGCGTGTCTATCTTTCCCCTGGCGATATATGCTTCTAAACACTTACATTTGTCCTCTAGGCAATCCTGCTTAGCCATTTTGCACTTCCTGTCATTTCATTTGTTAGACGTTTGTATTCCCCTTTCGCCTGCTTCACTCGCTGCGTTTCATATTTTCTCCTTTCATCAATTAAATTGAGTATCTCCTGTGCTTTCCAAGAATTTCCATCAGACGTTTTCTTTTTCCCTTTTTGAGCCTCTGTCACCTTCCCTATTTCACCTCTGGAAGCTACTCATTTGTTTTCTACTGCATTCCTTTCCCCTGTTCTAGTCAATAGTTGCATAATGCTCCCGGTAAATCTCTCATCAACCTTTGGTTCTTTCAACTTACCCAAGTCCCATCTCCTTAATTTTCTACCTTTTTGCAGTTTCTTTAGTTGTAGCCGGTTGCGGTGGCCATGCGGTTCTAGGCGCTGTAGTCCGGAACCGGGCGACTGCTACGGTCGCAGGTTCGAATCCTGCCTCGGGCATGGATGTGTGTGATGTCCTTAGGTTAGTTAGGTTTAAGTAGTTCTAAGTTATAGGGGACTGATGACCTCGGATGTTAAGTCATATAGTGCTCAGAGCCATTTGAACCATCTTTAGTTGAAATCTACAGTTCATAACCAATAAATTGTGGTCAGAATCCACATCTGCCCCTGCAAATTAAAGTTTGGTGTCTTACCATTGTATAATCAATCTGAAAACTTTTGTTGTCTCCAGATCTCTTCTATGTATACTTGTACAACCTTCTTCATGATTCTTAAACCAAATGTTAGCAATCATTAAATTATAAATGGTTCAAATGGCTCTGAGCACTATGGGACTTAACTTCTGAGGTCATCAGTCCCCTAGAACTTAGAACTACTTAAACCTAACTAACCTAAGGACATCACACACACCCATGCCTAAGGCAGGATTCGAACCTGCGACCGAAGCTACCAGTCACAAACTTTGTTAACTATTGTGTTACTTATTTGTTTAACAACATGTTTCGAGGGAATACCTCATCTTTGGGCTAAGTGGCATTACAAAAACAATTTTACACATTCTTTTCATAAATGCTGTAGTTATCCTGTGGAAGAAGAAAAAACTTAGTAAGAGGCGATGTCACTTTGAAAGCCTGACTGATGTTTGCATGAAAATCTTTTGTAACGGTCACTCACTTTGTTCTTGTAGCGTGGCAGTCTCGTTGTGATTCATTGAGGTGTTTCCATTTCTTCCACAGGATAACTACTGCATTTATGAAAAGACTGTAACATCAGTATGGCCTTGTTGTAAAATTGTTTTTGTAATGCCATTTATCCTGAAAATGTGGTATTCCCTCGAAACATGTCGCTAAATAAATAAGTAATACAACAGTTAACAAAGTTTTTGACTGGTAGCGGTAATTTGAAAAATCTTTACAAGCTTCTTCTTTAATTTCTTTCCAACCGTCGACATTCACCTACAATTTCCCCATCTCTTCGTTTCCCTACTATAACACACACAAATGAAAAATTACCATTCCGAATTTAATTCCATAGTTGACTGGAAACATGTCAACATTTAAAGCTCAAAGTAATCAACATAACAGCAAATTTGTATCCCCAAAAGCTCAAAATTAAATGGGTTGTTCTGTAAATCTATAACTTCAATGATTTAAATAATAAACTAACTGCACCAGCTACGTTTTTCCTTGCGCACCTCAAACCTTTTCGAAAATTTATCCCATTTTCATTGTTGTGGAAGTTTACGTATGTTGTGTGTATGACATCAGCTTATGTTTTGTTTTGTCTCTCTCTCCCTGCAGTCGTCTTTTTAAGTTCGTACTGCAGTCGAAAAATTGGAAAATATAAATTTTGGATTTAGATGCGGATGTAGCAGGATAGTACCTTTTTGTCTACTTATGTATATCGTGCCTCCTTCATCACGCCGAAAATCACCCATACACACAAGACCTTTCACGGTGTTCATTTGGACGAGTGTTAAATGATAACTCAGCACAAAGACAATGCGACGACATGGTTTTCAAAAGAATCAGGATACAGTCAAACATTGTCTGCTTTAGTGGAATACACATTTTCATTTACGTTAAATTATTACATGTGGTTGCTGCCTCAAATATTGTCAAGTGTTGGGCGCTGCTTCGCGAGGTCTACCGATGGAACGAAAAATTTTCAAATGTGTGTGAAACCTTATGGGACTTAACTGCTAAGGTCATCAGTCCCTAAGCTTACACACTACTTAACCTAAACTATCCTAAGGACAAACACACACACACATGCCCGAGGGAGGACTCGAACCTCCGCCGTGACCAGCCGCACCGTCCATGACTGCAGCACCGATGGAACAGTGGAACTATGTTTGTAACATAATGATTTCTACTGCGCTGTATGGTGTTTCGATGGGAGATTGCGGGTTTGGGAAACTACTGGTGTGTGGCGCCTACTGGCCTGCGTAACGACACAGTTTTAAAAAAAAAAAAAAAAAAAAAAAAAAAAAAAAAAAAAAAAAAAAAGGTTCAAATGGCTCTGAGCACTATGGGACTCAACTGCTGAGGTCATCAGTCCCCTAGAACTTAGAAATACTTAAACGTAACGAACCTAAGGACATCATTCACATCCATGCCCGAGTCAGGATTCGAACTTGCGACCGTATCGGTCACGCGGTTCCAGACTGTAGCGCCTAGAACCGCTCGGTCACGAAGGCCGACCACAGTTTCCAGGTTACAGAAATGCAGTGTAATACAGTCTATCAGCAAAAGGAGTAGGTCGGTGCCTCAGTATTTACTCCAAGGATTCTGGCTGCTTACCTGCAGTCTGCCATCAGATATGACAAAAAGGGAAAAAACTTCTGTGTTTCATTAGGAAAGAGTATGCTTTCAATCCGTATCGTCTATAGGAATGTGATCCCAAGTCAAGAACGTCAATTATGGCCTGACCTGCTCAAAACCTTGAAGAGAACGCTTTCGGGATCTCTTCCGGGTGTTCCGGAACTCCAAGTATCAACTACTTACACAGAGCGAAATGGACGATTACTTTCAATGCGGCTCTTCGCGTAGAAGGAGTTCCAATTATCCGGACACATTTTGCTATCTAGTCTGTAATATATCAAACTGGGCACTATTGTAATCTAAAAGGATCGAAGAAAAGCTGTCAGAAATCGGTGCATGTGAAACGTCCCCTTAGGAACAATTATACACGAGTGTGCTGATAAACCTCTTACACTATTTGCTTTTCAAACAGCTGAGCACAACTGAACGTACTCAAACATTCACTAAAGTGACACACAATATTTTTAGCGCAACGCAATCAGACTATCAAAGATCCCTGCAAAAGAATGGCCCTGAGTAACATTAAACTACACCTTTCAGAAATCACTTACCTCACAAAAATCTTCATTACTCGAACTACTGCAATACAGCGAGCACCACTACTGCCAGCTAAATAAAAGATTCAAACTACGGAAGGCACTAACTACTGATAGGGATAGTTAGCAAATGAAAGATATTAATAGAGAACAAACAATGTATTTACCTTAATAGTCATAATATATATAGCAGTTCATGACAAATTTCAAAACTCCGCCATCTCTCTCCCCACATCCACCACTGCTGGCGGCTCACCTCCAACTGCGCAACGCTACGCGCTGTTCACATCCAGCTGCCGCTGCCCAACACTACAATGGCAGACAACAATGCAAACTAGCCACAGACTGCACACAGCACACCCAGTGATTTTCATATAGAGCGCTACGTAACGTTGCCAATAAGAAAACATAAACAGCCTGCTTACATAAAGAAAACATAAACAGCCTACTTACACATGGAACCTTCAGCAGAACTCCAATTTCAGATGCTCTCACACTGCCACTCCCATAACTTAATTCGTGACGAGGAACACTTTGATACGCATTCAGTCAGAATATGTATTTCCACCATTTTTGGTACAGGTGAAGAGAAAATCGCTCTTAATCCACAGTGTTCAGATGAAATCAAACATTAATGCATAAAAACATTGTTCTAAGGAGCGATTAACAAGCTTCCTTTTCAGGCCGTTGCTGCAGAGTATATGCAACGTGAGGCGACTCTGGTGCGGATTATGAGCATCGACATACAGGCAAGGGATTAATGTGGCATTTGCATCTTTCCGACGGGCTTGCGGTAAATGCGTGAAAGGTAAGTACGGCGACGTTATAAGCAAATGTGCTCAGACAGGTCCAGTCATCTGTACTTTATGCTGTTCTTTTCTTGGTTGGTGAAGGGTAAGTACCGGCAGACTTCCATCGGAGAATGAGGAGTGTGTATGGTGTCGAATTAAGGTGAAACGTCCGGGAAAGCCGCGAAAAGGGATGCTGCTGCTCCATGATGACGCCCGTCCGCAAATGTAACGTAGAAGTTACCCCAACTCAAGTGGGAGATATTATGTTATGTTATGTTATGTTAACCGAGGACCTAGAAACGACGGAGAGGCTCCGTCCCCGCCGCAGCCGCAGTGGTCCACAACCCCACGACTACTGCCGCAGTCCACTTCACCCCTCTGCCGCCCCACACCGAGCCCACGGTTATTGTGCGGCTCGGCCCCCGGTGGACCCCCCAGGGAACGACTCACACCAGACGAGTGTAACCCCTATGTTTGCGTGGTAGAGTCACGGTGGTGTACGTGTACGTGGAGAACTTGTTTGCGCAGCAATCGTCGACATAGTGTAGCTGAGGCGGAATAAGGGGAAGCAGCACGCATTCGCCGAGGCAGATGGAAAACCGCCTAAAAACCATCCACAGACTGGCCGGCTCACCGGACCTCGACACAAATCCGCCGGGCGAATTCGTGCCGGGGACCAGGCGCTCCTCCCCGCCCGGAAAGCCGTGCGTTAGACCGCACGGCCAACCGAGCGGGCAAGTGGGAGGTACTCGAGCACTCGCTCCGTAGTCCTCATCTCTCCTCACGCGATTATCGCGACTTCGGTCCCTTAAAAAAACGTCTCGAATGGTCGACGGTTCCTGTCGGACGAGGAAGTGTAGCGGCCAGTTCCGGACTCCTTCACGCAACGGGACACAGTGTTTTACCAAACGGATATCTTCAAGCTGATGCGCCAGTGGGATGATTGCTTCAATGCTCGCGGCAATTTTGCCTGATTGGAATACGAAGTCTGGATTGTACGGCCTAAGAATGGAATCTTTTTTATTTCCCCTTATGTGATATAACTGTGCAGGCTTCTGCGGCTTGAGTCTGTTGAGATAAGAGTTTTCTGGGTATGGTACCTTGTCATATTGTAAAAAGCCATTACTGATGAAACCAACGTTTCGGCCACGGTAACAATGTTCTTCTTCTGAGTCTGCTGGTAGACCCAGAAAACTTTCATGTCGATAATGTTATGAGTTCTTCGGACAAACATTTGTAACTCAAACTTTTCAGACATCTAATTCCTTCTCAAAATTACGAGCATGTTCTTGGAGTTTGAGAGAATTGGATTCATAATATATCACACTTACTTAAGTGTCCGACTTCTCAAGCTGAATGTCAGATGTCTGCCGTTCCTGTCTTCCTAATTTGATTAACATTTGTGTCATGCGCTGTAGCCATCCCTCTGAAAAATGTACATTCTTTTACTTTTAACAAAGGCTTTTTCTGTAACTTCTCTAGTTAATACAAGCCTTTTTCTTATTTATGACTCTCTCTTCCAAGCCGAAGGCCATTATTTATCCCATGTGTAATTCCTTGACTTGTAATAATGGCCATATGACGCTACCATGATTTCGTCAGCAACGATGAGCAACATGGCTGTTCTGCAAGAATAAGGTCCACACTACAAAGGAGCCATTGCAGTAGTCATACTGGCACAGAATGCATAAAATTGGCTAAGGAATATTACATATTCTTATGAGGTGCGATCGTCCAACTCTATGGACCGTATTACGTGGATGCATACAGTTACATCACACAGAAGTGTATCTTGCCCACAAAACAGTGGATGCATTCAGTTACATCATACAGAAGTGTATGTTGCCCACAAAACCATAAACACCAACCTTTGTGAAACCAGGAACTAACAACATTCATGCACCATTTCGTGTCGTTGTATTTTCCGTAGATCATATATGAAGGGCTTATTTCAATAGTGGTACAAGTCCATTACCTCCACTTTTCTGCCTATAATGCGTCTGAGACTGATCATCCAAACAAACAGAAAGAAAGGTTCATCTCTAGCAAGAAGCCATATGCTTGAATATTTCTGGTATCTCAACTGCAGATTTTTCAGCGCTCATTTAACTTTAGGACTCTGTTTCTCACAATGAACAAAAATGGACTTGTACCACTATTGAAATAAGCCCTTCATATACTCTCAATCTTTGGAGAGAGAACACATCGACAGGATGTGGCGGGTCTCAGCGTTTAATCTTGTCTCTCTGCTTCACTTTCGACGCACAGCTATTGACCATCTGTCTCACTTCTGCGATTGTCAGCATCTGTTACGTTGTGGTTTCCATTACGAGAGAAAATCATCAGTCTTCATTTCGTGAATGGTAAGCGCCATCTAACGATACACTTCGAAGGTGACTAAGGCATCTAACAACACTCATCTGGCGAAATGTGAAGCTATCTTTAATCAATCAAACATCCCATACTTCAAGCATGAATGGGAGAAACTGAAATATATGGCACAGTGGACTTGACAGTGCTTTTCAGAGTACGGATGTAAACGTCCAAATGACGTATGTCTGTTCTAGTCGATCAGCGCTTTACGCTGAATTAACGACGAACTTGCAAACAGTAACGCAAGAGGGACTTAGTTTAAACGCTTGTTCGGTTTCGGTGCACCGACACACGACGATGATGATGATCTGGACGAATAGAAGTGTAGGCGGGTGTCTCGCCTCTTGGTTTCGCTGGTGGAGGCCGCATTCCACGTCTGGTGAAGGCAGGGAGGTCGGAGATGCCTCATCCACTTCCGTAGACGACGGGTAGTCATAACTCACCACTTCAGAATCCAGCAACGCCATAATAAAGTTCACAAAATCTGAACTAGTTGCGTCGGAGTGAGCCGGTTATCCTGGTGGTGGGAGAATGATACTATAAAGTCAGCAAATCTTGGCGAAGACGGTATCAGCACAGCAGGTAGCAACCTCCTGGTGACAGTAGAGCCTCAATAGAATGATGTTAACAGCCTTCACTCGGAGAACGACGTATCAGTGGGGCTACCGACAACTGCCTATTAAAGCATTTTGGCCTATAGATGTCGAGACCAGGTGAGTCGACAGGTGCGCCACCTATACTCGCAATCTCTCTTTGATTCAAAAATATCGATGTCTTCTGTGGCAGAATCGATTTTTTGGAAAACGTTGGAGTTGTAATAATTTCTTGTAGCTTATGGACGCCAGTTCAGCAACTTGTGTACCCCTAACGTATCCTACTTACTCAAGCAGAGAAGGGGGACCTAAATTTCACGTTGAATCAGAGCCACGTGTCGCTTCTGGTGAGTACTACTGAAATAATTCAAGGTGAAGAGAGGGTTAAAGGCAAAGTGGAAAAAATCCGTGGTCCGACTGGGATTCAATCCCACGACCTTTTGGCTTCCAGGCACACGCTTTACCTCTGTAACACCAAGCCCGACAACTTTGGAGTAAAATCATGACAATAAACAGAATGGATACTTCTGTAAAAACACACACACATATATAGTTCAGCACCTCAACCCGTGTAGTTTTATGCAGGCCGCACTACGTCTGTATCAGAAACGCTATCCAGACAGGCGACAGTCACATAATCGATCTAAGTTTCCTCGCAAAGCTTTGGGCAACTCTTATCAAACGGAACCATAGCGTAAAAAATACAAGTGAGGACCGACCATGAGTTTTGCGGTATACCAGCATATGCCTTAGTTCTCTCATACCGTTCCGTACAGGTACTTTATATCTCCGTAAGTTTACTTGGTTTACAGTACTCAGTCTTTCTTAAATGGTTCAGAAACTTTACGTTACTTGGTTTACAGTACTCAGTCTTTCTTAAATTGTTCAGAAACTTTACGTTATACAGCCTGTTTTACCATGAGAAATAAGGAGATATCAAAATGCGAAGCATAAAGGGGACAACTTTCCGGTATACACACATGTAAAGATTAGACAATGGAAAATCCAGGATGGAATGTAATAATATTATGAAAAGGATAGATGCTACTCACCATATAGCAGAGATGCTGGGTCGCAGATAGACACAGTAAAAGGGCTGTCACAACACGAGCTTACAGCCAACAAGGCCTTTGTTGGAAAAAGGCGACAGACACACACACACACACACACACACACACACACACACACACACTCACACTCATACACACACACACACACACACACACACGTACACACACACACACTCACGCAAAAATTACTCACACACACATTGCTAGAGACTATGGTCATATTTGTGTGAGTTTCATTTGCATGTGTGTGTTTTGGTGTGTGTGTGTGTCTGTTGTCTTTTTTCGACAAAGGCCTTGTCGGCCGAAAGATCATCTTGTGGCAGTCTTTTTGTTGTGCCTGTCTATGATGCTGCATCTCCGCTATGTTTTGAGTTGCAACTATCCTTTTCATAATATTGCTAATATTAAGATTAATATAATAATACTGTAGAACAAAAGCAAACTAGTGCTTTTCATTTATTAATATATGACTCGCTGCGTTAATGTGCTACTGTAGTTTCGTAAACAAGATTTGTACATCAACATCTACATACACACTCCACAATCCACCATACGGTGCGTGGCGGAGGGTACCTCGTACCACAACTAGCATCTTCTCGCCCTGTTCCACTCCCAAACAGAAGGAGGGAAAAATGACTGCCTATATGCCTCTGTACGAGCCCTAATCTCTCTTATCTTATCTTTGTGGTCTTTCCGCGAAATGTAAGTTGGCGGCAGTAAAATTGTACTGCAGTCAGCCTCAAATGCTGGTTCTCTAAATTTCCTCAGTAGCGATTCACGAAAAGAACACCTCCTTTCCTCTGGAGACTCCCACCCGAGTTCCTGAAGCAAACCTACCAGTGACAAATCTAGCAGCCCGCCTCTGAATTGCTTCTATGTCCTCCCTCAATCCGACCTGATAGAGATCCCAAACGCTCGAGCAGTTCTCAAGAATAGGTCGTATTAGTGTTTTATAAGCGGTCTCCTTTACAGATGAACCGCATCTTCCCAAAATTCTGCCAATGAATAGAAGACGACTATCCGCCTTCCCCACAACTGCCATTACATGCTTGTCCCACTTCATATCTCTCTGCAATGTTACGCCCAAATATTTAATCGACGTGACTGTGTCAAGCGCTACACTACTAATGGAGTATTCAAACATTACGGGATTCTTTTTCCTATTCATCTGTATTAATTTACATTTATCTACATTTAGAGTTAGCTGCCATTCTTTATACCAATCACAAATCCTGACCAAGTCATCTTGTATCCTCCTTCAGTCACTCAACGACGACACCTTCCCGTACACCACAGCATCATCAGCAAACAGCCGCACATTGCTATCCACCCTATACAAAAGATCATTTATGTAGATAGCGGACCTACCACACTTCCCTGGGGCACTCCAGATGAACACTCACCATCGAGGGGTACTGGGTTCTATTACTTAAGAAGTCTTCGAGCCACTCACATACTTGGGAACCAATCCCATATGCTCTTACCTTAGTTAGGAGTCTGCAGTGGGGCACCGAGTCAAACGCTTTCCAGAAGTCAAGGAATATGGCATCCGTCTGATACCCTTCATCCATGGTTCGCAAGATATGTGAAAAAAGGGCGAGTTGCGTTTCGCAGGAGCGATGCTTTCTAAAGCCGTGCTGATGCATGGACAGCAGCTTCTCTGTCTCAAGGAAATTCATTATATTCGAACTGAGAATATGTTCGAGAATCCTGTGACAAACCGATGTTAAGGATAAGGTATAAGATGTCTTCCTGTACTTTAGTAGTTATTCGGCGACATTTTGACAATGCGCTACACATCTCCAGATCTAACTGGACAAAAACATTGTTCTGTCTTGGGGGCTTCCAGAAATCAACATCGGTAGGGGCAGATAAATCATCCACACAGAGGTAATTATAGTTCAGTGTTTACAGAGGCGAGAGCCAAATAACACATGTGCCGAAGGGGGTCAGTGAGAGGAGGTAATGCTGACCCACACGCTGGGAGGTACAAATATTTCGAGGCTCCGCAGTAATACACCTTTCGATGCTGACACAAAAATCGCTTAACTGATGGCAGTATTTCACCGTTCTCTTTGTGGGCGCTCGGTGCAGAGCCCGCCGATCGGATCAGCTGGCCGGAACGCGAAGGCGGCCAAGTGAGCGGGCGAGGCCCAGCAAGTTGGGCGGCGAGACGGGCGCGGCGGCGCGCATCTGATCCGGTGACCCGCGCCGCGCTGCCGCCTAAATACCAGCGCGCGCGTTAATAACGCCCCGCGTACCTCTGCTGTTTCGGAACTGCACGAAACTTGTGGAGAGAGAGTTGGCTGGACCAGTCTGTTGCGGCCGCAGAACGATTAGCAATCGTCCGATGGCCTACAAGTATTCGGCTGACCGGCTGGCATTAAAAGGTATCGCCACGGAAATGGTTCTTCGCTGCGTCCATGGAAGCTACACTCTTGCTCATAAATTAAGCATAATTGCAGAATGTGGTGCCACACAACGCGCACTACACAAAACTGGCGCTAATAGCATAGGCACAGAGGGAACACACGCGGTATTCGTGATATGTTGAGAAAACCGTCCCCCAACACATGTGCTACAAAACGCCACTGTTTCCTGCGCATCAATATGGAATATGATCACCATGCAAACGTACACAGGCCGAACAACGGGTTGGCACACTCTGGATCAGTTGGTCGAGCAGCCGCTGGGGTATAGTCCCCCATTCTTGCACCAGTGCCTGTCGGAGCTCCTGAAGAGTCGTAGGGGTTTGAAGACGTGCAGCGAGACGTTGACCGAGAGCATCTCAGACGTGCTCGATGGGGTTTAGGTCTGGAGAACAGGCAGGCCACTCAATTCGTCTGATATCTGAGAGGTGGCATGAGCCCCCTCTCATATTTCTATCTTACGATTCTCCTCTCTAATTGCATGCGGTGGAAAGTTGCTATTCCTTTACACGCGGACTTCCCACGCAGCGTCTCTCGTCACCCGGGTGGTCCGGTGACAGGCGGGCTCTGCTGATCTGGAAAGCTTTAAGCCGACGGGTGTGAGGAAGTCGAGTGAATGCTTTGCAGACACCGACATTGTCAAGAGGCACGCCCGCAGAGCTTGAAGTAGTGGCTGGGCTAGAGGTTCCGTTACTTCGCAGAAACTTAGCGAAAACACTTTCTGGCGGGCTACCAGCGAGGCGTGGGAATGACTTGTGTACCCAGGCAGCTGTGGCGGGAAAATTCCCGCACTTTCTGCAAAATAGTAACTGTGATTGGCTTGCTCAGGGCATAGCTCCGTGACGTAGCAAGATCGGCGCAGAAATTGGCGCCAAGAATCTCCATTGGTGGAATGGTAGCGTTCCGGCAATGGAGTGGAATTTCCGCCGGTTTTCGAGTTGCTGATTGGAACGTTTAACCACGGCCACTGTCGTGGGGGCGGGAATGTTCTGTGTTCGGTTTTTGTACGGGTGCTCTTGTGGGGAGTCGTCTCTCGCCTTTCGGTCGAGGACGTCGAAGCAACCAGCCAACGGCTCCGGTACGGCAGATCGTGTTCTGGGAGTCAAGAAGTCGGTTTGGTAATGTATGTCCGCAGCAACGGCAGATAGGGATTTTCCTAGGTGACAATCAGAGCTCAGCAGAGTGCGCCTGTTCGTCTTTTTTTTTTCCTAACTTTGTTCTGTCTTGGGTAGCAGCAATTAATGGTGTGTTGGCTATGTGTTTTCTCTAAGAATTGAGTTGCTAGGAATTGGCTGCACATACCACTTCGTCATAATCCTCACAATCTAGTTTAGGGACAACTTCAATTTCACAGCGTTTGTTTAAGTATCCAATTAGAGCCAATTTGATGTATTGTTAATGTTTCATGTGTTGTTGTTTATTATTTTGTGTTTAGTCTTAATAAATCATATTGTTATTTTGGACAGAACTTTCATTCTGTTAACAGGTAGAGCAACCCCATCATTCCTCACTATGTTAATGAAACCTTCGTTTAATTAACTTATTTATCAAATTAAATTATTGCAGGTGCCAAACTCTCTTCTACTCCACTGGCAGGGTTGATTAGAGTCAGTTCGCGTATTTTTCTATCCTTGTGCAACAGCAAAAGTTGGAGTTAGAATAGGGGGAGCTTAGAGCATCATGTACATATGTAAATTCTCTAAGAATTGAGTGTTAAAAAACACTGCTAGCCCCGGCACCTCGCATATCTTCCGTTTCAAGGTACTCCTAGACGATGGCAGCTCGGTGGGGCCGTGCGTCATCATCCATCAGGAGAAAGGTGGGACATACTGATGCATAATGACGTCCCGATACACCTGACCTGTTACAGTTCCTCTGTCAAAGACATGCAGGGGTGAACGTGCACCAATCATAATCCCACCCCACACCATCAAACCATGACCTCCATACAGGTCCCTTTCAAGGACATTAAGGGGTTGGTATCTGGTTCCTGGTTCACGCCAGATGGAAACCCGGCCAGAATCACTGTTCAGACTATACTTGGAGCCGTACGTGAACATAACCTGGGACCACTGTGCCAATGACCATGTACTGTGTTCTTGACACCAGGCTTTACAGGCTCTTCTGTCACCAGGGGTCAGTGGAACGCACCTTTCAGGTCTCCGGGCGAATAAACTATGTCTGTTCAGTCGTCTGTAGATTTTGTGTCTGGAGACAACTGTTCCAGTGGCTGCAGTAAGGTCCCCAGAAAGGCTATCTGCAGTACTCCGTGGCCGTCTGCGGGCACTGACGGTGAGATATCGGTGTTCTTGTGGTGTTGTGCACTGTGGACTTCCCGTACTGTAGCGCCTGGACACGTTTCCTGCCTGCTGTAATCGTTGCCATAATCTTGAAATCACACTTCGTGGCACACGGAGGGCCTGTGCTACGACCTGCTGTGTTTGACCGGCCTCCAGTCGCCCTAGTATTCCGCCCCTCATAACGTCATCAATATGTGTTCTTTGAGTCATTTTCAACACACACTCACCATCAGCACGTCTGAAAACGTGTGCACACTTACTCACTGCACCGTACTCTGACATGCACCAACACATCTCTTCGTATGTGGACTGCTGCCAGCGCCACCGTCCGACGACCGCAGGTCAAATGCACCACATTGTCATACCCCGAGGTGATTT
The DNA here is from genome assembly GCF_023864275.1 of Schistocerca cancellata. Classification (NCBI taxonomy): domain Eukaryota; kingdom Metazoa; phylum Arthropoda; class Insecta; order Orthoptera; family Acrididae; genus Schistocerca; species Schistocerca cancellata. The sequence goes on from NC_064628.1 coordinate 124,319,894, forward strand.
AAACCCGAAAACCGCCCACCAGAGCGTTGTTCCACCATGTATCAGCATTATCCTTAATTTATGAGTATGAGTGTAGCTGTACTCGGTGCAGTGTGGTATCTAGTTCGCAATATCCATTGTCCTGAAACGCTAGGATTAAGCCAGTCAGGTTGCTCTGTTACATGACTTGCACTGTTAATGTACACTGTTCTGCCAAAACATTATGACTGTTGCCGAATGCAAGGTGGTACCCACCTGATGGCGTTGTGAGCACGTGACGTAAAGTACAGAGCCCAGTCACATTAATGCGACTACCGCCTATGCTCGACAACAATGTGCGATAACCACTCACGGACGGCTGGTGGCTGCAGTAAGAGTGGAAAGGCGTGTCGGAAGGATGCGAAAACAGTGCAGTCCACGCTGAAACTGAGCGACTTACCTGCCGTCCAAAAGCACGTTATCACGGTCTTTCGGGTCAAAGCATTTCCGAAAAGGCTAAGTTTGTTAACAGTTCCTATGCCACTGTGCTTAAAGTATACTGGTATGGCAAAATGACACTATGAAAACCCAGCGCTGAGGCAAGTGTAGTGTACAACGCGCCATCGATAACAGCCGAGAAGACGCCTGTGGAGCTGTTTATGGAGGATGAGATGTTTATATTTTCCCACCTCCGCATTGCAAATGTTTTGAGTGAAATGCCCAGTCGATACGCTGTTGTTTTCACGTCAATTCTACCAACATTGAGAGTTGTTTAGTTCTCGGGGTTTTGTAACATTTCTGGATTCATGTCTCGTCGCTGTGCAGCCTATGAAAAGGATTGCGGAAGACTCCCAAATAAATTCCAAAGTACAGTGCAGTTTTGATACCAATATATTTCCAGGACTCTGGTGTCCGAGCCTGGTGAACTGTACCGGTTACATCACATGTACCCAAAGTTGACATCAAACGACACAGAGTTCACAACAATCAACAAACGAGTGAGCCTACAATACATTTGCTCGCAACCCTTGCCAAAAAACGAGTGCCCCAAGGCGCCCGCGTGACCTCTATTTATACTTTTGTTAACAATTACGTACAATGAAAATTACAATTTTATGTAAAATCACAATTAAAAGTTAAACCGAATATGAGCTACACATTGATAAAAATTTACAATCTCAGTGCTGAACAAAGTGAACCTATTTTCAACTTAGTTACGAGTTAATGCAACATTTTCTGCCTAATTACGTTACAGGTAACAATTACATTTCTAAATTTGTTTATAACAAATCAACTAGTGCCTGAATTTTAGTGCTAACATTTATCGGAGCTTCAATTAACATGCTTTATTTATATGTTCTATTTAATTTGCAGTAGTAATTTTATACTGATAGGTTTACTAGTACATCCTGACCATGTGCTACATTTCTTTCGATGAGTTACAGTATTAATTTCACATTTATATTGTGTTTCTCACATAAGAACAATGTTAATCAGCAAAGCGTCGTTTTCAAATAATATGTATACTGAAATAGTGGTTATTTTTGTATGTAATTTGGAAACAGGTCACTTTACAATTGGGCAATTAGGACTGGTGTTTATCTTTAATGCTCTCCGAGGGGTTCTGATAGGTAGTAATGAGATACAGTAATATTTCAAGGAACAGACGCGCAACTGACCGCCCATTCGGAGACCTCCGCAGTAGGCACTTGGTTCATGCACCGACAGTGACTGCTGTCGTCATTCTGTAAGGCACTGTCGGTAAACAGAAATATGACCATGTCGGCCAGCCAGGTTAGCCGAGCAGTCTAACGCACGGCTTTCCGGGGTGGGAAGGAGCTCCTGGTCCCAGGCACGAATCCGCCCGGCGGACTTGTGTCGAGGTCCGGTGAGCCGGCCAGTCTGTGGATGGTTTTTAGGCGGTTTTCCATCTGCCTCGGCGAATGCGGGCTGGTTCCCCTTCTTCCACCTCAGCTACACTATGTCGGCCATTGCTGCGCAAACAAGTTCTCCACGTACACGTACACCACCATTACTCTACCACGCAAACATAAGGGTTACATTCGTCTGGTGTGAGACGTTCCCTGGAGGGGGGGGGGGGGGAAGGGCGTGTCCACCGGTGGCCGAACCGCACAGTAACCCTGGATTCGGTGTGGGGCGACGGAGGGGTGAAGTGGACTGCAGTAGTCGTCGTGAGGTTGTGCACTACTGCGGATGTGGCAGGGACAGAGCCTCTCCGTCGTTTCTGGGTCCCCGGTTAACATAAAATGCAATACAATACAATGACCATGTCACCCCTATATGCAGTTTACTTTTCCTCAGCACGACGGCAACTACCAGTAGGACAATGCAATCTGATGCACAGCTCGTAGTGTACGTGTGTGGTTCTAAGAGCACCACAGTGAGTTTACCACACTCCCATGGCCACCAAAATCCCCAGATTTAAAGCCAGTAGAGAATCTGTGGGACCATTTCGATCGGGGTGCTCGCGCCATGGATCGTTGGAGTGGCGTGGCTCCACATCCCTGTCAGTACCTTCCAGAACCTCACTAACTCTTTTCTTGTACGTCTCACAGAGGTCCGCAATGCGAAAGATGTTATTCAGGACTTTTTACAGGGGGTCACATTAATATGACTGGACGGTGAATATAAGCAGAGCAGGGACGAAGAGTGAATCACTCTAGTGACAGTATGGGCCGTAGATTGGGGAATCCAGTGACATAAGACATTTTAGCAGAGGGCAGATTGTCTTCGCCTAGAGCATTGGATCGCATATCTAGGAAATGGCGAAACTGGGCCGCTGCTCATGTACTTTTGCCGTGAGTATCTGCGCAAAGTGGCTGAAGGACGATCAAACCACAAATAAGCGACAATGTGTTGGACGTCCACACCTCATCTCAAAACGTCGAGACCGGGGGTTCCTCTGTATTCTAAAGTGGGTAGGCAGTATCTGTGTCAGAGTGTGCAATGGTGGTCAGACACAAGTCTTTTGGAGCACACCATTCAGCACACATGGAGTACCTACTGACATTATCAATTACGACTGCAGAAAGCTCAGGAACATCGAGACTGGACCGTGGACCGTGTCTGATGGTCTTCTCTTGTTTCGCCATCATCCAGTCTAACGGTTGTTGGATACATGCACTGTGCCACGAAGGCAGGCCAGTGAAGGCAGTATAATGCTATGAGTAACATGGGGACAATCACCTGGGCTTCCCTGTTGACTTGCGGAAATAATCGAAGTCAACATGACAACTGTGGACTGCGTGAACATTACTTTCATGCTTAATGTCTTCGCGAACGGCAGTTGCATCTTATATCAGAATAGCTGTCCGTGTCACAATGTCAGAATGGGGCTACGGTGGTTTGAGGACCTTCATAGTGAATTGATGTTAATGTCTTGACCACCAAATTTTCCTGATGTGAACCCAATGGAACGCATGGAAGACGCTATCGGCAATCAGTCTCACGCCCACAAGCAAACATGCAGTAATTTAGGAGAATTGCGTAGCGTGTGCTAGACATCTGGTGCCACATACCTGCGGAAAACTTCATGGATTTGTCGAATCTATGCTACACAGAAACGTTGCTATACTGCGTTGCTAAGGTGGACGAGCAGCCATTGGACAGGTCATCATAATGTCTTGCCTCATCAGAATATACCGATATAAATTTTGTTAGTTCTTATCTAAAGTTCAGCTGTAAGAGAAGTATGTGAAATACAAGGCTAGAGCGAAAATGTGGAACACCGCGAGGAATGCATGCTTGAATATAAATGCAGCTACTAGCCTAGTCTTCAGGTTGCGCTGTTGCATTTTACTACCAACGACGCCTACACAATGATCTCAACATCTTGCAAGTGGCAGCAGTCGTGACAACAGTGTTCCGTGTAGTCGTGAGTACATTATGTCAGAGCTAAGTGAATTCGAACCTGGGAAAATTGTTAGTGCTTCTATGGTGGGCGCTTCCAGAACCGACGTAGCCGAATGGTTTAAACATTATCCACTAAGTCACGACACGGAAGATAGTAAGTGTTCAGTAATCACGACAGGCGTCGTTTAAGATGACTAAGCGAAAAATAAGGAGATGACAGCTGTAAAAGTCACTGCAGAGCTATAAGTCGCACACGCGAACCCTGTCAGCATGGAAACAACACGAAGGAAACTCCATAAGCTGTGAACTTCAGGGCGAGCTGAAATTATAAAACTATTTATTAGTGACTAAAATGCCAGTAACAGCAAAACATCGCGTGAAAGCCATAAAACCTGGACTATGGAACAATGAAGAAAATATCGGGTGAGTCTTGTGCCACACTGTCTCCAGATTCTGTCCCAGTTTACGTCCCAAGAGTGGAATGTGCTCGGGTTTCGGTGATAATTTAGGTATTCCATGGGCCCTACGGTTACTCTGCAAGGTCACATTATTGCCAATGATTATGTGACCATTTTGGCTAATCATGTCCATCCAATAGTACAACGTTTGTTACCCACTGCTAATGCTGTGTTCCATGACGACATGGGTCCCGTCACATAGTCAGCATATTTGTGGACTGGTTTTGCGGGCAAAGGATGAACTGTCGCATATCCCATTGCCACTGCAGTAATCAGATCTCAGTACAGTTGAGCTTTTGTGGTCTACTTCGGAGAGAAGGGTGCGTGATCGCTTCTGATTTCTATTGTCGTTACCTGAACATTCCACTATTTTGCAGGACGAATGACATAAGATTTCCTTCAAAACCGTATAGAACTTGAATTTTACCACTGCGAGACGACTGAAAGCTGTTTCGAGTGCCGTCGGTTTCCCTGCACCTTATTGGGCGTGGTAATGTGTTTTTGGTTTTCCTCATTTTTGTCCATCAATTGTATGTAGGAGTTGTGAGAGGAAAGTAATGAGACTGACAACACTGCGAGCGCTCTGGCAACGCTGTGTTGTTCTACTTGTGTGTCCATCCCTTCCACAGACTCAGTATGAGTTTCAGCTCTACACAGCCGTCACGTGATATTTGAGTACGCTATCAGTGAAGTTGTGTTTTTGTTGTGTATTAGAAAAATGGAACAGTGGAATTTAGAGCAACGTTATGCCATCAGGTTTTATGTTAAACTCGGGGAATCCGCGACTGTGGCTTTTGAAAAGCTGAAACAGACGTCTGAGGAACATTCCTCATCAAGAGCACAAGTTAATCGCTGGCACAAATTATTTTTGGAGGGCCGAGACACGTTGATGGTGAACCTCGCTCAGGGAGATCTTAGATTTCAAAAATCGACGAAAACGACGAACGTGTTCATGCTCTCGTAATATCAGACCGATGTTTAATAAGGAAAAACTGTCAACCAAGTGTTTCACAAAAATGTCCTTGAAAGGCTCAGGAAGAGGGTGAATGGAGTGAATGCGGAATCTGGAGACAAGTGGATGCTGCATCACGATCATGACTACGCCCTGTGTCACACGGCCACGTCCATCATGGAATTTGTGACCTCAGAAGGCATTCCTGTTTTTCACAGCCCCCTATTCATCTGATTTGTACCCTTGTGACTGTTTTATTTTCCCGAAATTGAAAATTCTTTTAAAGGAACGTCATTTTGGGACGGTGGAGAACGTGATGACTGGGAAGTTAAAGATCCTACCAGTTGAAACTTTTCCGCGCTGCTACCAAGTCTGGGAACGACTCCGCCGGTTTATTGCTGAAAGGGGAACTACTTTGAAGGGGAAAATATTATGATCTGAAAACTTTGGTAGATGAAGCCAACGACCTTGCCGCAGTGCAACATCGGTTCCCGTCAGATCACCTAAAGTAAGCGCTGACGGGCTTGGATACCACATGGATGTTAACCATTCGAGTCTGTTCAAAAATGGTTCAAATGGCTCTGAGCACTATGTGACTTAACTTCTGAGGTCATCAGTCGCCTAGAACTTAGAACTAATTAAACCTAGAATGGGATTTTCACTCTGCAGCGGAGTGTGCGCTGATATGAAGCTTCCTGGCAGATTAAAACTGTGTGCCGGACCGAGACTCGAACTCGGGACCTTTGCCTTTCGCGGTGCTTGGTAGAGCACTTGCCCGCGAAAGGCAAAGGCCCCGAGTTCGAGTGTCCGTCCGGCACACAGTTTTAATCAATCGGCAAGACTCACCGGAGGAGAAACACCCCTCTGAAGATGTCCAGCGCAGCTCTGGACGAAACGTTAGGAGCTGAAGAGTTTCATGGACCACGACCTTACATCCCGGAAGGTTCACCAGAAGATATGTCATCCGGTCGTGAAAGCCTTCATACTATCAACAGTTTTAACCTGCCAGGAAGTTTAATTAAACCTAACTAACCTAAGGACATCACACACATCCAATCCCGAGGCAGGATTCGGTCGCTCGGCTCCAGACTGTAGCGCCTAGAACCGCACGGCCACTCCGGCCGGCTCGAATCTGTCAACCGCTGTTGGCAAGTGGGGTGCACTCAGCCTGCGTTAGGTCAATTAAGCAGTTAGTTGACTAAGAAGCAGCGGCTCCTGTCACGAAAAGTAACAACGTGCTGGAGAGTAGTGTGCTGGCCACATGCTCCCCCGTATCTGCATTCAGTTACGCCGATCGGCTGAGGATGACACGGCGGTAGGTCGGTACCGTCGGGGCTTTCGAGACCTGTTCGGACAGAGTCTGGTACCTCGTACTTTGTTTCGCCGTGTTTAATCTCGTGTCGTGAAATGAAATGAAATGATCGTATGGCATTGTTGGCAGGGATGCCCCGTGCGGGAGAGTTCAGCCGCCGTATTGCATGTCCACTTCGACGACTTGCAGGTCAATGATGATGAAATGATGATGAGCGACACACAACATCCAGTCATCTCGAGGCAGAGAAAATGCCTGACCCCGACGGGAATCGAACCCGGGACACATTATTTCCGTGTACAGCGGCGTACTCGAGGGCTAGAAGCGGCAGCCCGTGTTAAAGCGATAAGCTAGTCATACGTGATACATTTTCAGCTCCACGTACGCCATGCATCTACATCTACATCTACATCCATACTCCGCAAGCCACCTGACGGTGTGTGGTGGAGGGTACCTTCAGTACCTCTATCGGTTCTCCCTTCTATTCCAGTCTCGTATTGTTCGTGGAAAGAAAGATTGTCGGTATGCCTCTGTGTGGGCTCTAATCTCTCTGATTTTATCCTCATGGTCTCTTCGCGAGATATACGTAGGAGGGAGCAATATACTGCTTGACTCTTCGGTGAAGGTATGTTCTCGAAACTTTGACAAAAGCCCGTACCGAGCTACTGAGCGTCTCTCCTGCAGAGTCTTCCACTGGAGTTTATCTATCATCTCCGTAACGCTTTCGCGATTACTAAATGATCGTGTAACGAAGCGCGCTGCTCTCCGTTGGATCTTCGCTATGTCTTGTATCAACCCTATCTGGTACGGATCCCACACTGCTGAGCAGTATTCAAGCAGTGGGCGAACAAGCGTACTGTAACCTACTTCCTTTGTTTTCGGATTGCATTTCCTTAGGATTCTTCCAATGAATCTCAGTCTGGCATCTGCTTTACCGACAATCAACATTATATGATTATTCCATTTTAAATCACTCCTAATGCGTACTCCCAGATAATTTATGGTATTAACTGCTTCCAGTTGCTGACCTGCTATTTTGTAGCTAAATGATAAAGGATCTATCTTTCTGTGTATTCGCAGCACATTACACTTGTCTACATTGAGATTCAGTTGCCATTCCCTGCACCATGCGTCAATTCGCTGCAGATCCTCCTGCATTTCAGTACAATTTTCCATTGTTACAATCTCTCGATACACCACAGCATCATCTGCGAAAAGCCTCAGTGAACTTCCGATGTCATCCACCAGGTCATAACTCGCAGTAGCGCAAAGGTTAGCGTCGAGTCCACTTCCGGCCCTCCTGGCTGCGCGCTCGCAGAATTAGCATACAGTGGGCCGGCAGAGACGTGCTGGCCCCTGCCGTCGCGAAGTGGCCTGGCGCAGCCGCTGGCGGAGCTCAGCAGCGGTGCCAGCGGCAGCCCTCGGCGGCGACAAATCTAAATCAGGCCCTGCCGGCGATTTCACGCGGGGTCAGCGGCGCGCGAGCGTGAGCGGCTTGCAAGACGGCCAGATGAACTGCATCAGCGCGCGTCTTCCCAGCCGCGTGCGTCCGTGTCCACTCGGCCGCGCCACGCTTTCCGTCTGGCTAGCGACACGCCGCGTCCGACCGTCCGATTGCCTGTCACGCCGACTGTCTGCGCCGGTCGCGCTCAAAGGCGAGAGACGGCCGGGGCGTAAGGGAGCCTTTTGATACGACTTGCTTTTGGACCGAAGTATCGGGCCGGGTTACCTTCAAAGGCCCGCGGCAGACGGGTGCGCCGTGGATACGCGTCGCAGATACGACTCCCTTTCAGAGTGACTGTCAAAGCGGGCTTCGGTCACTCTGGGCTGACGTTAGTTGGTTGAACGTTCCGTAAATCATATACACAAAATACGTCATCACGTGAAAACTGGCAGCTGAATAAAGTGTTTACATTATAATTACATTGTGAATCAGTAGCCCCTACTTATGGATTTCATGCAGCCAGCACTGCCTTCAAAACCGCACGCATATTCTCTTGTCTGCTACACACAAACTATTAGTCTACAGAAAAAAATGAATACGATCTTTCTGTAGGAAGTTTTGTACTGAGTTAGGTTTCCGCTAGAGGCTGTAGCTCTCGAATTATTCAAGAAAACACACAGAAGTGACCTTCAGAAGCGTTTCTCTTTAATAACTCGGGAACTGTGGTCTCCAGCGAAAACATATCTCAATACAATATATGACTACACTAAATTTGCTTCAAAAAGGTCATATTCTTTTCTTTCTGTAGAACTAACACATTTCTCAGATATCTCAGGAGAACAAAGTCTCTGTACACGACACTGGTGAGGCCAGTAATTTTATACGGCTGTGAAACTTGGGCGACATCAGCAACGACACAAGATTCAATACGTGCATTTGAGAGAAAGGCACTTCGGAAGATCTCTGGATCCGTCTACAGTAACATGGAAGGTGAATGGGAAAGAAGAAAGAAAGAAGACTTGTACCTGAGGTTTGGAAAGCGACACATTGGGACAGAGGGGAAAACAATGATTTGGCCAAATCTTAAGAGATCCTTCAAGAAGTGGAACCTAGGCCGTGGAGGACGATGCTAGGGACCGGAAAAGATGGAGTGCCATCTGCAGCAAATACCTCCTCTCTTGTGATTGACAGACGTTGTTTTTATTGGACTTGTTGTGGACGTAATGTTTTTTTTCCTATTATTCTTCTGCTGTAGGCTTCAAAGGCTTGTTAATGCAATAAATAATGAAGATGAGGGCTAAAACTTTGCACGTAGCGAGCGAGAGAATATGAATATCTAGCGCGTGGGTTTTGGTGTTGCAGGTTGCATAAAACCCACATGTAGGGTAGCTGAATAATCCTGTACACATGGTGATCCAGAACTCCATCCAAAACAAGAGAAAAAAGTCCAGTAAACATCAGTTTTAAAGTGCGTTTGTTAAGGGCTATGAGCACTTGTTCTTTTTCGTTACTTGGTAACACGTCTCTTAGAGTTAACAAGTGGTCATAGCTCTTAAGGTATGCATTTTAGAGCCCATGTTTACTAGACTTTTTTTGGTTCGTACAACCACCTCCAAAGTGTTTGTAGGCGGGAAGAGTTCCGTCGGGTGTCTCCCCTAAGAATCGTTACGCGAAATTCCTCTGGTGTTTTGGCAGGAATATGCAATTTGGTTTTTCGAATACGTAGCTGGAATCAGCCGAAACAAGCATCACGTCTTTCACACGGTGCCCTATATCGACAGAAAGCGCAGGTTTGTTTCCGGTTGGGAACACAATGATTTTTAAAACGTAATTTTACATGTCCATTCGATAGGGCGGTCCAAATTAGTCTAGCGCGATATTCGTTTTATCTACCGGCCACGGTGGACGAGCGGTTCTAAGCGCTTCAGTTCGGTCAGCGACTGCTACGGTCGCAAGTTCGAATCGTGCCTCGGGCATGGATGTTTGTGATGTTCTTAGGTTAGTTAGGTTTACGTAGTTCTAAGTTTTAGGGGACTGATGTCCTCAGATGTTAACTCCCATAGTGCTCAGGGCCGTTTGAGCCATTTTTATTCGTTTTATCGACAAATATGTGCAGGGACAGTTAAACGCGAAGAATAACCACTACTCCAGAAGCGACTATGCAGCGCTGCTGCAAGGAGGCAGCAGTCAGCGCGGGCCCCAGCGGTGTTGTAGCTGTAGGAGTACCGCTCATTGTCCATGGTTTCCTGTCCCTGTTAACACATACAAAAAAAAAAAAATACACGCCAGACTAATTTGGGACCGCTCTGTCCAAAGGACACGTAAAATTCTGCTTTTTTTTCTTTTTTCTTCTTTTAAATCAGTAACAAATCGATGGTTTCCGTCGACACTGGGCGTCGCATCAGAGACGGGATGAGTAGTTTTTCTTTGGGTTGATTCCAGTTATACATTGAAAAACGAAACTCAAATATCTGCCGAAACATCAGAGAAAATTCATCTGACGGCTCTTGGGAGACACACCATGTATTTATAGTAAACAATAACTGTTTTCAGCATACCACAGTAGTGCAAAATGTTCAAAAGTGTGTGAATTCCTAAGGGGCCAAACCGCTAAGGTCATCGGTCCCTAGACTTACGCACTACTTAAACTAACTTATGCTAAGAACAACACACACACGCATGGCCGAGAACGGGCTCGAACCGCCAGCGGCAGGGGCCGCGCAATCCGTGATATGGCGTCTCAAACCGCGCGGCCACAGTAGTGCAAGGTTAAGTCGAGGCGATCAATTTGGTACAAGATACATGTGGTCTGTCAACCCGGGAAACAACCTCAAAGTGGCCTACAAAAGCCACCTGAGGTAATAGTGCGAGAGGAAAGTATCACTTTATAGTGTTACTTTCCTCTCGTACTCTTACACCACCAGCTTATACGTGCGCTTAAAAATTGTGAAACTGACGTTTGTGTAAATTTTAGGTCCAAATTTTATGAACAGCGTAAACTGTTTTGTTTCTCTAGTCTTGTTACGACGAGAGGACTGTGCTTGTAACGGTTAGATTTGGATCGATTAGGAAACGTAGTGATTTTTCTGTAAGGTGTTCATCTACATCTACATCTACATCCATACTCCGCAAGCCACCTGACGGTGTGTGGCGGAGGGTACCTTCAGTACCTCTATCTGTTCTCCCTTCTATTCCAGTCTCGTATTGTTCGTGGAAAGAAGGATTGTCGGTATGCCTCCGTGTGGGCTCTAATTTCTCTGATTTTATCCTCATGGTCTCTTCGCGAGATATACGTAGGAGGGAGCAATATACTGCTTGACTCTTCGCTGAAGGTATGTTCTCGAAACTTCAATAAAAGCCCGTACCGAGCTACTGAGCGTCTCTCCTGCAGAGTCTTCCACTGGAGTTTATCTATCATCTCCGTAACGCTTTCGCGATTACTAAATGATCCTGTAACGAAGCGCGCTGCTCTCCGTTGGATCTTCTCTATCTCTTCTATCAACCCTATCTGGTACGGATCCCACACTGCTGAGCAATATTCAAGCAGTGGGCGAACAAGCGTACTGTAACCTACTTCCTTTGTTTTCGGATTGCATTTCCTTAGAATTCTTCCAATGAATCTCAGTCTGGCATCTGCTTTACCGACGATCAACATTATATGATCATTCCATTTTAAATCACTCCTAACGCGTACTCCCAGATAATTTATGGTATTAACTGCTTCCAGTTGCTGACCTGCTATTTTGTAGCTAAATGATAAAGGATCTATCTTTCTGTATATTCGCAGCACATTACATTCAAAAGACTTTTCTTTTCGTTACCCTCACAGAAAACGCTAACTCACTTATGAACGAAACCCAGTGGCATAAGAGGGTGAGGGGATATTGAAAATCTCGGGCGGCATGCATTCATTATAGCTTAGGTGGCGTTTGCATGTCAGTTTGAGATTTGAGACCATAAGTGTCTGATACCAAATTATTGTTCTTGTCTCGCCCTACGCCACTGAGTTACGTTGTAAACAGTTACCGTTTAGACCCAGGTGTTTCAGGAAGAGTAGTATATATATTGTGGGAAGTGATAGTATAATTCGAATATAAAATTCCATACAGCATTTGTTGAATTTCTAGTGCTGGTACTCCTGCTGATGCTCCGTGAACACAAACAGGAATCGCTGGAGGGATGAAGACGTTCTTTTCGCGAAATACTCTTGACAAAGTTTACAGAATCGCCATTTGCGTCTCACTGCAGAACTATCCTAATGCCACCAACATGCGAGGTTTGGAACTTAAATAGTGGCAACTATTTATTCACAACCGATACAAAAGAGTTACATGTTTGTACCCGTTACTGTCCTTCAAAGTAGTCACCAGCGTTTGTAGAACCCATTGCCAGCGATGTGGAAGACGTAGTATACCGTTGGCAGAGCCTGTTCAGTTGATGGTGCGAATGGAGTGGTCTACTGCCTGTCGAATCTCTGGAACAGTTCTGAGACGAACGCCACAAAGTGGTTACTCCATCTTCAGAATCAAATAAAAGTCACAAGGACCTAAGTCCGGGGAGTATGGTCGATGGTACAGCATTTCCCAGTCCCATCGACCGAACAGAGCAGCCACAGCTTGCTCTGTATGCGGCCGCGCATTGTCGTGCAAACTGATGGGTGAGTTGCACAGAAAGTGTCGCCGCTTTTTTCAGGTGATGGTCACAGATGATGCTCCAAAAAGGAACAGTAAATCTGTGCATTTACGGTCTGCCGTGGAGGAACGTAATGTGTTAGGATAACACCATCACGGCCGTACACGAGAATCACCATAAATTTCACCATGCTGGGGCTCTGACGCACTTTCGACTTTAGCGGTGACCCATATTAACGCCATTCGTTGGATTGGCGTTTCAGTTTTGGCTTCGTGGCATTCGCTTCTGAACTGTGAAACACGTATGTGTTCAGTGTATTCAGTACAGCGATGGCGAGGCATGACAGAATCTCTGACCAGAGAGTTATTTATCGTTGCTAGTCTGCGCTTAACCGCGCGAGTGGGCTGTTCCGAGTTGGACGTAGTTGTGGTACGTAGCGAGTCGCGAGAGCATGTAGTTCAGTTGCGAGTTAGCAGTTGCGAGATGTACTCGGTCGGAGTCGGCGGGCGTCGACATGGGTCTCTGGTCACGATTCAGGACAAGGTATATTGTTAAATAAGGTAATGAAGCAGCATTGCGCCCAGCTAATAATGTATTGTAATTGTAATTAATGTGTTCAAGAAACGCCCCAATAATAATTCTGTTTTCAAAGTAATCGTTATTAAAAAAGAAAAAAATCATTACAACTGAATGTTCATTTCTCAACTTTTGTGTCGAGTTTACATTGGGCCATTATTTTTCAATATTTTTGCAGCGAAGGTACAGTCGCTTTTATTTCAATTTAACGATGTTTTGTGGGAGCTCAACAACATGTGGGTCATTATTATTCAGTAATCTGTGGGGAAATAACTTTTGGCACGTTTTCATTATCATAGACTTTTCTTTTATTTTTGCTGGGAGGTTGCGTTGAGCACGATTCCCATTAACATTTAAATATTGCTATTTTTCAAAATTTTGTGGGGAGGTTACACTTTGGCTCGATTCCCATTAAAATTTAATTATTGCTATTTTTGAAAATTCCGCTGGGAGGTTACAACTGTTCCTGAGATTCGACAGTCAGTAGTTCGCTCCATTCGCACCATAACTAGCCGTGGTATAAGGTATCCTACGTCATGCAACGTATGAAGACTTCCGGAGAATTTATGCAGATATAGACGTAAGCACCGAACCCACCACGTACTACCACCTAAACATAGCACACAGTCATTTATTTGTGGATAAATCAAGCTCGCAGTTTCTCAGTTACGAACTATGAAAAGGAGATATAACTCTCAAAATCGCAATAATAGTGCCAAATGAAGGTGTAATGAGTTGCTGCTTTACTTCATGTAGTGTAAAGGCTATCGTCGTGTAGGATCATTTTATCCTCACTGTAGAGACGTCTATCGGTGTCTTCAGTAGGCCAGGGTACTCAGAACGTCTCCACTGAAGGGCAGTTATTAATGGGGTAGCCATGGAAGGAAATTTTCTTAGCCTAATTTTTTTATTTGCTTAAAAAGTTTGTCAGAGATTCTACTTTTAAGATTCATTCGTATAAAGTGTGCCATAAATGTTGCAATATGCTAAAACCGCTGCTTACAGCTTGGAGGTCCGCCGCATCCGAGTGCTCGAATGCAACCGTTGTAATACTGTAACAGTTACAGACCGCATAGGGTGCGTGTTAGATTCTGGTGTATTGTAGAGAGCAGTAGTATCAACTAAAATATTATTCTTAACAGTATCTCTGTTCGTGGCATGATTCGTTTAAACAGTCTGAACGCACGTGCTTGTTTCGCGTCTACTTAACTTGTCATTTCGTTTATTTTTTATATGGGGTAAAAAGTGAGTTCGTGAAAATGACAAACAAAAGTATTTATACGGATAGTAAAGGTTCTAAAATTAATCCCAATCGTGGAAAAAACGCATCGACTGGTAAGCGGAAGCCAGTTAATCGATACAATTTTATCAAAATGAGTGTGTTTCGACATTGGCTAAAAAAAAGGTCAACTGTACCCAGCTTACGTTGCCGATTAGTTTGCTCAATTTCATTATTAAACAAGACAAAGTGAAACTGTAAACGCTTGTTTTCTCAAGACAAAATTCTTTTCAGACTCATAGGATCTGTAACTCACGAAATATATATGCAGTTACTTTACACCTTTTGTAACTTGTGGCTCGGCGTTTTTCCTTCTGTAGTACGTAGGATTACTGCGATATATTTTAATTTCGATTTTTGGTGCACGTTTTCATAACGACTTTTTTGTCGAAAATGCTTAATTTATTTCAGAATGCCGCCATTTTGTTAAAAACAATTTTTAAATATCCCTCCGTACTAGGTTAGACAATACTATCGGTTTCAAAGCAGTTTCTAAAATTTTGTGGAAGATTTTGTTGTCGACTTCCTTTGCACGCTTTGTGGGTCTTTATTGGTTATAGGAGCGAGGAACAGATGCGGTTCGTGGACGGAGAATTCAGATGTTAATTTATTCTACATCTAATACCAAATAGTAAAAATAATACATAACTTTGTTTGCTGAAGTTGCAGCGTCAGTTGATAACAGTAGATTTTAATGTTGAAATGTATACAGAGAGAACTTATGAAACCGACAAGCTGCGGTATCCTCACTGTAAATGAAGGAAAAAAAGTACTACGAACATGGGACCGGAAATGCATCGTTACCATGGTAGGTGGCGCTAACGAATGAAAGCTTCGCTGACCACGTGTCATGTGTTCCTTGTGTGTTGCAGATTATTTGATTGACGCAGCGTACTGTAAGCAGTAGAATGGTCCGGTATTCACGTCGGGAAAAGCCGAGATGGTGTTCGTGTATGGCCAAGCAGATGGAAACGGGCGGTCGAGTGGCAACACCACTATACAAAACAAGTTCCCTCAGTGACACCAATCATATCACACTACTTTTCGAGCCCTTTTTGGCCGTTTTTGGGATTCGTCGGTCCTCTCAGAGAAGACACATGGACGTGCAGGGAGGCGGTGCACTGTGCGTACACCAGATGTAGAGGATGTAACATTATGTTATTGCCTTATCATTTTAAATGATTCACTAATCGAGCAGTCGCTCGGCAACAGCTACAGTTAGCAAATAATGTTGCGAGAATGTAAAAGGTGAACGACCTGTGACGTAACTTGTTTATTGTCGAAGCGCCGTCAGAGATGCAGTGAGTTATTGACTTTGAAAACCGCGGCGCGAAAAACAGACAGAAGAAGAACACTTCTACACATTTTTTTTTTTTTTTTTTTGAGGTACGAGATATTCTCGATGAACAGTTACTCATTCTTCTCTTGTCTCTTGTGTCGGACGCGCATGTCTTGCCGCCGTATTATTATTGTTAAAATTAATATTGTTCTACATAAAGTAAATGTGTAATACTAAAAGTGCCTAGCAGTAGATTTATTGTGCGACGTGTATGTGAAAACGTTAAAGGAATTGTTTTCATTAAGAGGAGTTCCAGTCAAAACAACATCCATGTTAAATCCTTCATTGCAGTGTAAGTTTGTCTATTAATTGCCATAAATTCAGAGTTAAATGGAAATGGTGTATGGACTATTCATTTACTATAGAATCTATGTCTCACTCCTTCATGAAGTTATTTAATTTTCTTTATGTTTCTGCCAAATAGAGAGTTCACAGTCACGAATTCTTTCGTCAAGATCGGACGGAAGTTGCATGCGGCGAAATATTTTCTCCGCGCCATATTCTACTGGTAAATGCATGATAAACTACGGTCCCTTAGGAAATTCATGTTGAGCTATCCAAAATAATTATATTTTGAATAGGCATTTACTCTCCTCTGCAATGCAACTTCCGACTGATCAGACGATCCAACAAGAAACAGCCGCAAACGGTCGGCGTTCGCAAATATGTTTCCACCGCTGATTATAGCTATATGTTACAGCACAAAAGTAACATATTGTTATAATTAGTGACTACGAACGGGGACATTTATAACTGTATGTTTATGTATACACATTACGTAAACATATCGTTATAAGGACCAGGTTCTACAGGGCGACCCCTCGTACAAGCCCAGACAAGTGGCCCGCCAACATGCTGTAAGCCAAAGTGCGATTATGTGTATCCTGCGTAACAACCGCTACTATAGCACCTGCAACGAATGCAGGGATTATCAGCAGCAGATTTTGTCGATGATTTTTGCTCCGGAACGTGCGAAAGAGTGCGGCAATCCACGGTGCGAGGTGTAAACGCGTGCACTGCAGCCCATGGATGCCGCTTTGAACGTCCGTTCTGACGTGGACGCGATGCAGCTCTGTACTGCGTTCCGGGACGATTTATTGCCGATGTACGCACACCGTCCGTTTCCGAACACATGATCATAGGGCCTTTTTTCCTCCATCTCCAATCAGGAATCCGAACCTGCAGATTGTCGGTTTATGCCGGCCGCGGTGGTCTAGCGGTTCTGGCGCTGCAGTCCGGAACCGCGGGACTGCTACGGTCGCAGGTTCGAATCCTGCCTCGGGCATGGGTGTGTGTGATGTCCTTAGGTTAGTTAGGTTTAAGTAGTTCTAAGTTCTAGGGGACTTATGACCTAAGATGTTGAGTCCCATAGTGCTCAGAGCCATTTGAACCATTTTTTGATTGTCGGTTTTATTAATATTCATCCTGTATACAAATACAAGGAGTCACAATAACTACTCCGTAGATGACGACCCCTGACCGCTATGGAAGTCTATAAATGTTATGAAATGGCAAACAGATAAAAGGGTCTTCATTGGACAAATATATTATACTAGAACCGACATGTAATTACATTTTCACGCAATTTGGATGCATAGATCCTGAGAAATCAGTACCCAGAACAACCACCTCTGACCGTAATAACGGCCTTGATACGCCTGGGCATTGAGTCAAACAGGGCTTGGATGGCGTGTACAGGTACAGCTGCTCATCCAGCTTGAACACGAGACCACAGTTCATCAAGGGTAGTGACTGGCGTATTGTGACGAGACAGTTGCTCGGCCACCATTGACCAGACGTTTTCAATTGGTGAGAGATCTGGAGAATGTGCTGGCCAGGGCAGCAGTCGAACATTTTCTGTATCCAGAAAGGCCCGTACAGGAGCTGCAACATGCGATCGTGCATTATCCTGCTGAATGTAGGGATTCGCAGGGATCGAATTAAGGGTAGAGCCACGGGTCGTAACACATCTGAAATGTAACGTCCACTGTTCAAAGTGCTGTCAATGCGAACAAGAGGTGACCGAGACGTGTAACCAATGGCACCCCATACCATCACGCCGGGTGATACGCCAGTATGGCGATGCCGAATACACTCTTCCATTGTGCTTTCACCGCGATGTTGCCAAACACGGATGCGACCATCATGATGCTGTAAACAGAACCTGGATTCATCCGAAAAATGACGTTTTGCCATTGGCGCACCCAGGTTCGTCGTTGAGTACACCATCGTAGGCGCTCCTGTCCGTGATGCAGCGTCAAGGGTAACCGCAGCCATGGTCTCCGAGCTGATAGTCGATGCTGCTGCAAACGTTGTCGAACTGTAAGTGTAGATGGTTGTTGTCTTGCAAACGTCCCCACCTGTTGATTCAGGGAGCGAGACGTGGCTGCACGATCCGTTACAGCCATGCGGATAAGATGCCTGTCATCTCGACTGCTAGTGATACGAGGCCGTTGGGATCCGGCACGGCGTTCCGTATTACCCTCCTGAACCCACCGATTCCATATTCTGCTAACAGTCATTGGATCTTGACTACCGCGAGCAGCAATGTCGGGATACGATAAACGGCAATCGTGATAGGCTACAAACCGACATTTATCAAAGTCGGAAACGTGATGGTACGCATTTCTCCTCCTTACACGAGGCATCACAACAACATTTCACCAGGCAACGCCGGTCAACTGCTGTTTGTGTATGAGAAATCGGTTGGAAACTTTCCTCATGTCAGCACGTTGCCGGTGTCGCCACCGGCGCCAGCCTTGTGTGAATGCTCTGAAAGGCTAATCAATTGCATATCACACTATCTGCTTCCTTTCGGTTAAATTTTGCGTCTGTAGCTTCGTGCTGTAGCAATTTTAATGGCCAGTAGTGTAACTGGTAGCGGCGTAAGCATTCTTGGCAGACCCTTCACGCCGTGGTGGCGGCTATAGGATATGCGGCTGCGTGACTGCCGATGGGAGTATGTTACAGTGCGGCCGACCGGATGGCGGGCGATATCGCAACTTCCCACCAGCCACCCTCGCACTCCGCGAAGACCTTTCGTCAGTGTCGTGTACTTTCCGCTCGGTGCAATTTGTTTACTTAGTAAATACAAAATGCTAAAGGGCGTACAGTAGAGGTCTAAAGTCAGTTTCGTAACATGTTTGTTGTTGTTGTTGTTGTGGTCTTCAGTCCTGAGAATGGTTTGATGCAGCTCTCCATGCTACTCTATCCTGTGCAAGCTTCTTCATCTCCCAGTACCTACTGCAGCCTACATCCTTCTGAATCTGCTTAGTGTATTCATCTCTTGGTCTCCCTCTACGATTTTTACCCTCCACGCTGCCCTCCAATACTAAATTGGTGATCCCTTGATGCCTCAGAACATGTCCTACCAACCGATCCCTTCTTCTAGTCAAGTTGTGCCACAAACTTCTCTCCAATCCTATTCAATGCCTCCTCATTAGTTATGTGATCTACCCATCTAATCTTCAGCATTCTTCTGTAGCACCACATTTCGAAAGCTTCTATTCTCTTCTTGTCTAAACTATTTATCGTTCATGTTTCACTTCCATACATGGCTACACTCCATACAAATACTTTCAGAAACGACTTCCTGACACTTAAATCTACATTCGATGTTAACAACTTTCTCTTCTTTCAGAAACGCTTTCCTTGCCATTGCCAGTCTACATTTTATATCCTCTCTACTTCGACCATCATCAGTTATTTTGCGCCCCAAATAGCAAAACTCTTTTCCTAATCTAATTCTCTCATCATCACCCGACTTAATTCGACTACATTCCATTATCCTCGTTTTGCTTTTGTTGATGTTCATCTTATATCCCCCTTTCAAGACATTATCCATTCCGTTCAACTGCTCTTCCAAATGCTTTGCTGTCTCTGACAGAATTACAATGTCATCGGCGAACCTCAAAGATTTTATTTCTTCTCCGTGGATTTTAATACCTACTCCGAATTTTTCTTTTGTTTCCTTTACTGCTTGCTCAGTATACAGATTGAATAACATCGGGGAGAGGCTGCAACCCTGTCTCACTCCCTTCCCAACCACTGCTTCCCTTTCATCTCCCTCGACTCTTATAACTGCCATCTGGTTTCTGTACAAATTGTAAATAGCATTTCGCTCCCTGTGTTTTACCCCTGCCACCTTCAGAATTTGAAAGAGCGTATTCCAGTCAACATTGTCAAAAGCTTTCTCTAAGTCTACTAATGCTAGAAACGTAGGTTTGCCTTTCCTTAATCTTTCTTCTAAGATAAGTCGTAGGGTCAGTATTGCCTCACGTGTTCCAACATTTCTACGGAATCCAAAGTCATCTTCCCCGAGGTCGGCTTCTACCAGTTTTTCCATTCGTCTGTAAAGAATTCGCGTTAGTATTTTGCAGCCGTAACTTATTAAACTGATAGTTCGGTAATTTTCACATCTGTCAACACCTGCTTTCTTTGGGATTGGAATTATTATATTCTTCTTGTTTGCGGGCCGCGGTGGTCTAGCGGTTCTGTCGCTGCAGTCCGGAACCGTGGGACTGCTACGGTCGCAGGTTCGAATCCTGCCTCGGGCATGGGTGTGTGTGATGTCCTTAGGTTAGTTAGGTTTAAGTAGTTCTAAGTTCTAGGGGACTTATGACCTAAGATGTTGAGTCCCATAGTGCTCAGGGCCATTTGAACCATTTTTTTCTTCTTGTTTGTTATTTTATCGAAAAAAATCATGAATATCGGTTCCAAAATCGAGCGTGTACCTGGTCTGTCCCCTTAAAACGCTTGTCTAATTCCTCATGCAGTATCGCATCGTCCATCTCTTCTCGTACTTTACTCGCAGGAGTGTTTCGTAAGCGGAAGCGGCAGCTGGGAAGGCAACGGCCGGTCGGCGGCCCGAGTTTCGGCAGGTGGTCCTGTGCGCCTTTCGCCGGTACTTTTCCTCTGCGCGCCGCCCCGGCTGGTGCTGACCCGAAAGCTGGCGCCCGGCGCCCGCGGCACAGCGCAGCGGTGCGTTCCGGGTAATTTTCGCGAGCGCCCGTTACCCGGCCCGGGCCAGCAGCTACAATGGCCCGGCCATTGTTCCGCGCACTGCGCGAACTGCGGCAGGCTCACTCCGCCACCAACTCTTTGCACGAAATGTCTACGAAAGGGTCGCCCACTCTGAAAACCAGTGGACAGAGCGCTCTACAGGTTCACAACACATTACAAAGACGGTGCAGAAAATTACGAGATGTTGATGGTGTTAGGACAGCAACCAGCCACAAATTTACTTTGAGTTCCTTTATTCAAAGGAAACCGTTACCGGTTTCGAATCGTTGCGATTCATCATCAGACGGTTTACACGCTTTCTTTCTGACATTTTGTGTGTTTTTATAGATTAATTGTCGTGAAACGTCGGTTTCGAGTGATTGTTTCCATAACGTTCATCCAATCGATGTAAATGCATTTCCACTGCATCCTCGTTGTTGCACACGTAATAGTTCTCACTGTACACTTTAGATTTGTCGCTGAGATGATTCCAACCGCGCACCACATGTTTTGGTACATACAAGGATTTGTATGTATCAAAACATGTGGTGCGCGGTTGGAATCATCTCAGCGACAAATCTAAAGTGTACAGTGAGAACTATTACGTGTGCAACAACGAGGATGCAGTGGAAATGCATTTACATCGATTGGATGAACGTTATGGAAACAATCACTCGAAACCGACGTTTCACGACAGTTAATCTATAAAAACACACCAAATGTCAGAAAGAAAGCGTGTAAACCGTCTGATGATGAATCGCAACGATTCGAAACCGGTAACGGTTTCCTTTGAATAAAGGAACTCAAAGTAAATTTGTGGCTGGTTGGTGTCCTAACACCATCAACATTTGTCTTCAAAAACAGCCACGGTCTCCAACATGTCATCATATGACAAAATTGCATTACGAGATGTTGTTTGAGTAACACAAACTGCTACGCCACATCGTCTACACAGTTGGTTGTTGGTTGTTGTCTTCAGTCCTGAGACTGGTTTGATGCAGCTCTCCATGCTACTCTATCCTGTGCAAGCTTCTTCATCTCCCAGTACCTACTGCAACCTACATCCTTCTGAATCTGCTTAGTGTATTCATCTCTTGGTCTCCCCCTACGATTTTTACCCTCCACGCTGCCTTCCAATACTAAACTGGTGATCCCTTGATGCCTCAGAACATGTCCTACCAACCGATCCCTTCTTCTGGTCAAGTTGTGCCACAAACTTCTCTTCTCCCCAATCCTATTCAATACTTCCTCATTAGTTATGTGATCTACCCATCTAATCTTCAGCATTCTTCTGTAGCACCACATTTCAAAAGCTTCTATTCTCTTCTTGTCCAAACTATTTACCGTCCATGTTTCACTTCCATACATGGCTACACTCCATACAAATACTTTCAGAAATGACTTCCTGACACTTAAATCTATACTCGATGTTAACAAATTTCTCTTCTTTAGAAACGCTTTCCTTGCCATTGCCAGTCTACATTTTATATCCTCTCTACTTCGACCATCATCAGTTATTTTGCTCCCCAAATAGCAAAACTCCTTTACTACTTTAAGTGTCTCATTTCCTAACCTAATACCCTCAGCATCACCCGACTTGATTCGACCACATTCCATTATCCTCGTTTTGCTTTTGTTGATGTTCATCTTATATCCTCCCTTCAAGACACCATCCATTCCGTTCAACTGCTCTTCCAAGTCCTTTGCTGTCTCTGACAGAATTACAATGTCATCGGCGAACCTCAAAGTTTTTATTTCTTCTCCATGGATTTTAATACCTACTCCAAATTTTTCTTTTGTTTCCTTTACTGCTTGCTCAATATACAGATTGAATAACATTGGGGAGAGGCTACAACCCTGTCTCACTCCCTTCCCAACCGCTGCTTCCCTCTCATGCCCCTCGACTCTTATAACTGCCATCTGGTTTCTGTACAAATTGTAAATAGCCTTTCGCTCCCTGTATTTTACCCCTGCCACCTTTAGAATTTGAAAGAGAGTATTCCAGTCAACATTGTCAAAAGCTTTCTCTAAGTCTACAAATGCTAGAAACGTAGGTTTGCCTTTCCTTAATCTTTCTTCTAAGATAAGTCGTAAGGTCAGTATTGCCTCACGTGTTCCAGTATTTCTACGGAATCCAAACTGATCTTCCCCGAGGTCGGCTTCTACTAGTTTTTCCATTCGTCTGTAAAGAATTCGTGTTAGTATTTTGCAGCTGTGGCTTATTAAACTGATTGTTCGGTAATTTTCACATCTGTCAACACCTGCTTTCTTTGGGATTGGAATTATTATATTCTTCTTGAAGTCTGAGGGTATTTCGCCTGTTTCATACATCTTCCTCACCAGATGGTAGAGTTTTGTCAGGACTGGCTCTCCCAAGGCCGTCATTAGCTCTACTGGAATGTTGTCTACTCCGGGGGCCTTGTTTCGACTCAGGTCTTTCAGTGCTCTGTCAAACTCTTCACGCAGTATCGTATCTCCCATTTCATCTTCATCTACATCCTCTTCCATTTCCATAATATTGCCCTCAAGTACATCGCCCTTGTATAGACCCTCTATATACTCCTTCCACCTTTCTGCTTTCCCTTCTTTGCTTAGAACTGGGTTTCCATCTGAGCTCTTGATGTTCATACAAGTGGTTCTCTTATCTCCAAAGGTCTCTTTAATTTTCCTGTAGGCAGTATCTATCTTACCCCTAGTGAGATAAGCCTCTACATCCTTACATTTGTCCTCTAGCCATCCCTGCTTAGCCATTTTGCACTTCCTGTCGATCTCATTTTTGAGACGTTTGTATTCCTTTTTGCCTGCTTCATTTACTGCATTTTTATATTTTCTCCTTTCATCAATTAAATTCAATATTTCTTCTGTTACCCAAGGATTTCTACTAGCCCTCGTCTTTTTACCTACTTGATCCTCTGCTGCCTTCACTACTTCATCCCTCAAAGCTACCCATTCTTCTTCTACTGTATTTCTTTCCCCCATTCCTGTCAATTGTTCCCTTATGCTCTCCCTGAAACTCTCTACAACGTCTGGTTCTTTCAGTTTATCCAGGTCCCATCTCCTTAAATTCCGACCTTTTTGCAGTTTCTTCAGTTTTAATCTACAGGTCATAACCAATAGATTGTGGTCAGAGTCCACATCTGCCCCTGGAAATGTCTTACAATTTAAAACCTGGTTCCTAAATCTCTGTCTTACCATTATATAATCTATCTGATACCTTTTAGTATCTCCAGGCTTCTTCCATGTATACAACCTTCTATCATGATTCTTAAACCAAGTGTTAGCTATGATTAAGTTGTGCTCTGTGCAAAATTCTACCAGGCGGATTCCTCTTTCATTTCTTAGCCCCAATCCATATTCACCTACTACGTTTCCTTCTCTCCCTTTTCCTACACTCGAATTCCAGTCACCCATGACTATTAAATTTTCGTCTCCCTTCACTATCTGAATAATTTGTTTTATTTCATCATACATTTCTTCAATTTCTTCGTCATCTGCAGAGCTAGTTGGCATATAAACTTGTACTACTGTAGTAGGTGTGGGCTTCGTATCTATCTTGGCCACAATAATGCGTTCACTGTGCTGTTTGTAGTAGCTTACCCGCATTCCTATTTTCCTATTCATTATTAAACCTACTCCTGCATTACCCCTATTTGACTTTGTGTTTATAACCCTGTAGTCACCTGACCAGAAGTCTTGTTCCTCCTGCCACCGAACTTCACTAATTCCCACTATATCTAACTTTAACCTATCCATTTCCCTTTTTAAATTTTCTAACCTACCTGCCCGATTAAGGGATCTGACATTCCACGCTCCGATCCGTAGAACGCCAGTTTTCTTTCTCCTGATAATGACATCCTCTTGAGTAGTCCCCGCCCGGAGATCCGAATGGGGGACTATTTTACCTCCGGAATATTTTACCCAAGAAGACGCCATCATCATTTAATCATACAGTAAAGCTGCATGCCCTCGGGAAAAATTACGGCCGTAGTTTCCCCTTGCTTTCAGCCGTTCGC
Source organism: Schistocerca cancellata (assembly GCF_023864275.1). NCBI lineage: Eukaryota > Metazoa > Arthropoda > Insecta > Orthoptera > Acrididae > Schistocerca > Schistocerca cancellata. The sequence goes on from NC_064628.1 coordinate 124,344,731, forward strand.
AGTGCCAGCACAGCAAGGCCGTTTTGGTTATTGTTACAAGGCCAGATCAGTCAATCATCCAGACTGTTGCCCCTGCAACTACTGAAAAGGCTGCTGCCCCTCTTCAGGAACCACACGTTTGTCTGGCCTCTCAACAGATACCCCTCCGTTGTGGTTGTACCTACGGTACGGCTATCTGTATCGCTGAGGCACGCAAGCCTCCCCACCAACGGCAAGGTCCATGGTTCATGGGGGGGCGTCTACACAGAGAGAAGTCATAATAGGCTTTCCGCAGGGTTCGGCCAGGGGCCATTACTGTTCTAGCTCTGTGTTAATGATCTACTACTTTATTTTGAACCAGGAGGAGAAATTTGTCCATTTACAGACGATACAATCATTATTGCCAAACTGTTCAAAGAAGGGGCTACAGGGAAAATATTAAGCTGGTGCATGAGTCCGCAGCGTTTTTGTTTCGCATGTTGGTATTTCGATTCCTATGGATTTATTTACTCTTTGCCATTGGTTATTTCTTCACTTTTGCTCTTCGAGTTTGCATAAATGGTGGCAAGTGATGTTTTCCAGCCATCGGATTTCTTACTGGGGTGACATGCATTGACTAGCCCACATTCGAATCAATGAGCTCTCCTGAATGACCCATTCTGCTCTTACTGCTTTTCTGCTGACAACACAATACTCTCCGCCTCCTGTTACACTGGCGTGTCCACCTCTCATGCCATGTAGTGGTCGATTCCCAATTACATAGGGGTGCCAGGATATTGTAGATTAATTAGTGTTCTGTCATCCTTTGGTCAAGAAATACTTGGTGTAGTCGTAGCCAGATAGTCGATGTGGGATTTTCCTTTTTCCAAGAGACGAGATGATAATCAAAAGTTTTCGTATATCAATGAACATTGCAATCAAATGATGACAGCGATTCGTGACTTGTAGAACAGGTGATGTCATACTCTTTGTGGGTACCTAGCACAGTGTACTAATAATATACTGTATATTTCTGTGTTGCAGCTACTTTTCTTGGCATGGCTGGGTAAAATTGAAACGCCACCCAAGGCTAATGCAAGCGGCCGTGGAAGTGGGTGAGTTTAGGCTGACGAGGCGAAGTTACATTGGGGACCACCTGCTGATGTGGAGAGGCGTTGAGGACTTTACCACATGCTAAGGCAAGGCAGTGGGACCAGTTGTGGAATGCCACTGATGCAGCAGAAAGGCAAAGCCGGTGTGGTGTAGATGACCTGACTGGTATGGGTTGGGAACCGATGCTGTAGCAAAACAATGACAGGCCAAGCCGAAACACACAGTGTGAGTCATATAGGGTAACGATATGAACTTATACAGACGGCGGAAGTAATGCGTACACAAAGTGTAAAAGGGCAATAAATTCGTGGAGCTTTCATATGTACTTAGGTGATTCATGTGGAAAGGTTTTCGACATGATTGTGGCCGCACTACGGGAATTTACAGACTTCGAGAGTGGAATGCTAGTTGGAGCTAGACGCATGGGAGTTCAGTATTCCGAGATTCACAGCATCAAGAATGCCAAACTTGAAGAAACCTCACCACGGACAAAGCACTGGCCGACGGCCTTCACTTAACGACCGAGAGCACCGTCGTTTGCCTAGACTTGTGAGTGCTAATCGATAAGCAACACAGTGAGAAATAACCTCAAAAATCAATGTAGGACGTACGACGAACGTATCCGTTTGGACAGTGCGGCAAAATTTGGCCCCACTGGGCTATGGCAGCAGACGACTGACGCGACTGCCTCTGCTAACACCACGACATCGCCCGCAGCAGCTCTCCTTGGTTCGTGAACATATCGGTTGGACGACTGGAAAATCGTGGCCTGGTCAGATGAGCCCCGATTTCAGTTGTGAAGAGCTGATGGTAGGTTTCGAGTGTGGCACAGAGCTCAAGAAGCCATGGTCCAAGGTGTCCACGAGGCACTATGCATCCTGCTGGTGGTTCCATAACTGTGTGGGCTGTGTTTATAAGGAATGGACTGAGTCCTCTGGTCCTGCTGAACAGCTCATTGACTGGAAATAGTTATGTTAGGCTGCTTGGAGACCTTTTGCACCCATTCATGGACTTCATGTTTCCAAACAACGACGGAATTTTTATGGATGACAATGCGCCATGTCACTGAGCCACAGTTGTTTGCGATTGGACTGTAAAACATTCGGGACAATTCCAGAGAATGATTTGACCATCTGCCGGCCGGAGTTGCGGAGCGCTTCTAGGCGCTTCAGTCTGGAACCGCGCGATCGCTACGGTCGCAGGTTCGAATCCTGCCTCGGGCATGGATGTGTGTGATGTCCTTAGGTTAGTTAGGTTTAAGTAGTTCTAAGTTTTAGGGGACTGATGACCTCAGCTGTTAAGTCAGATAGTGCTCAGAGGCATTTGACCATCCAGATCGCCCAGCATGAATCCCATCACACATTTATTGGGCATAATACAGAGGTCGGTTCGTGCACAAAACCCTGCGGCGACAACACTTTAGCAATCATGGATGGCTGTAGAGGCACCATGGCTCAGTATTTCTGCAGAGAACTTCCAACGACTTATTGAGTCCATTCCATGTCGAGTTGCTGCACTACACTGGGCAAAAGGTGGTCCGGCAAAATATTAGGAGGTGTCCCACGAGTTTTGCCGCCTCAGTGTAAATGTTCCTCATTTCTGAGTAGGGGTATTGCAGTCTGGAAGACACCAGCTCCAAGGGGGAACCTACAGGGTGTTTCAAAAATGACCGGTATATTTGAAAAGGGCAATAAAAACTATTTGAACGAAAAATTTTGAGAAAAATATTTGGACCCATAAGAGATAGGATCAGTGATGAATGGAGATTGCTAAATAACAATGAAATTTACAAATTATATAAAGACTCCGATATAGTGGCCAAAATTAAAGCCAAAAGACTGAAATGGATAGGGCATGTCATCAGAGCACCACCAAACAGGACCATCAAGAAAGTGACTGAAGAGATTCCCACCGGAAGACGACCTCTTGGACGCCCACGCATGAGATACTTGGACAATATTCAAGACGATCTCAGAAAACTAGGACATGACAGACAGTGGCAAATTACTTGTAAAGACAGAGCAAAGTGGTTCAACATTGTCCATTCTGCAGCAAAAAGCCTTCATGGGTTGTAATGCTTAATAATAATAATAATAATAAAAACTAAACGAGCAGCGATAGAAATACACCGTTTGTTGCAATATGCTTGGGACAACAGTACATTTTCAGGCGGACAAACTTTCGAAATTACAGTAGTTACAATTTTCAACAACAGATGGCGCTGCAGGTGATGTGAAAGATATAGAAGACAACGCAGTCTGTGGGTGCGCCATTCTGTACGTCGTCTTTCTGCTGTAAGCGTGTGCTGTTCACAACGTGCAAGTGTGCTGTGGACAACATGGTTTATTCCTTAGAACAGAGGATTTTTCTGGTGTTGGAATTCCACCGCCTAGAACACAGTGTTGTTGCAACAAGACGAAGTTTTCAACGGAGGTTTAATGTAACCAAAGGACCGAAAAGCGATACAATAAAGGATCTGTTTGAAAAATTTCAACGGACTGGGGACGTGACGGATGAACGTGCTGGAAAGGTAGGGCGACCGCGTATGGCAACCACAGAGGGTAACGCGCAGCTAGTGCAGCAGGTGATCCGACAGCGGCCTCGGGTTTCCGTTCGCCGTGTTGCAGCTGCGGTCCAAATGACGCCAACGTCCACGTGTCGTCTCATGCGCCAGAGTTTACACCTCTATCCATACAAAATTCAAACGCGGCAACCCCTCAGCGCCGCTACCATTGCTGCACGAGAGACATTCGCAAACGATATAGTGCACAGGATTGATGACGGCGATATGCATGTGGGCAGCATTTGGTTTACTGACGAAGCTTATTTTTACCTGGACGGCTTCGTCAATAAACAGAACTGGCGCATATGGGGAACCGAAAAGCACCATGTTGCAGTCCCATCGTCCCTGCATCCTCAAAAAGTACTGGTCTGGGCCGCCATTTCTTCCAAAGGAATCATTGGCCCATTTTTCAGATCCGAAACGATTACTGCATCACGCTATCTGGACATTCTTCGTGAATTTGTGGCGGTACAAACTGCCTTAGACGACACTGCGAACACCTCGTGGTTTATGCAAGATGGTGCCCGGCCACATCGCACGGCCGACGTCTTTAATTTCCTGAATGAATATTTCGATGATCGTGTGATTGCTTCGGGCTATCCGAAACATATAGGAGGCGGCATGGATTGGCCTCCCTATTCGCCAGACATGAACCCCTGTGACTTCTTTCTGTGGGGACACTTGAAAGACCAGGTGTACCGCCAGAATCCAGAAACAATTGAACAGCTGAAGCAGTACATCTCATCTGCATGTGAAGCCATTCCGCCAGACACGTTGTCAAAGGTTTCGGGTAATTTCATTCAGAGACTACGCCATATTATTGCTACGCATGGTGGATACGTGGAAAATATCGTACTATAGAGTTTCCCAGACCGCAGCGCCATCTGTTGTTGAAAATTGTAACTACTGTAATTTCGAAAGTTTGTCTGCCTGAAAATGTACTGTTGTCCCAAGCATATTGCAACAAACGGTGTATTTCTATCGCTGCTCGTTTAGGTTTTATTGCCGTTTCAAATATACCGGTCATTTTTGAAACACCCTGTATATGTTTACATGTTTCAACAACCTCTAGATCGCCGCTGCTAGTTTCGACCCTGTTTGCATCGCGTACAGTGCTGTGAACAGCACCCTCCAACTGGTTGGCCACCTGTGGACCTACTTCAGCCTCTGTTGGCGTCCAGCTCTGGAGGCATGCAGTTCGAGCCCGGAGCCACTCAGCCGCCATCACTTGTGCAGGATAATTCCTTGGTGCCCACCTTTGCTCATGTGGGCAGACGTTAATGCTGCTGCTACTGCTCCTAGCCGTCACATTCACACTGCATCCACGGCGTGATTCCGTGCGCCTCGATGCGCCCACTCCTGTGCAGTCAGGTTGCATCTAGTCTGTACTGCAGGTCGTCGCCCGCTGCTGTGGTCAGCATCCTCATCGAGTCGCTGTGTCATCACTCTACTGGCCTCTTATGACGACGACAACTCTTCGCAGCCTGCCTACAGCTTATGTCCTGATGTCCTGGGGTCGTTGGCTTCTCCAAGCATCGTCACGACTCTTGTAGTTTGTTGAGTAATACTTCTCTGAGCATTGTCACGACTGTTTTAGTTCGTTGAGTAACAAATGGAGGTTTTGGTGTTTTAACGCTTATACAACGGATGACAACCAGGCATCCACTCACTGCTACATTGCTACCCAGCCCAAAGGTGGTGGACTACTGGTTCCCTAATTTCTGATCTCTGACAAACCGATACGCCATCTGCCACGTCGGCCTCTGAAGTTGTGTGGTTCCACAAACTTTGCCAACAACAGGTTAATGGAAGGGCGACGAGGAAAGAGAATCGACCTATGCTCGTAGGTATTTCGCACATGAGACAGATGTACTGCTAAAAACATCAAGTGCGTTTGAAACAGTTAAATTAATTTTTTTTAAAGTTAATGTAGGACACTTCAATTACTCCCACTATAAATGCATTATCATTTACATTAGGATTCGCTGGTGCTTTGTTGGAGACACGACCCGCAACAGAGAAGAATTTCGTAATTAAATTTCTTGGTAAAGCTTACACAGACTGCGCACAAATCCGCATCACAAAGCATCGTTGCCCTTTGTACATGAGTGCGTTATGTTCGTATTACATGCTTTCTGTGTTCACATTTGCATTTGGTAGCATTTCTACCCATCCCGTGCCCTAGGATTCTAGCAGTCATTGCAGAACGCTAAATTTAATATTATTCTAGCGTTTCAATTACGGACAGGCGCTCATGGGTGCACTTAACACGTCGATATCAACTTTTACTGTATACACATAAACACATAAACAAGCACACTTTCACATACAACAGACAATAATAAACAAACAAATACCGTCTGCATAACTTCTTTTACAATCGACTATCGGTTTCAATCTGCGTTGCAGATCATCTTCAGGTCTAGTTGGAGCAGGATAAAGAGATAATAACAATAAAAATTACGAAAGTGTGACATTACAAACATCCCCGTCACGGGCTACACAATTAACGACAAAACATTATGAGACACTACACATACCTGCCACCACAAAGTGCCGTTTGTCAACAAACGTAAAATACAAAGGTTGTATGTGATGTTAAAAAATTTTGTGTAGTTACCTGACGTGAGCATAAGCCATAGACTAAAAATTGACTAGCCGACCGTTGTGGCCGAGCGGTTCTAGGCGCATCAGTCTGAAACCGCGCTGCTGCTACGGTCGCAGGTTCGAATCCTGCCTCGGGCATGGATGTGTGTGATGTCCTTATGTTAGTTAGGTTGAAGTAGTTCTAAGTTCTAGGGGACTGATGACCTCAGATGTTAAGTCCCATAGTGCTCAGACCCATTTGACCCAAAAATTGACTATCTTCGAGTGACGTTGCGTATGTCATAGGCTAGTATATTAAAACATCGTCAAAGAGATTCCTCCATCATAAAATAAACTAAATCATTGACAATAAGATATGATCATGAAACAGACTTCCTTATGTACACTACTGACCATTTAAATTGCTCCACCAAGAAGAAATGCAGATGATAAACGGGTATTCATTGATCAAATATATTATACAGTTTCACGTAATTTGGGCGTATAGATCCTGAGAAACCAGTACCCAGAACAACCACCACTGGCCGTAATAACGGCCTTGATACGCCTGAGCATTGAGCCAAACAGAGATTGGATGCCGTGTACAGGTACAGCTGCTCATCCAGCTTCAACACCTTACCACAGTTCATTAAGAGTAGTGACTGGCGTATTGTGACGAGACAGTTGCTCGGCCACCATTGACCAGACGCTTTCAATTGGTGAGAGATCTGGAGAATGTGCTGGCCAGGGCAGCAGTCGAACATTTTCTGTATCCAGAAAGGCCCGTACAGGACCTGCAACATGCGGTCGTGCATTATCCTGCTGACATCTAGGTTTCGCAGGGATCGAATGAAGGGTAGCGCCACGGGTCGTAACACATCTGAAATGTAACGTCCACTGTTCAAAGTGCTGTCAATGCGAACAAGAGGTGACCGAAAAGTGTAACCAATGGCACCACATACCATCACGCCGGGTGATACGCCAGTATGGCGATGACGAATACACGCTTCCAATGTGCGTTCACCGCGATGTCGCCAAACACGGATGCGACCATCATGATGCTGTAAACGGAACCTGGATTCATCCGAAAAAATGACGTTTTGCCATTCGTGCACCCAGGTTCGTCGTTGAGTACACCATCGCAGGCGCTCCTGTCTGTGATGCAGCGTCAAGGGTAACCGCAGCCATGGTCTCCGAGCTGATAGTCCATGCTGCTGCAAACGTCGTCGCAGTGTTCGGGAAGATGGTTGTTGTCTTGCAAACGTCCCCATCTGTTGACTCAGGGATCGAGACGTGGCTGCACGATCCGTTACAGCCACGCGGATAAGATGCCTGTCATCTCGACTGCTAGTGATACGAGGCCGTTGGGTTCCAGCACGGCGTTCCGTATTACTCTCCTGAACCCACCGATTCCATATTCTGCTAACAGTCATTGGATCTCGACCAACGCTAGCAGCAATGTTGCGATACGATAAACCGCAATTGAGATAGGCTACAATCCGACCTTTATCAATGTCGGAAACGTGATGGTACGCATTTCTCCTCCTTACACGAGGCATCACAACGTTTCACTAGGCAACGGCGGTCATCTGCTGTTTGTGTATGAGATATCGGTTGGAAACTTTCCTCATGTCAACACGTTGTAGGTGTCGCCACCGGCGCCAGCCTTGTGTGAATGATCTGAAGAGCTAATCATTTGCATATCATAGCATCTTCTTCCTGTCGGTTAAATTTCGCATCTGAAGCACGTCATCTTCGTGGTGTAGCAATTTTAATGGCCAGTAGTGTACTATACGTATACAATAAAAGATTAAAACAGAGGTAAAAACAACCTGACACTACAGTGAGCTTTTGTCTCCATATGTATGATACGTCATAGAATGGGAGGTAAAAACACCTGCTGCTGTCTTTTATTATTTGACATATCATACTTACGGAAATCTGTTTCATGATTATGCCCTTTAGTTCTTGATTTCGTAATGAGGGTGTCATCTGTTTGACGCTGTTTTAGTACACTTGCACACGCACACATGCACGCGTCACGTGACTATGCAAAATGTTTTACCCGACCCACAATCTTTGTATTTTGCATCAGGTGATAAACTGCACTTTGCGGTGCCAGTTATATATCGGTTTTTATAATATTTTGTTGTTAATTTGGCGGCCTCTGGTGGTAAAGTTTGTGCTGTTACATTTTTGTAATTTTTATTGCTATTACCTCTATTTCCTGCACCAACTTGACTTAAAGACGATCTGCAGTCAGATTGAAACAGATAGTCGGTTGTAAAAGATGTGATCGGACAGTGCTGTTTCTTATTGTAACAACAAAGATCACGGTTTCGTACGACATGGGGTGAGTTATACAACAGACAATAGATTTTGTGCATGGGAGGAATCGTCGCAGAATTAAATTAAAACAGTCTACCTTCCACCTTCCCCCGTTTCTAAGGTTTTTTGGGAGGTTTCCCTTAGTTGTGAGACAAATGCCGGAATTGGAGATCCCGTCCAGATAATCCCACTTGGCTGAGAAGCTTCTGACACAAGGATGGGTCATTATAGCCAGCGCTACCTGGAGACTCAAAAATAACGAAATGAAAAATTCGAACAGCTTGAAAAGGAAAAGGAAATGAGATCGCAAGAAGAAACAGGAGAACTGTAGCTCTTCCAGTGGGTATGATCACGGCACACGATTGACTTTCGGTTTTTCGCGTAGAGCATTACGCTGTACCTGGAACAGCGCTCCATCCGCGGAAATGTTGTTGGGGAAGGCTGTGAAAGGAAGCAAGGCGAGTGCGGCGGCGGTGGCGGTGGCGGAGGCGGTGGCGGGGTCAGGGTTGAGAGTCGGAATGTCAGGGGCGGCTCAACACAGCGCGCGGCTCAAAGGTGGTACCCCCTGTCCTCTCTACGTCTACATCTACAGCTACATCTACATGCACATACTTCGCACGCCACAATACGGTGGATGGCGGAGGGTACCTTATACGGCTACTAGCAAAAGCTAGTCCCTATCCTTGACACAATCTGAGCCTGTGCTCTGTCTCTAATGACCTCGATGTCGACGGGACGTTAAACTCAGTCTTCCTTCCTTCCTTCTTCCAACCTGACGAGAAACACAAACACGCGAGCAGTACTCAAGAATGGGTCGCACAAAGATACCGCACGCAGCCTCTTTTAATGATGAGCTGTCCCACTCGCAAATGGGGCGAGGGATAAACGTATATGCCTCCGTAGGCACCATAATTTCCGTTATCTAGTCTTCGTAATCCTAACGCGAAATGTACGACGGCGGCAGTAGAATCATTCTGCAGTAAGTCGCAAATACCAAGTCTCTAAACTTCCTCATAGTGTTAAGCGAAGAGAACGTCGTCTTCCCTCCAGGAATTTCCATTTGAGTTCACGCAACTTTTCCCCAATACTGGGGAATGTACCGGTAACAAATCCTGCTACACGCCTGTGCATTGCATTGATGTCTTCCTTTAATCACCGAGCGAGGTGGCGCAGTGGTTAGCCCATTGGCCTCGCATTCAGCAGGATGTCGGTTCAAACTCTCGTCCAGCCATTTAGGTTTTCCGTGATCTCTCTAAATCGTTCCTGGCAAACGCTGGTATGGTTCCTTTAATAGGGCACAGTCGATTTCCTTCCCTATCCTTGACACAATCCGAGCTTGTGGTTGGTTGGTTGGTTGGTTGGGGAAGGCGACCAGACAGCGTGGTCATCGGTCTCACCGGATTAGGGAAGGATGGGGAAGGAAGTCGGCCGTGCCCTTTCAGAGGAACCATCCCGGCATTTGCCTGGAATGATTTAGGGAAATCACGGAAAACCTAAATCAGGATGGCCGGACGCGGGATTGAACCGTCGTCCTCTCGAATGCGAGTCCAGTGTCTAACCACTGCGCCACCTCGCTCGGTCCCGAGCTGGTGCTCCGTCTCTTATGACCTCTGTGTCGACGGGACATTAAGCCAGTCTTCCTTCCTTCTTTCCTTAATCCAACCTGGCGAGGAACACAACCAAGCGAGCAGTACTCAAGAATGGGTCGCACGAAGTTTCCGCATGCAGTCTCCTTTAAAGATGAGCTACACTTTCCTTGAATTATCCCAGTAAACCGAAGTCGATCATTCACTTTACCTACCCCCAATCTAACTTGCTCGTTCTATTTCACATCGCTTTGCAACGCTATGCCTAGATATTAAATCGACTTGACTGTGTCAAGCGTAATACCGCCAACAGTGTATTCGAGCATCACAGAACTATTTTTTTTTTTTTTTTTTTTTTTTTTTTTGCTCATCTGCATTAACACATATTTTTGTACGTTAGAGCAAGATGCCATACATCACACCAAATTTAAATTATGTTTAAATCATGCGGTATCCTCCGACAGTCATTCTATAACGACACTTTCCCGTACACTACAGCTTCGTAGGCCAATAGTCCTAGATTGCTACACAACCCATCCGTCAGATCGTTTCATATTACTCATAAAGAACAAGAGCTGTCCTATCACAGTTCTGTGGGGCACTCCTGGCGACAATCACATTTTTAACATCACAATGTCAATAAGAATTAAGCGGAATTAGAACTGGAGGGTATGGCACGAAGAACAAGTGGTGTCATTACTGAAGGAACGTCCGGGTCACCCGCGAAAGAATCACTGCAAAATTAGTGTAGGAGACCTACAGGTTATTGGAAATTGTACAGAAATCAGAGTGCAGTTGTAGAAGTTGAAACACCTCAAACCAATATCTACATTCAGCACACTGTAAATGAAATCAAAGAGAATTTAAGAAAGGGACTCCAAGTTCATGGAGCTGAAATTGGAACTATGCTTTTCTGGAGAGATTGTAATTCAGTCAAAGACTGCATACAATTTGGAAGACCAGTTCAACGAAATGGATAGTGCCTTGATAGGAGGTTGTAAGACGAATATTAAAAGTAAAGCAAGGGTAAGTCGAATTACAGAGAGAATTTTACTAGAAAATTAATCATTGGGTCGTTATTTATTTAAATTTTTCCTTCGTTTCACATGCCCACCCGGCTTTTTGTGCCATTATCCACTGATTAGCTGTATTGAAAAACACATTGTTTTTCTCTACAGAATGGTAGCACAATGGTCTGAGACTAAATTAACAGAAGGATAGCTACATACAATAGTGGCTGAATCTATAAAAATGCTAGTGCATTATCATTTTTTGTATCAGTTCGTTTTTGTTTTACAAATATTTAACTGTTCTTGATGTTCTGACAATTTATGCACATAAATAGGGATACGTGCAAAGAAATAACGTAGACCATAGTGAGGGTAGTCTAATAGTTACAGCCTTTTCATGTATGTAAACGTGTACATACGAAAAAGAGATAATAGAAATAAAATCAATTTAAATTCTTTTCAATATCTTAAGTACTAATTTCACTTAGTATGAATAATTGGATTTATTAATGTGAGAACTGTAAATGGTTTTGTATTAAAAGGATACATTTGCACGCAGTATAATCTCGTTAGTAGATTTGTCATGTGCAAAGCTAGGCTCAATCTTTCATTTTACTTTGAGTCACAGTTTCTACGTTAATTCTATAACTACTGCTGACAGCATGATCGATGTTACCAAAAGTCGAAATCGGTAAATAAAAACTACAGTGTCCATTTACATTAATGTCACCACCTGTAAAAGTCTCAACAGCCACTTTTTGCTGCACGGATTGCTGCGAGACGTGCAGGAAGAGAGTCAATGAATTTCTGGAAGGCATGTACTGTCATCTCGAGTCCAGTGCTGTGTGCAGCTTCGCTAGGTTTCTCGGCTGACGTTCCATGGCGCGAACAGCCCGATCCACGTGGTCCACAGATTCTCCATTGGGTTTAAATCCAGAGAGTTTGCTGGCCTGGGGGAAAGGTAAACTCACCCTGGTGCTCTTCAAACCACGCACGTAAACTGCGAGCTGTGTGACTCGTTGCACGGTCCTGCTGGTAGATACCAAGCAAAACTGCATGGATCCTTGTCTTCATCCACTATGGCTTCCAAAGTGACGATATTATGCAGGGAATGCCACAAAACATTTCCCAGACCATAACTTTCCATTCCCCGATCTGGACCCATCTGATGTTATAACGGCCATCTGCCCATGAAGCATAAAACGTGATTCATCTGAAAAGGCCATTTGACGCTAGTCAGTGGTCGTACATTGCGGTATTACTGTGCCAATTCCAGTCTTTGTCGCCGTTGAACAGCAGTCAACATGGGTGCATGAAACAGGCGGCTGCTGTGGAGGCGATACGCGGCAACATTCGCTGAACGACCGACGAGAAGACACTGGTGGTATCCCGTTGTTTATCTGGGCCGTCAGTTGCTCAACAGTTGCACGTCTATCCTACCGTACAGAGCTTCGCAGCCGTCTTTCACCACTGTCGTCTACGGCCTTTTGTGCACCACTGTTGCCTCGGCGCAGGTTTTCGATAGCGCCAGTTTGTCTTTATCTTCATCTTCTCTTCAGGTATTGGGGAGGCATTGCCTGTTACGGTACCCATCTCTGTCGGGGTCTTCCTCTGTCTCTTCTCCCATGGCACTTACAATTTCTTGCCTCAATGACAAAATTCGAGATTACAGAAGAAAATGGAACGAACATCTTCAAAGAGTGAAGAGTGAGAGACTTCTCTTCACTGCCCCCCCCCCTTAAAAGTGCCAGTTTGTCTTGCACGTTATACAGGGTGGCGCAGATGGATCGGGTGGTTTTAAAATACTTGTCAAACTGTCAATTGTAAAGGTATTGGATTGAAATAAAGTGCAAAACGTGTAGTTACAATGGAAGTTTATTAACAAAAAAATAGTAATGTTAGTTTTTAAAAATTACATCCATCAAATGCCCTCCTTCTCGAGCGACGCATTCTTGGAGTCGGTCCTTAACGTTCCGCATTGCCCGCTCAAGCACATCACCAGGAATTGATGTGATTTCGGTGTGAATTGCTGCCTTCAACTCCTGAATGGTCCGGGGTTTGTTCATGTAGACCCTTGCTTTTAAATAGCCCCATAAGAAAAAGTCACATACCGTGAGGTCCGGTGAGCGAGGGGGCCAATGGACATCTCCATTACGGGAAATCAAACGGCCAGGGAACAGAGCGCGTACAGCTTGCATTGATATCCTAGCGGTATGTGCAGTTGCCCCGTCTTGTTGGAACCACATATTGCCCATGTCGTAATTGTTCTCTTCAAGTTGTGGGAGAAGAAAATCTTCAATCATGTTCACATAACGCTGCGAATTAACAGTAACCGCCTGCTCCCTTTCATTTTCAAAAAAGTAAGGACCAATTATCCCTACCTTAGAAACCCCACAGCAAACCGTCACTTTGTCACTATGGAGAGGCCGTTGGTGTAGATCTCTTGGGTTAGTGTCGGCCCAGTAACGGCAATTTTGCTTGTTTACGTATCCGTTAATGTGAAAGTGAGCCTCGTCAGACATCATGATAATCAGGTTTACATCTTCCAATAACTCCAACATCTGTTGGCTAAACTGAAGCCTTTGAAGATGGTCTGTTGGGAGAATCTTCTGTACCAACAGGATTTTATAGGGGTGGAATTTCAGTTCTTCGTTAAGAATCCTTTGAAGGCTCCGACGTGACATTCCAAGAGCTTGAGCACGACGTCTCGTTGATCGACGTGGGCTCGCAGTGACATCGCGTCTCACACGCTCCACGTTCTCAGGCGTTGTTATTGTTGGCGGTCTAGGCGTCCATTTTGGAGCACATGAACCAGTAGTGCGGAAATTATGCACCCAACTCAATATCGTATCTCGCTTAGGAACACTACCGCGAGGTGGGATGTTGAAACGCCGGCGAAAGGCACGCGTCACAGCAACAATTGACTCGTTACTGCGTATGAACTCTTCCACTGCGAAAACACGATGCTCAACAGACCACGTAGCCATCGCGACTGACTGCCAGCCTGCAACTGAAACTTCCCGTCCCCCCCCCACCACAGGACGAAGTCGCCGAACACCTGGCTCCCCCCCTCCAGACGTACAGTCCACTTCAAAACCACCCGATCCATCTGCGCCACCCTGTACTTCAACCAAAGAGGCACGTGAACAGTTTAAGAACTTAGCCGTTTCAGATATGCTTCCAACCTTGGCCCGAAACCAATGTTCTTGCCCTTTTGGGCACCGTTTCCACATTACGAGAACGACTGTATCGCACGCACGCCCCAGCCCCTCTTCCGAAACGCTACGTATACTCTCCACTTCTAGTGTTGCACCTGCAGTCTACGAGTGGTTATTGTAAGCTGACATCGAACACAAGCGGTGGTCACATTAATGTGGAACGACCGTTTACATAAATAAATCCCACGAAAACGTGAGATGCTTTTATGAACATTGCTGTCGTTGCTGCTCCATATCCTGCAATGTGTTGCCACTGAGATACGTCTACCAGCTTCAGTCAGCCCACGGTATCCCCAGGACCTGCTACGACACGAATGTCGACAGTTGGTGTCGGAGTGTCCTATAACATTTTGCAAGCCGTAAGCTAGACGGCGTTCGGCGGTTAGGCGGCGTAGCTGGCGTAGTCGCAGAGTGTAGGTCGTTAGGAGGCGCGCTTGGCGACCCCTGGGCGTGAAACGCCGCGACCCTAACAACGCCGTTAATGGCGGCGCGTGCGCCACAGACTGCTCTAGCTAGGACGCAGCCTGCCCTGTCTAGCGGCTGCACGTGGCACCAAAGCACCGCCTCTTCCTTCTCGCAAGTCTGCGCTTTCCGTACCTCCCCCTTACCGCTCTTCGCCCTACACTTTTCTGAGTGAAATCTGCGCTTTCCAAAGTTAAGCACGTCAGTAACTAGGAAATATACGACAGTAAAAATGAAAATAGTTATTGCTAATAAACGTGAGCCTTACGTGCCGAAACTACTGCTATTGTTTTGGTGATCGATGCAGCCATCCACACTAACCTGTCCTGCATAAGCCTCTTCATTTCTGCATACTTACTGCAAACAATATCCACTTTAATTCAGTAATGGATTCAAGCTTTGATCATCCTCTACCATTTTTCTTACCCCCCCCCCCCCCCACTAATACCTTCCTCCATTACAGAACTGAAAATTCCTTTATTCCTGAGACTACGTCCTATCAATCAATCCATTCCTTTAATCAAGTTCTGTAAAAAATTTCTTTTCTCGTTGTTTCCATTCAGCATCTCCACATTAGTTACTCTGTCTAACCATCTACTCTCCATCATTCTTCTATAGTACCGCATTTCGTTGTACATTTTCTAAAGAATTCTGACAGGAAAAAATCTGGAAACCTAGTTTGTACGCCAAAATTTGATCTCAGTAATTAACTTTCCAACACAATGGGTAAAGATAGTAGAACCCTAATTGATAATGTTTTTCTTGGAGAAGCTCACAGCAAGAAAATGTTTACTCAGTAACAAATGCTCTCTTTGATGACGATGCATAGCCCGCAAGGTAACTTAGCGTGTTCGGTCAGTGGGTTAGCTGCCCTCTGTAATAAAAAAAAAAACTGAGTTAATAGATCAACGACGAACTGAAACGGGTGTCTTGCGACGTCCGCCCCGAGCAGATACAACGATCAAACAACGGACAAAATGAGATTTAAAAAAATGCATAGCTAGTTAGGATAAATGAGATAGTGCCTTACAGTACAATACTCCTCAGTTGAAATCAATTAGGATTACGAATGACACCAGGACAAAGGCTTTTCAGAATAGTTTGTAAGTGACGACCTGGCATGAAATTTATGATGAACCAAACACTAACACAAAATTTAATCTGTTCCATGATAAATTCATATCATTATTTAAAAACTGGTTTCTGTATAAGCCAGTCAGAAAGGACATTAAACAGCCACGTGAAAAACCATATCCCGGAGGAATTGCACATTACAAAAACAGCTGAAAATTACTACTAAAAGTTATAAAAAAGTCAAGGAAGAAGCACATAACCTCAAAAACCAGTAATTTCGACAAAAGTCGTACGAATATGTGGAACGTAGTCAAACGAGAGATAGGACAACCAGCCACAGAACAGGATAACGTATCTATTAAACTGAATGGAAGGGCTGGAAATGATGAGCCACAGATAGCAAATATATTTAATGATTATTTCTTAAATAGAACACGAAGTATAGGGACAAAGAGTTAAAGAGGAAAAGTACAGCAGTATGTCGAAAAAGCAACTCTCATAAAATTCAGTCATATAACTGTATTATCAACTTCTCCTTCTGAAATTAAGAACATAAAAATAATAAACATTGCGGTACATTTGTGGCGAGGTATAATTTAGGTATAATACGGAATCGAAATGAAATGAACACACATTTATAGATACACTAGTTGAGTACCGGGCACGTATATATTCCAGATTTCTAATACTCCATCTCCTGCATCGTCCTCATTCTGACCGCTCATCCTTCACTCCTTCTCGTCCATCTTCTCCTCTTCCCTGTGCCTGCCCATCACCTCCTCTTCTCTTTCTCTGTCCTGATACAGGTTTTCCGTGATTTCCCTAAATCGCTTCAGGCAAATGCCGGGATGGATCCTTTGGAAGGACATGGCCGATTTCCTTCCCCATTCCTCCCTAATATAATGGGACCGATGACCACGGTGTTTGGTCCCCTTCCCCAACCTACCAACCAAACAAACAACGTAACAAAAAATCCTCCTCCCCCTCTCTCTGTTCACCTCCTCCTTCCTTCTACGTGTGTCCATCTCCTCCTTTCCCCTCGCATCCCCTTCATCACCTTCTCCCCTTCTTTGTCCAAGTTATCACTCTCACCTCAACAGAATTCCGGTGGTTCTTATTCTCACTACATTTCTTTCCAGATCGTAACTAAAATGTGTACTAAATCTGGCTGAAATCGCTCCCGTGGCCTTGCCAACGTACGCACATGACAAATAGATTTCACATACATTTAATATACAGTGTGTCCCAAAATAATGTATGCACTGTTTGAAACAGAATGTCTCTTTAATTAAAAGAGACAGAAATGCAATTTTTATGTGTAATAATTTAGAAGGCGGTGAAAAACTTAACAATGCTTTCTTTTGTTTCACGATTGTCGGCAAACAAATGGTTCATATGGCTCTGAGCACTATGGGACTTAACAGCTGAGGTCATCAGTCCCCTAGAACTTAGAACTACTTAAACCTAACCAACCTAAGGACATCACACACATCCATGCCCGAGGCAGGATTCGAACCTGCGACCGCAGCGGTCGCGCAGTTCCAGGCTGAAGCGCCTAGAACCACTCGGCCACTCTGGCTGGCTGTCGGCAAACATGGCTTTATCAAATGGTTGTAAGCCCCAAGGGACTTAACATCTGAGGTCATCAGTCCCCTAGAACGTAGAACTGCTTAAACCTAACTAACCTAAGGACATCACACACATCCATGCCCGAGGCAGAATTCGAACCTGCGACCGTAGCGGCCGCGCGGTTCCGGACTGAAGCGCCTAGAACCACTCGGCCACACAGGCTGGCATGGCTTTATCGTTTGAACAACGGAAATGGGTGTGTTACTGGAACACAGAGAATGTGAGTGCGGTACACCGACGTTGGAGAGTTGAGTATGGAACACAACCACCGACAAGAGTAACAATTACAAGAATCAGAGATAAGTTTGAAGTCAAAGGAACGGTGCACGATAGAAAGAAGTGGACGAAAGAGAAGTTCAAAAGACAATGAGAGTGTTGATGCAGTAATCCAGGCATAGAAACGATCCCCAAAGAACTCTGTGAGGCAATGATCTCCTGAGACTGGGATCTGCAGAAGCAGTGTTCATAGGATTTTGTGGTCTCAGAACTTAAAGCCTTACATTCCAAGACTTCTCCATGCTCTTAACGAGGATGATCCTGATAGGCGAAGCGAATTTTGTGAGTGGTTCATTAACAGATGTGAAGAAGGGCAACGTTTCCAAGATCGAATTCCTTGGTCAGATGAAGCGACGTTTAAACTTGATGTAACAATTAACCGCCACAATTGCATGTACTGGGCCTGGGAGAATCTATAAGTAACCGAACAAAGGCATGTTAATCTACCAGGAGTAACAGTCTGGTGTGGTCTGTCTTCTAGAGGGTTAACCGTGCCTACTTATTTGACAACACTGTCAAGGGCGACTCGTAGTTGGAAATGTTGGAAGTGATAACTCCTGGTCTTAGAGTTGGGTTTGGAAATAAAGATTATTACTTTCAAGAGGATGGGGCGCCACCTCACTTTCACCTGAATGTGAGGGCATTTCTCAATTGTACATTCCCTGCCAGATGGATAGGACGATGAGGGAGTGTGGAGTATCCCGCTCGATCTCCAAATTTAACTCCTCTAGACTTCCTTCTGTGGGGTACTCTCAAGATTACAGTTTACGCTGCAAGACCACACACACTGGATGATCTTAGAGAGCAAATTGAGCAAGCTTGTGATGCTGTTCCGTTGTAAACAACAAAGTTGGGACGTCGCTCTGTCGTAAGTCGTCGTAGACGATGTATGTCGATGGAAGGACACCAGTTTGAACATCTGTAGCCTTAAGTCGGATCATGAGGCACAATACACCACTAAAATTGTATTTCTAACCCCTTTCATTAAAGAGATGTTCAGTTTCAAAGAATGTGCACATTATTTTGGGACACACTGTATTTCACACGGTACCGTACACATAGTTCATCTGTATCTCTAGCGTATTCAGCCATGCAATACATTTTCACACAGCTTAATGTTTATCACGTCGTATCTCCTGAACTATGAGTTGTACAGTGATCTATTTTTGTTGATACATTCAGCCGCTTATGTAGACACTGTCAGGGAAAAGTGCTGCGAATAGAGTTAGTAGCAGCCAAGTAATACAGATTTAGACGTGTTGCATGGTGCTCCTGAACTATGAGCCGTGCAGTGATACAATTTTTCTGGTACAATCAGTGACATACTGTCTGAAAAAATATCGTCAATACATTAATAGTAAAGAAGTCATAAATTAAAACGTCATGCTTCATGCGGCAGTTTCACTGCACGAACAGCGAAAATGTAGCAGGCGATAAACTTTTTCTCCTTTTTGGGGTGGTTGTCAGCGAGAAAGAGTTTCGTAAAGCTTGGAAAATATGTAGAAAGTTTGATCCAAGTCAGTAATGTTCCCATTCTCAAATACTGGATGACTAAATTATGGTTGTTCGAAAGTCGTGGGCTACACGGCTTTTTCACCCTCCACCCCCACCCTCGCCTCTCCCCCCACTTTGATAGGTAGTTCTTAACCCCACAGCGAAATTTATAGGCACTAAGTGATACGTGTACGAAGTTTGAATGAAACTGCTCCGGTGGTGCAGGAGGTGTGTGGAACATACATCGTACATTCATTTTTATAATATGTATGGATTCACGTGAGCAACGCGAACACAGTTTACATTATTCAAAGCAGGTATAGCCCGGTTCCACTTCACTGCGATACGCGCAAGCATGAATGTATCGACAAATAAATAACAGTTGCATGATGATTTCTTATTAAATCTTCAACATACTTCATCACGAATGTACCATAATGAGTATCATCATATTATTAACTACACACATAGAAGCTGGATTGCAACGTCGCCTTAAAACGTCAGTGGATTTTATTGATCTTACAGCTGCCGATGATACAGTACGGAGACAAGGACTCTTGTACAAACTCGCCAGTGGCAAACACTGCCAAACCACAATCAGGCTCATAAACAACATTCTGTCTGAGAGATACTACCAAGTAGTCCTTGGACACCAACTAAGCAGACAGAAGAAACTTGAAAATGGTCTTTCTCAAGGCTCAGTTTTGGCGCCAATCCTGTTCAACTTGTATACATCTGACCTCCCTGAAACAGAGTCACGGAAGTTCATCTATGCAGGCGATCAGGCCTTGGCCACCAGCAGAGAAGTGAGGAGATCCTATCCGCAGATCGAAGCACAATAGATGAATACTTCAAAAAGTGAAGGCTGATACCAAATCCAACGTAGACTAAAATCAGCTGCTTTCACCTTAATAACAGAATGGCCATGCGAAATTGAATATCACCTTTAATGGTCGGGTCCTTCACCACCAAGACTCTCCAAAATATCTACGAGTGACTGTTGATAGGACCCTCTCTTACAGGAAGCACATAGAAAACACCGCAGCAAATCTCAGATAACGCAGTAACATCATACAGAAGCTGACTGGTACCTCATGGGGCGCGAGAGCCACGACACTGCGATGCGCTGCCTTAGGACTGGTCTGTTCTGTTGCCGAATACTGTGCCCCAGTGTGCCTCAATAGCACACATGTAAGAAAAATTGACGCGGAGCTAAATGCAGCAAGAGGGCATCAGGCTGCATCAAATCTACTCCTCTATACTGGTTACCACCTCTAAGCAACATTGCGCCACCAGACCTCTGCGGCCGTTGTGGCCGAGCGGTCTAAGCGCTTCAGTCTGGAACCGCGCGACCGCTACGGTCGCAGGTTCGAATCCCGCCTCGGGCATGGATGTGTGTGATGTTCTTAGGTTAGGTAGGCTTAAGTAGTTCTAATTTCTAGGGGACTGATGACCTCAGATGTTAAGTCCCATAGTGCTCAGAGCCATTTGAAACATTTGAACCAGACCCCCGAAGACAGAACGTCCTCCTCAAGGAATACCAAAAGTTACTTTAAATCCCCGAGCTTCCAACGCACTCTGACGTTCCTGCACTCAGAATGAACAGATTAAAATCTAGGCAGCCATCTGTCCTACTGGAATGTGGAACATTACTGCCCATGAGGAACATCAGAGCCTCCAAAGACCTGCCACAAGACCAGCCGGTATGGAACTAACGCGACGTACCTGGAAAACAATTAATCGGATCAGCACAGGCCACGGCATCTGTGCTGGAAACCTCTAACGATGGGGAAGGGCTTCATCTTCTCAGTGTGACTGTGGAAATGAACACCAGACGATCCATCATATTGTAACAAGCTGTAGTAGATGAGCCTACCATGGGAACTTGGAAGATTTCTTTGAAATGACAGAGGCAGCCCTTGAATGGATCAAAAAATTAGATATTAATTTATAGACTTATTTTTTAAATTATAAATTATGAAATTAATATAATTTTTTAAAATTTTGTAACACTATGTATTCCACAACTGCTAGTCGCTGTTCACATGTAACGCAATACGCTAAATAACGAAATAAATTATTGTCCCTTTCGGAATAAACACGATCCGTTGTAGCGATACCAAGGGCTTGGGGGAAAATTAGAAAAAGAAAATGATTTTCTTCGAATGCAGTACTGGGCACGTTAATAGTGTTTCTCCATAGCCGGTTGCGATAACGCCTTTGCTGGGCAGCTGGCGCTTTCGTGTGGTAGTCAACAGATTCGTAAAACTTTGAACCTCGATTTCTGGAAAACGCTTGCGAAGGGCATCGTTCTACGTAAATGAGACAGCTGCGAAGAGCAGTAAACAGTATATCAGATAAGATTCAAGCATTCCCACAGAGCTTTCAAAGGGAATGCAATTTATATGCAGAAGCTTCTAACTGGATTTCAGTCCTGGACTTAGAGCTACGAAGCCATTACGAACTTCAGTCTGTACCTGTGTAGAAATGTGTGTATTTGTTGTAAATACCTGTCTACTATTTCTCCTGGCATCATACGATGAATAAAATGAATAAGCATTTTTACGAAATCGAAAACCCGCTTCCCTTGTAAGACACAGTAAAAGAATTTGGTTCAGTGAAGAGACAACGGTGAAAAGTTGTGTTATAAGATTTAGTAAGTGCACAAAAGATGTCGAGGGAAGAACTACCCGCTGACAGATTACGACAAATTTAATTTAAAAACTTTAAACAAAAAAAAGAGCGACGTAAAATACAAGGGGCGTTCAATAAGTAGCGCAACTGACTTTTTTTCTGAAAGTAGGTTGGTTTCATTTAGGATTCCAATACACCATGCTGTTGCCCACTCTTTTGGCTACAAAAACATGTTTTTCAACGTAATGTCCTTTCAATGCGACAGCCTTACGCCACCTTAATGGGACGATCTGTATGCCCGCATGTATCACTCTACCCGTCGACGTTCGAGCCAACGTCCTGCTGCATCAATAATCTCCACATCATCGACGTACTGCAATTCCGCACTTATTTATTTATTTATCGTATGGCAATACAGACACATAAGAAAGAAACAGACAACTCACTAATACAACAAACGTTAGTAATTGCAAACAAACATTACTAATATAACAAAGTTTAAGGATTACAAACAAACATCAAGGCTATTAATATAATCTATCGACTCTGGAGTTGCGAGCAGGAAGTCGTCGGGGCTCCCATTATAGGCTCTTCTGGAACACTCTTCAACAATGTGGCTGATGGTCTGACTTTCTCCGCAGTCACACTGAGGGGATAGTATTTTACCCCATTTATACAGGGAGTAAGTACATCTGCCATGACGAGTTCGAATCCTATTTAGAGTGGACCACGTTTTGCGTGATAGGTCAAAACTAGGTGTCTTTTGTGTGATGCAAGGCATGTTATGATTTTGCCATGCGTTCCGTTTTTCAGACCATTCGTTTGTGATACTAAAACCTTCTTGTACACAGGTCCTTGCTGTTCTTGTTGGCGGATTCCTCGATGGAAGCCTATTAGTGTTTGCAGCTTCGATGTCTTGGTGGATTGGCAGGCTTCGATTTCCCATGATGTTTTTGTATTCACGTACAAGAGCGTCAGTTCGTTGCAGGTGTGACGGCGGGATGTGGATTAATATTGGGAGCCATTGCGTTGGAGTGGCTTTAATTACTCCAGAAATCATCCTCAGAGTGTTATGCAACTGGACATCCACCTTTTTTTACATGTGGGCTGTTTAACCAAATCGGTGCACAGTATTCGGCAGCCGAGAATACAATTGCTAAAGCAGAGGTGCGGAGAGTGGAGGCCGTTGCCCCCAAGTAGTACCACAAGATCTTTTGAATAATGTTGTTTTTGTCTTTAATTTTTCGGCAGTCTTTGCTAGGTGCTCTTTAAAAGATAGTGTTCTGTCCAGTGTCATGCCCAAGTACTTCGGAGTTTTATTATGCCTGAGAACGATGTTTTCAAATCGAATGTTGAGTTCCTTTCCAGCGAGTTTGTTGTTGAGATGGAAACAACTAACCTCTGTTTTGGAAGCATTTGGTTGAAGTGTCCACCTTACGGAAATATTCACCAATTATCTTCAGGTCTTTCGTTAGGATATCCTCAGATGCTTCAATTGTGCTACATCTTGTAGCGAGGGCCCAATCGTCAGCATACCCGAACTTTCTTGATTGTGTTTCCGGCCGGTCTGCAATATAGAGGCTAAACAGCAGTGGGGCGAGCACTGATCCGTGTGGCAATATATTCTTTAGTGTTTTGATGGAGCAGTAGTCAGTGTCCATACTTATTGGAACACCCTATCATTGAGCATGCTGTCTATTAACCGTGCTATAGATTTGCAAGGAACTACTCGAAGAATTTTGTACATGATGCCTTCTCTCCACACAGTGTCGTAAGCTGCTGAGAGGTCAATAAAGGCGACTGATGTTTTCAATTTTCTCTGGAATCCCGCCTCAACGTAAGTAGTGAGTGACAACACCTGGTCAGTACAAATTCTTCCTGGCCGAAAGCCTGCCTGTTGAACTGGGATAGCCTTGAACAATTCTGGGCTAATTCTGTTATATATAAGCCTCTCTAGTAATTTGTAAATTACAGACAGCAGGGCAATTGGTCTGTAGCTTTTTGGGTTGTCAGCTTGCTTCCCAGGCTTTAGAATAGCTATTACCTTAGATCGTTTGAGTTCTTGTGGGATAGTGCCAGTTTGCATGATGTTTGTGAAAAATTCCGCACTGATGGTCTTTCGCTGCTTTTATCGTTTTCTGTTTACGCGCCGAGGAACGCAGTGGGAATACACCTCTGAGTATCGCAACCGATTTCAGCACTACCAACAGACCTGTCCAGCTGAGTATCGAGGTGTTTGATTACGGACCATCGATCGCCTCGAGAGTGTCCGCACGTTCCAGCGTTGCAGGAGCCACAGCTGCGTGCGGCCGCCCGGCACGCTTGAGATCGGATAGGTCAGCGCGACGCTGTTGCGGTGGTGTCAGGTGCCTCGCTCAACGACTCTGAGAGCTTTTGTTCATTGCGAGGTATCCGTAGACATTCTTCAGGCGCCTATGAATATCTGCGATAAAGGAACTCAAAGACAGCTCTCCGCACCGTTATACGAGGGTCACTCCAAAAGAAATGCTCACTATTTTTGTAAAAGTACAGTTTTCATTCTGCATGTGTGAAAGTTTTACGCGGTGTAGATACATCTTTCCCGCTTGTTTTCAAACTTAGTTCAACCTGTTACCGTGAGTGGCGCCGTCACAGCATGTCTTCAAGATGGCTGATACACGTGACGTTCGTCAGAAGCAACGTGCTGTCATAGAATTCCTGTGCTGTGGAAACGAGACAGTGGGAAACATCCACAAGAGGTTGAAAAAGGTGTACGGAGATGCTACTGTCGATCGCAGTACAGTTAGTCGGTGGGGAAGCAGGTTACGTGATGAAAGCGGGCACGGCAATATTGAGGATTGTCCTCGCAACGGCAGGCCTCGTACTGCACACACTCCAGACAATGCGCAGAGAGTTAACGAGTTGGTGACTGCTGACAGAAGCATCACAGTGAACGAATTGTCACGTTACGTTGGGATAGGGGAAGGAAGTGTTTGCAGAATACTGAAAGTGTTGGCGTTAAATAAGGTTTGTGCCAGGTGGGTTCCCAGGATGTTGACAGTGGCTCACAAAGAAACAAGAAAAACGGTATTCAGCGAACTTCTGGAACAGTACGAGAGTGGTGGAGATGAATTTCTTGGAAGAATTGTGACAGGTGATGAAACATGGCTTCATCGTTTTTCACCAGAGACGAAGAGGCAATCAATAGAGTGCCATCATGCAAATTCACCCAAGAAAAAAAAAAATCAAAACTACGCCTTCTGCTGGAGAAGTTATGGCTACGGTGTTTTTCGATTCCGAAGGGATCTTGCTTGTGGACATCATGCCAAGTGGAACCACCATAAATTCCGATGCATATGTGAGGAAACTGCAGACACTTCAAGCTCGACAGAGTCGTGTTCGACCACATCGGCAAAAGCAGGATGTTTCGCTGTTGCACGACAATGCACGGCCACATGTCAGTCAAAAAACCATGGAAGTGATCACAAAACTCAGATGGACTACACTGAAACACCCACCTTACAGCCCTGACCTGGCTCCATGTGACTATCATCTCTTTCGGAAACTGAAAGGCTATCTTCGTGGAACAAGGTTTGAAGATGATGACTCCCTTGTGTACGCTGCCAAACAGTGGCTACAACAGGTTGGTCCAGAACTTAACCGCGCGGGTAAACAGGCGCTGGTTCCAAGATGGCGTAAGGCAGTTGAGAGGGATCGAAATTATGTGGAAAAATTAAGATATTGTTCCTAAAAGATGTATCTACACACTGTAAAACTTTCAAACATGTAGAATAAAAGATGAATTTGAAAAAAAAAATAGTGTGCATTTCTTTTGGAGTAACCCTCGTAGATGTTATTTTGAAGGCTATGTGAGGCGTCATTACTTACGGAAACTTCATTAAACTATAGTGGCTGAAGCGGGTTCAAATGGCTCTGAGCACTATGGGACTCAACATCTTAGGTCATAAGTCCCCTAGAACTTAGAACTACGTAAACCTAACTAACCTAAGGACATCACACACACCCATGCCCGAGGCAGGATTCGAACCTGCGACCGTAGCAGTCCCGCGGTTCCGGACTGCAGCGCCAGAACCGCTAGACCACCGTGGCCGGCGCTGAAGCGGGAATATTACACGATGTCAGACAAGAAATTTCGCGTTTTTCCGACCAAATTCGCTGAGAAATTTTTTTTATATTACCTACTGAAAACCCTCGTAGGAACGGCAGGCGGCTTTTGACCAGCCGCGCAGGATTAGCTGAGCGGTCTAAGGCGCTGCAGTCATGGACTGTGCGGCTGGTCCCGGCGGAGGTTCGAGTCTTCCCTCGGGCATGTGTGTGTGTGTGTGTGTGTGTGTGTGTGTGTGTGTGTGTGTGTTTGTCCTTAGGATAATTTAGGTTAAGTACTGTGTACGCTTAGGGACTGATGACCTTAACAGTTAAGTATTGCTCATCAGTGTGGGATCAGTACCAGGTCGGGTTGACAGAGGAGATAGAGAAGATCCAAAGAAGAGCTGCGCGTTCCGTCACAGGGTTATTTGGTAAGCGTGATAGCGTTACGGAGATGTTTAGCAAACTCAAGTGGCAGGCTCTGCAAGAGAGGCGCTCTGCATCGCGGTGTAGCTTGCTGGCCAGGTTTCGAGAGGGTGTGTTTCTGGATGAGGTATCGAATATATTGCTTCCCCCTACTTATACCTACCGAGGAGATCACGAATGTAAAATTAGAGAGATTCGAGCGCGCACGGAGGCTTTCCGGCAGTCGTTCTTCCCGCGAAGCATACGCGACTGGAACAGGAAAGGGAGGTAATGACAGTGGCACGTAAAGTGCCCTCCGCCAAACACCGTTGGGTGGCTTGCGGAGTATAAATGTAGATTTAGATGTAGATGTAAGTACCATAAGATTTCACACACATTTGAACATTTTCTATTTTATTTATTTATTTATTTATTTATTTATTTGTTTTGTTTTGACCTCGTTGTAAAAAATGGGATGAAAATGAGGGTTCAGCACCTCGTTGACGAGGAGATCGGTGACCGAACGTAAATTTTCTTCGTACAGGAAACCGGCCAGACCCAACCTAGTAGGGAGAAAAGGCGGTATCAGGCAGGACGCACGCCCATCTGCAGGCGAAACGTGCCCGAGAGTGGAGGCAGTGGTGTCGGGTAGGAGAGGTCGGGACCACGGGAGGCGGGGCTGCGTGTCGGAGGCGTCGTGGCACGTCCTCATTCTCATGCAGGGGGCGAAGGCGGGAGGAAGGCGGCGCCGCGACAGTTTCCGGCCGCTTCGTCCCCCCCCCCCCCCCCCCGCCCCATCGTCCGGAATGGGCCCGCACTGCGCTCACACCTCCCGTTGGCGAATTGTACGCATGTGCTCGATAACAACACCCACCTCTCTCAGAGCGCTCAAAACAATATTTGCACCACCCTAATAATTTTCATAGATTGTATTTTTATTTTTATTTCATAAGAAATGTCTTCTGAAGACTATCAACACTACCCAATGCTACCTCTTTCTCAATATTACCATCAACCAGTGTGGTTTTGTGGAAAGCTGTGAAAACACCGATGCCATCAATGCAACTCTCTTGCTCATTGGCCGGCCGAAGTGGCCGAGCGGTTAAAGGCGCTACAGTCTGGAACCGCACGACCGCTACGGTCGCAGGTTCGAATCCTGCCTCGGGCATGGATGTGTGTGATGTCCTTAGGTTAGTTAGGCTTAAGTAGTTCTAAGTTCTAGGGGACTTATGACCACAGCAGTTGAGTCCCATAGTGCTCAGAGCCAACCTTGCTCATTGACAAACACTCTAAGAAGCCTAAACATATTTGCTTCGCTTTTCTGGACCTGGTAAAGACTTTTGGTCAAGTACCATGTGATTCCATATGGTTCAATTATTCGTATTATTCTGCTACCAGTTACATTCATTTATTTTTAAACGCTGCAACACGTTTCAACCTTGTTTTGCTGACCATCGGGCGTTTATGCATAGCCGGCCGTTGTGGCCGAGCGGTTCGAAGCGCTTAAGTTCGGAACCGAGCTGCTGCTACGGTCGCAGGTTCGAATCCTGCCTCGGGCATGGATGTGTATGCTGTCCTTAGGTTAGATAGGTTTAAGCAGTTGTAAGTCTAGGGGACTGATGACCTCAGATGTTAAGTCCCGCAGTGCTCAGCGCCATTTGAACCATTTTGGCCGGCCGAGGTGGCCGAGCGGTTCTAGGCGCTACAGTTTGGAACCGCGCGACCGCTACGGTCGCAGACCGCAGACTCGAATCCTGCTTCGGGTATGGATGTGTATGATGTCCTTAGATTAGTTAGGTTTAAGTAGTTCTAAGTTCTAGGGGACTGATGACCTCAGATGTTAAGTCCCATAGTGCTCAGAGCCATTTGAACCATTTTTTTGAACCATTTTGTTTATGCATACACATCTTACTCAAAGGTAAACTGTCTTAGTCTATTTTATCCCACAACTATGCTGCAGCTAGAGTGAGGGCTATTTGGGGGTGGGGGAAGGAGGTGGTCAATGAATGGCCAAAAATTTATGTCCAGTGTTGCCTTTTGCTGATGTTAGTTAGTCACATGTTCCACAGATCATGTGAACGATTCTTTTATCGAACTAATGGGGAACTAGTCACTTTACACGATATATATATATATATATATATATATATATATATATATATATATATATGAGATTAGTGTTAACATTAATGAATATATTATTTCACTCCTACTCATGCAACTACACTTGTTTTTCCTGGCTATTTATTTTTAACTAGATATTTGTTACTGGAATAGGAGCTGTACTGTAGAAGTGATTTTAAGTTAGATTTAAAATTAGCTTCGCTACCTGTTAGACATTTTATGTCATTGTGCAAATGATTAAACATTTTTGTTCCTGCATATTGAACTCCTTTCTGAGCCACTGACGACTTTAATAATGGGTAATAAATGTCATTTTTCCCTCTAGTGTTATAGGTATGGACATCACTGTTCTTCTTAAATTGTGATGGATTATTTACGACGAATGGCATTAGCGAGTATATGTATTGTGACGGCGCAATTAAAATGCGCAGCTCTTTGAACAGGTACCAGGGAGTTTCTCTCTGTTGTGACTGATATCACACTCTGCACAGGATGCAGACAGTTTTGCATCAGTTGTGATATACTACGATTTTGAAGTCCGAAGGCTTCGACGTTCGCACACTGCTGGAGCTCTTGTTCACAGTACATTATTGTACTGCTGCCTTAATCTAACGCTTCTTTACTTACTTTCACTGCACAAACGTTTCTCCATGGATGTAAACAGTATAATATGGCTGCCTTGCAGCGCGTGGATGAATTTCGACTGTCGGTTCTTTCCAGTTTTTACCCTCTACAGCTCACTCAAGAATCATGGAAGCTATTCCTTCATCATAACGCTGGTCTCACCACCTTGCTCCTTTCAATTTCTTCACATTTGTTCCGGTAGCCACTTTTCTTGGCTTCCTTTCACTTCTTATTTATTTCATTCCTAAGTGACTTATATTGTTGTATTTCTGTCTTTTCCTGAACACTTTCGTACATCCATCTCCCGTCGACAACCTCAACAACGTTTCACCGTTGTTATCATTCTTATCTGTATGTGTCTGTCCAGCATCAATGATTGTCATGTTTAGAGATATCGAATGGTTCAAATGGCTCTGAGCACTATGGGACTTAACTTCTGAGATCATCAGTCCCCTAGAACCTAGAACTACTTAAACCTAACTAACCCAAGGACATCACACACATCCATTGTCCGAGGCAGGATTCGAACCTGCGACCGAAGCGGTTGCGCGGGTCCAGACTGTAGCGCCTAGAACCGCTCGGCCACTCCGGCCGGCTTAGAGATATCCATCCCTCTTCTACTGAACTACCTGGTGTGGTATTTATTATCGCAGTATCTACAAAGAACTTCAGATCACCATTTCTCAGTGCTTCGGTATACCACGTCTTTCCAATCTGATTATTGGGACAGTTCCCTTGACGTGTAACCTACTTTCAATCATCAGCGGATTGTGATCTGTGTCTGGACCTATTCTTTGGTACTTCTTACAATCCAATGTATGATTTCGGAATCTCTGCCTGACTATGATGTAAACCAGCTGGAATATCCCGTGCCACCAGGCCTTTTCCAAGTACCCCTCCCCCTCGTCTGATTTATGTATTTGCTACCACTAGCTGAAATTTACTGCATATCTCAATCTTTCTCCTCTTTCATTCCTATCAACCAGCACAGATTCTCGTGTAACTCTTCCGTCTTCCTTCCCCTACTACAGCGTTCCAGTCATCCACGATTATTAGATTTTCATGGTCCTTTACATACCGAATTACTGGTTCAGTATCCTCAAATACTTTCTTTACTTCTTGATCTTCTGCTTCTGACGTCGGCGTATATACCTGAACGATTATTGTTGGTGGTGGTTTGTTGTCACTGCTGCTGAGAAGAACCCCATCACTGAACTCTTCATAGAACTCACTCTCTGCCATATCTTTCTATTCATGACGTTTGCTACTCCCATTACACCATTTTCTGCTGACGCTAATATTGCTCTATAATAGTCTGACCTGAAATACTTGTCTTATTTCCATTTCACTCCACTGTCCGCATTATAACTAGGCTGAGTCTTTACATTTTCCTTTCCTGCGTTTCTAGCTTCCATATCACGTTCAAACTTCTGACATTCCTCGCTCCAATATAAAACTTTCGTTGCTTTTTCACCCTTTTCCTAACTGTTCTGTTGAAAGCACTACTTGCAGGAAAAGCATACTTTGTGTCCGTTACGAACTTTAGTAAGAGCAACATGTAGACAGAAAGACAGGAGATGTTCTCGCGTGACTGAAAAAGACATAGAAACCACAGGGAGGAAGTACAGTTCTGAGAGGTAACTATAGCAAGTAAATTCTTCTGAGGGTTGTTAGAGAAACCAATCTGTGTGTTATCCGCTGTTCGTTCACTTTAAGGGAAGACTAAGATTTAATGTACAGTGGACAAGGATATCATTAGAGACATCATACCGTATTTGCTATGACAAGGATGAGGAGTGAAATGGGAAGTGTACTTTTCATCGCAGCTGTCCCAGCATTATCTGTAGTTGATTTAGGAAAACTATGCAAAAATTGGGTAAGTTTGCATGACGCCGCTCCAGTTCAGTAGGTTGACCACTGGATCACCTCGCTCGCCCGTCCTCTTGATAATCTCCAGATGAATATTGGTAAGTTTAAATAGCGAGTGCATTGAATTTTTTTGAATTTATGACGTGACTTTGATCTACGATGACAGATGGAAAATCGGGATAAGGTTAGTTCATGTATAAAGCAAGATTCGTCCTCATTTGATGTCAGAAGAAGGCACAATGATTTCTTTGACTTAACTTAACTTTTTGCGAAATGCTTTAATCCTAGATAGTTCTGACCATCTAGTACGCTGCCAGTTAGAAGAGTTTCTTTTAGATACTTAAAAAGAAGATAATCTTGTAAGAGTAGCGTAGGGACTTCACAAAAAAACAGTGGAACTCGAAAAAAATATAGCAGAAAAACAGCAAAAAGCACTGAAATGAGCCACGATCTGACAGTCCGTGTGAGTAGTAATCTACACCTGTTTGCGTACCATGCTGTATTCTACGGAAAAGTGTCATCTCTTAGTGACTGTAGGAGGATATAGGGTGACTGCATCAGAGTTTCTATTAGGTACGGTTAATGGTATCTTGCTCTAAATGTGGATAGATGTATATTAGTGCAGATGAGTCGGTAAAACAATCCTGTAATGTTCGAATAGAGTATTGGTGATACGCTGCTTGGCATAGTCACGTCGTTTACATATCTAGGCATAATGTTACAAATCTACATGAAATGGGATGAGCATGTAAGGTCGGTTGCAGGGCAGGTGGTGGTGGTTGTATATTGCGAGAGTTTTAGAACAACGTAGCTTGTCTACAACGGAAATCGCATACAAAACACTATTGCGACCATTGTTGAGTACTGCCCGAGTATTTGAGAGATCCTCACCAGACCGGATTAAAGGAAGACGTCGCAGAAATTCAGAGTCGAGTTGCTGAATTTTTGGTAAGTTCGATCAAACTGTGAGTATTACTGAAATGCTCCTTGAGCTCAAATTGAATAAACGGAAGGGGGAAAGCGTTCTGCTTATGAACCACTATAGAGGAAGTTTAGAGAGCCAGCATTTATGATAGAATGCAGATCAACTCTACTGCCACCAACGTACATCTCACGTAAGAACTGTTATTAAAACAAGATAAGAGAAATCAGAAGCATATAGACAGTCGTTTCTTCTCTGTTCATTTCGAGTAGGACCGGAAAGTGAATGACTCGTAGTACCAACTGCCGTGCACCTATGGTGGCTTGTGGAGTATGTGTGAAGATGTAAACGTCAGTCCTAAAATTGGTGATCTGAAGGAGAAGTGTAATATATATAACAAATATAGGAACACAGAATATGTTTCACATACGGATAATTAGAATCACTGTCACAAGTAGCCAAAGAAGTTATAAATTGCGTGAGTTGTTTTCAGTAGGCTGAATATTTAAAGTAGCCTCACGAAGTCAGTGAGCTTTTCTTCTGAGGCTGTCCCCAACGACAGCAGCAAGGGAGGCGCGAAGAGTTTCCATAAATAGACTGCTTGCGATAATGGCGGTCGAGTCGTACGCGCACTCTGCCGGCCGTGTGTACAAACATGCGCGGCCGCCATGTTGAGGCAGGTCGGTAGTGTGTCAACGACCTCTGGAAAGTGCGGCGCGGCTGCCAAAACGTGCACAACCTGTTGCAGCGCCACAGGCGGAACGGGTCCCTGGTGGTGGGGGAGGGGGGGGGGGGAGCGGAGAGGGGGCCAACGCAAACATTTCGCCGCCTCACTCCTGCTCCCTAGCGGGACAGCCGAAAACTACTCACTCCACTGGTGCGCCCACTCTCAAAGCACCACGTCGAGCTCTCGACCTCTCGACGACTATCTCTATCGAATCCAGCACAGCCAGGGCCTTAATATCGTATCACACTAGAAGTCTACCTAACGATTTCTAGAGGCATTTTCACGAACATCGTTTTCCTTTTCACTTTGCTGTTATCACCATTCACAGTCTCCACAGATATAGTGTACTTATTTCCCATTAAAACTTCGCTACCTGCTACTGGATACCGTAAGAAGGCCTGCAATACATATACAGCAAATCACTGATCCCGTCCTTGACGTAATCGTACAGAAGAACACACCAGCATTAGGCATTCATATTCTTGATTGGGTAGCATTGTCCAAGAAGCGAAATAAAAACAGATCCAGTCCCCAGGTCTGATAAAGGTTTTCGGGATACATCTCTTGATTGTCGGTCAAACACCGCAGCTGGAGATTCCCTCTCATATATTTCCAATAGGGGCCCGTCTGCCCCACTACCAGCTTGCCTGATATTTGACCTAAAGAAAGAAGCTCTTGAATTGCCCAGACCTCAGACAACTCTTCCTGACCACAGAGTCAGGAATGAAGGAAACGAACCTTCCTCAAACATCGTGCGTGTGCTTTTGTAGGACCCTTTGATGTCCCCATGCGGATCCCTGAAAATAATGGAAGATTTGTGCCTGGCAAATCACAGCTGGGAACGTTTGCAAAGCATTTCCAGTTCCAGTATTTGACTTAGAACCAAGGAATGATTCCACTTTCATTAATTGGAGAAATTTGGACGTATTTTTATTCAATATTCAGAGGGTAAGTGAAGATAGTGAGTGAGTCTTACAAAAGTGGAACTGAGGTTACTCGTTATGTTGCATCACAACAGTGACAGTAACACACACACACACACACACACACACACACACACACAGCTTCTCACAACATTATATGGCTATGACCACTGTAGGATGCGCACTTATCAAAAAGCTATGCTATGTCATAATAGTCTAGGCCCACCTCTTAATCTTGTTGCCGCAGAAATCATCACACAATCTTTGGAATTGCCTTACGTTATCGTTAACTACTTAATGGCTTGATAATTTCCAACAAGTAAAATTCTGAATCTCAAAGCATGGATTTCTGCAGCGATTGTTTGAGCAGCACAGTACGGAGATCTAGTTCTGGTAACATCGACCAAACTTAATGGATATGTGGGTAGTTGAAAACATCTGTGGCGTCATCAAGCACCAGTCAACCATGTCGTCATAAAATAAGAGAATTGTTTAAACTATGCTTCGAGTTATTGATACATCTGTCACTAACCACGTCCCAGTTACTAGAAAAATCTATGGAAAGAAAAATTACAGTTGTTTTGCATGTCGCCGGCCGCTGTGGCCGAGCGGTTCTAGGCGCTTCAGTCCGAAACCACGGCTACGGTAGCAGGTTCGAATTCTGCCTCGGGCATGGATGTGTGTGATGTACTTAGCTCAGTTAGGTTTAAGTAGTTCTTAGTCTAGGGGACTGATGATCTCAGATTTTAAGTCCCATAGTGCTTATAGCCATTTCAACATTTGAATCTGTTTTGTATGCCGAAAGTCCAATATCACGGTTTAGGTTGCTGTTTATAACGTTTAGGGTAATTAGTATACTCTACTGTTCTCTTCAATGATCCAGCGCTCAAGATGAGGTTCTGTTGGTACATCCTCCTCCGAAGCTAGTGACATGCACATAAGAAGGAAACGCCATAGCGACTGTATCATTCATATGAGAAAATGACAGCTGTTCCACAGTATTCTGCTACAAAGTTACTGAATTCCGCAACTTCGAACAGTTAATAACCCAGGCGTAACTTTGGCGCCCATGACTATGCTTTCCCTAAATCTGTTCAAGCGATACCGTCCCTAGTGACGTCAACGTCGATGGAACGGTATGATCTTATTTCCCTTGCTCTTAGATACTTTGCCGAAACTGAGCTCGTACTTCCGTCCTAATGAAATTGTCGCCAATAAATGGAAATAGGATGATCGAAAATATGCATGTTCTCTTTTCGCTGTTACCTTTGGCTCCTTATCTAAACTGCAAAGGGGCGCAGTAACATACGTATGCGTCATTCACAATTCAGTGTCCACTCTCGTTTGCCTCGGAATACAAGAATCTAGAAATCAAACTGTGTAATATCTGGCCTGCAGGCTGTATTGAAATTTTTCTTACTTTCTCTCTCTCTCTCTCTCTGTCTTTCTCCAGTTTCCTCTCATTTCTCTGATGATGTGATGACACGCAATAGGAGAAATATAATGTACTTGCGAAAACCCTCATAATGACTGACAATATCCACCATAGAATCAAAGATATTTGTATGCATTATAGAGTTTTGTTCATTTATCATCGTCTTGCTATCCTGTCTCTTTTTCGCGGGAGCTCTGACTGAGCGGATGTAAGTTAGATAACCCTGTATATTTTGGTGGCTAAATATTACTTACATCTATGTAACATGGTGAGTTAGTTTTTGAATCAGAAACACTATCTTGCTTCCTTACCATTTACTTGATTTATCTTGTATTTTACATGAATCTGAGACGGGGAAAAAAACAAAAAAACAGGGAGAAATTGGTAGTGGATTTAGCATGAAGCGATACGGGTTGTTCCATAACAATGTTCACGTAGCTGAAGCTCTCATCGTGCCTTCGATTACTAGCACACGTCCGGTGGAAGACCAGGTGAGCGTCCCCTACAGCATGAAAATTTCCGCCACTGGTACGCGCCCACAGTGCAGAGCGTATTGCGAGCAGCCACTTCCTGAGTGCCAGTGTATCCGGACACGGCCACTGACCTAGTGTAGCAAGAAACGTGACTGATATAACCAAGCGACACGCCTCCACTGGTGTACAATCCAATCTCGATGATAAACCCGTGTCCACTGCCATCGTAACTGAAGACATGGGAAGTCGTGGAGGGGTATACTCCGGAGCCCAAAGTTCAATAATGTGCGCTGGACAGTGTGCTCCGAAACACTCGTGCCTGCACCGTCACCATACTTGGTCGACATCCACCACTGACGGTCGCCTACCGTGCTTTACACAGCAGGCAAGCCTCCGACCTCTACATTCTGTGATGAGGCGTCGAGGTCGATCAACTCGTTGTCCACTCGCGGTTCCACCGTACTTCAATCACTTCTCATAGGTGCTCACGACAGTAATACGCCAACAGCCGACCAGCTTCACCTTTCCGAGATGCTCTTCCCCAGGAAAGTCATAGACATCTGTCCTTTGTCGAAGTCTCTTACTCAGTGGACTTCACAGCTGCAGCCGGTACCGCTGCCATACCGATTCCCCATTCGTCTCTGCTTCTGTTAAACTATATAGAGTACCTACAACTTCACACGGCTGCACGGCCACCAGGCGGCATTCAGTTTCGTGATGGTCATAATGTTTTGGTTCATCAGCGAATGCCTGGGCCCACGAAAGATTTCTGTTAGGCCGTGGCACTGGACTAGGAAGTAAATGAGAACTTTCCAAGAGGGTAATGCGCCATTACCTGCCACATTTGTCTTGAACATCGCTCGATTTTCAGAAGAGAATGATGCTTGGAGGTCGATTTACATGCGCTCTCACTGTTCTCTGGTATAACCCGCAGAGGAAAGGTGCGCTGGATCCGATTATTAGTTTTTGTGCCGAGGTTCTTGGTTAATTTTCAAATTTATTTATGGTGTCCCAAGGACTGACTCTCTGGATGGTGGTTTGTATTTCGGGAGTCGCAATGGTACTCTTCGAGACGGGTAGACTATGTAATGCGAGAGATCACCGTTGCTGCATCTCGATCGATACAAGAATAAACATAACCATCGTGAGGTGCGACAACTCGCGATAAGGCTTCTGTGGTATTAACATTGAGCTTTCGGTTGCTTCTCTCCGAGCGTGCGTCAGCACAGTAATCGTTAAACTGGTGAAAGGGTACAGTACCGCCCGACATTGAAAATAGGTACAACTTTCTTCGTTATTCTTGTCAGAACAACATATTTTTTGTAATAATAACTCAATTTCACTTAATACACCGAAGCCGGATACCAGTGTAGGAAAGAATGACAATTTATTTACTTAATTGATCACATGAGCACTCCCACAAAATAAGTCCCTACATCCAATTTGGTGAGATCTGCGAAATGAATGAATCTATGGTTGTTCTGTTAACCGCAGATAGTGAATGTTCAATATATGATCATTTTGAGACGGTCCTTTGGTCACCTTTGGTGGAACCAAAGAGATGAAATTTACCTGAGCTTTGAGCGCCTGAAATGTGGCTGACAAATGGGTAGCATGGTCTTCCCCCACCTCGACGGCGGTGCGAGATGACCTGAAGAACGGCCATGTTTCAGCACTCTGCCGCTGTATCTAGTGTTGGTAAGACCTGTCTTAGGTGTGCTCCGTAAAGACAAAAGAGTGGAGACATGGTATGCATGTGAAATACTTAAGAGTAGTTTGGAATAATAATTTCTCTGTTTCAGGAACTTTTCGTGGGGAGAATTAAATGTCAGGTAGGTAATATTAAGGGGATAGTAGTAATCTTCGGAAGTGACCAACGGTCACAATGATACCACGTGTAGCAATAAGTTGAAATACTTCCGTGTGCTTAAGTTAAGCTGAATTACTAGCGTGTGTACTATAAGTTGTGTGGTGTATGTCATGTAATTTGGGTATGTGTGGTTTGCATGGGAGAGTAGCTAGGTAGTTGCAGAGGTAGTGGGTTATGCGTGTTCCTTTTGTACCGCTCGGTCTGGAGGAAAGTTTCGTGATGATGATTGTGAGAGTCAAAGTGTGAGATATAGCAAAAGATCCACCATCCTATCCAGAAAGTGCACTGTAGTGTTAGATAATTACGAGACCATAAGATAGAGAATCACCAATGTAAAGCCATGCCCACTGGGCGGAATTTCTCATGTGCAATTGTTGTAGAAAATGTACTGGTGTGTTTAGGTTATAGAATTAATCGGAATAAAAAAAAAAGATAGTGAAAAGAAAAAGATTGGTGGCCTTTTCATTCGAATATTATGTTGCCATGATATCCAGAATTTATAATGTGTGCGCCATTCATATTCAGTGCGATGGCCACGTGTTGGTCAAAGCCGTTAAATGAGAAAGAAAATGTGGTATTGCCAGTGCGTAGTGAACAGTCAGAGTTGTGTAAATTACTAGTAGTCAGATGTGCGTTTCCGTTTCCGTTGCGTAATATTCAAACAGAAGAATAACTTGTAACTTAATTGTGAGTACTAGAGTTCATGTTTCTCGATAAATAAGAATGAGTCCACTGGCTTGGCAGACCACTCATCTTGCAGGCCTGACTGCTTGATGCCACAGTATGAGCAAGGCATGTGGGTGTCTCTCACTGGAATCTGCAGATGCGGATAGTCGTGAAAAGTCGGTCGGAGGAAGAGCAGTAATACCTGGTAGTGTACTGAATTGTAAGGGCACGTGTCGGGTAACTTCAATAATAACCAGATAAGATACACTCTGCCGTTGTGGCCTCAGATGGGTGAATCACGATACACCGATTGCCCTGTCTTCCAAGCCAATGACCTCATTTGGGTACGGTATGGAGGGGCATTGGGTCAGTGCACAGCTCTCCCGGGTCTTACCGGCTTCGTAGACCTTGGAGAGGCCACCTCGGGGCTCGTCAGTTGGCGTCGTGAGGCTGAGTCAACCCTGTTCCACTTCTCCCCCCAACGAAAAATGCCAGGGAATACCGGGAATTAAACTGGGGGCCTTCGCGTGTCGATCTGTCACGCTGACCACTCAGCTACGGAGGAGGACCACATGTAATAACAACCCTGAGAATAATTCGTATGTACACAAGGTCATCCAAGGAAAGCATTAATGAAAAATGAAATGTTATTCGAATGTGACGTGATTTTGTTACTATAATTCAATAATAAGTTTCGACAAAGGATATATTAAACTAATAGTGACATCTCAATCGATTGTTATTAATGTATTCCTCCCATCCAGATATCTCACAATACTAATTAAGAAACAATCTGCAATCGACAAGGAGAGGAGCAAATGTCAGACGAAGTGAGAAAGTAAGCGAGCTTACAAGTATCCCGGAGTTCAGTTTCTCCCTTCTTTTCAACTCGCAATGATTCACAACTGTACTAGCATTACACTGCTCACTTATCCAAACTATTTACAAAGAACACATGAAACTTGTACCACAGATCGGAGAAGAAGATGGTAAATACCCTCCATTAGATCCGGACGCTGCCAGGAAATGTCCCGTTCCTGCTTCATTTTCGAGCTTTCTAAAACCGAGACGTCAATGTAACACAGCGCTGCATATGCATATAGATTGTCTCTAGTGAGAACCCATTGTCCACGGGAAACGCCACAGTTACAGTTCTTACTTGTGAGAATACATGATTCTGACACAGTTATTCACTGTCGCTATGTCCCGTTTCTATCAATTGGAAAGGCAATTACTATTTGTTGCAAATGAGGAAATGTTAGTTCGGGAGGACCAGCACGCATAAAATACACCACCTTATCGGCGAATTTTAAATCTGAAGCTTTTATCAAACACACAGTGTTTAAGACATATATGAAACAAGGTGTCCTCAAAAATGGCGGCAGTGAACGAATAATAAGCCAGGGAATCGTTCAAATGGCTCTAAGCAATATGGAATTTAACATCTGAGGTCATCAGTCCCCTAGACATAGAATTACTTAAACCTAACTAACCTAAGGACATCACAGACGTCCACGCCCGAGGCAGGATTCGAACTTGCGACCATAGCACTATGGGAGCCAGGGAACGCTTCAAATGGCTCTGAGCACTAAGGGACTTAACATCTGAGGTCATCTGTCCCCTAGAACTTAGAACTACTTAAACCTAACTAACCTAAGGACATCACACACATCGACGCCCGAGGCAGGATTCGAACCTGTGAGCGTAGCAGTCGAGCGGTTCCGGACTGAAGCGCCTAGAATCGCTCGGTCACAGCGGCCGGCGCCAGGGAATGGTCACCTGACCAGCGATAACGCCGTGGTAGAGCATGGATGGCACGAGAAGAACGTCGACACAGATGCTGTTTGAGGCGCTTCTTGAGCTTTTTGCTCGCGGCTGCTGCCAGGGGCTGCTAGCAAGTGTTTGCCACCAGCGCTGCTTGTCTGAGAAACTCACTCGACATACGCTGTTATTCGTTTTATTCTTGTTGCTTCGAGAAAGCCTATGAACTCAGCACTCCTTTCTGAAGACAGCACTTCTCTCTCCGCAACCATGGCGATGCAGAAAAAATTCGAACTACTGCTACTTCTTCTTCTTCTTCTTCTGCTTTTAAGGTTTGACTGGACCACTTCAGTCAATCATTTCTGCTCGTCTTCTTCAATGCGTCTTCTTCCCGAATTGCGAACCACCTTTACATTAGTTCTGATCTTTTGCATCGTGCCTCATCTATAAATAACCTGTTCATTGTACGTCGTTTGTCTGTTTTTTGTATAAATCTTATTTTTGTGTTTTTTAGTTTCTTTAAATTTTCTATTTTGTTTTGCAAATCGTCCATGGTTAATTCCAGCTCTGATTACCTTCATCCATTTTACTGGTTGCTTCATGTTCTAAAGCATATAATTTTTCTTGATAGTATGGTTTCTGGTGTCCCCATAATGCGACCAATATACATTGAAGAGCCAAAAAAATTGGTACACCTGCCTAATATCGCCGCGAGGAGCAGACGTATCGTAACACGACGTGACGTAGATTCGACTGGAGCGAATTTGCACCAAGAATCCTGCACGGCTGTCCAGTAATCCGTAAGATACGAGGGGGTGGAGATCTCTTCTACATCTACATCTACATCTACATCCATACTCCGCAAGCCACCTGACGGTGTGTGGCGGAGGGTACCTTGAGTACCTCTATCGGTTCTTCCTTCTATTCCAGTCTCGTATTGTTCGTGGAAAGTAGGATTGTCGGTATGCCTCTGTGTGGGCTCTAATCTCTCTGATTTTATCCTCATGGTCTCTTCGCGAGATATACGTAGGAGGGAGTAATATACTGCTTGACTCTTCGGTGAAGGTATGTTCTCGAAACTTTGACAAAAGCCCGTACCGAGCTAC
Source organism: Schistocerca cancellata (assembly GCF_023864275.1). Classification (NCBI taxonomy): domain Eukaryota; kingdom Metazoa; phylum Arthropoda; class Insecta; order Orthoptera; family Acrididae; genus Schistocerca; species Schistocerca cancellata. Next base: position 124,385,653 of record NC_064628.1, read on the forward strand.
TGAGCGTCTCTCCTGCAGAGTCTTCCACTGGAGTTTATCTATCATCTCCGTAACGCTTTCGCGATTACTAAATGATCCTGTAACGAAGCGCGCTGCTCTCCGTTGGATCTTCTCTATATCTTCTATCAACCCTATCTGGTACGGATTCCACACTGCTGAGCAGTATTCAAGCAGTGGGCGAACAAGCGTACTGTAACCTACTTCCATTGTTTTCGGATTGCATTTCCTTAGGATTCTTCCAATGAATCTCAGTCTGGCATCTGCTTTACCGACGATCAACATTATATGATCATTCCATTTTAAATCACTCCTAATGCGTACACCCAGATATTTTATGGTATTAACTGCTTCCAGTTGCTGACCTGCTATTTTGTAGCTAAATGATAAAGGATCTATCTTTCTGTGTATTCGCAGCACATTACACTTGTCTACATTGAGATTCAATTGCCATTCCCTGCACCATGCGTCAATTCGCTGCAGATCCTCCTGCATTTCAGTACAATTTTCCATTGTTACAACCTCTCGATACACCACAGCATCATCTGCAAAAAGCCTCAGTGAACTTCCGATGTCATCCACCAGGTCATTTATGTATATTGTGAATAGCAACGGTCCTATGACACTCCCCTGCGGCACACCTGAAATCACTCTTACTTCGGAGGACTTCTCTCCATTGAGAATGACATGCTGCGTCCTGTTATCTAGGAACTCCTCAAACCAATCACACAATTGGTCTGATAGTCCATATGCTCTTACTTTGTTCATTAAACGACTATGGGGAACTGTATCGAACGCCTCGCGGAAGTCAAGAAACACGGCATCTACCTGTGAACCCGTGTCTATGGCCCTCTGAGTCTCGTGGACGAATAGCGCGAGCTGGGTTTCACATGACCGTCTTTTCCGAAACCTACGCTGATTCCTACAGAGTAGATTTCTAGTCTCCAGAAAAGTCATTATACTCGAACACAATACGTGTTCCAAAATTCTACAACTGATCGACGTTGGAGATATAGGTCTATAGTTCTGCACATCTGTTGGACGTCCCTTCTTGAAAACGGGGATGACCTGTGCCCTTTTCCATTCCTTTGGAACGCTACGCTCTTCTAGAGACCTACGGTACACCGCTGCAAGAAGGGGGGGCAAGTTTCTTCGCGTACTCTGTGTAAAATTGAACTGGTATCCCATCAGGTCCAGAGGCCTTTCCTCTTTTGAGCGATTTTAATTGTTTCTCTATCTCTCTGTCGTCTATTTCGATATATACCATTTTGTCACCTGTGCGACAATCTAGAGAAGGAACTACAGTGCAGTCTTCCTCTGTGAAACAGCTTTGGAAAAAGACATTTAGTATTTCGGCCTTTAGTCTGTCATCCTCTGTTTCAGTACCATTTTGTTCGCAGAGTGTCTGGACATTTTGTTTTGATCCACCTACCGCTTTGACATAAGACCAAAATTTCTTAGGATTTTCTGCCAAGTCAGTACATAGAACTTTACTTTCGAATTCATTGAACGCCTCTCGCATAGCCCTCCTCACACTACATTTCGCTTCGCGTAATTTTTGTTTGTCTGCAAGGCTTTGTCTATGTTTATGTATGCTGTGAAGTTCCCTTTGCTTCCGCAGCAGTCTATCTGTACTTGAGACAAAACTTTTGTGTTGAGCCAACAGGTACTCTGAAATCTGCTTTTTGTCACTTTTTCTAAACAGAAAAATCTTCCTACCCTTTTTAATATTCCTATTTACGGCTGAAATCATCGATGCCGTAACCGCTTTATGATCGCTGATTCCCTGTTCTGCGTTAACTTTTTCAAATAGTTCGGGTCTGTTTGTCACCAGAAGGTCTAATATGTCATCGCCACGAGTCGGTTCTCTGTTTAACTGCTCAAGGTAGTTTTCAGATAAAGCACTTAAAAAAATTTCACTGGATTCTTTGTCCCTGCCACCCGTTATGAACGTTTGAGTCTCCCAGTCTATATCCGGCAAATTAAAATCTCCATCCAGAACTATAACATGATGGGGAAATCTACTCGAAATATTTTCCAAATTATCCTTCAGGTGCTCAGCCACAACAGCTGCTGAGCCAGGGGGCCTATAGAGACATCCAATTACCATGTCTGAGCCTGCTTTAACCGTGACCTTCACCCAAATCATTTCACATTTCGGATCTCCGTCAATTTCCTTCGATACTATTGCACTTCTTATCGCTATAAACACGCCTCCCCCTTCACTGCCCAGCCTGTCTCTGCGGTATACATTCCAATCTGAGTTTAGGATTCCATTACTGTTTACGTCTGGTTTCAGCCAACTTTCTGTCCCGTTGTGACCGTTTATTAATGAGAGCAGTTCTGGGACCTTTCTGTAGACGCTCCTGCAGTTTACTATTAGCACATTAATATTGTTATTCCCTGTTGCATTTTGCCTACTCCTATCTTGCCGCGTCTCAGGAGGCGTCTTGTCGGGCCTAGGGAGGGGATTCTCTAATCTAAAAAACCCCCATGTGCACTCCACACGTACTCCGCTACCCTTGTAGCCGCTTCCGGCGTGTAGTGCCCGCCTGATCTATTCAGGGGGACCCTACATTTCTCCACCCGATAGCGGAGGTCGAGAAATTTGCACCCCAGATCTCCACAGAATCGTCTGAGCCTCTGGTTTAAGCCTTCCACTCGGCTCCAAACCAGAGGACCGCGATCGGTTCTGGGAACGATACTACAAATAGTTAGCTCTGATTCCACCCCGCGAGCGAGGCTTTCCGCCTTCACCAATTCCGCCAACCGCCTGTACGAACTGAGGATGACCTCTGAACCCAGACGGCAGGAGTCATTGGTGCCGACATGAGCAACAATTTGCAGTCGGGTGCACCCAGTGCTCTCTATCGCCGCCGGTAGGGCCTCCTCCACATCTCGGATGAGACCCCCGGCAAGCAGACAGAGTGAACACTGGCCGTTTTCCCCGACCTTCCCGCTATTTCCCTCTCTTTTCCCGCTCTTCTGAACAGCACGTTGCAAGGCATCCCAGATATGCTTAATAATGCTCATGTCTGGGGAGTTTGGTGGCCGGCGGTAGAGTTTAAACTCAGAAGAGCATTCATGTAGCCGCTCTGTAGCAATTATGGCTGCGGGTGGTCGCACTGTCCTACTGGAACTGCCCAAGTTCGTCGGAATGCACAATGGACATGAATGGTTGACGGTGAACAGGCAAGATATTTACGTACCCTGTCACCTGTCAGAGTCGTATCTAGATGTATCAGGGGTCCCATATCACTGCACACGCCCCACACCATTACAGAGCCACCACCAGCTTGAACAGTCCCCTGCTGAAATGCAGAGTCCACGGATTCATGAGGTTGTCTCCACACCCATACACGTCCATCCCCTCGATACAATTTGAAACGAGACTTACCCGACCAGGCAACACGATTCCAGTCATCAACAGTTCATTTTCAGTGTTGAGGGACCCAGGCAACGCGTAAAGCTCGGTGTCGTGCAGTCACGAAGGGCACACGAGTGGGCCTTCTCAAAAGCCCATATCGATGATATTTCGCTGAATGGTTCGCACGCCGACATATGCTAATGGCCCAGCATTGCAATCTGAAGCAATTTGAGGAAGGGCTGCGCTTCTGTCACGTTGACTGATTCTCTTCAGTCGTCGTTGGTCCAGGATTTTTTCCCGACCGCAGCAACGTCGGAGATTTGATGTTTTACTTGAGTCCTGATATTCACGGTACACTCGTGAAATGGTCGTACAGGAAAATCCCCACTTCATCGCTACCTCGGAGATGCTGTGTCCCATCGCTCGTGCGCCGACTATAACACCACTTCAAACTCACTAAAAACTTGATTAACTGCCACTGTAGCTGCAGTAACCATTCTAACAACTGCACCAGACACTTTTTGTCTCATATAGACGTTGCAGACTACGGCCCGTAGTATACGTTATGGGCTCCAGTTTGTTGTACACCATCTGATTTGACACTATACGCCATTATCCATATGTTTGATATTTCTTATTTACGCATGTGCTAGCTATTCTTCTCTCTGTTTTTAGGATTTTGTCGTTCCATTTCTCCTGAGTGACTTTGAAAAGAGTTCCCTTCCATGTGTCGCCTCTGGTTGATCCACCATCTTGTAATGTTTTAATTTAGCTTTGATTCATAGACATTTTGTATTGTATGTAGGCGATGTTAATTTTTGAGCTTTTATTATTTTATCAGTTCTGTTTGCCATGCACGTTTCTCGTCCAAGTTGTATGCTATAATTTCTCTTAGGTATTTAAATCGTTTCATTACCTTTCACTTTCCTGTTATTTAAAATTATGTGGTTGATTACTAGTGGATTTTCTGTCATTATTTTAGTCTTCTAGAACGATATCTGGAGTCCTTTTTTATGGTATGTTTTGTAGGCTTCTTACTTGATTTCTGGCTTTATCAGTTAGTAACGCTAAATGATCTGCGAATCCCAAGCAATTTAAGTTTATTTGATTTTCCTCAGTTCCAGTCCTTATGTTTATAGAATTTTCCTTGTCGCATTCCCTCATGGTGTACTCCAGAGTGCCGTTGAAAAGTAATGGCGATAAACCATCTCCCTTTCTTAACCCTGCTGTAATCGTGAATGGCTCAGGTACTTCTCCACCGAACTTTACTTCAGATCTGGTGTTTGTTGGAATGACTAGTGCTATTACCTACATGAAAAACAAAAAATCAAAATGTACCTTAGCGAAAGGTCTTCTTGTACTGAAGGAGATTCCTAAGAACAGTCTGATTGTCATAGTTGTTAAATGAGTATTTTGAATGAGGGAATTTGTGTGCTGCGACTTCGGACACATGATCAGTATGATGTCACATCCAGCAGCGGTAACACATGGTCACTGGGATCATGGAGAGGGTTACTCTATCCAAATGGAGAGGAGACGCTTTCTTCTAATTGGAGAACACACTATTCCACTAACTGCAAACTATGACCTATACTCTCCGGATGCTCCAAATTATCTCGCACTGTCTCTGCTTTTAGATGGGATGTTGTGAAGGAACTTGGATAAAAATTTCGTCTTACTTCAGAAGTCGGGAAGCAACAATATCTAAGACAACAATATTAACTAATTGGCCTCCAATCTTTTGTGTGTGTCTGTGGTCCAGTCCTTTATGATGAAACACTAGATTTCAAAGAGATATAGAAAAAAAATTAGCTTTAGCATTAATAAAGAAACTAGCCCCCTGGGTGATTTAGAGAAACCTGTGACTACCTAAATACGAACGACTACCTTGGATTTGAACAGATTCCTTTTGCATGGGCGTCCACTTCTTCAGTATCTCTTTTGGTAGGTCCGACTTGGACCTAAGTGGATTCCGCTAATAGTTTCACATTTCGGTTTCTGTAGACATTCTGGCTATTCGGTATCGAAAAATATATGACGTCTCCTTTAACACAGGAGTTTGTGAATGCATAATCCGATCAAAAATATCCAGACACCAATTAATTAATTTTTTTTTTGGAGGGTGGTTTGTAAACCCTTTACCTTTATGACTCTTTCAACTCTTCTGGGAACACTTTAAATTAGACATCTGAATGGGACTGAACAACTGACGCCAATTCTTCTTCATGAGCTGAAGCCAGAGAAGGTAACGATGTTGAACAGTTGAGGGTGGAGCGAAGTGGACGTTCTAGTTCGTCACAAAAGTGTTCTGTTGGGTTCAGGCCGGGGCTCTGGGCAGGCCAGTCCATTTCAGGAATTTTATGGTCCACAAACCTTAAAGATGCTGCTTTGTGACAGGCAGTACTGTGACGTACGCAAAACGTAGTGTTGTAAAAATGTGTTCATTCCCTTTTTAAGCGCAGTAAGGGGACCACATCTTAACCAAGAAAATCACCCTTTACCATTACAAGACCTCTTCCGTGTTACATTTCGGCGCTGCACTCGATGGGAGGTAACATTCTGCAGCCATTCGCCAAATCTAAACCCTTCCATCGCGCTGCCACATGGGACAGTGTGATTCATCACTCAGATCACTCCAGTCATCCACTTCCCAGTGGTGTCGCTGTTAACTTAATCCATTTACACCACCTAAAGCGTCTCTTAACATTGCCTACATAAATATGTAGCTTATGAGGAGCTGTTCGACCACTGTACATATTTTTTTTAACTGCCTACGCACTATCATTGTGCTAGTTGGACTGCTGGTAACTCCGTCCGAACAGGTCTTGAAAGGCCTAACGATACCGACCGGCCGCCGTGTCATCCTGAGTCCATAGGCAACACTGGATGCGGATACAGAGGGGCAGCACACAGCTCTCCCGGCGGTATGTCAGTTTACGAGACAATCAAGTAGTTTCTCAGTTTGCCTCACAAGCGCTAAGTGGATCCCGATTGCCAACAGCGCTCGGCAGACCCGATGGTCACCCATCCAAGTGCTATCCCAGCCCGACAGCGCTTAACTTCGGTGATCTGTCGCGAACCGGTGTTACCACTGCGGCAAGGCCGTCGGCTAGACTGCTGGCAGTACTTTGGGGCTCACGAGTGATCCGTTCCGCTGGTTTCATCCGATTTTTTACAATCACCCTCCCAGTCCATCAGCATTGCCTGTTCGTGTGGTTTGCCTGGTCTTGGTTTAGCTGTAGTTATTCCTTCCCGATTCGACTTTAGAATCACATCAGCAGATGTCGACTTGGGTAGCCTTAGAAGGGTTGAAATAACCCTGATGGACTTGTTGGTGACATTCAGTGACTTGTCTTTTTTCGTGGCCAATGAGTCCTCATGACTGATCCGTTCTTCTGTTACCGCTTCTCTACTGACAACTCAATGTCCCTGCTTCCTTCTATACTCGCGGGTCCGCCTCTCGCGACATTTAATGGTCAGTTCTACATTACATACGGGTGTCTGGACACGTTGGATCAGACAGTGTAAATTATTCTTTGATCAGACAGTAACAGTCAGATGACTTCACAGGCTCACCAATCGATGGATTGAAGCTAATTAACATTCAAGCAGCAACTTCACTTTGGCAACATCTTACATAATCTAAGTAGTCCTTACCTGAAAGAAGCAGTATTCAGGTTTCATTATCTCGACAAATTTCATGTTTATAGCTATCACACAGCTCCGGAAGGCGATAGTAATAATATAATTCTTTACGTGTTTCTAGGATTTCATTCACGGTGTCTCGTTACTGCATGAAACTTGGATTTTTTTTAACATTAATGTATATCCTCAGGTCATATGTTGACGATTTTAATATGTGATTCGTATTTCAGTCTAGGACTGGCACTGCCGCAGAATTCTACTTCATACATAAATGAAGGAATACACACACATAAAAAAAGTTTTGCATCACCCCAGTTCCTAGAACTCCTGAAGATAGACGTTGACTGTATATAGTGTATCACAACCATCATGAGCAGCGCCTATTAGACGGAGAGGGAGTGGGTCCGACAGCCGATCATTTCCGGTCATTCCACCAGGAAGGAGGTGCACGGCTCGTGTTGTCTGTAGCACAACCATGCCTAGACGGTCAATACCGCGGTTCGATCGCGTCCGAATTGTTACTTTGTGCCGGGAACGGCTCTCAACAAAGGAAGTGTCCAGGCGTCACGGAGTGAACCAAAGCGATGTTGTTCGGACATGGAGGAAATGCAGAGAGGCAGGAACTGTCGACGATATGCCTCGCTCAGGCCGCCCAAGGGCTACAGCTGCAGTTGATTATGGCTCGGAGGAACCCTGACAGCAACGTCACCACCGTGAATAATGTTTTTCGTGCAGCCACAGTACGTTGTGTTACAACTCAAACTGTGCGCAACAGGCTGCATGATGCGCAACTTCACTCCCGATGTTCATGGCGAGGTCCATCTTTGCAACCACGACACCATTCAGCGCGGTATAAATGGGTCCAATAACATGCCGAATGGACCGCTCAGGATTGCCATCACTTTCTCTTCACCGATGAGTATCGCATATGCCTTCAACCAGACAATCGTCGGAGAGTTGTTTGGAGGCAACCCAGTCGGGCTGAACGCCTTAGACACACTGTCCAGCGAGTGCAGCAAGGTGGAGGTTCCCTGCTGTTTTGCGGTGGCATTATGTGGGGCCGACGTACGCCGCTGTACGATACGTGGATGCCATCCTCCCACCGACAGTGCAGCCTTATCGGCAGCATATTGGCGAGGTATTCGTCTTCACAGACGACAATTCGCGGCCCAACGTGCACATATTGCGAATGACTTCCTTCAAGATAGCGACATCGCTCGACTAGAGTGGTCGGAATGTTCTCCAGACATGAACCCTATCGAACATGCGTGGGATGGATTGAAAAGGGCTGTTTATGGACGACGTGACCTACCAACCACTCTGAGGGATCTTCGCCGAATCGCCGTTGAGGAGTGGGACAATCTGGACCAACAGTGCCTTGATGAACTTGTGGCTAGTATGCCACGACAAAAACAGGCATGCATCAATGCAAGAAGACGTGCTACTGGCTATTAGAGGTACCGGTGTGCACAGCAGTGTGGACCACCACATCTGAAGGTCTCGCTGTATGGTGGTACAACATGCAATGTGTGGTTTTCATGAGCAATAAAAAGGGCGGAAATGATGTTTATGTTGATCTCTATTCCAATTTTCTGTTCAAGTTCCGGAACTCTCGGAACCGAGGTGATGCAAAACTTTTTTTGATAAGTGTATGTAATGTAAACTAAGATGCTGAATGAACTAGACGCTTGTTTCTTCTCTTGAAGTCCAACGCCATTTCTTGCTTATGACAATACGCACAGAAAATCTATCATAGACGATAAAAGCATGATTTATAAAATGAACGTGTTATCATGTGTAAAACAGTGCCGCAGGTACAATGCGGAATGCGTTCGCTGCGTCTGTCAAAACTTCACGATATGTGCACGGCATCAACAAAGTACATGTTTCGTCAGTAACCGTTGCAGTTAAAGTCAGCTGACCTGACATCTAGCTGACGAAGATGACGGTAAGAGAACATTCCGTTTCACATTCATTCGTATTCGAAACTACGAAAGAATTTACAAATTTTCACGTACGCAGAGTATTTGCACATGTTAAGGCTATATCAAATGCCAGAAAAAAACATTAAGTTGCAAAGAAACTGAAAATGATGGTTTAAGGGCAGATCGACTTCGAAGTCGCTACAGGAGTAGTAAGTTGCCCATATTTAAGGAACAGCCGTAACATTCGTTCCATGCGGCTTTAAGAAACAAAAGAAACTTACATGGAGAAAAGCCGAATGGGTGCTTGGACCCCGCTTCCGCTGAATACGAGAGCAATGCTATCATCAATGCATCAGCACTCTAGCTTACAATAATCGTATAAGAAGGCAAGAGAATTCCAGAAAGAAGTGTAGCTCTGCTTTATTGTTATGCTAAAGCGTTTGACTGTGCCGATAACAATAAGTTATGGGAAGTACTCAAAAACATGGCAGTACAAGATCGCCTCATTTACCTCATACGGAATTTACGAACATACTCTGACCAAGTAGCCACGGTGAGAACACTATGGGGAACGTGTCAATAGGAATCATGATTCAGAAACGAATACAGCAAGGCTACATATTTTTATCTTATTTATTCAATATCGATGCAGAGGAAATTATGAAGAATGCCAGTTTAGATGAAGAAGAAACCAGAATTAAAATACCCGGGATAAATAAAAATAACTACGACAACAGAAAGTGAAGAAGAGTTTAACATCCTCTTACTGAAGGTGAAAGAAAAAGAGCAAAGGTTGATCTAATGCTGAATGTCAAGAAAACGAAAATTAAGGAAACTACACCGGTCACTACGTGGAATACAGGAGGAGAAACAATGGAGGCAGTTTCTTTGTTCAGCTATCTCGGCCCCCAGATTTCTGCCGATGGTGGTCCAGCCACAAAACTGCTTATTATCTGATAGAAAGGCAATGCCCAAACTCGACAATGTTTGAAGGTGTAGAGACTTAAGTTTAACAACAAAGATCCGTTTAGTAATGCTACGGTCTTTCCAATTGTGGTATACGAATGTCAGAACTGTACCATAAGAAAGGCTCAACGCCATAGCATGGACTTCTTCGAATTGTGTTATTGGAAGAAACTTCCTAGAATTCCACGGACCGCAAAGAGAACGAATATATCAATACTGCAGCAAATAGAGTCAGATTGCTCCTTGGAAGATTTCGCACTGCAACAAAAACAGACCTATTTAGGGCACATAAAGAGAATGCACGATTCGCTGGAAAACATATTAATGTTGGGGAATATTGAAGGCACAACGAGAAGACGGCAGCAAAGGATGAGATGGATCGATGGCGTCACAGAAGTTAGGATTACAAAGTGGAAAGTCTGTGGGAGATTGTGCTTGACAGAAGAAATTGGCGTGCATTAGTTCTTGGGGTCACAGAGCGTCGACTTTGACTAAACAGAGGGCAATGAACCGTTTTTATCCAGCATCCACTTTTGTATCTCTGTTAGTAGTAAAGGTTCTAACAACCCACCGATTACACAGTAATAGTGATTTATAGATTAGGGCAACAACTTTACTTTGTTAAATTGGTACAGTAGAGGCACTACAAGTTAAAGTACATAAATATAATTAGTTATCAAGAGCTTTACGTCAAAACTTTGTGAAAAGCCAATAAAAGTTTTTTTAATACCCCTAACGCCTACAGTCCACGAAGAAAGCTGGAACGCACACTAGAGGCAGTAGGGCCTAGGCTGACTACCACTGGGCTAAACGATTAGAGAGGGAGACAGGGAAAGAGACAGAGAGAGAAAGAGAGAGAGGGAGAGACGGGGGGAGGGAGGGATGGAGCGAGAGAGAGAGAGAGAGAGAGAGAGAGAGAGAGAGAGAGAGGAAAAATAATATCGCTATGTCCAACCACGGTTCAAAAACCTAAGCTTTGTATCTGCCCTCTCGAATTTTCTGACTCTTACACTAAAGAAGAAAAAACGCGTTTTTACATATTGGCATTTTCCCATCCCTCTTACTCTCTGGAAATTAGTTTCTTAATAGTCTTTAGAGCCGAGCTCTTGAGACAGAAATGAAAAAGACGATAATTACATTCTCTGGCGGTGGAACACTTGAGACGAAGCACAACTGCAGTCCAACAATGGAATGAATTGAATGACCCTTCGAGAAACTCTAAATAGCCGAATCCACATCTCTGAGTCTGATGCAGATCCCATGTGGTTAAGCAACTTCGGTGGCTCACAGTTTATGGCGCTATTCGGGAACAGTTCTATTTCAAGTTCCCTCTGGCCTCGTCATTTAAGATTTCCGAATTTCCCAGAATCTCCTCGGGAAAATGTCGAGATGGCCTCTGCTGTCTGCCCGTATCTTTGTACGACTGAGCAAGTATACGGTCTGGCATGGTGACGTATAGGTTACACCAGGCAGGTGTAACATTCCTTCCAATTTAGGATCTCATCATCATCTTTATCTTGAACAGTTTAAAGCCACAGGTTGGATCTGTTTGGAACACAAGCCTCGCCATCTGGTCCTGTTTTCCCACCATCTTCCTGTGTTCACTCTATTCCACTTCTCGCCTCTTTTTTCAACTCACTGCTCCACAACTTTCAGCCTTCTATCCCTTGGTCTTTCACTTGGTCGTTTCCTTCGCGTCTCAGTTTCATTTTGAGAATCTTCTTTGTTTTCGTTTACTTTAAGTTCCCATACCATATTCACCTTAATGTTTCTATCCTGCTCTGCACGGGTTCCTCTTGCACTACTTACGTTACCCTTTCACCCTTCATCGTTTCTCTCTTTCTTACTCTTATCCAACTTTTGAGGAAATTCATTTCACATAACTGTAATCTGCTTACATCGGTTTTCTTCACCACCCATGTTTCAGATGCATAGGTCAGCTCTGGAATGTTTCAGAAACATTGGTCATTATTGGAATGTAGTAACTTCTGTTCATTACTCCTTCGCTTTTTGTGGGACGTCTTTGTTCAAAAACACTTCGCAAGAATACTTCCTCCTGCCTGTCATGTTCACTGCTCTCTCTCTCATTTCTTCCACTTCCCTCTACCGCACTTCCAAGATACTTGACTCTTTCCACGTTATTCAACTATGCACCTCCGATCATTATTCCGGTAGTTGGTCTATCTCTCTTTCAACTTGTAACCACAATCTCACATTTGTTTACACTAAGTTCCATCCCATACTGTCTCACAGTTTCTTCCCAAGCGTCCAGCTGTTCCTGAATCTCCTTCTTCTTGTTTCCACGGATAATTAAGTTACTCGCGAACACCATTAGTTTCATCTTGTCTTTTCCAGTTTTTTTTCTGCCATCTTAGTAATTATTTCAATCAAGACCAAAATGAAGAGGAGACGTGACAATGCATCCCCCCCCCCCCCCCCCCGTTTCGCACCACTTGTTTGGTGGAACCAATCCGTCCTTTCATTTCCCACCCCTTCACACAACTCAGACTTCCACAGTACGTCTCCTCCACTCTACTTGGTGTCTCTTTTTCCACTCTCTTCTTTTCTAGTGCTTCCCAGAGCTTTCTTCTACAGACACTAGAAAACGCATTTTCCGTATCGAGAAAGGTCATCACAAGGTCTTCCTCAAATTCATAGTGGTACTCCTGGAGCTTCTTCACTGCAAATATGAGGTCAACAGTTGACGCAGAAGGTCTGAAGCCATGCTGTTCAACTTGTTCTCGACCCTTTTTCGGATTCTACTCTCCAGGATCTTCTGATATACCTTGGCACAGTGTGACTCCCCTGCAGTTTCTGCGATCCTTTCTACTCCCTTTCTTGAATACAATAACCCTGAAAGAGTGGTTCGGTGTGGGGCGGCGGGGGCGTGAAGTGGACTGCAGTAGTCGTCATGGGGTTGTGGTGGACCACTGCGGCTGCGGCGGGGACGGAGCCTCTCCGTCGTTTCTAGGTCTCTGGTGAACATACAATACAGTGAATAACTATCCATCTACATACGGTATCAGCATACACTCGACCCGCGTAGAGGTGTTATACTAGCATAAACCTGACGGTTACAATTGCCTACTGACCTCTTGCAGCGGTGGTCAGAGTGCCAGGTTAAGAGATAACCAGGTCGTATAAAAGTCAGAGAAATACTTCGGGTAAGAAACAGTTCAGATAAAGTCCGCAAGAGCCTCAATAATTTTCTCGAACGAGAGGTCCTGTTTTCAATAGCCTTTGGAGAGTATGACCTTTTCACAGCTTGAATTGTTTCAAAGATCCAGTAGCTACAGCAGGTCGCTTTCATAGTTGTAAATTCTACCAGTAAGTCTGGAAGAATCGAAGTGGGGTGCACTCGGCCCTTGTAAGGCCAGTTGAGGAACTGTGTGATTGAGAAGTAGCGACACCGGTCACGTAAACTGACAAGTGCCGGGAGGGCGGTGTGCTGACCACACACCTCTCCGTATCCGCATCTGGTGACGCCTAAGGACTGGGCTGAGGTAGACACGGCGGCCGGTCGTTACCGTTGGGCTTTCAAGACCTGTTCAGACGGTGCATTATTTTAAACATGACGTATCTTGAACCATGTGTCGTACACTGATATAATTTTGCAAGACATTCAGTGGTATATGTAGACACTGTCTGCAAACAGTGTTGGGAATAGAGTTAGAAGTAAAGAAGTAATAAAGTCAAACATCATGCCTAATGCTGAAGTTTTACTGTATGAAAAGCTAAAATGTAGTAAGCGATGAACTACTTTCCTTTCATTATTTTGTGAGAAGTGTCAGGGAGCACCGTTTCGAAAAGCTTTGAATTCACTTGTAAAGTTTTTTGGAAGTTGCTAAGTGCTCTCATTATCAAATACTGGATGAGTATTTTCTAGGTAATTTGTACGCTATGAGTTACATTGTCTCAAAGAGATATCTTTAGTTTCCAACTGTAATATTTGTCTTACGAGGTGCATTCAAGTTCTAAGGCCTCCGATTTTTTTTCTCCAGACTGGAAAGAGATAGAAACATGAGCATTGTTTTAAAATGAGGCCGCGTTCATTGTCGAAACGTCCCAGAGATGGCAGCACCGTACGGCAGATGGAATTTTACCGCCAGCGTCGAGAATGAGAACTGTTTTAAATACTTAAAATGGCGACGTTTTCCTTACTTGAACAGCGTGCAATCATTCGTTTTCTGAATTTGCGTGGTGTGAAACCAATTGAAATTCATCGACAGTTGAAGGAGACATGTGGTGATGGAGTTATGGATGTGATGAAAGTGCGTTCGTGGGTGCGACAGTTTAAAGAAGGCAGAACATCATGTGACAACAAACCGAAACAACCTCAGGCTCGCACAAGCCGGTCTGACGACATGATCGAGAAAGTGGAGAGAATTGTTTTGGGAGATCGCCGAATGACTGTTGAACAGATCGCCTCCAGAGTTGGCATTTCTGTGGGTTCTGTGCACACAATCCTGCATGACGACCTGAAAATGCGAAAAGTGTCATCCAGGTGTGTGCCACAAATGCTGACGAACGACCACATGGCTGCCCGTGTGGCATGTTGCCAAGCAATGTTGACACGCAACGACAGCATGAATGGGACTTTCTTTTCGTCGGTTGTGACAATGGATGAGACGTGGATGCCATTTTTCAATCCAAAAACAAAGCGCCAGTCAGCTCAATGGAAGCACACAGATTCACCGCCACCAAAAAAATTTCGGGTAACCGCCAGTGCTGGAAAAATGATGGTGTCCATGTTCTGGGACAGCGAGGGCGTAATCCTTACCCATTGCGTTCCAAAGGGCACTACGGTAACAGGTGCATCCTACGAAAATGTTTTGAAGAACAAATTCCTTCCTGCACTGCAACAAAAACGTCCGGGAAGGGCTGCGCGTGTGCTGTTTCACCAAGACAACGCATCCGCACATCGAGCTAACGTTACGCAACAGTTTCTTCGTGATAACAACTTTGAAGTGACTCCTCATGCTCCCTACTCACCTGACCTGGCTCCTAGTGACTTTTGGCTTTTTCCAACAATGAAAGACACTCTCCGTGGCCGCACATTCACCAGCCGTGCTGCTATTGCCTCACCGATTTTCCAGTGGTCAAAACAGACTCGCCGCTGCCATGGAATCATGGCGTCAGCGTTGTGAAAAATGTGTACATCTGCAGGGCGATTACGTCGAGAAATAACGCCAGTTTCATCGATTTCGGGTGAGTAGTTAATTAGAATAAAAATCGGAGGCCTTAGAACTTGAATGCACCTCGTATTGTGTTAAACCTTTAACCTAAGGCTACCTCTTAATAAATAGGTTATGAGAGCAATTTATCTTTTTTAATTTGGTTAATAATTGCATGAAACAGTGAAAATAAGATTTCCGATGCCTCTGCACGGGCAACCCGCAACTGGTATCGTGTGACCAGGTGACCCTCTCAGTGGTTTAGTACTGTAGATTACTAGCCCAGTGCGAGTACGGATCATTATATACAACGCAGTATCGCTACGACTGCCGTAAGATATTGATGGAATCACGTAGTTCGTCTTGTAATAGCAGTGGAGTCGAGATAGAGTGAGGACGAGTTACAAGGGTGAAGATGAATCAGATTTGAGATAAAAAAAACATCGGTATTTATTTATTTTGCGCTATTATCCCCTAACACTTCCATTCTACAACAGAGAATTACTTACTGTTTTACTGCTAATGCAACTACGTTGTGAAACGCATTTCTTTAAGTAATGAGTTATGGCAGACTATAAAGCCGTTGACGATTCATTGTCATCTGAAGACTCATCTTGCAATGATAGTGTGCTATAAGGCAATTGTGGAGGCTCACAGGCTGCCAGGCTGCGTAGGAAATTCTTTAGTCTTTTATTTATATCTTTTACATCTTTGTTTGTCAACATGTGACCTACGCTTATAGAGGTAGGAACAACGATGAAAGTGAAAGTTCTCCATAATTAGACGTTAAAGGAAGGTCGATTTGCACTGTAATAACCACATTAAAAAAAATAACCAATTTATGCTGTAAAATGATGCAAAACTCACTTAGTGTAGAAACTAAGTGGAAATGAATGGTACAGTCATAAATCGTGACCTGATGGTTAAAAAAATTTAAGTATTAGAGAGACACGCAAATCATTATACAGTTTTCAAACCACTGCAATGGAAACAACTTATCAAATCTACAATGATCTGGCGTAAACCAAAAAGAAAAAGGAAATTTTGGAAATTTGTGGTAAGGTTATATGGGAACAAACTACTGAGGTCATCGGTCCCTAGGCTTACACACTAATTAAACTAACTTACGCTAAGGACGATACACGCACCCATGCCCGAGGGAGGACTCGAACCTCTGACAGGGGAAGCCGCGCGAACCGAGATAAGACGCCCCAGACCGCGCGGCTAAGTAGAAAGGTATTCGTGGGAGAAAGCAAGAGCCAAAATGAATGCTTCAACAGTACAAATGATATCTCAAAAAGTAGAAGTAGTTTTTCCTGTGGTAGCCTTTAACCAAAGATAAGTTACGAAATTCGAAGTTCTGGAGATAGGATTCACTGCTCGCTTCTCGGCATCAGTTCGATGCTGACTTTAGATCAGATCAGGATACGAAATGCCGACGGACGAAAAGTGCCAATGTGAGAATATTTCATACTGCATTTGAGAGTGGAGGTACAGGCTATGGAGCAAGTCAGAACGTAGTACTCAATTTCCCGAAAGTTAACTCACTTTCATCTTCAGCGAACCTGTTTTCACCTTGCACATAAGGTAGAATTACCAATTTATTTCAGTGTTTCATCTTTCTTGTCTTCAGTTCGAAGACTTGTTTAATCCAGATCTCCACGGTAGTCTCTTCCATGGAAGCCAAATCATATGTGCATAACTGCTGCAGTCTGCACCTGTTTAAACTTTCTTACTGTACTGAAGCCTCGGTGTTCCTCTACAATTTTTACTCCTGACACTTTCTTGCATCACGAAACTAATGCTGCCCAGAAAATATCTCCCAAATTTACATTCGATGCAAACTAACAATTTTTCACAAACGCTTTTCTTGCTCTTGCATTTGATTATTAATATCGTCTCTACTTCGGCTATCGTAGTTACTTCGCTCCCCAAACAACGAAAGTCATACAATAATTATGGTGTTTCATCGCGTAATCTAATTCTTTCAACATCGCCTCATTTCATTCCACAACATTCCATTGTCCTTTTTCTACTTTTGTTGATATTCGTCTCAGAACTTCATTTTCAGGACACTATCCATTCCATTCAACTGCTCTTCCGTGTGCCTCGGTGTCTTGACAAAATTACGAAGGATATTCAGTAACTAATGCAACACATTTTTTTCTGACAGCAAGTTGTTTTTATTCAGGAATCCAACACACCATGTTACTCCCCACTCTTTTGCCTACTAAATTCTGTTTTTCAACATAATCTCCGTGCAGTGCGACGGAATTGCGCCATCTTACTGGGAGGGCCTGTATGCCCGCATCGTAGCACTCTGCTCGTATTGGTCGACGTCGGAGTCAACGTCTTGCTGCATCAGTAACCTCCCATCATCCTCCTACAGATTCCTGCGGAGTTCTTCCTTCATTGGACCAAACAGATGGGAGATGTGAGATCCGGGTTGGATTGGGAATAACAGTCGAACGAAGTTTCGTGAGCTCCTCTCGGGTGCGCAGACTTGTGTGAAGCTCAGCGTTGTCTTGGAAAAGGGTAAGTTTGTTTTCTTTTCTGTGGCGACGAACACGCTGAAGTCGTTTCTTCAATTTCCCAAAGGTAGTGCTACGCCCTCTAAACCCGCTGGGCAGAACAGGTGCTTAGGATCGTGGAATGGGCCAAATAAGGTTGAGATCAGTTTCATTTTAAAGTTGTAATTTATTGTAATTTAGTAACACATTTACAACCAAAGCGGCACGTAGCCGAACCTTTACAACTACGATTTTCAAAATGCAATTATTTCACGGACAAAGACCTCCAAACAAGAAATTTTAAAAAATCAACAAGATAAAAATGCAGTTAAAATAGCAAATAAAATAATTAATATATATGTGGTATCACAGCTAGGCTGGAAGCTTCATGGCAAGAGTGGATAGACATAAACAAGATGCAATACAAACGGCTCAAAGCCAACAATCACATTTTCAAGATTTTAAAATAAATTACCACTACCTTTCAAAGGCAGAAGGCCCCAATGTTTAAGCTTGAAAGGTAATTTTAAGAATAAGGTTCCAAGGATGAAGGCCCACAATTAATCTTCCAAAATTTAAAAAAATATAACCAAATGCCTTAAGTTTTATGTAGCTAAAACCAGACTAAAAGAAAAGACAACACAACGGCAATAACCTTCCAGCAAATACCCATTTGCCGGAATTCAAACTCACTTACATAAAACACAGTAAAACCAAGGATTTTTTATCATTGGCTATAATAGATTATAAACCGACAATTAAACACCGGTGTGGAAGCCAGTAAAGACAACAGCACTCAGAAGCCTCCAGGGGGTCGGTCTGCCCTCATTCACTTAGGTGAGACAGGTGGTGAGCCCAACTTCACTTAATCCATTGGAACCCAACCAAGGGACAGCAATGGACCGACCGACAAACGACTTGCTTGCCACCAATCGGTACACGAGAATTCAAACACAACATGTTACGGCCGTGATTCTCCACAATCAATATGTATATGTATTAAGCTGTCAAAACTACACACCATGTTGGACAGTTACAATAGGTGAGGAAAGGACACTGCCTGAAATTACGTTAGTGGCCAGGGCAGGTAACCGGAACACTAACGGCCACAAGGCAAAAAATTCCGCTGGTGCACTTGAATTGTAGTCAAGCAATATCGTTAATTCCACCGCATTGCGGCTAAATTTCAGCAATAGAAACACTCGGTGTTGCTCACAGGAAAACCTCCCCAACAGCGAACCACCGAAACGAAGCACACAACACGAGTGGACGTGGCTTGGGTACTTGAAACCACTACTCAACTTGACGTCCTGGGTCGGTGAACCACGAAGCTCGTAGCTATCGGACAGCTCCACGCACGCTCCGACACTGCGCAAGGACCGCCAGCGGACCAGCCCACTGCACCGCGCGGAGATAACTTCCCTGGTCCGCAGCAACCGACCGACTCCCTTCAGAATGCCGACAACATCTAAAATAGTCGTGGAAATAACGCCAACTACACACAACCTGACAAACACTTGCACGAAGACCTGAACGACACCCAACAGTAACTAAGCACGCACGAAGACAAATCGGGAGTCTATGCACACACACACGCACACACACACACACACACACACACACACACATACAGCTGACTCATGAACGACTGGCCAGCCAAAACGCGTCATCCGGTAGGACGACCGACCGACGATCCACCAAGACCGTGGCCCGGCTCAAGTGACGCGTGGCGGCAATGGTCGGGTGAGCTATGTCGACGTAGTCCTCACTGCAACTCCAACCCGACTGCGCTAGTGCCGCATTGCAACTCCCCGACTGGCTGGCACAGACTGCGCGCAAGACGCGTTCCAGCTGACTGGCAGACCCGAACTCGCGACCCGTACTCCCTTACGACAGATAACGCCCGGGAAGTAATAGCAGTCGAGCAAAGATACTACGAGAGTGGATATATTGATACGCGCTGCTAACGCCGCTCACGGTCAGGCAAAGCAGCAACTCAGTGACGGTAGTAATTTAAAGTAACGTAGTGAGGTGGAAGTACGTTAAAAACAAGTTGTAAAATACACTCCTGGAAATTGAAATAAGAACACCGTGAATTCATTGTCCCAGGAAGGGGAAACTTTATTGACACATTCCTGGGGTCAGATACATCACATGATCACACTGACAGAACCACAGGCACATAGACACAGGCAACAGAGCATGCACAATGTCGGCACTAGTACAGTGTATATCCACCTTTCGCAGCAATGCAGGCTGCTATTCCCCCATGGAGACGATCGTAGAGATGCTGGATGTAGTCCTGTGGAACGGCTTGCCATGCCATTTCCACCTGGCGCCTCAGTTGGACCAGCGTTCGTGCTGGACGTGCAGACCGCGTGAGACGACGCTTCATGCAGTCCCAAACATGCTCAATGGGGGACAGATCCGGAGATCTTGCTGGCCAGGGTAGTTGACTTACACCTTCTAGAGCACGTTGGGTGGCACGGGATACATGCGGACGTGCATTGTCCTGTTGGAACAGCAAGTTCCCTTGCCGGTCTAGGAATGGTAGAACGATGGGTTCGATGACGGTTTGGATGTACCGTGCACTATTCAGTGTCCCCTCGACGATCACCAGTGGTGTACGGCCAGTGTAGGAGATCGCTCCCCACACCATGATGCCGGGTGTTGGCCCTGTGTGCCTCGGTCGTATGCAGTCCTGATTGTGGCGCTCACCTGCACGGCGCCAAACACGCATACGACCATCATTGGCACCAAGGCAGAAGCGACTCTCATCGCTGAAGACGACACGTCTCCATTCGTCCCTCCATTCACGGCTGTCGCGACACTACTGGAGGCGAGCTGCACGATGTTGGGGCGTGAGCGGAAGACGGCCTAAAGGTGTGCGGGACCGTAGCCCAGCTTCATGGAGACGGTTGCGAATGGTCCTCGCCGATACCCCAGGAGCAACAGTGTCCCTAATTTGCTGGGAAGTGGCGGTGTGGTCCCCTACGGCACTGCGTACGATCCTACGGTCTTGGCGTGCATCCGTGCGTCGCTGCGGTCCGGTCCCAGGTCGACGGGCACGTGCACCTTCCGCCGACCACTGGCGACAACATCGATGTACTGTGGAGACCTCACGCCCCACGTGTTGAGCAATTCGGGGGTACGTCCACCCGACCTCCCGCATGCCCACTATACGCCCTCGCTCAAAGTCCGTCAACTGCACATACGGTTCACGTCCACGCTGTCGCGGCATGCTACCAGTGTTAAATACTGCGATGGAGCTCCGTATGCCACGGCAAACTGGCTGACACTGACGGCGGCGGTGCACAAATGCTGCGCAGCTAGCGCCATTCGACGGCCAACACCGCGGTTCCTGGTGCGTC
Source organism: Schistocerca cancellata (assembly GCF_023864275.1). NCBI lineage: Eukaryota > Metazoa > Arthropoda > Insecta > Orthoptera > Acrididae > Schistocerca > Schistocerca cancellata. The sequence goes on from NC_064628.1 coordinate 124,406,608, forward strand.
CGCTGTGCCGTGCGTGTGATCATTGCTTGTACGGCCCTCTCGCAGTGTCCGGAGCAAGTATGGTGGGTCTGACACACCGGTGTCAATGTGTTCTTTTTTCCATTTCCAGGAGTGTATGTTTAATATCTTCTATCTATCCATTGTAAATCCAAGAATTTTTTATTTTAGAAACATTTTTCCGAATTCGTAGTTCTGAAAGTTATAATATGTCATAACCTCTTTTCTGTCTTCATAAATTTCTCTCCTCCATTCATAAATAGCTGATTTTAAGATTTTCATTTCTGAATTTATAATTTTTTAAAGCTGTAATACTATTAACCCTTTTTTTTAAATAAGAAGTAACAAATAAGTATCACATTCTATAGATGTACAATTTCGTATTGTGAAAGTATGACCTGTCTTAGTAACAAGGTGACAGGTCATTTGTAAATGGCAGCAAATAAATAAATACATAAAATAAATATTCATGGACCATGTCTTGAGGTAAGAGAACAGTATGTTAACACTCCGACTGACCACCACAGTTACACAGTAAAGTCAAAACACTTAAGCCGGCAGATACTACACGATTCTCCCCTAAAATTTAATTTTTGGGTGGCTCAAGTTCTCATTACTAATGATACCACGAAGAAGCTGTATCAATGGTAGAAGTCGTCACTCCGATGAAGGCCGTGCCATATGGGCTAAGGATTGCGGTTATCGCTGAAACAACCGGTTTTAGATCATATCGGTTTTCTCCATCGCCTCCAACACCTGTTATAACCGAGACCAAACAAATATCGAAATATACCAGTTATTCAGAACTAAAATATCGGTATTGGTTTTAACCGGTTTTCCTATCCATAATAATTGGTCGAAACGTTGGAATATTTTTCACCGCTCACTTTTTCAGAATATACACTACTAGCCATTACCATTGCTACACCAAGAAGAAATGCAGATGATAAACGGGTATTCATTGGACAAATATATTATACTAGAACTGATATGTGATTACATTTTCACGCAATTTGGGTGCATAGATCCTGAGAAATCAGTGCCCAGAACAACCACCTCTGGCCGTAATAACGGCCTGGATACGCATGGGCATTGAATCAAACAGAGCTTGGATGGCGTGTACAGGTACAGCTGCCCATGCAGGTTCAACACGATACCACAGTTCATCAAGAGTAGTGACTGGTGTATTGTGACGAGCCAGTTGCCACCATTGACCAGACGTTTTCAATTGGTGAGAGATCTGGAGAATATGCTTGGCAGGCCAGCAGTCGAACATTTTCTGTATCCAGAAAGGCCCGTACAGGACCTGCAACATGCGGTCGTGCATTATCCTGCTGAAATGTAGGGTTTCGCAGAGATCGAATGAAGGGTAGAGCCACACATCTGAAATGTAACGTCCACTGTCTAAAGTGCCGTAAATGCGAAAAGGAGGTGACCGAGACGTATAACCAATGGCACCCCATACTATCACGCCGGGCGGTATGCCAGTATGGCGATGACGAATACACGCTTGCAATGTGCGCTCACTGCGTTGTCGCCAAACACGGATGCGACCATCATGATGCTGTAAACAGAACCTGGATTCATCCGAAAAAATGACGTTTTGCCATTCGTGCACCCAGGTTCGTCGTTGAGTTCACCATCTCAGGTGCTCCTGTCTGTGATGCAGCATCAAGGGTAACCGCAGCTATGGTCTCCGAGCGGATAGTCCACCCTGCTGCCAACGTCATCGAACTGTTCTTAAGATGGTTGTTGTCTTGCAAACGTCCCCATCTGTTGACTCAGGGATGGAGACGTGGCTGCACGATCCGTTACAACCATGCGGATTAGATGCCCGTCATCTCGACTGCTAGTTATACGAGGCCGTTGGGATCCAGCACGGCGTTCCGTATTACCCTCCTGAACCCACCGATGCCATATTCTGCTGACACTCATTGGATCTCGACCAACGCGAGCAGCAATGTCGCGATACGATAAATCGCAATCGCGATACGCTACAATCCGACCATTATCAAAGTCGGAAACGTGATGGTACGCGTTCCTCCTCCTTACCCGAGGCATCACAACAACGTTTCAAAAGGCAACGCCGGTCAACTGCTGTTTGTGTATGAGAAATCGGTTGGAAACTTTCCTCATGTCAGCACGTTATAGGCGTCGCCACCGGCGCCAACATTGTGTGAATGTTATGAAAGCTAATCATTTGCATATTACAGCATTTCTTCCTGTCGGTTAAATTCACGTCTGTAGCACATCTTCGTGGTGTAGCAATTTTAATGGCCAGTAGTGTGTATACTGAAAAACGATGTCAGTCGCGTAAGTCTACTCTCATATACGGCAGACTGTTTACTAGATGTGACAGTAGATGCAGGGTTTTTTTTAAAAAAAGACGGTGCTGAAGTGTGGGCGCCTAGACACTGCGAGACGGCGGACGGCGGCAGGCGCCCCTCCCGGGCCTATGGACCCGGATGCCAGACGCCGGGCCGGGCCGCGGCTCGCCAGTGTTGACCCACATCGGAAACAGGAAACGAGGGCCGCGGCCGGAGATCGATAAGGCGTCGCGACGCCGACGCCGACGGCGGGCCCCACCTCCACCCCCTCCTTCCACCCCTCCCCCTCCCCTAGTGACGCTTCTCTCCCTCCTCCCCCCCCCTTCAACCGCCCAATCTCCACTCTTTTCCTCCCACCACATCCGCGGGCCGCCGGAAATTACACCGAAATCTGACGCTGCAGCCCGCCCTCCCAATGTCGCTGCTCCGCCGAATGCGCAGTTCTCCTCCTCTTCCCTCTACAAACGTTAAGGTGCAGGATACAATTCACCGTCTCCAAGGAGAACAAAAAAGCAACTATTAATCAACGACCTAGATGATCGAAAGTTGAGAGAAGTAAGCACTATTGCTGTCAAAGATACCAAGGATCTCAAGTTAGCGGCATTTTTACTACGAAGTGTGCCTCGAAAGATCGCAAATGGTGCACTCCGGCGTGAGTGTATCGATAGTTTACCCAGGTAGCCACCATATGAGTACTTCTTCGTGCCCAGTACTGAAGTTTTCAACAATTACCTAGCTAATATCATTGTCTTCAGGTGTCGCAACAGGCGATCGTTTATGGGTGAGAGAAGCTAGCGAGCTGCCCTAACGCGAAGTACCACACTGTCTGGACAATGTATGGCACGGAAATTCGTTGTGGTAAATCAAGACAAAAAACAAGAGGGAAACGGTTCAGAGCGCGGTTGGGCAACTGGCGACCAGCTGGCCGTATCCTACCCGTGGTAGAATTCCGGGTGCACCTAAAATGAACGCTTCCTCAAAAACAAAAGTTTTGAGGCATAATTTGTTGACATGGCGCGTCGGGAACAGTGTGCTATTTGCATCGGTCAGTTACCTCAAAACAATAAAGTCACAGACGCTATAGTCTTCACTCTATGCGCTAGGAGCATAACCGTCGTGTCGTGACGATAGGCCCACGAGGGTAATTACCGGACGATTACAATTAGAATACAGCTACTCATAGGGGTCCATTGTGGGCTGCAGTTATCGTTTAGGAGCGAAACTTGATAGATATGCTAATGGGTTAATGCGGAACGGATTTACGCTGCACAAAAATTAGTTCCAATTTTGGCCACCAGGTGCAAAACTGTCGCTGTACAGAATCTCGTCGGCGTCTCCGGTGCTCGTACTGAACAAACTGTGTAAGCAGCGGTTAATAACAAAATCAATATTATGCCTTTCTCACTTGTTTTCTATTCGTCTTTCTCAATTCGAAGCGCCGGATTTGCACCTGGTGCCTAAATTGGAACTAACTTTTTTCCAGCTTAAATCGGTCCTGCGTTAACGTTTTTAAAACATCCACCAAGTTTCGCAGCCATACGATAATTACACCCCACACTGGACCCCTGTGACTAGCTGCACTTTAATTATACAACCCGATGGCTGACGCCGCACCAGCTTCAAGTGGCCGCGCGGTGTGGCCGCGCTGTTTGAGGCGCCATGTCACGGATTGCGGGGCCCCTCCCGCCGGAGGTTCAAGTCCCCCTTCGGGCATGGGTGTGTGCGTTGTTCTTAGCATAAGTTAGTTTAAGTAGTGTTTAAGTCTAGGGACCGATGACCTCAGCACTTTGGTCCCTTAGGAATTCAAAGACATTTGAACATTTTCGAATTTAACTTCAGGTGTGAGATGCGCTACCGACACACCGCTACACGGTCAAACTGACACTTCCAGGAAGAAGTATCTTCATAACTTTCTTTCGCCGGCAACATTTACGAAACACTACATCCTTATTGATAAAATTGTCTCGGGCTTCCAGCCACGTGAAGTGACTTAAAATCCACAAGTTCTCGCCTGAGTGCTCGTCGGCCATTGTCGTGGTGACTGTCATGTGAGTGTAAAGTGCTGTTGCCGCTCTTATATAGCATATGTGGCGCTGGAGTGAGTACCAGTGACGCCAGAGAAGACAGAGTGCTTATACAAGGAGTGTAACGAAACACATACTACAGTTTTCCCTTGACAGTGGCCAACGTGCACACGGCCGATAGCTCGTGGCTTTTAAAACACTTGACGCGGCTGGAAGCCTGAGAGAATTTTATAAGTAAATATTGCCGCGAAAGCATGCATTCGTATTCTAGATCGTTATATTTGAAATTATTGTCAGTGTTTTATTATACTCATAGTGGCCACTCTTTGCTAAAACGATGAAGCACTCCTTTCGCGCTTCAGATACCTTTTGCTATAGTTTTGAAATTTAAAATAGTCAAAGAAAGGGAATATTTAAAAATTCTGAGGGGCTAGATTTCCTTGGTTAACAGAATTGTTGGATCATTTAAATATGAGACTTTACTTTTTATAATTCCTTTTAAGTTATTATTTTTTGTTAGATTTGTCAGTTCCATGTGAAAGTACAGGCCAAAGTGCAATGCTGGTCGGCAGTGTGTTTGATGACGCTTCACCGCGTAAGTTAGTTAATATTACCACACACATGTGAAAATATCTTGCAGGAACGGTTATCGGACTTTGTTAGAAAATGTTTCAATTTAAACAGTAGAATATTTAACGATAAATTGCTGAAGGTCCCGACCGTTGCGTCGCCAAACATACCGTCTTCAACTCAGTGAAAACGGCCAAATATTATATTTCCATAGTCCATTTATAAGGAAAGGAATGGTAGCATCCTAAAGCCTGAAATAAAAGCAGTTTTAGCTCACGCCATGGTTATTATTTCAGACATAAACAGAGTACGTCACATTTACATATACTCTAGCCGGCATCCAGAAACGGAAGGGGGGACAGTTACAAAACAGTCTCGGAGCGACGATATGTATCACAGATACATTTTACATGAAATACGGTTTCTATTGTATCACTGGATCACTTGCTTGCTTCGATAGTATGACATTACAATACGCATATATTATCTCCTGCGCATAGGAATGGCGTGCTAAAAACACTGGTGTACAGGGCGCGCACCATCTTTAACGTCACCGGTTTTTCTAGTTGGCAGTTGATAGATTAGTATTGATCGGCCCTGGCTAAAACTCGGTAAAGTCGGTAGAGCGATGATAATGTTATTAGGTAAAGACGGCATTACAAAAAACAATGCTGAACTGAACTCTCGACGTGTGCGTGTATTTACTTAACCAATTGTGACCAATATTACGCTATTCGTCGTAATTAACTCGTTTATATTCGATGTTTTAACAGTCGCTATTAAAATATTAATGATAAATTCAATTCAGTTCCACCGACACCAACCTCCCCATAGTTTGGTTGTAATTTCAAATCTCTAATAAGTCGTAACATTGCGATTGCTTCCTGACATCAAAGAGTTGCGATATATGCGCCGAGTGCTTCAGTCAAATATTATCGCAGCACGCAAAAGATCACAGTTATGTCTCAAAACAATTTTGTAATTTGGAATCACAAATGCGTAAATTGGCACGAAAGGGTGGTTTATTTCACAATAACAATAATTTCCTAACAAGGCCGTGAGGAAGAAGCTTTCCCAGGTGGTGGTGGTGATGGTGGGGGGGAATTTATAAATTATCTGCTTTAAAACTATTGCCAAGTTCCAGAGTCCATTTGCAATTATAATTAACTTAATTGTCTATCCCTGTTCAATGCATAACTAGAGTTGAGTTCGAGTTCTCTAATTAAAAAGTTCACTTCAGTCCAATATAAGGTAGTCCTCTATTTGAATCCTAAACGATGTTATAGTTGAAGTCAATGTTTCGTTTCACTGCGTCATAGTAGATCGCAATTGTCAATCCTCGAAAAACAATCTAACCGCGCCTACATATACGAGTATTCAAACAAGTCTGACCAGCTTCGGCTAACTCACGTAACGTAGTGACAATGGATCAAATTTTCCTTAGCCATTACTCACGATTCTCAAAGAGTACACACACGAAGTATTCTTTGAGGTCGTTGGTTCTAGTTTGCTAATTTTAATTATAATGATTTTGCGATTTACTATGATTTTGAGTTTGAGTTTACTGAGATTCTATCTTTCTTTCGTAAGTTGATGAAATACTAAGTATAAGGTTCTTGTTTCAGTTACTGGTTATTATCCAAATAATAGTGTTAAATGGAACTTTGATTACCTGTTCACTTTTCATGGAATTTGGAACTTGTTTTGGGGACATTTTTGGGGTATTGGTTGGTATTTTTTCTTCTTCATTTTTCGTCCGAGGAAGTGGCATTACACATCTCTGACGCAGAGAGTCTGCCCTAGAACTGGAACAGCTCAAAACTGCATTCCGGAAAAACTGGCAGATCAGACGTGCTCTCCACCCCACCTCTACAGTACAGTGTGTGGAGACGGAAGAAGTCACGGAGAAAGAGATAGCCACTGCCTATATACCGTATACTGGCGCACTATCGGCGAAAGTAGGACGAATATTGAAGAAACACCGAGTAGGAACTGTCTTTTGCCCACGAAATAAAACACGAGCATTATTGGGAAGTGTCAAAGACGATCTCGGTTTGCGGAAGGCCGGCATATACCAGATTCCGTGTCAATGTGGGAAGACTTATACTGGACAGTCAGTGTGCACCATCGAAGATCGTTGCCGAGAACATCAGAGGCACACTCGACTCGGGTACCCCAACAAGTCGGCTGTCGCAGAGCACTGTTTGTCCGAAAATCATGAAATGGACGACCAACATACCAGGGTCTTGGCACAGACATCTAAATACTGAGACAGTGTCGTTAGAGAGGCTATCGAAATTCGTACCAGGGACGGACTCATCGACCGAGATTGCGGCTACAACCTCAGCAGGGCATAGGAACCAGCATGGAGTCTAACTGAAAAGACGCTCAACAAAGGAAACGAACGGGCGACTAGGGCGGACGAGGCAATTACACCGACACCGACACCACCACAGAAGCCGACGCCAGCGTCTCGGCGACCGCTGAGACGCTGGCGTCAACAAGGAAATATTTTTCTTGCTGGCGACCTTAATGCCAAAAATACTAATTGGAACAGCCGCATCACTAACATCAGTGGACGCCGTCTCCTACGAGTTGCAGAAATAAACCGCGCTATCATCGTGGGACCGTACGACCACACATGCTTTCCGAACAGAGGCCAGAGTGACGTGCTGGATATAGCCATCATTAAGGGACTTCCCAATGATGTTACTGCCACTACCAGAAGGGCCCTTACATCAGATCACGAACCTGTCATCTTTGATGTCGACTTAGTCGGCATCAATAAACCTCCAAGACACCACCTTGATATTCGAGGCATCAGCTGGGAAACACTACCATGAAGACTGGGGGTGATTCTGTATCTTTACACTGGTGCGACCAATCTTGGACTACGCCGCTGTTGTGTGGGGCAATGCTGCTCCAACCTACATACAACGGCTACAGAGAATTCAGAACCGTGCTCTGAAAAGGGAACGCCACCTGCCATACCAGTTCCCAACGAACGAACTTCACCAACTTGCAGGGGTACCTGCCATACCAGTTCCCAACGAACGAACTTCACCAACTTGCAGGGGTACCCTATTTGAGGGACCGATTCAGAACCACTGCCAAAACCTTTTACGAAAACACACAACAGTCAGATAACGAACTTGTACGAGAACTTGGACACAGAGTGCACTTACCTGGCCTCCACCAGATGGCCGACGATCTACCCGAATAACAAGACTACACATCTTGTGTATATATTTTTATATAATTTTAATTTTAAATTTTAATCTTATTTTATTTTAAATTATATATATTTTTAAACGTTATTTTATTGTATTTATTAATTATTTATTTATTTTATTAAAAAAAGTGAATGAATGAGTGTGAGAATGTGTTAACTGTAATATGTATGAGTGTGTACATGTATATATCGTGTGAATGTGTGAGCCAATGGGAGGAAAAAAAGTAATAAAAAAGTAATAAAGATATAAAAAAATAAAAAATATTATCATCCAGCCAATGTACTTTTAAATCATTTAAAAGCAGAAAAAAACAAGACGACCAAAAAGCTATTGTTTTAATGTCAATTTTATTATTGAAGGCGTAGCCGCACGGCTTGAACTTCTATTTTCAGACTGGGCAATCCTAGATGCCCCAATATATTCTGCAGAGGCGGAGGAGCTCAGTTCGTCAGCGCACCTGACGAGGGCGACATGTCTGATCGCCGAAACATTGTGCCCGTTGGCCACTGTGGACCGGCAGTACACCCGTGGACTGTTCGAGCAAGAAATACGCCCGGATAAACTGAATAATTACGTCAGTTATGACGTTTCCTTTGTGGTGAAGGGGGGGGGGGGATTTGTTTTGTGTTGAATTCCTGCGACTTTTCGGAAGGTGTGCCACTATCTATTTGCTTGATTGTGGCCCAGATTTTTGTTAATTTCGGCCCATTTGTCGGCTCTGAAATATTTCAGTTGTTGTTTAACTAGGTTGTTCAGCGTGTTTCACTCTCTTTTATGTTTCCAATCGGTCATTTGTTTAAATAATATATATATCAGTCTTTTTTTTCTTTTATGGTATAACACAATTATTATTATATCACCGTTCTACGGTTTCTTGACAGCTATACAAAATAATTTTGTTACCAAGTGCCAATTTGTAGATGAATACTTTATAGAAATTGTATAAACTGATGGTGTTGATACCACTGCCCACGACGTGCAGGTGAAATGCAGAATTCCGGCGGAAATCACAAGTCCGTTGATATACTAAGCCTAGTGAACATTGAAGTCCACGTTCCAGTATAGCATTCGGGTTCTAAGTGCAGGGCGCAGCCAAATCAACATCTAACAGCACGTTCACCGCAGCTTAACATATCCTAGCTGTAGAGCAGAACACATCACGATGGAAACTGGCTTGTAGACGTCAGTAGCGGCGTTAAAGAAGGCTCCATTTTTAATGGACCCAGCGGCTGGGGTCGCTGTGTATTCTTGGCGGCCAATCGTTGAGTGTTGCACGTGGCCAATCGCTGTGTTTTGAAGCGCGCGCGAGCGAAAGAGGGCCGCACACGGAGAGGTGCGGCCAACGACGCTTTTCTCGGCCGCGAGTAAATAGCGTGCCGCTGCTCGGTAAATAAATAAATGTCGTGTGACTATGGCCTCCCGACGTGTAGACCGTTCGCCCGGTGCAAGTCTTTCGATATGACGCCACTTCGGCGACTTGCGCGTCGATGGGGATGAAATGGTGATGATTAGGACAACACAACACCCAGTCCGTGAGCGGAGAAAATTTCGACCCAGCCGGGAACGCTGCTTGGTGACGAGATTTAATAGTGAAGGATACCACACTGTGGTATTCGTTCTGCGTTGGGTTTGATGATTCTGGTTGGTGTGTTATCTGTTATTTCTTTGGTTATTGCCTGTATAATATCTTCGTTGTATTTTTCCATTTCTTCAGTTTCTTTGGTACTTTTGGCGAGTGGTAGGCTTTCCATTAGGTCCTCTTCATGTTTCTGAACGTTTAGGTTTTTAAAGTCAACAACGGATTTCCTGCTTTTGTCGGTTTTTGGCGAATGCGTCAGATGAGTACGCGTTATTAGTGGCGGATGATATGTTCCTATGCTGTCTACTGCCCATGGAGGGCTGAGGTGTGTATTTATAGATCTAGCAATGATAAAATGGTTTGGGATAGAGGTTCCCAGGTGGTTTATAAAGGTCGGTTTGTTGTATGGCAACCTTATTCCGTTTCCTGTGCCTTCCAGGTGTATGGTGTGTGTTACACCGTTCCGATTATTCCTCGTGTCGCCAAATGTTTCAAATTTCGCGTTAAAGTATGTTTTGACGTATAGTAGGAAGTAGGTTGAAGTTTCCTCTCCAGGTGGAATGTATATAGTTATTAGGTGTAGGAATCTGCGTGCACGTTTTGAAGTTTAAGGTGAACTGCATGGATTTTCAAGTGTGATGGTAGGGCGACTCTGACTGATGGTGTTCTTTTGCTGTGGAAAACCGCCACGCCGCCATTAGGAAGGCTTCTAGGTACTGCGGTTGCCTTTAGTTCATGTGTGACGAAATCGTGTAAGCGAAGGGGAAAATTTATCGTCCTCGTTTCCAGGACCCCTAGAGTGGCAAGTTTCTCTTTGATAACTAGCTGTTCCAGCATTGGGTGTTTGTTTCGTCCTAAAGCAATTGGCGTTGACGAAACCTGGATTTATATAATCCTTAAATGCGTCACCCATAATAGTCGCGTCTCCTGTGTGGTGTGCTTCTTTATTTATAAGTGTGAAGGCCTCAGTTTGTGAGTGGACCCTTCATTAGCGGTTGGTTCTGTTTGCTGGCAGTCCGGATTAGGTGTGTCGGAGTCTTGTGTTGCTGGTTCCGTGCTGAGTGAGGTTGTAATCTCGCCTTGTTCTCCCGGTGTAGTTGCTTGCTTTCTGTTGTGGGTTGATGCTTCGGATGCAACGCTGACTGGCCTGTTGTAGTGATTTTCTGTTGGATCTCTCGTACTTAGCAGGTGGAGGTGTGCAGCCACGTGTGTTCGCAGGAGTTCTTCTTTGATTCTTTGAGAAGGGGGACTGAAGGACGTGTAAGAGCGAGTGTAAACTGCATCGATCATATCATGTAGTAACAAAAGACCGCTGGTTACCATACTACACAGAATGGCCCTTATCTCAAAAACTATTTGCAAGAAAATGGAGCGCTTTATGTAATACACCGTATAGTCACATGTACTGTGTTTCTAGGTATAAATACATGTACTGAAACAGTAAAGCTTGATGTGGGAGGTTGAGGTGAGTTTATAATTACCCCACTGTTGACCGTGTCTTAAACTCAGAGAAAAACAAGCTGTTCAGATGAAGCAGGCTATGTTCACTTGCAATCAATCATTTTCATTTTGTAATTTTGGAGTAAAAGACGTTCGCTAACTGAACTGATTATCTTAAATGAACGGCTTTACGGCTCCATGAACAGAAACTCGGCCAAATTAGTCAAATGGCTCTGAGCACTATGGGACTTAACATCTATGGTCATCAGTCCCCTAGAACTTAGAACTACCTAAACCTAACTAACATAAGGACAGCACACAACACCCAACACCCAGTCATCACGAGGCAGAGAAAATCCCTGACCCCGCCGGGAATCGAACCCGAGAACCCGGGCGTGGGAAGCGAGAACGCTACCGCACGACCACGACCTGCGGACCCAAATTAGTCTACGGTGTGCTTATTTCTTAGGCGACCTTTTCTGGACTTGAGTGCTCTGTTACAACCTACAAATTGGAGACACTTCTCCCTAGTGCCAAGGAACGGCGAAGCACATTAGCTGCAACGACAGACGTCCACCAAACGTCCAAATGCAGTCAGCGAAACGTTATCAAAACAATTCCGGTGACGTAGACATACAGTTGAGGAACTGTCAAGGCGACGTTTAAAATGACGGAATTGCTTCGAGTTAGACAGGAAACAGCGGGAATCCGAGTGTGCTGCGACCGGTGTGGCTCGCCTGCCACAAAAGTAGGGCTGTCTCCAGAGTAGTTTCAGCATTCGGCATACTGTCCCTTTGTTTGTAAGTCTCGTCGCCAGTGTGGGATCCTGCCCACTCGTCTCGTATAGGGTGCCTAAAGGATGCTGCGTTCTCGGAATGTTATACAGCAATTCAAGCAAAACACATTAACAGTTTTTATCACAATAAGGAAGATAGACAATACTTAACTTTGTATTAAAAGAACGTGTCGCAAGCGATGGGCGACAGGCAAACAACTGATGTTCTTCGCTACAGACAATGTCCATACAAGCAATGGATATGGATCACTAATAACTGCTCTGCGAGTGGCCAGTGTACTACTGTGCACCGAGGGTGGCAGGAGCGGCCCTTATATCCTCTTCATATAGAGGCCGCTCCTGCCGTGGTGTGGTCCTAGTCAGCGGGCTATTGGCTGACGTCGTCTCATAGCCTCCTCTCCTTTTGTGTTCTTCAGCTTCGTGCCGGCGTTTGTCGATACGCCGGAACACTTCTGTCTGCTAAGATAACAACTTTGTTCATATGTCTGTACACTTCTGTTCCTGTTTTGACTATGACACAGGTACACTATCGCAACTTGACTTGCGCACTAAATCCCTTAGAAAGTTCCTGGGACTCTTTGGAACGGTTGATGAAACACAGCTCTCAACATCCCCGCTGTCTGGTGCCTCTTAGGGGACTTACCACCAGTGAATGGCTTCCGAGAGATATGGCAAACCTGAAGAAATTTGTGTTCACTTTCTTGCCGAATTGACGCCGTTCTCGCCGCTGTAGATGGTGTTATACAATATTACGTAATAATTCCCAGAGTTCACTATTCTTCCCGATTTTTTTTTTTTGAGTCATCAGTCTTCTAACTGGTTTGATGTGGTCCGCCATGAACTCCTCTCCTGTGACAACCTCTTTATCTCAAAGAAGCAATTGCAACCTACGTCTACAATTATTTGTATTCCAATCTCTGTCTTCCTCTAAAGTTTTTACCCTCTACAGCTCCCTCTAGGAGACTGGTTCCCCACATGGGGGTAATTACCCCCTGAGGCGTAAAATAAAATTTTCTGAAGGTAAAAACTAAACGATTTGATTTTGTTTCAGTTACTAAACTAAATTATTTGCAAAAGATCATTACTGTTATCGCAATTTTGTAAGATTCTGACATTAATTATATAAGCTGTCAATAATTAATTTTTCTCAATTAGTAGCATAAATGCGGTGGAAGTTACAGGTTTCTCACATGGTCCACCCACTGCAAACATACGCTGTGCTTTGTCCCGCACGACGCTGATGATAAAAATGAGACACATACGTAACAAATGCTAAATATCTCAAGAAAAGTTCTGCTCCAAGTCGTAGGTAGTACCTGCAGTATTCCACAAATGGCTTCACTACTTGCTTCGAAACAGATAAATGAATTAATTGACAGCAAGACACAGCAGTAACTACATAAGTGGCTGTGGTCAGACACGAAGAATTAACAGCCTGAAGTCTTCCACTTTCTGCCAGTTCAAAAGTAAGGACTGCACCAATGAAGTGATTTACGAATATTAAGTACAGTGTACATATTTTTAACTTGGTTCATTTTAAATGGGGTTGCAACGTACAGGTCAAGCAAGTGGCACAATGGAGAGAAGGAATGCAGGGAAGTGTGTTTTGTAATAAGTGGCTATCCTCACCCTGGATAGTTAGCTTTCTTATCTGAGGAGTTGTGGGTAGGACTTTCGATGCACCACGCATTACTTCGTCATTCATTCTAACACCGTCTCTGAATCCCCCTCCCCCCATACACACACACACACACAAACTAAATATCATTCATCTTGCATCATTTCAAAAATAAGAGTGTTCCAAGAAAAGTCTTGAAATAAGACTGTTCCAAGAAAAGTCTTCCATTCTACAGTTTAGTTAGGTGCTAAAGTTGGTGATATGTGAGGGAAGGGGCGGCAACAAACAGCAGGGGGCGGGGGAGAGAGCGAAGGTACTAGCTAACGTCTGGTTGCATTCAGGGGTCCCGGTGTAAGAAAGTTTCGGAACCACTGCTCTAGTACCGTAGAAGTTAGTCCCTGATATGTTAATAGATGTGCTGTCATCCTGCTGCAGTATCATCAATGACCGCACCGTGGCGCACAGCGTCTCGCAGCCAGAAATCAGACAGCGTTCAACTCACGGCCGACAGGCGGCGTCACCATCGCCGATTCCGCGGTAACCCCACCAAGTCCAGTGGACGTACGTAAAGAAGATAGCAACCTAATGACTACGGGCTAACCACGCCATGCCGCGGCATCGCTGGCACACCGGCGGCCTGTGTACTCCTGTGCGACCGGACTAGTTAAAAGCGCATGCACCACGACGGACGGCAGGGCAAAGTCACGCTGCAGTCTCGGGAAGTGTTTGGACTCAACGCTTCTAACTACGGTCATATACGGACTCGAAGTGAGAGTATTGTATGATTGTGATAGAACTCAGTGTACAATTTCTTCTGACACTGTTTGTATTCAAAGCTTGTGTGAACTCCAGTTGAGAGATTAAACTTGTTTCTTCACTCACGTCTCCAGTCTTAGCTGTACCCCACTTCCTGCATACAACACTGTCCCTTCTTCTTGTCATTGTCTTCCATATATTCCTTTCCTTGCCGATTCTGGGGAGAACCTCCTCATTGCTTACCTTATCGGTCCACCTAATTTTCGAGATTCTTCTTTAGCGGTGTGCTTACGGCCAACACAAAGGTGTTGAAATGCGAGAAATGCATGACTGAATATAAATTCACATGAAAAATGTTTATTTGTCCAGATCTACATATTGCTATCTGGACAAATAAGCATCTCTAGTAAGAAGATATCCCGCAAGTTAAATTGCCATCTTCAGATCTGAAGAAGTATTACAAAAACTGTTTACAGTCTAATAATCGTTATTCATTGTAAACAGAAAATTCTAAAGTATTACATAACATAAATAGAGACTATCGTACCACTCTATGTAGTGCACTGTCATTTAGTCATGAAGATATTTTGGGACAACTGTAAGACAAGTACAAACGGTTAAGGAAAATCAAGCGTCAAAAACATAAAATACCTCGTCGCAGAATACGTTCCAATGTAACATTACGCATTATACAACAAAACCGTGATTGCGCCTGACAAGTACAAAAGTTTCTGATGAAATACATTTGGCTCATAGGATATTGCCTGCTGTATCCGTGTTGACACCTGACGGCACACTGCCGGGCAGAAGTCAAACGGATTATGTAGTGTTTACTGGTAGCACCAGATGGCAGCAGTTTGTTCCATGAGAATTTAGAAATATAATAAATAACTATTTTCCATGTTTGTATGATACGCAAACAGATGGCGATAACCTAATCAAATGTTTATTGTTATAAAAAAGGTATATATACACTTTCTATATTAAAAGATAACAAGTGGCAGAACCAGATACAACAGGCATACAGTTTGAAAGTAATGTATAGGCGATACAAGGCACTCAGAAAATTGTCCGAAACTCGTACAAACATTTCACAAAATTCAACTATTAAAATCACAGGATAAACATGGACTATACACGTGGAGACAAGCGGTTCACCTCAACCATCGACAAAACCGTATCATATATTTAAGCATAACACATGCAAACAAAAATGGTTGAAATGGGTCTGAGCACTATGGGACTCAACTGCTGTGGTCATAAGTCCCCTAGAACTTAGAACTACTTAAACCTAAGGAACCTAAGGACATCACACACATCCATGCCCGAGGCAGGATTCGAACCTGCGACCGTAGCGGTCGTGCGGTTCCAGACTGTAGCGCCTTTAACCGCTCGGCCACTCCGGCCGGCACACATGCAAACATTTACAGTGTTTACAAAATATATCGAGGGGACAGCGACGAAGTACAAATTGGGTGAAGACTTTATAGCTATACTTCCGATGCATTTTTATCTATTCTTGAGCATTGTTCGTCAGATAGGGACCTCTAACACGTAGATTTAACAGTGGGGATAGAACAGATCATGTGTATCGCTGAAAAGCTTACTGCTGAAATTCCTGGAGGATACGTTACAAGATGCATCAGGCAACGTGTTACGTCCTCCCACATACATCTCCTGGAACGACTGGAGTCACAATAATCAGAACTCAGTCGTCGGCTTACCTTCCATTAGACGCATCATTTGCGACTGGTACGGCCAAGGGAGAAATGACAGCTGCGCCACAACTACCATTCCCCGCAAACCGATTCCTGGCTAGCGGAGCACAGACGTAGATGTAAGCAGATTAGTAGCATCTAACAAATTTAGTTTAATATTAAGGAATTACCAGATGAGTTTAAGACAAGAGAACTTCCATTACAGAATATTTATCCCCTTATTACTTGAAGAGTCTCTCTACTGGAAAGGGTACGGAAATAAAAGCGAAATCTCAGTCGTATGTCAAGAGATATTAATGGGGTCAGCAAGACGGAGAGACATAAATATATGATATCTAGGGTATCGAGGACCTGATACGTATGCATCACAATACAGTCACAAAAAGACCAGCGTTTTGTACAGTCGTTTATCTGCGTGCTGAATGTACGAAGTTTGAAAGCGCTTGCACATACCTGCGCCGAATCTGGCGTCACAGACGACGGACGCGGTATGTCTGCCTTCTGCTGCTCTTCCACGCGAAAACCTGCGACACAGAAGAACAGTGTTAATTACACCTGCTCCATCACATGTTATTAATCTTCTATTCCCTTTAAACGAAGAAAACCAAGGTGCGAAAAGATTCAACACCGACAGTAAAAGCCATATACGTATTTTTGTAATTGTATTTTCAATAGTTTTGGAATGCCGTTAGAAAAGTATTCATTCCATTTAAGAAACCATTATTCCTTCAGTATCTCAACTGACAGAAGAGTGAAGAGAGTGGAACGTACAACCATTAGGTACCCCTCTGTACACTAAAATTTGGCTCAAACGACGTTTCGACATTTTGATCACGAAATAACAACGGTGTTTACGTCTTACGCGACTCCGCATATGGAGTTTCTCTCCTAAGAGCCGTCAGTCGCATTTTCTCTGCTGTTTCAGCAGATATTTGCAATTTCGTTTGTACATTGTGTAGCTGGAGTCAGGTCAACGGCTTTGCTGCGGTGGTAACAACGGTTCCCGTTAGATATCCGAAGTTAAGCACTGTCGGGCTGGGCTAGCACCGGGATGGGTGACCATCCGACCTGCCGGGTGCTGTTGGTAAACGGGGTGCACTCAGCCCTTGCGAAGGAAACTGAGGAGCTACTTGATTGAGAAGTAGTGGCTCCGGTCTGGTAAACTGACATACGGCCAAGACAGCGGTGTGCTGACCACATGCCCCTCCATATCCGCATCCAGTAACGCCCATGGGCTGAGGATGATACGGTGCCCGTTCGGTATCGTTGGGCCTTCATCCGTTTTTGTCCAATAACGTTACAACTGAACTTCGTCCTCTTCAAAGTATTTGGCTGGTGAAGCCACACTGCCCTGAAGACGGTTCTTCCACTCCTCATAGCAGTACTGGAACTCGCAAAGGGAAAAAAAATCACAAGATCTCAAGTCGGGCGAATGAAGAGGCTGAGCAGTTACAGGGATGTCCTTACTGGCCAAAGGCTGTGTGAAAACGCGCACTGTCATAATGCAACATCCAACTGTCTCACACACGCGACTCTTTGTTAAAATTGTTGAATAACCCCCTAGGTCTTGACGCACAATGTGAACGATTCCGTGGCTAGCAAAAAAGCATATAAGCTTGCAATTGATCTTTTATTCGCTAGTTCTTTTTTTTTTTTTTTTTTGGCCTTGGTGAGTTTTTTGACTTTTCCATTCCGTGCTCTAGCGGGACATACTCAAATGTTCCCGAAAATGCCAACACTTTCGAATGGTTCAAATGGCTCTGAGCACTATGGGACTTAACATCTGAGGTCCAGTCCCCTAGAACTTAGAACCACTTAAACCTAACTAACCAAAGGATATCACACACATCCATGCCCGAGGCAAGATGCGAACCTGCGACTGTAGCGGTCGCGCGGTTCCAGACTGAAGCGCCTAGATCCGCTCGGCCACACAGGCCGGCCGGCAACACTTTCAGTTGATTCTAAAATGTCAACACACCTGTGCATCGTCATGTCCTGTTGGTCCAGCGTGAGGTTTCTCGGAATCACTTTTGAGAAAATTTTTGTCATCCCCAATTCAACAGTCTGCGTGTCACGAACACTGGTGTGACTCATCTCTACCCCAATCATCTCTAACCCAATCATTCTGATTGTGAACCGATGATCTGTACACACAAGATGGAGGACTTTGCCGAAATTTGTAACAGTTTTCGAAACCAAAGACTTACCAATGTGAGGCTCATCTTTAATAGTCTGTCTTCCTTCTGCAAATGCCTTAAAACTACCCAAAAACCTGCGCCTTTGACACAATACTATCTCCGAAGGTCTGTCGAGGTTTTGCAAACTGGCACTGTCCAACGCGCACTAATGGACTATCACGTGTTCACCTGCCTCCGCTTCAAGTCTGTCGTCACCAACATTGCCGGATCGAACACGACGCTATCGGTCTCATTACTTCATTCACACACGTCGTATTGCGCAAGCCACCTTACGATGTGAAGCTGAGGGTACCTTTGATACTATTATCATACTTGCTCATTCACTGTTTATTCGCGAATGGAGCAAAGGGAGAACGACTGTCTATGAACTTCCGTAATTTCTCAAATTTTCTTGTCGTGGTCATTCCTCGAGACATCTGTGGGAGGAAGTAATATGGTGCGCGACTCATATTTGAAAGTACACTCTCGCAATTTTAACAGTAGGCTCCTCCTTGATACACAAATGGTCTCCCATATGACTGCCACTGTAGTACGTTGAGCTACTTTGTAAGGTTATTGCGCTGACTGTAAGATCCCTTGGGTCTTCTCTATCTCTTCTGTTAATCTTACTAGGTAAAGATACCGGACAAATAATATTCAAGAATCGGTTGAATATACGTTTGGTAAGGCACTTCTTTAGTGAATGAATTACATTTCCTTAGGGTTCTGGCATCTGATTTTTCTACAGTTACACTGTACAGTCACATTAATGTGAGCAACCGTCCAAGCCTGACTAACCACCTTTTGCAGCGTGGATCAAATGGCTCTGAGCACTATGGGACTTAACATCTGAGGTCATCAGTCCCCTAGAACTTAGAACTATTTAAACCTAACTAACATAAGGACACCACACGCATCCATGCCCGAGGCAGGTTTCGAACCTGCGACCTTAGCAGTCGCGCGGTTCCGGACTGAAGCGCCTAGAACCGCTCGGCCAATGCGGCCGGCCAGCCAATGCGGATCGCTACGAGACGTACTGGAAGAGAGTCAGTGATGTTCCGAAACGTACTAACAAGGATGTGGAGCCATTCCGACTCCAGTACTGCTGCCAACTGCACTAAGTTTCTCGGCCGAGTGTCCATGGAGCGGACAGCTCAATCGAGGTGGTCCTACGATTTTCAATTGGGTTTATATCTGGGGAATTTGGTGGCGAATGGAGGACGGTGAACTCATCCTGGTGCCCTTCGAACCACGCACGTGCATGGCAAGCTGTGTGACAAGTTTCTTTGTCCTGCTGGTAGATTTCACCGCGCCAAGAAAAAACAAACTGCATTTAGCAGTGGACATGGCCCCCAACGATAGATGAATTCTTGTGTTCATCCACTGAGCCTTCCAAAATGACGAGGTCACCCAAGACATGCTGTCTGGCCCGGGCCCTACCGACGACTGTTGCAGGGTGTTTGGTTTCAGGTGTCTCACGTCTCACACGCCAGCGACCATGTGTCCGATGGAGGATAAAACGTGATTCATCTACAAAAGTTGCGGTATTGGTGCGCAAATTCCATCGTTCATCGTCGATGAACAGCAGTCAGAATGGGTGCATGAACCAGGTGCCTCCAGCGGAGACCCGTCCGCAGCAACGTTCCAACGTTCACCGAGCGGTCGTAGTCCCTTGGTTCATCTGGACGGTCAGTTGTTCAACACTTGCACGACTCACTATACGGTCGTACACATCTCCACAGCCGTTATTCACCCCTGCCCTTTATGGCCCGTGGTATACCACAGTTGGCTCGGCGCTACTTTTGAATAGCACTATTTTGCCATGGCGATACGCGAAGGGTTTAGAGACTTAAGTGTTTCGGAAATATTTCTACCCTTGGCCCTCAAGCCAATGATCCCCCAAAACGCTTTACATACCCTACGCTGCTGGTGCTGTCATCCGCCGTCTTCGAACGATTATTGCACGTTAACGTCGAATACAGAGGGTTGTCACTTCGATGTGACTGGACTGTGTGATTTCATGTGGTCATTCTACTTTAGATCGTTCCGGTATTTTATGGTTGCTGCTGTTTCCATTGGTTTTCCTCCGACAGTGTAATCGAACAGTAATGGTTCTCAGTCTATTTACGAGCAGTATACCATATTTATTTAAGTTCAACTGCCTGACGTTGCAAAAAAACGTCTACGCTTCGCAGGTCTTCACCCATTTCGCTACAGTCTTCTGGCACTGGAACCTTCCCACAGACAGTAGCATAGTCTGCAAAAGCTTCATGGAGCTTTCGACGCTATCTAATGGATCATTTATATATATGTAAACAGTAATGGGCTTAGTTAGTTGCTTACGAGCTCCACAGATCACGTTCACGATAAACGTTATGATGTGTAACGCGCCATCTGAACAAACACAGAACACATGAAAAAAATGAAAAAAAAATAATTGTATGGTTATATGCTTGCCATTTTTTCCGTACAAATTATCTCTGTTCGAGACTGCCTCTACGGTACAGAACTAATTGTCAGATAATAACGTCTTTAACGTACATTTTAAAAGACTTCTGCTATCTGTCAGACACTTTACTTCCTTAGGCAGGTTGTCAAAGAGATTTACAGCTGCATATTTCACCTTTTTCTATGCCAAAGTTACATTCATTAAAGGCTAATGCAGATCATTTTTGCTTTTTTATGAATGTCTGTATTACTCTCAAACTCAAATCGATTGTTGATCACAAATTTCGTAAGTAATAAGTGTACTTGAGGCTGTTAGTATTCCCTGTTGCATAAACAGATGCCCTCAAGGTGTACGCTAGTTACTTTCTCTTGTGCGACGAATACTTTTTGCCTAAGTGAAGAGTTACTCCAGAATATTATCCCACAAGATATCAGAATATAAGAATACGGAATATATGTTACTTATAGACTCCCGTAGCCACAAAGTTGGCAATTATTCTTACGGCAAAAGTAGCCGAACCGAAACATTTCAGGAGGTCTACTGTATGGTTTTTGCAGTTTAAGTTTCCATCAACAAGCACACCTAAGAACGTAGAACTGTGTATCCTCAAGAACCAAAGGGTACAGCAATCAGTTTGGAAATGGTGTTTATTGCCTATCTAGATTTCGGCCACTGTGTGGACATCTTCAGTGCAGTAAATGTAATCTAAAACATTAAGTAAACACCGGTCTCATTGTGAATTCAGCCTCTGACAGGAATAATCCAGTTGAGACTATGTGCATATACAAGTGTTTTTAATGTTTTAACTTACATTTACTGCTCTGTTATCGAAATCTAGATATACAATAAACATCACCTGTGACTGACTGCTGTACCCTTTACTACTAGAAATGAATACAGTCACTGGGCACAACTGTTACCCTAAGGAATCAAACCTGAGTACTTTATATCATGTTTCTCATTTTCTTGATGGTATATTAGTATACTAGGAGGTGGGACATTCTTGACAAAACAAAATAGGAAGAGTTATGTTTTTTCAAAGTTTAAAGGTAGTCCATTTTTGAAAAGCCAGTCAGCAACTTTCACAAAAATGTCATGTAAGATTTCTCTGTCGAGGCTTCTTTGGTTGGCTTCATGACAATGTCTGTATTATCTACAAACGGGACTAATTCAAATAACGGTTGTTCATTAACACAAAGATAGAACAGTAGCGAGCCAAATATCGAACCATGTGGGACACCTGTTGTAATTTCTCCCAACGTAACTGATGTGGTGGCTTCTCTCTTTGTATTGCCTAAACAGCGAAGTGTAACCTTCTTCATTATGTTTCTTCAACAAGAACCAAATCAGACGCATACTGCGCTGTAGTAACACTCCCGTGCAGTACAAAAGAAATTACCTGTACATCTGGCGACACTGTCTCGCTTCGGATAAGGTATTGCGTTGCACACAGCCGGCCGGGGTGGCCGAGCGGTTCTAGGCGCTACAGTCTGGAACCGCGCGACCACTACGGTCGCAGGTTCGAATCCTGCCTCGGGCATGGATGTGTGTGATGTCCTTAGGTTAGTTAGGTTTAAGTAGTTCTAAGTTCTAGGGGACTGATGACCTCAAAAGTTAAGTCCCATAGTGCTCAGAGCCATTTTAACCATTTTTTTCGTTGCGCACATTGTTCGAGACGCTCGGTACGGGGCAATACCCTGCTGCAGCAACCTTCGCGGAGCGGGCAGGCATGCCCCTCGGAGAACGGAGAGACGGCGTCCGGCGGCGGATGTCGTGGCGCGGCGTAGCGCTGTGACGGACAAGAAGCTCGCCTGCGGCCTGCCGCACGAAATTCGCGCAGGGAAACCCGGAGCGTTGACCCCGCTGGGAAACGAAGCGGGACCTCGCACGGCCCCCCACTGCCGCACAAAGGTCTCTCAGTGCCGACTTCTCGCCGAAAATTCCCTTTCTCACACCCGGCTTTCTTGCCACAACGAAATTTCGCCGCATCGGGTTCCTAGAAGCGATTTCGGCAACTGCCGAGGAAGTGAAGCTCTCTTTGCCGTTGCCCAAAAACTTTCGCGCACTGCCGGGCTATTCAGTCACAGGATAACGTTCCGTGTAGTTTGTGCACGAGAGAAATCGGACGTTGGAAATCTTCGGGCTCGCTATTTGGCGTATATCCGCACGGATTGCTGCAGATGAACTGCCACGATTATGAGCCTACATGTTCCTACGCTTAATGCAACACCGTTTCCAAAACAGCTTTCTGTGCTCACATAAACACCCAGCAAGACATTTTAAACTCAAATAGTAAACAGTACTTTACAATTTATTACTTTTTTCCCTATTTCACTCGTAAATATTGTACGAAAAAAGTTATTTCCTCTGCTATTCCATACGATTCATAATATCTGTGCTATGTTTTTATGGTTCAGCTGAAAGATCTGCAACAAAATCAGTAAAATTAATTTCGATTTTTCTTCTTTTTTATTTTTACGCAAGAATATTTCATGAAGAAAACGTTGGGTGTCTTCCAAGGATTCCGCAGTCAGAGCTTTAGCTTCTTCGTAACACTAATTTTAAGGCGGCACTCAAATTCATCTCTACATGCAGGCGTTTGTTTTAACGTGAGATAACTAAATATCTCGAAAACGACGCACCGTACGAAAAAAAATTTTCTAGGTGAAAAGTTAATATTAGTAAAGGGGACGTCTATCTGTGCTACACCTGGTTACCGCCTGACCACCCCACTTGTGTGGTGGGGTCAATGTTCTAATGGGAACCCACTATTTCTGTTGCATATTCGGATTCTGCGCCAAAAAATACGTAAGATGTACTCAAATCATTGTCCATTCGAGGTAGATAACGCTGTAATCTACAAGTATCAATCGTGCCTGTTTTTGCAATTAAGAAACGATACATTTGGTTCTAGAAGTCGTTTAAGATCTAAATGTAAACCTTTGTGTTCTAACGGTTAATATTTATCTTCAAATTTTACTTGAATGTTGAAAATTTGATTGTACAGTACAATATGTTTAGTGATTTCAATGTCTGTTTAGAAACTACGTTTGGTGTGATCAAGAAACAACGACGTTGACGTAACAGTTTTCTGTTGCCATTGCGATGCTTGATTTCGTTGAGTCCCCTTGCCACTCACCAATAGGGTGCTTGATTTCTATGAGTTTCCTTGCGTCTCACTGTTGGGGTGCTTGATTTCGGTGAGTATCTGTGGTAGTTGCGCCTGCCACTATCACTAGGTGGGCATTTTACCTTAGTACAATAGTTGTGGCTTGTATACAGCCAGTAATCGCATGGCGGTCAGCGTGAGAGTTACAGCTGTTGGATGGAAAGACGTATCGAAATCAGCCACTCTGATGGCGGCATGGGGGTCGGCCACCGAAATAAAGTATTCCGATCGTTTGGGCGCTCACCACAATCAAACGTGCAGGGAACAGAAAACTACATCACCACAAAAGTCAATTATTTGGCAGAGGTGTCAACGTCCAGCCTTATCATTTGTACTGTGCAATCATATCTGGAACACTCAAGTGACGTTTGGACATAAATATCAACCGTTAGAATACAAATGTTTACATTTAGATATTAAATGATTTGTAGAATCAAATGTATCGTTTCTTAATTGCAAAAAAAAAAAAAAAAAAAAAAAAAAAAAAAAAAAAAAAAAAAAAAACACGTGATATTTGTCGATTAAAGCGCCATCTACCAAGAGTAGTAAACAATGGCTTAAGTAAACCGTACTATTTTCTGGCGTAGAAGCCGGGTATGCAATAGAAATGGGGGGTTCCCATTCGAAAATACTCAGCTGATCCCGCGCACGCAGCTGTAGCACAGACCCTTTACTAACATTAACTTTTCACCCCGAACACTTTTTTTCGTACGATGCGTCGTTTTCGAGATATTTAGTTCTATCAGGTTAATTCAAACTCCCTGCCTATAAGTTGAGGTCGACTACTTGTTTCTGTCTATACGTACAAGCTACACTCAGGACCTACTTTAGGGATTTTGATCTGGTTTTGACTAATAGATACACTGATTCCCGAAGGGATATTGGTTTATATAATTTGTAAATATTTCGTGGAAACTGAATTACGATTAATTAATTCCCCTTTAAAATCGATGCCACTTCTACACAGCGGTACAGCCGCCATAACTCAGGGCAGCATGCTTGGAGTAAACGGCACCAGATCTGCTGGTCTTACGGCAGACTGCCTACCTGGAAACCCAATGCTTTTGGCGTCGGCTGAGCGATTTTTTTCTCCTCTGCCTCTTAGCCTATCATTCATTTCTCAGTGATGTAGACACCCGCCAGAAACGAAACATGGCTCGGTTTCCACGTTACGCTTTCAGTAACTGCTT
The DNA here is from genome assembly GCF_023864275.1 of Schistocerca cancellata. Lineage (NCBI taxonomy): Eukaryota > Metazoa > Arthropoda > Insecta > Orthoptera > Acrididae > Schistocerca > Schistocerca cancellata. The sequence goes on from NC_064628.1 coordinate 124,431,651, forward strand.
AGGGAAATGCAAATCGCGCAAATGACGTCCAACTGATTTCAACCGTTTCAGAGAAACTTCAAATCGGGAAAACATGCGAATCCAAACTCGCGGTTTTGAATTTTTTATGTTGTTGCTGTTGTGGTCTTCAGTCCTGAGACTGGTTTGATGCAGCTCTCCATGCTACTCTATCCTGTGCAAGCATCTTCATCTCCCAGTAACTACTGCAACGTACATCTTTCTGAATCTGCTTAGTGTATTCATCTCTTGGTCTCCCCCTACGATTTTTACCCTCCACGCTGCCCTCCAATACCAAATTGGTGATCCCTTGATGCCTCAGAACATGTCCTACCAACCGATCCCTTCTTCTGGTCAAGTTGTGCCACAAACTTCTCTTCTCCCCAATCCTATTCAATACTTCCTCATTAGTTACGTGATCTACCCATCTAATCTTCAGCATTCTTCTGTAGCACCACATTTCGAAAGCTTCTATTCTCTTCTTGTCCAAACTATTTACCGTCCATGTTTCACTTCCATACATGGCTACACTCCATACAAATACTTTCAGAAATGACTTCCTGACACTTAAATCTATACTCGATGTTAACAAATTTCTCTTCTTCAGAAACGCTTTCCTTGCCATTGCCAGTCTACATTTTATATCCTCTCTACTTCGACCATCATCAGTTATTTTGCTCCCCAAATAGCAAAACTCCTTTACTACTTTAAGTGTCTCATTTCCTAATCTAATTCCCTCAGCATCACCCGACTTAATTCGACTACATTCCATTATCCTCGTTTTGCTTTTGTTGATGTTCATCTTATACCCTCCCTTCAAGACACCATCCATTCCGTTCAACTGCTCTTCCAAGTCCTTTGCTGTCTCTGACAGAATTACAATGTCATCGGCGAACCTCAAAGTTTTTATTTCTTCTCCATGGATTTTAATACCTACTCCGAATTTTTCTTTTGTTTCCTTTACTGCTTGCTCAATATACAGATTGAATAACATCGGGGAGAGGCTACAACCCTGTCTTACTCCCTTCCCAACCGCTGCTTCCCTTTCATGTAAGGTAAAATGCTTTCCGAAAATCTAAGAGCATTAGATCCAGCTTTGCTTCGTTTATATGAAGAAAGTTTTGTAGTAGTGCAGGAGATGATTCGGCTTTCAGCTACTCTTCAACTCGGGCTACTAAATTAGATAAAACTGTTGAATTTCCAATGAAACAGACCAACGTGGTCTTTAGAGAAAACAGTGTTTCCTTTGGTACAATATTTAGTGACAGACTGGAGCGATCCCTCTACAACAGTCGGAATATTACTCTTTACTGACATAACTCTGACACTCCAGCAGAGGAATGCGGAAGCATACTGAAGCGCTTGTTCACTATAGTGTTACGAATGTGACTGGTCTCCTACTGGATAAAACCAGTATCCCTCAGTAGAGGACTAGCTGCAAGACATTGTGGAAAGAGTATACAAGTTATAAGTAGGAGGTTCGCCACACTGTAGCTAAAAATGAAGTTAAATATGGTATCATTAATGGCTCAACACGTGCATTTTCCGCGCTTGAATGTCGGAAAGATAGGCTGCTGATCCGGAAGAATAACGAAACTTTTGGGAAGACTGGACTTTGGTATCAGAATTGCACAAGACCACAGATGTAGACAATACCAAAAGAATAACTCTAAAAATTGTCAAAAACTTTATAAATATAAATATAATTGGCTAAGATTCACACTCCAGAGTAGTGGGATTCAAACTGACGAACAACTCAGATCTATGTTTTGCACGGTTACCTTAATCCACGTAAGGATACTGTCAGAATTGCTCCTTTGAAAATTTCACGGCCGCGTTTATGTTTCGCTTCCTAACCACATTTTGGACGGTGAAGTTAAATGTTAATCTTGATTGTTACTTGACCAGGAAAAAGATGAGAACATCAGGATACCATACCACAGAAAATTTGGCCCGACTATTGTTGGCAGATATTGTGAAGAAAGGCAGCAAGATATTGCATATCCTGCTGCGACTCTTAGAACGGGTAAAGTATGTGCATACTGAGGGGTTGTAGTGTTAGTGATTCATTTGTCACGGTTATAAGCGACCTGGTGGCACACAAGAGGGCTGTCTATGCAACCTATGTTTTGATTTCGCAGGCAGGTACTGTGCTAAGTTTATTAGTCAACAATGTTTGCAACATTCATTCTAGACTACAACCATGCCCCACCGGTGAGTATGTACTCCTGTTGAACAACTTTAGCCATTTGAACATGGTCGTATTGCGGGTCTGCTGGAAGACGGATGGACTTATCGACGGATTGCTGCACCTGTTGCTCACAATGTGTCACTGTTTGCAGCAGTGCTATGTGGAACATCCCCACATCTGTATACCAGGTTTTGGACATCCGCGTAGTACAGACACATATCAAGAGCGATGCATTGTGCAAGCAGCTGTGGCCGACCGAACAGATCCAGGGACGAAATCGGGGCACACGACGCACCTTCTGTGGACCATGGCCAACCTCTGTTTGTAGCAGGATTAAGATCACAAGAGCCTTTGGCCAGCTTACGACTGCCACCACGACACTACAAAGCTTGGCTACTTTGGTGTCATGAAAGAGCTGACTGGAGAATGAAATGACGCTCTGTTATCTAAGTGATGAGGTAGGTTCTGTCTTTATGCGAGTGATGGACATATGCTTGTAAGGTGTAGACCTTGTAAGCTGTCTATTTGAGAGTCCATTCGCCCACGACGCACGTGTTCCATCCGAAGCTTCTTGGTGTAGGGGTCATAATTTATAGTTCGCGGTCGCGTTTGGTGTTTCTGCAGGGTAAAATAATCAATGCCCGCTACATTGCACAGGCTGTTATCCCGGTGCTACAGCCATTTCTTCAGCAGGACAATGCACGTTCACATACGGCAGCTGCGACGCCACGTGCTACGCATAGTGTACAACAACTGCTCTGGCTAGCAATATCACCAGATCTCTCGCCAATTGAACACATATGGGACGTGATGAAGCGGAAAATTACTCATTAACCAGGGCGTGCAAGAACCATTGCTGGACTGCAACAAAATGCACAAGATGCTTGGGACAGTCTATCGCAGGATGCTATACGACACCTTTGTAATCGTCTGCATGTGTGAATGGACGCCTGCGTTTCCATCAGGGGGGGGGGGGGTTACAGTGTGTATTGATGCAACTGTTAGGACGAGTTTCAAGTTTCATTTGGTCTGAATTTAGTATTATAAACTCCTACAGTGACGAACTACCTGTCACATCATTAGTCAATAAAATCCCTGAAGGTGTTCCATTTCTTCTGGCAGTGTAATTTTACACATAAATTGCAGAAATTCTATAATTTCCATTTTTTTCTAAAGGCGGAATTTATTCTTTACTGTTGAACAGAATGTAGGCAACAGTCCCCACAGCACAAAAAGATGGAGTCTATTTCTTGCTGTTTAGTTTTCTGGCAAGTATCTGCGAAATCCTACCTACATGCAGCACGTGGGTCCATTTGTTATCAGTGTGATTTAGATCCGAGGTGAACACACCGTGCTTTTATCCTTCATCTCTTCTTTATATTACGTATGATAACATTTAGTGTAGGTTCAAATAGCTCTGAGCACTATGGGACTTAACATCTGAGGTCATCAG